>NC_080689.1:24626277-25251277 GCF_030445035.2 Dasypus novemcinctus | reverse complement strand
GAATCAGGCCCCAGACCCTGCGTAGCTGGGCAGGGAGCGGCGGTTCAAGGACAGGAAGGATGCCAGAATGAAGAACTGGGTAAAAAGTAGAAACAGAGTCACTACGCAACAAAGAAGAGTTATTATTCCTCAGGAAACCGCTTCACAGGGGTCTTAGCTGTCAACAGGAAATGCTGTGAATTCTGAAAAAGAATTTCTGAGGAAAAGAGAACGAGATACAATGTGTTCCTCCAATGCATTCAAATGATATAGGACACTTGAATGTGCTTAATATGGGAAATTGTATGCTCTCTTTGGTTATGGCAATAACATTTTCACAAATGGAAAAAAAGATACAAAGGCAAATAAAATGGAAACCTTTTTAGAAAAATACTTGCAAATACTTCTATGGATCTGGATTTTTTTCCTTATGTTTAGACTTTGTAGTTATTCACTTTGTAAAAGAAAATCACCCTATTTAAAATTATTATTGTTTGCTACAAAAAGATACAGTCATTACAACAGGCTTTTAAAACATGGTTGGTTCAAAGAATGTTATTTGGATCCTGTAAGCACTTCAACTCCTGAACAAGCCTAAGAAAATATTTTTAATCAGTGTTAGTGCTTTAGGAAACCTTTAATCTGTCACTTAAGAGACACTAATGTACAAATTGGCAAAAAGAAAAAAAAAACCTCTCACCTTTATCACACATTATGTAAATGCGCTAAAGCAAGTGTGTTTCAAGTGCCCTACCCTGCTGCTATGTGAACACAGAATGGAATAGAAATTAGGCAGCAACTGATTTTCTAGCCTAATGGGGGCATTGGCTATTACTAGGACAGATAAATAGCGTTAGAAACAAAGCAATATAAATTATCTGTAATCACAAAGAGGAACAACATGTAAAGATGGACTATACTGGCTCCTGGTGAAAAGTGAAGATTTGATTTGGCTAGCCAAATATTTTTAAGACATAAAATCTGATTTTAGTTCAACAGATTTTTTTAAAAGATTTATTTATTTTTTTATTTACTTCTCTCCCTTTCCCCCCTCCCCCAGTTGTCTGCTCTGTGTGTCCATTCGCTGTGTGTTCTTCTGTGTCCACTTGTATTCTTGTCAGCGGCACCAAGAATCTGTCTCTTTTTGTTGCATCATCTTGCTGCGTCAGCTCTCTGTGTGTGCGGCGCCACTCCTGGGCAGGCTGCACTTTTTTCACGTGGGGCGACTCTCCTTACAGGGCGCAGTCCTTGCGCATGTGGCTCCCCTATGCGGGTTACACCGCTGCGTGGCACGGCACTCCTTGCGTGCATCATTACTGTGCATGGGCCAGCTCACCATATGAGTCAGGAGGCCCTGGGTTTGAACCCTGGACCTCCCATGTGGCAGGCGGATGCTCTATCAGTTGAACCAAATCCACTTCCCTCAAGAGATTTCTATAGTCAAAACATAAGACCCATGGGGAGCGGGTGTAGCATCTGCTTCCCACGTACGAGGTCCTGGGTTCAATCCCCAGTACCTCCTAAAACAAAACGAAAACACCAGTTTTCATTGGGGAGTGGATGTAGCTCGGCGGTTGAGCACCTGCTTCCCATATATGAGGTCCTGGGTTCAATCACCAGTACCTCCTGAAAAAAAAAAAGACAAAGCCATGAACACAGTGGACCCAGTTATCACATCCAACACTGCAGCTGTCACAGTCCATGGGGTACTCAGTCAACAGGCAAGCAAAGATTTAGTCAAGTTTTAACAACAGATACTCAAGGACATACACGCAAGCATCATCCTGGGCTTTTTTTGCCCCTTACTTCAACCACTATATTTGAAAATAGAGTTAACAATTTGACATAGTTCTTTTCCTATCTACTGATGGTCCAGGCACAAAATCTGAGAATAAAGACAAGTATTTCTGGACTTTCCTGTGTCAAATATGTGGCCTTCTATTGCTTGCATTTCACAGTTCTAAAGCAAGGAATACATTCTATGTCAACATGCTGACTCTATGCTTAAACAATGTGCCTAGGTTGTACGCATGCATGCATGGTGTAGTGGCTATGTGTAGACTGTACACGACAGAGAACGAGAGAAAGGGAGAGAGCGTGATGACAGACTAAGACCGGCAGGTGATGGAAGAGGCAGAGAGTGTGGTAAAATGTTTTGCTTGAAAAGAAGTTGAGGGTTACACAATATTACAAAACCTAAGTTGACTTTTTTTTTCAAGAGGTACTGGGGATTGAACCTAGGATCTCGTATATGGGAAGCAGGCACTCAACCACTGAGCTACATCTGCTCCCCAATGAGAGGGTTTTTCATTTGTTTGTTTTGTTTTTAGGATGTACCAGGGATCAAACCTGGTACCTTATACATGGGAAGCAGACACTCAACCACTGAGCTGCTTCCACTCCCCCACAAGTTGACTTTGGAAAAGGAAACAACAAAAAGCAACCTAAATGAAAAGAATACATATGGGGAGGCACAAACCTGAAAAGATAGGAGAAATTACACATGAAAGCACAAGTGACTTTACTGAAAAGAAAATAAGGTGATACCAAGCAAGGCCATCCCTACAGTATATGCCCCTGGGAAAATATTGTTTGCAGGGTCCCTGTCTACATAAATAATTTGACTTTTTAAATGTATTACAAGATTCATGGGCCTACGTGAGGTTTAATGATTTATAAGTAAATAAAGGATAGTGTGTAAGAGAAGATGTACTTTGATCTGTGTTCACTGCCCAATCAGGGTCAATGAAGATTATTCCTATGTCCAGGCACCATCACTTTCTGTGAGGATGCCAGAGCTCTCTCATCATGTTATTTATTTTTAAATTTCCTATCTCCACTAGGAGAAAAAGGAGCAATGCTGTTACTACTCAAATGTCATGGCTTTTAGGAACTTGCTTGTAATGAAAATTGCCTTTGTATTTCCCATGAAATAAATGCCTCCATTTATTTCATGCTGGTTATATCATCACTCAAGATGCTGCTGTGCTGTGTGGATGGTGGCCACAAATGCAAGACTAACCCAGAGAATGCAGGAAAATGTGAATGTTAATTCATTTCCTGGTCATGTCAAAATTGCTGTTTGACATAAATGTAGAACAGCATATTTTTAATCAACCGTATTTTCTCCTGAGTTCCTAGGCCATTAACCCCTGCATTCCTAGAAGGTGATCTCTTTCATTGTGACATCACCCATGACTTTTACAAACCACCACCAGTTGGGAGGAGAAGGAAGAAACCAAGAGTGGAATGAGAAGAGTGGTCCGATTTGTGTACCAAATGTCTGCCACTTGCCAACAAGTTTTAGTACGGAGAGCTTATGATCGAAAGCAAGAGGGCATCCATCAGTAGGACTTGCTGGCTGCATTGCAGAGCAACGGTCTCAAAACTCCTCCGAGGAAATGGATGAGGCTTCCTCTGGAGGACTGCCCGGGAGGTCACCTGACCATCCTGGGTGCCAGTGGCGGGAGGTGCACAGGGTAAAAGATGCCTGATGCCACCTTCACTGTCCTCGGGTGCTACTAACTGAGGCTGCTATAGACTGAAACACGGAGGTGTGAGAGGGGACACAAGCCCGTGTTGACAGTGGGCCACGGGTAGCCCGTAGTACTGAACTTGTGTCCAACATGAGTGAGAGGCATCAAAATCAGCACATTGTGTGGCGGCTCAACCTCACACAATCCTAACAAAGAATGAGGAGCCTGGCCAAGGGGACACTTCTCAGGGCACTTCCTGGATCTGGGGCCAGGCTGAGGGGCCCCAGATTGAGTCTACAGATATGAGTTCTGAAGCTCCTTAGGCATCGGATCAACCAAACACGTGGGGTGGGAAGTAGGGATCAAAAAGCACCTGAAAGGGAAGAAATGGGGACCAGGTCCACAAGGACACTGGTCCCAGCTTGGGGCACCCTGCCCAGATAATACTGCTGACTCCAGCTGGTTCCTGGCACCTGTGGAGAACTTAGACAATTTTGAGCAACCAAGACCTACAAAGCACCTGGTCCAGGCCCGGGGTACCCTGCCCAGATGGCGCTATCTGCCAGTCCTAGGCATCGAGGGAACTTTGAAATGTTGGGGATGTGAATCCACCACTTTCTCACCCTTCAAAACCGCCAATCATTTTTCAGAGTAGCCCCTCCCTTACTCATTTATAGAAGTTTCCAGAAACTTCCACTTAAATGCCCCACCTCTTCATGTTTATTCATAGGAGGCTTGCCAGCTCCTGAGAAAAGTTACTATTTCTGAAGCCAGCTCAAACTGGTTCTAGTCATAGAGCATGCTAGCCCTTCAATTTAGGACCAAACATAATTGCAACAGAGCATGCTCTGTTTAATCCCACCTTTCCCAAAACGAATGGGCCTGCGGCACCTCGTGTCATCTTTAGTCACTCCCTCAAGCCCGCCTTCCCCAGACAGCATAAAACCCCAGTGCCTGTTTTGTTCAGGGAGACTGATCTGAGGCTAGCCTCCAGTCTTCTTGCTGGCTGACTACATAATGAACTCTTTTCTTAAAATCCTGGTGACTCAGTATTGGCTTCTGTGGGGCGAATGGACCCTCTTGGTGGTATCAATTAACAACCACAAAGGGACAGTCATAAAGACCCCTGTCTAAGGCTCCACAGCCTCTGCACAATGGGGTTTTCCAATCCCCGACCCTGAGTTACCGCTTAGACCAGTTAGTCTAGAGGCTCAACACCAGGATTCATTCCTGTCCCCACCAGCATTGTTGGCCCTTCAGGGTAGTTTAATTTTGAGAGAAGAAACAGTTGTGGCTGAAGACATCTTCTGAGTAAGTAACTTTGTTAAGGTGCCTACTCTTATGCAAAACCTGTCTGGTCTCTGGTTGTGGGTTTGAGTCCCATCTTTGCCATTATCGATTAGAATTGTGAGTTTGGGGAAGCAGACTTGACCCAGTGGTTAGGGCGTCTGCCTACCACATGGGAGATCCACGGTTCAAATCCCGGGCCTCCTTGATCCGTGTGGAGCTGGCCCACGTGCAGTGCTGATGCGCGCAAGGAGTGCTGTGCCATGCAGAGGTGTCCCCTGCATAGGGGAGCCCCACATGCAAGGAGTGCGCCCAGTAAGGAGAGCCGCCCAGCACGAAAGAAAGTGCAGCCTGCCCAGGAATGGCACCGCACACACAGAGAGATGATGCTGCAAGATGACGCAACGAAAAAAGAAACACAGATTCCCGTGCTGCTGACAACAACAGAAGTGGACAAAAAAAACACACACACAGCAAATTGACACAGAGAACAGACAACTGGGGTGGGGAGGGAGGGGAGAGAAATAAATAAAATAAATCTTTAAAAAAAAAAAGGATTGTGAGTTTGAGTCCCATCTTAGTCCAACCAGGTTATTACTGGGTACAGGTTCCAGGCATATGAGAGTCAGTCACTCACGCTCTGGTAGTGAGTTCAAATCCCACTCTGGTCTCCCTAGTTGTGGGTTCAAGTCCTACTCTGGCCATTCTCCAACTGATATACTGGGTGTAAGATATCTTGTTATGGCACCATAAATTAAAATTGTAATTATGGGAAATGTTAGCAGTACTGATGGCTGTAGCCCTTTAATCTGTGTCTTGGATAATTGGTATTTCTTTAGTAATGGGTCTATGAAAAAGACAAGGATGATATTTTTCTGTAACACTGCCTGGCCCCACTATAAATTAGAACTGGAGGGAGTCATTGGCAAATGGATCTCTCAGTTATAACACTACACTGTAGTTAAAGTTGTTTTGTAAAAGGGAAAAAAATGAGGATGAAATCCCCTAGGTATAGTCTTTTATGTCTCTATGTCAGAATAAGAATTGCAGAAAAAAAGTCACGCAATGATCCAAAAAAAAGGAGATTTTCAAGGTCAGGGCTCACCACAAAAGGCAACTAAGAAATCAGGAATGTGGCAGCCCCATGTTACTTGTTCTCCTGGACTCCAGTCCAGACAAAGACCTACCCTTATCACATTTAGAATTATCCTCCACTCCCCCGCCTCCCTATGCTGGGAAGCGGGAGGAAGACGATGCCCCCTCACCTTGGAGCAGGTCCTTATCCAGTTCCCCTTCATCTCCTGATCAGGAAGGAATGGTCTCTCCATCCCATACGTGTTGGGGCATGTAGTTCGGCCAGGGAACTATTCAGTCCCAAGCAGATAATTCCCACTACAGCAAGTTCTGGCTGGACCGGATGATCAGGCACACCCCAGAGGTTTCATTTACCTGAATTCCCTTTTCTCTAGTTCTGATTTGTATAACTGGAAAACTACACTGATCTGGATCCTGAACATCAGATAATAGGAGACTGATTAATAAGACTGTCATTAGTTAAATGCTTCAGACATAAGGAAGAAATTGCAGAAATTAGGAGGATTAGGAATGCCAACATTTCAACTGGTTGAGATTGCTCCCAAGGTTTTTAAGGACTGAGATCAACTCTAAGAGAAGCCAATGAGGTAGCAAGCTGCCTTGCTGGGAGCAGCCAGTGACAGGAGCTGAACTGGATCCAGAGCCCAAGGGCCCCCACCAGCTAACCCAAGGCTAACCCACCCCTTAGGGCCACAGCAATGTGTTGGCTGCAAAAAGGAAGAACCCTGGAAGCAAGAATGCCTGAGCTGTCCCCATCAGCACCCTTCAGGGCACCTGACAGGGCAACACAGCAAATGCCACAGCTAGCAGAGGACCAGAGTGATCAGGAATGACAGGGCCCAGGCCACCTTCCAGCTTTGGTGGGCACATCACCATTTCCCACAAGGAGCCCCAGGTAGCTATACTAGTGGGAAAGAAACTCGAAGACTTTTTAATTGACCCTGGAGCTACTTACTCTGTTTTAAATCAGCAGCAAGAAACTCTGTCTCCAAAAACAGTTGCCGGAGCTGGAGTGTCTGGAGCCTCAAATAATAAACCTTTCTGGCAACCACCTGAATGTCAGTTAGGGAGTGCCAATTTGAAACACAGCTTTCTTTATATGCCTGAGTGTTGTGTGCGACTACTCAGTTGGGATTTACTAACCCAATTGAATGCACGAGTGCACTTCATGGCAGATAAATTGGACATTGATGTTCCCCCAAACCAGGCTTGTGCCCTGTGACCTAGGAAAAGGAGTCCAGTTGGAAATCCCTGAAAAACATCATCTCGAAGATAAAGCCAGAGTTATGGGTTTACGGGATTCTGGAGAGAGCTAGAAATGCTGAGCCAGTCCAGGTAGGAGTCAAGCCTGACACAATAGTTCCTAATCTCAAGCAGCAACCCTTTGAAAAGAGATGCCCAGGAAGGCATAAAACTACTACTAGACTTTTTTCTTAGATAGCAGTTAATTCGACCTTGCCAATCTCCATAAAATTCCTCCATTCTACTGGTTATAAAGCCAGGACCGAAAGGGAGTATGGATTTGTACAGGATTTGAAAGCCATCAATCAAATAGTAGAGGCTATCCACCCAGTCATACCAAATCCCTACACCTTGTTAACTATCTAGAGACCTTTATTGGTTTATTGTGTTAGATCTAAAAGCTGCTTTCTATTGTGTGCCATTAAGCCTGGAATCTCAGGAAATATTTGCCTTCCAATGGGAGGATCCTGAGAATAAGATGAAAACAACAATACTGTTGGACTGTGCTCTCTCTCAGGGATTTAAAAATGCCTCCACCTAATTTGGAGAAACTTTGGCCAAGGACTTAAGAGAGTTACAGCTCCAAGTTGGAGTACATTTGCAATACGTAGATGACATCTTGATAGCTAGTCTATCAAAGGAAGCATAGATCACAATACCATTTTAGATCCAAACTTCCTGGCGGACCGCCCTGGGGATATACAGTGTCTCGGGTTTCAGAGCCTACTGTGAAGTATTTGGGGTTTGAATTGCCAAAAGTGCAGAGAAGCTTATTGCCAGACAGAAGGGAAGCCTTAGCCAGAGTGGTGGAGCCGACCACCCAGAGACAGCCGCAAGGGTTCCTAGGAATGGCGGGATTCTCCCGTATTTGGATGCCAGGTCTGGACTTTTAGCAAAACCCTTGTATGCAGCTTTAAAAGGCAGAGACCAAGAACTGCTAAATTGGACCACTGAATGCCAGCAAGCATTCTATAAAATAAAGAAGAAACTACTCACTGCCCCAACCTAGGTCCACCAGATATTAAACAAAAACAAAAACAAAAACCTTTTGATTTGTTTGTTCATGAACAGCAAGGAGTTGGGCTGGGGATATTAACCCAAAACCTAGGGGACACCCGGAGGCCTGCTGCCTATTTCTAGAAACAACTTGATGCAGTAGCATAGAGTGTGCTTCCAGCAGTGGCTGCCATTTGTGATTTGCTGTAAGAAGCAGAGGAGAAATTTACTTATACAAACCTCAACTAGAGCAGAAGGGGTGCTATTGGCTCATATGTGGGAGGCACTGGGGTTGGTGTATGCTCAGGAGACTTGAATCTCTGGAATGTTCATGTGCCAGCTGGGCCCTGGGCCTCAGAAGTGCTGCAACATCTACTCTCCGGTTTGTTGGACTTACCCATGTCAGCTAACAGGGAGGTGAGGATGGTCAACCACCACACCAGGGAACCGAGATAGTCTACAACAGCCAACAGGAGAATCCCATCCATCAGCCATGTGAGATCTAAGCCCCTCTCGATTTAGAGGTGGAGTGGACATCACCATCCCAGGGGCCTCAGGATAGAGGAATAAAATATGGATTAGAGTGGACTTACTCATATTCTAATATATAATTATTGTGACTTTAGCAATGGAAGAAATTATATCAATGATGTGGATACAGTGGCCACGGGAGTTGCTGAAGGCAGGGAGAGGGAAAAAGGGGTGTGATACTGGGGCATTTCCGGAACTTGGAGTTGTCTTCAATGATATTGCAGGGACAGATGCAGGACATTATATATCCTGCCATAAACCACTGCATGGACTGGGAGAGAGTGTAAACTACAACATAAACTATAATCCAGGCTGTGTAGCAATGTACTCATCAAATGCAATGAATATACCACTCTAATGAAAGAAGTTGTCGATGTGGGAGGAGTGGGAAGGAAATAGTAAGATAAGTAATGTCTGATATAGATTGTACTGCCTGGCCATGTATTCTTTTCTTTCTTATTGACTGGATTCTTTAAATAATATTTTATGGACTAACAACTGTGTGCATTGTACCTAGAGGCTGGAACCATTTTCTGTGTAGCAAATAATCAAGTTTACTGAGTATCTTAGACTAAGTACTAGATTGCAATCACTAGTTAAGCCCTTTAGATAGATTATAAAAATGATTGGCATTCTTTTCATCCTTTTAACCTTTCTGCTTGAACTGCCCTTGTCACATGGAAAGTGGGAAGCAAATTTCATTGTTCAAGCTTCCCAAGTCCATGCCTGGGAAGGACAACTGAAGGATTGCTGGGCAGGCCACCCAAATCCTTATACGAAATCCTCTTTCCCTTGCTCAGATCTTACCCCTATCATGACAGATCCCTGGAAGGAGGTAGAAGATACGGAACCCTACTCCCGAGCTCCTCTCAGCTGCCCCGCATTATACATGAGCACGGAACTAACATATTCTGGGTCCTTTCAGACAACATAATCAAACACCCTGCAATTATATGGTGAATGGGGTCCGTAATGAAGTGGCAATTTGTCAGGATTTAAGGAGAAGAATTATAAATAAGAAGGGAAGATTTATACCTATTATTTATACCTTTCGATAATGACCAAATCTGGGAGTTGGCATATGAAAAGCCAGGAAATTGGAATAAGTGGGAGAAAACCCACAACCACCACCCCCTGCAAAGTTACATTCTTTACATGAGCCCTATAAAGTGGGCCCTTTGCCTGCTCTCTGCCATGATCTTAACAAAACCTTAGATAGCCTTAGAATATTCCTACAGTTACAGGAACTACAGAGAACTTCCTGGAAATTCTCTGTGCCCCCAAAGGACATATCCTTACTTGTGGAAGCCCAATAGGCTGGTTACATTTCAAAGGTTTGAAAGACAGTATCTTTGATACTCAAGTCAGAATGTTCCAATGTGTAAATTATACCTGGATAAAGGGCCAGTGATCCTAAGTATTCAAAGCTTGATATTTCTATTTACCAACCTACCCATCATCATCGTCGTAAACGGGCACTAGGTATGATCTTAGCCAGCTTAAGTTTAGCAATAGGGCTATGAGCTACTTAGAGTGGGTTCACCTATCGTGAAGCAGTTCTGTGTAACTTCACAGATACCATAGAGGAAACGGCTAACTACTGCTGCAGCACTAGAGGCTATCTGAACTTCTACCGACACTGGCTAATGTGGTCATGGACAACCAAATAGCCTTGGACTATCTCCTAGCAAAATGAGGAATGTACGTAATAGCTAACACTCTTGTATATTTGCATAAATACCTCAAACCAAATTGGGTGAAATATACAAAAGCTTTATAATCAAGCAACTTGGCTACATGACATTAATAACCCACCTGCACAAACCTTGTGGGAGTCAGTCAAGCGTTACTTACCTGAACCATCCTGGCATCTGCCAGTTTTGAGTCCAGTAATAACCATAATAATACTCCTCCTATTCAGACTAATAACACTTAAACTAATAGTTTCCTTTGTTTCCAAGAGACTACACACAGCTGGACTGTTCTCAGCAGCATCTATCAAAAGTCAAATGCACAACCTGTACTAGAACCAGACGTACCCCGACCTGGAACCAGAGGATATCTTCAGCTTCAAGTCAAAGATCCATTCCCTATATCCTGATCAGCGCCCCCTGTCAGCAGGAAGTAGTTGGAGTGGTCATTGCCCCTAGCTCCTCAAGACTGAGGAATGTCCCAATTAAAAGGGGGGGGACTGAAACCGTCACTTTCTCACCCGCTTGAAACCACACCCATTTCTCAGAGTAGCCGCTCCCACACTGGTTTGTAGAAGTTTCCAGAAACGTCCATTTAAATGCCCCACTTCTTGGTGTTTGGGAGGCTTGCAGCCTTGGGAGAAAAGTTACTGTTTCTGAAGCTGGCCAAACTGCTTCTAGTCACAGAGCATGCTCCGTTTAACCCCGCCTTTCCCAAAGCGGATTGGCCTGTGGCACCTCACCACATCTTTAGCCACGCCCTTGAGCTCATCTTCCCCAGATGGTATAAAACCTCAGCTCCCGTTTTGTTCAGGCAGACTGTTCTGAAGCTATCTTTCACTCTCCTTGATGGCCGACCATGCAATAAATTTTCTTTTCTTAAGATCTTGGTGACTCTGTATTGGCTTCTGTGCGCATCCGGCGAACTGACCTCTTGGCGGTATCAGAGGGAACTTCGAAGTGTGGGAGGCCCTGAGGTTCAAGGCAGGGACAGACACCATGCCTTTTGGGGCACAAGGGCTGCCCTGGTCACATCTGTAACCAACTAGAACAGTTATGGAGGAATCGGAGACAGAGAACAGTCACATAAGATATCCAAAATGCAGATTCTAGACAGTGGAGACTGCTGTGAACCAAGCAGTCTGACTGTAAGACCTGTGAAACTATCTAAAAAGATTATAGACTTTACAGTCAGGCACACCTGGGTTTGAATCACCACCCTGACAATTACCAATATTGACCTTGGGGTAAAATGGCCATAAAGTCTCTGTTACAACTACTCAACTCTGCAGCATGAAAGCAGCTGTAGACAAATGAAATAACTATTTACAGAAACAGACAGTGGGTTGGATGTGACCCATAGACCTTAGTTTGCCCAGCTTTCATTTTGAGAATTAGTTCAGAAAATGCCAAAAAAGGTTTTATAACAGTTACCAGTACTTAGTAAACATTCAATAAATATTAGCTGATATTACACCAACAAAATGACTACTTTTTAAACTCATCTGTTGAAGGTTCTAATGTGCCTACCATTGTATTAGGTCTCATTATTTTAGTTACGTTGCACATACTTGAGGAAAAATAATGCATGAATAAATATTTCATTACTTGAATTCTCACTGTTGTTATTTTTTAGGAGTTATTTTAGAGTTATTTTTCATCTGAAAACTGTCATTTTCTTTGAAATGTGTATATCAAAAGGAGCTGGTGGGAGCAGCTTTATAATGTATTTAAAATAAAAATTTTCTATTAGTATATATTCCTATTTTAGTAATATAAAATAGTGAGAACTGTAGATGCCACAAATCTAATTTTCCTTGACCCCAACATCTCAATAATATACATGTAATGTATAAATAATTAGCCTTATCACTTAACTGCTATCCTTGTAGTCACTTATAGTCGTGTTTATTTGAGGCCACACAGCAACTTTCTGCCCTTCTTTTGTGAATAGCCTTCCTTGTCTTCTGGGAGATGATCCCTTCCTCCATTCTACTCATGTGATCTGAAACAGCTGCCATCTTTGCAGAGATCTCAATGCCCTTAGTATCTACCAGACTTGGTGGGGGCACTGGACCCAAACTGTGAACTGCAAGGGCCGCTTGCTTCTGCTGACCTTGTTTCCAGTTGTTGGGAGGACATTTGTCAGACAGGATGGAGCCAAAAAATAGAGAACAGCTGAAGCCACGGAAGGAGGGCCAGAAGCTTATGTGGACTGAGTCCTAGTCCCAACTATCCTAAGGCCCAGATGCACCTCCATCCTCCCAGTGGTTTGATTACGAGAGACAACCAATTCCCTCTCTGCCTAAGTAAGTTTCACTTGAACTTGAACTATAACATCACCCTCGGGGAATGTGAATAACCCTCACTTGGCTTATCTCAAGAAAAACTTCCCCGTCTTCTGCTTACTAGACGCGTGGCCTTGGCATCCTAGAAAGCAACTTCCAGAGAATGTAGCTCATTTGGAACAGAGCTTGACTTGATGTTTTACACTTTTTTCATCCAGAAGGCCAGACAGAACTAACAGGGTTAAAAGGAAAATAACTTTAAATGACAGAGAATGGTTTTTGCATTTTTAAAAAAATAACTAATACAATTGGAAACAGGGAACCCAATTGTGGTGAGGAGAAAACTGCAAGCTGATATCACTGGATTGAGAAATCATGGATTATTTTATAGCAAGTGCCTGTACTCAGAGTTTTGTAGCCAATCCATAATATTAGGACAACCTAATGAAAAAGGAGTAGCAATCCCTGTTTGTTTTTTTAAATCTGCCTTAGTTTCCAGGGGTTCAGCATGTGGGCATTTGGTGACTACACAGCAAAAATTGTCTTACACTTGGCACAATAGTCTCCTTTCTTCCTGTGTCTGCCTGAGAAGATTGCATATTATCAGAAATCAACATATGAAGTGTCCTAAAGGGTGAGAAGAACCAACAGTCCAACTATATCTCCATCTGATGTTCAGGCAACAGAGTGTAAAGGAATGAGTAGGGGCTCTTGGAGTCAGAAGATGGAGTTCAAGCTCTGCCTCAACTATTTATTTACATAAGTTGCTTAAGTTTTTAAAGCCTCTGTTTCCTCTTCTGTAATATGGTGGTGGTATAATTATCTACTTAACATGAATGAACAGGATAATGTAGGTGAAAGGACAGATACAAAATATTCTTTCTTATTTTTTTAGGAGGTACCGGGAATGAGCCCAGGACCTTGTACATGGGAAGCAGGTGCTCAACCATCTGAGTTACATCTGCTTCCCTAAAATATTCTTAACCATTTGGTTTAAAAAAAACTTATATAGTCAATAACCACCTTCATTTTCCAATCCTCCAAGGGTAGCAGACAGTCACACTAGTTTGCCTCTTCTGAGATTAGCTTCCCTGAGGAAATGGATATTCTGAAGAGGCTAGGGGAGGGGCTATTCTGGAAGGTGGAGTACAGTAAGAGGAAGGAAGACTGATGGAATTCCAAAGGAAGATGAAATCAGACATTTAGGGAGTTGCTTGACAGTCCTTTTGTTACCAGATTTTGTCTAGGTTCTTTGCTGCAGAAATGAATTTCAAGAGCACTTCTGGATGAGTTAGGCCAATAATTTATTCAGGCAGGGAGGGACAAGAAATGGGAGAAAGTAATAGATCAGGGGTCCCAGATAGAGAGGAAGGGGCTGAAAAATGAAAAATGATTACAGACTATAATTCCCCATTATAGATTATAAATGCCCAGTTTTACTTGCGTGGCAACCATGGCAGGGGAAAAACAGCAAAAGAAGTGTGCAGAGGGAAGGAACAGGAGTCCATATGTGAGAGAGTGTAAATTGCACCTGCTTTTTGAACTATTAATTATTCCACCCCTTTGCTAATGGTAGGGGAGGAGTTCCAGCTGATACTGTTTTGAATGATTAGTCCACCTATCAATCCCCATGAGGGCCCAATGATAAGGTCCTTGGGGAATATCTGGGGCTTCTCCTGGTTTCCAGAAGAAGTCTTTGTTCTGAATGGCAGAATCTTATGGGTGGGGGGTCTTCCAGCAGCCATCTTGGGGGTTATTGATGTCCATGTGGACTTCTTGCCAGGTTCCAGATCCATCTATTGACTTCCTATCTTGCCAGCTTTATTCCCCACTCAGAGAGTTTACACCTTTATTCTTAAAGGAGTGCTCAAGTTAGATGATCATTCTTCTGTAGCTACTTCCTGCTGGTTAGGGGCAGTAGGACCTGCCTGTCCAGGTGTAAAATTCTCTGGCTGCTCTGTCTAGGTCGGAGGAAGATGGATCTTGGCATCCTAGGTGAATTTGGGTGAAGTCCCCATATGGCTAATGAGACGTTGATTCTGGAAGAAATGGACCTGATTAGAATTTTGAAAATACATGGTCCCAGTAAGAGGATCCCGGAAAACACAAGAGTAGAAAGTCCAGGTGCCTATAAAGGCAGCATCTCTCTGACATTGGTGGGTTTCATTTTGCAGGTTTTGAATACTGTTTAGGACTATTTTAGAGTAATTTACATAGAGATGACATTCTTCCTTAAGGAAAGGACATACTCTTCCCTGTGCTGCAGTTAGCATGTCAAGTGCCCTGCAATACTGCGTCACCACAGCAGCAAGAGAGTCTGCTTGCTGTTTTAGAGCTTCTAAGGCACAGCTGGTTTCATTTATGCTGTTAGTTAGCTCTAGGGAGAGACTGAAATAGATAATGGGGTTTGGTATAGATTGCCAACCCCAGTTTTCGATGGTGGTGGTTATGCCTAAATCAGTCAGAGGGGGATGAAAAGAGACATTGCCTTTTTCAAATGAAACAGACAAGGATTTTTTGTTTGTTTGTTTTTTGTTTTTAAGATGATGGGTTAGAGACCCAGATGATACTTAGCTTTGTCTCTTGAAGAGGTATTTCAGTCCATCCAATGGCTGGCACTCGTACAACCCATCAGGTGCTTCTGGTGGGTTGGCACTTCCTTGGGCAGCTGGTTTCACTCAGGATAAGTGCACCCAGCTGGCAATTCCTTTAACAGCTGCCACATCGAAGGTCACCCAGGGCTCCTCTAGTTTGATGTTCCACGGAGTCGTCCAAGGAGCCACTCTTTGCCCCATGCCCCCTCAGTCCTCCATGGGGGCTGTTGCCACCAGGGCTCTGGGCTGTGCTCCACCTCGCCCTCAGGATTGGTGCACTTCCGAGCCCAATGGCCTGTTTTTCCACACTGGGGGCAGGGACCGGGGAGCCCCTTATGTGGTTTAGGGCAGTCTTTCTTCCAGTGGCTAAGCTCTCCACAGTTGAAGCAGGATCTCAATGGTCTGAAGCCTGAGCTGGGGTGACCCCGAGGTGGACGGCTGCCATTTACGGCAACTGCAAGTAGCTGAGCCTTCTGCCTGTCCCTCTTTGCCCTCGACTCCTCAAAGGTCTGGTCACAGTTGTTGAAGATGGAAAAAGCTACTTTCAAAAGAGAATTCATTGAGGTTCCAGGACCTAGAGCTAGCTTTTGGAGTTTCCTTTTAATATCTGGAGCTGCCTAGCTGGTAAAATAGGTTTTTAATACAATCTGTCCCTCCAGTGAGTCTGGATTAACTTGGGTTTACTTTCCCATAACTTCTACTAGTCTCCCTTGAAACAGGGCAGGATTTTCCTTTTCTCTCTGGTTTATTTCCTGCAGCTTATTATAATTAACAGACTTGACAATGCATTTTTTCATTCCCTCTAGTAGGCATGCTACCATATGGTCTCTCTTACGTCTGCTTGCTCTCCTTGGTAGTTCCAGTTAGGACTGGCCTCTGGAACTGCCACTACCCCTACAGCATGTTGCTGGGGCTGCTGGGCAGCCATCTCATTGGCATGCCTCTGAGCCACTTCCCAAAGGTGGCATTTTTCTTCAGGGGTGCAGCATGAGACTAGGATAACATGCATGTCTCCCCCACATCAGCTCAAAATTTAGTGTTAACTTCTGGAATTCCTCAGTAAACTTATCTGGGTCCTCTGAAAATCACCCCAACTCTTCCTTACATTGAGTTCAATGTGTCATGGAGAAGGGAACATAGACTCTAATTGTTCCTGCTTCTCCATTTGCTGCTTCCCTTATTGGGTACAGGCCGTTTTTTGCGTCCCCTATTAGGGTGGAAAGATGCTCCTCTCCTAGTGACTCCCACTGGGTTAGCTATGGGCACATGAGGTACAGAAGCAGAGGGTAGAGGGGAGAACTGAGGAGGGCATTCTCTAAGATATCACCCTTCTTCTCAGGGAGTGGTTTCACTTCCTAACCATAGCATAACTTACAAGATCCACTTATCCTTGTATCCTGATATAGAGCCATAAAAAGCTGAACATATGAAACCTCTGACTGCTTTCCTTTCTTCTTATACAGGAGGTCTATCTGCAAAATACGGTTGTAATTTAGAGTACCATTTACAGGCCAATTCTGGCCACCTTCAAAGCTATACTGTGGCCATGCAGTTTTGCAGAAGATCAGTTTCTCCTTCTTCAACCCTTCAGTTGGTAGGGTTGTCCAGTTCTTGAGAATACACCCCAATGGGGAGTCTGCTGGTATGCTAGAGGCTGTACCCATTATTCTAGGGAGAATAAAGAAGCACCTTTTAGTTGACCCATCTGGCACCCCAGAGTCCTAGTCTGACTAAAATGTTCACCACTCCACATAATTTAGAGCTGATGGTCTGTTCTTAGCATCCTGAGAATTTTAATTTTCAGAGCCTGCCTGGCCCACAAGCATCCTCGTGGGCAACCTAGGTCTTGGGGGATATCTGATTCCAGATATCAAATCAGTGCACCCAAGCCAAGTTGGTGGGAGACTGAGCAGTTACCCCAAATCAAAGCACCTGAGATATCTGTTTCAGGGGATATTTGGCTGCCCTCTGAATGGATGGGCCCAAGGGATGGGGGCCATTCAGGGTTTACTGCTCTGGGTCTCAGTATCCCTACATTTCAGGATCCGAGACTGACTGCACTCTTAACCCAAACAGAAGTTCCTGAGTTAAATCTCAGGAAACGTTTGGTTGCTCTCTGAATTGAATCACCCAAGCCTTCAAGTTTTGGGGGGACATTCAGAGCTACTTCCCTGGTTCCCACCACCCCAGGAATCAGAGACCCCTGCTGCCGGGCATTTCCAGGGCCACCTGGACTTAGAAGACAGATCAAATAGACCAGATGCCTTCCAAGCTGAATACTGCTCCCTCCTCGGAGAAAGCTTCTTCCTCCTATCCTTCTAGAAGTCTTAGACACAGTCCTCATTTTACAATTTTACTGTCTGACAGTTTCCCAGTTAGACCAGCCATCAAAAGGCCATTGAATGATTATAGAGATTAATTGTTATAGCTAAGAGGACTTGGGGCTCTGAGGCAATAACTTCTTTGCAAGCAAAGGCATTTTCCCAGTTTCACAGGTTTTAAGACGTACCAAAGTATTCCAGCACAAACCTGTAAAGAGATTCAGTAGCAAGAAGTAGGAAGGTAAAACGTGGGTAAAGGTTAATTATGCAAGGGTATCCTGGCTTGAGACACCCTGAGGAAGGGAACTCCCACGGCATTAATTTTGGCTCTGTCCACCACCTGGCTGGCCTGCAAAGGTGGGACCAGCTGGGAGGGGCAAACCCCTGGCTCTTCACCATTGCTATGCACCCCCTAGGGCAGAGGGTGGGAGAAGGCAACGGCAGCCAAGGGCAAAGCCTCCGGCTGCTAACAGGGCTTGAAAAGGAAGCTTCACAGTGCCCGGCGCTCTGCTGGGGAAACTCTGTCTGGGCAGGGCCATGATTTGAGCCACTGCCCTATGACCCAGCCATTATGTCTGGGGTCAGATCCCACAAGCCTGGGCATGTGGAGAATTCCCATGCCTGACCCCTTCCCTCCCGGGATTACGTCCTGTGGGGGCTCGTAGGTGAACCTATTTAAAATGGAAAACCAAAGGAAGGATTAAATAGGCTGTAGGCCATAGTTTCACTCACCAATAAGCTCCTGGCTGGCCCACCAAATATGTTACCGGATTTTGTCTAGATTCTTGACTGTGCTGCAGAAATGAATTTCAAGAGCATGTCGGGTGAGTTAGGCCAGTAATTTATTAAGGTAGGGAGGGGCAAGAAATGGGAGAAAATAACAGATCAGGGGTCCCAGGTAGAGAGGACGGGGCTGAAAAGTGATAAAGTGGGCTGATTTACAAACTACAATTTCTCATTATAGATTATAAATCCCCAGGTTTATTTGCGTAGTGATCCAAGCAGGGAAGGCAGCCAGAGTCAGAGTCCAGAGGCAAGAGAGTTCACTCAGGCCTTGCGCCTGCTTTTTGAACTATTAATTATTCCACCCCTTTGCTAATGGAAGGGGAGGAGTCCCAGTAGATACTGTTCTGAATGATTACTGCACCTATCAATCCCCATGAGGGCCCAATGATAAAGTCATTGGGGAATATCCGGGGCTTCTCCTGGCTTCCAGAAGAAGTCTTTTTTCTGAATGGCAGAATCTTATGGGTGGGGGGGGTCTTCCAGCAGCCATCTTGGGGGTTATTGATGTCCACATGGACTTCTTGCCAGGTTCCAGATCCATCTGTTGATTCCCTATCTTACTAGCCAGCTTCCCTTTATATCTGTCAGGGGTGAGGATGATGGGGCTGTGGAGAAAAGGTTACCCAAAGAATATAGAAGAAGAACCTGGACAACGAAGAGCAGCTTCTTGACTTTCTAAGCATCAGCCAGGGAGATGCCCACTAGGCTCCCTCCTTCCCCCTGTGACACCCTCTACTAATCAGGGCACCAAGGGCAGGGAAAGGTGGCCAGAGAGCAGAGGGCCCTGTTTTTCTGAAGCCCATTACCACCACAGCCACACCTGACCCAGGAAAGTAGCATGCCTTGGCTCAGAGCCAGCTGTAGTCAGCCAAGCTGCAAAGCAGATGCTGCTGACCTAGGGTTTTCTGAGAGGCACAGTGGTAACCCTCACCAGGAAGTGCCATTGCAAGGCAAAGAAATAGAGACCAGACACCTAACTTCATAAAAACTAACAAGTGTCTGATCCTCCCAGCAGCTTGCTTGCACAGCTGTAGTGGTTGCTTGTGGCAGCTCCTTCACCCACTTGCTTGCCAAATGCAACACTCAGGAGAACACTCTTTTATAAGGGGCAGAGGGAACCAAACACCGCCAGGAATTATTTCCAAGAGTGATTTGAGAATGCTCTTCCTCTCAAGATTACTTGATCCAACTACATTCATCTTACTAATACTCTTCTGTCAGAGACTGAATTTCAGACAACAAAACTCTATTTTCCAGAATCTTCCACATTGCAACTGCCTATTAATTACTTCCTCTTGTCAGCTGGCAGCACACAGGGCCTAAATGTTTAGTCTGAAGTTTGTATAATCATTCTTTTGCTTCATCATTACTCCCCAGCATTACTTAGCTCTGAAGGCACCACCACAAAGGCTGAATTCTTCAGTTTCTTATAATAATGTATTGTCAGATCTGTATTCATAATACCTTGCTCTGGGGCGGAATTGAACCTTTATGCAATACTCATCTTTTGAACCAGTTCCTAATTTTACACCTACTTCTCAGGCTCTTGGGTGGGGCACCTGATGAATGGTTTCTGGGGGCGGTGGAGGACAGGGAAGAGGGAATTTCCACACATTCTGAGACGGGAGCACTTCACAATCCATTTTCCACACTGGCCCTGTCCAAGTTTCTACACTAAAGAGAGGCGAGGAGCTCCCACAGTGACCTTGCACACTCCCCTTCCAGGGCCTAGACTTCCACTGGGCTTGCCCAATGGAAAAGAACTCCTGGCTTCCAGATAAAAGAAAGGGAGAGGTGGCCCAAAATGGTTCAGCAGAAAAGGGCTCTGAGCTGGCTGGTATGGAAAAGCATCTAGCCCCAACGGTCAACCCTCTACACTCCTACACACTGGCTGTTTCTAGCTCTGTCTGCAACTACTCATCATCCAGAAACTTCTTTTCAGCCAAATTGACTTGCTCATCTCACTGTCATCCGTACAGCTCTTTCATCAGCTCTGTAGGCTTGCTAATACTTTCTGCCTGCCTGGAATGCCACCACTCAATAATCATCTTGAATCTACCTCTCCAGAGAGATGTCCCTTTCCTGCCAGCCCCAAACAACTCTTGCCTCTCTGAGACAATTCTATACATTCCCTTTATAAATTTGGTGTGCTCTATTCTCTCTTATAGTTATCTTAAAGTGGCATCCACATCTTTTATGGTTACGTAATTTAGCATTGTTTGATGCCCTTTCTTTACAAATATAAGTTTCTTAAAGGGAAGGATCTTACCTTATTATCTTCACATCTCTCACAGCATTAATGACAATACCCAATAAATGTCTTCATTTGATTTACCTCCTTTGCTGTATCATGCCCAGAGTTTATAGCTCTGCTTTCCCAGCAAAAGCCAAGTTAAAAACCAGTGGCTCAGCCCTTTAGTAGCAGTAAAGTTCATTTATTAATTAATATTATCGTTTTAGGATTAGCGTTCTAAAGACTGTAGCCTACTTCCAGAATATGTATAGGAAACTGTTTTATTTGCTAGACGAAAGCCAACTTGCTTTCTAATCTCTGTGAAAAGGGGACTTAGTCACGGTTACTGAAAAGAGAATATATTCAAAGTAAATAGCAGTGCATGAGATTGCTTTTCACTCAAAATAAGAACACCCACATGAGACTGAATTGGTAAATATTTACTGTAACTTTTGGTAAAAATATTGGCTTCCTAAGCTAGATTGCTGCCAAAATATTCTCGCACTCGTGCCCAGAGTTCTGGCCTATAGCTGGCTATGTGCCCTCTGCCTTCAGTTCACCTCACGGCAAGGGGCAAGCTTTACATGAACTTAGGTATAGAATGGAGGGATAAAAATGCCAAGGTGAGAAGGAGAGAGGAAGAAGGAAGAATGAGGGAATGAAGAAAGGAAGGAGAGAGGGAGAAGAAACTTGAAAAAGAATTAAAAAGATAACAAGGCTAATGACAACATGTCTACTAGATGTGTCAAGCAAAACCTAACATGTGCAAAAATCTTATAAAGAGCCTGGGCACAGATGACTAATCGACAAGCTGACAAGTTCACAGCTTACATAGGCTTCGCTCTGCTCCCAGGATGACAACACCCAGTCGCCACCACAGTTGTGGGTCACATGACAGCCTCGTGCACTCATTCTTATGAACTTGCAAGGAAGATCCTGGAAGAACTGGAATTCTCACCAAGGTCACGCCCACTCCCTACCTGGTCAGAAGCCACCACCCGCTGTCCCCTTGTCTTCTAGCTCCCAAACCCCCTACACGATTCCTATCTTCATGTCGAATAAACCTGGAGGCAGAACATGGCACTTTTTTTGAGTTCTCCAAAGAAACCATTAAAAGTAGGGAACATAAAACCATTAAGAGTAGGGAGTGGATGTAGCTCAGTGATTGAGTACCTGCTTCCCATGTATGAGGTCCTGGGTTCAATCTCTGGTTCAATCCCTCCAAAAAAAAAAAAAAAAAAATCCATTAGGAGTGACGTTACCTTGACCAGAGACATTATAGAAGAGTGAGAGAAAATGATGGAAGTTATATTGCATATCTCATAGCAACAAGTTGTCCCATTAAATATTTCTCTTCTCCCTAAAGGCCCTTTCTTGCCACTTGGCCACTGTGAGTTATTCTCTCTGCTTCTTCCCCCGGGGGGCCAAGCATACTGCCGCAGAGGCTGCCACCAGGGTCATGCCAGGGTTGGGACTAGTGAGGAGTTCCCACCCCCATCCCCAGACCTTCCAGGATAATTGTTTTGCATTAATCTAAATGATCCCTCTCTGTTAGATGAGATTTTAGGACATGAGGAGGTATTTGTGGCCTTAAATCTTTCTGCAAATCAGACTGTCCAGATTCTTCTGCCCACCCCTCTACTTGGGTGCCTCAGTAAGTCTCAAAGTCAGCTGAGCTTCTGGAAGAAGGCAGGAGACCATTGCCCGAGGGAGATCATTGCTGGAGGCAGAGGCTGGTGTGACAGCCACGGGAAACCAGGAGCTGTCAAGAGCAGCCACGCCTACCCTCTAGGTCTAGTCCCTCTCTTTCCATCTCCTGCCGGGCCTGAATCCTTACACCAGTGATTGGATATGAAAAAGGACCAGCTACATAATTTATGGGGTCCAATGCAAAGGGAAAATGAGGGGTCTCTTGTTAAAAAATTATTAATAATTTACAGACAATGAGAACAGAGCATTAAACTAAGGGGAGGGGGGTGCTTCTGAGCATGGGTACCTCCTAAGCGAGGCCCTGTGCAACTACCAGGCTGAACCTGAAGCTGGCCCAGTCCAAAAAACCACACGAATAGCAGCCACGTGTGACCAATTATCATGCAGCCCAATAGCAAGTGTGCATTTCATAGTAATCTATGTGAAAATATGTAATCATGACTCTGCCAAAGGGCTGTGGATGCGAAATACCAGAAATGGGTTGACTTTTATAATGAGGATTTTATTTAGGGTAAAAGCTTACAGTTCCTAGGCCGTGAAATGTCCAAATCAAAGCTCCATTAGAAATGCTTTCTCACCAAAGTCAGCTAGTAGTGATCCTGGTGTCCCCCACTGGGCAAAGATGGCGGCTCATCTCCGCCGAGGTCCCTGCCTTCCCCTCCAGAATCACCATCTCCCTGAGCTCAGCTGTGGGTAACCAGGCATAGGGCTTGTCTCTCTCAGTTTCGGCCACTCTGCTTTCTTCCTGAGTTCAACTGTGAGTTATCAGAGATATGACGCATCTCTTCAGCCTTGAGCTCCTCCATGGTCCGCCCTCTTGAGGGCTTCATGCCTCAGCTTTGGCTGCTAGCAATCCTCGAGTCCTCTCACATGGCTGGGTCAAAATGGCAGCTTCCTGTCTCTGTGTCTCTCTATGTCTCTGTTTATATAAAGCTCCAGTAAAAGAGTAGAGACCCAACCTGAGTCATGCCACACTGACATGGTCCGATCAAATGGGCCCGCACCCACAGGAATGGATTTGTTCAAAAACATAATGGTTTTTTTGGATTCACCAAATTCAAACTGTCACAATGACATAAACACTGCTTTGTAAAATGCAACAAAAGATATTGCTTTAGCTAGTTGTAGGATTTACTTGGTTGAATGGCATACTGATTATCAAACCACATTCTGTTCATAGGTAGACAGTCTTCGAAAGTTCTGCGGCAATTCAGCCACTCAGAGATTCTAATTTGAAGAGGACATGGATGATGCAAGTCAAAAAGACATTGCCTTCAACAATATCAACCACAAGCAGCAGGAGTGGATTTAGGAGCTGAAAATAAGTCTCCTTCCTTCTATTTAACTAAGGACAAGCGATCTAATTGGGATTATACTGTGGGTCACAGTATCTTATAGAGGCACTTCCCAGACTTTGTAATTTCCAGGAAATTTAGGAGATGGGTGTAAAGTTGACACATTTTAATTTTGCCATGTACGGGCCGCAAAAAGAAAAAGGATGTTTAATAAAATGCTTAAGAAGAACATAATTTGAAAATACAGTCCTTGAAATTAAATGACAGGTTCAAAATGAGTTTAGAATTATTAAAAACTCACACTTTTGCCATTTTTTCCTGATATAGCCAGAAAAGGCAAAAACTTTTCCTCCATAATCAACGTGGTTGGCAGACTGCCACTTACGAGCTGTGGGTGTGGGGCTCAGCAGCTGTAGGGATGACTGACTACCAGGAGAACGCAAGTATTATTTTGCTTTATCATGAATTCCTCAAGATCCATAATCAATTCTATGCTTTGGGAGAATAATTCCTTTGTCACTGTCATCTAGATGTTAGCTTCCCCCTCCCTCAGCTCCCCAGCTCCACTCCTTAGAGATTTGGGCCCAAACCCAAAATCTATGTCCTTGACCCTCAGAAACCCTTCTCATGCTCTCTGTGGATACCTGTGCCTTGCTTCTTTCTTTGCCTCCCTGTTCCAGTATTCACATAGAATGTCTCTGATTGAGTCCATCCATTGCTTCCTTTTAAAAGAATCCATTCAAATCAAACACTTCAGGATTTAAGCAACTTTATTGAGATTTAGGGAGTCGCTTTTTTGGGCATGGGGGTTCTTCTACCATTTTCCTGAACCCACCTCCATTCTGCCCTTCTCATTTCTTACATCCTGGAAAACAGATAAATCCCTTTCCTTTTGCAGAACAGTCTGCTCCCAAGCAGATCCCTTGAGTCCTTAGCTACCACTATGGGGTTTCCAAACTAATAAGATTTTCTCCCTGAAGGAATTCTGGTAGATTTAACGAAATTAATCCCTTTCCCCTACCCCCCTCATTTTATTTCATTAACAAATTCCACATACTCACTGAAGCTTTCCCTGGTGATTTTAGCTTTCAACGATCCTCTGCTCACCTGAATTTATGCTCTGCTAAGGGTCTTTACTACCTCATATAATCTTGTGTCCTATGTTCTTTGCGAATGTTTCATCTTTCATCTTTGTCTTGGCCGCTCATTTAGGTTGTAAAATATGCGCAAGTCAGGGACAGTAATTCTTATACCGCTAATCATTCATTCAGCAAACAAGCCTTTGGGTGTCTACTGTGTAAAAGACACACTAACACAGACTGCATGGCATCTGCCCTTGAGGAGCTCATAGCCTAGGAAAGGGGGGAGCAGAAATAAAATAGATGAATTACAATACACTATGGAAAGTGCTACAGCAGAGAAATGAACAAAGAGTATGGGAACCCAGAAGAGGAGAAATTAACTCTACCCAAGAGTGTTGGAAAAGGCCTCTGAAGGATGTGGAAGAGTTGCTAGAGGAAGGAGATTCCAGGCCAAAAGATTAGAATATATAGGCCACGCAATCTGCTTAAAATTATGTATGGAAAAGACCAAAAAGTTCATTGTGACTTGGGCATGGAGTGACTAGAGTTGATGGGAAAGAAATAAGGACAGGTTGTCAGACTAGGTAAAAAAACTTGTGAATTCATCATAACTAGCCTAATGCTGGATATATAATCTGTGCTCAGTAAATAATAGGAATTTACATTTGTAGAGCACTTTACCACTGTCAGTGGCTATTTACATTAATTATCTTCGGTCTTACAACAACCTTGTACATACGTGACATTCCCCCCAATTTATAGGTGATAAAATTGAGACTCAGAGAATTTTAGTGATGTGTCCCAAGTCACCCAGCTCAATAGCAGCAGGTTGACTTTTAATTCAGTCAGCTCCCCTAATTCTAAATCTGAAACTTATTCCACCACCTAGATCACAGTGACAAGGCCCATGGCTACCAGTGTTTCAAAGCCTCCTAGAACGAGTAGCAACACAATTTCATGCAAAGTGAATAAGTCTGACAGTCATGATAGCCAAGGTTAGGTCCTGATTATCTCATGTGACTTTGGGGAAGTGACAAAGTCTCTGCACCTCCATTTTCTCATATGTCAATGTTATATGACACACCCTTCCTCACAACCATTGATTAGATCAAAGTATACAATCTCTCCATAAGTTGTAAGTCACTATTTGAATGTTGAAAAGCTATTTTTAAGTGACTACTCAACAGAGAGTGAAGCCTTTAATTGCACATTACCTTTCAAAAGACAAATATGGAATTAAGTTATACCAAATATTTTATTTTGGTCCATCTAGTCTGATGTGCCCTAAAGGCTATTCATTCCTCCTTATTTTTCCTGGACTGTACTTTATGGGCTCAACTTTATTTCTAAAATGAATTATAAACTCACATATGAATCATTTGCTGTCCTCATTTCACACCACAAGATCTATTTTAGGGCCTGGGGGTGGGGATGGGATTGACAGATTCCAAGCTTTGGTTAAGAATTTGTTATTTACTCAGATAAAATGGCTTCTTTCTCTATGGTCTTCACTTTGAAAGAAATTGGCTGAGAAATGCTATTTTCCAAGATCTTTCTGCCGCTAAACTACTGCCACTAGGGTGCAGGGTGGGGGCTGAGGACACAATTCCATGCAAATGTCAGTCACATCTGTCAGTACCCGCCCTATTTGCAGACCTTTTGTCAGCTTGCTCACCAAGTGTTTACATTCAGAAAAGCCAAGCGATCTGCTGAAAATTAAAAATTACCTCTAAGACCTAAACAATGGCGAAGTAATAGCATAAACACAGTGGTGAAAATAAAATAGGGACCCCATGATGCACCAAAACTCACATTGCCCCACCCACCCCAGCCAACCAAGCTCTTCAATCACTTCGTGCCAACTAGCATGGAAGTGGGGGTGGGGGGTGGGGGGGTGCTGTGGGAAATCACAGGTCTCACAGCTGATATTTTCCACTAAGCCAGCCACGCCCCCTCCATTTTTTTCCTTCTTGGAGTTTAATAGTGAAAGCTCTGTTTGTTTCACAATGCATTAATTCTTGTTGCTTGCAAGAAATTATTTTTGGAGGTATCGTATTTTAATATAAATTTCCACTAATCTTTCCACATGATTCCCTTGCTTTTAAGTCCTGCGCTCCCAGGCCAGCTCACCCAACAATGCCCACGCTTCATCCACCCTCAGCCCTGGGACAAGCCAAACACTGTGTTCACCGCCTGGAACCCAGCCCTGGAGGCTGGTGGGGAAGGAGAGAACATTTGCAGCCGAGCTCGAGTGTCCTGGCGGTTTTCAGCTGGCAAAACCATCTGAACAGAGTCATTGCGCTTTTCATGCTCATGGAGGGATTTTCCAAAAATCTAAGCTATGTTTTGAAATCTGCACTATTACAGAGGATAGCACGCCCCACTCCTGCTCTTTCTCCAGTTTTCTACTTCCCAACTGGTACAGGGAAGAACTTTTTGAAAATACAGCCAGAGGAAAGACTGGCTCTTTTTGCCAAGGATTAAAACAAGAGGCTGATTAAAAGAAAGGTCACATTATATTCTTTCACATTTTGATTAGCCTAATTATACCCAATCTTGTTTACTGGATGTGTTCTCCATTCAAAATGTCAGAATTGGAGGGGATTGATGCGAATGCAAGAAACACACACTTTGGCATGAATGCCACAGGAGTACCTTTCTTGTTTTCTTCCAAATCCCAAGGTCTGTCGTTTCATCAAAAATACACTCTTTCCTCCCCCCCCCCCCCCCCCCCCGCCCCCCTCATCTATATACCATACTTTTATCTCATGTAATGGGACCTTGGGAACATAACGATCTGTGTTAGAATTCACTTTTGACGTCTTAGCAGGTTACCTAGACTTTCTGAGCCTCCGTTTTCTGTCCTGTAAAATGAGGATAACGATATGAAGCTCATAAGCTGGGTTGCTGTGAAAAGAAATGTTACAAAAAGCCATTAACAGTGACTGCACGAAGTAAGTGCCCAGTCAGCAGCAGACACATTACCATAACTATTCCGACTCCTGTGCAGGACGGCTGCCCTGCGGCCCGGTGTGGCACTTCCTGCTGCCCACTCCCCTGTAAGGTTCCTTTTGAATCTGAGCTTGACTATGTGGCTTGATTTGGCCTAAGAGACTTTAGCCAAGCGTGAGGCAGGCAGAGGGTTTTCTTCTTGGAATCCAGCTGCCAGGCTGTGAGGGAGCCTAGACTGTCCTGCTGGAGAGAGAGGCCACCGTGGGGCTGCCCAAGAACGAGGCTGGGGCCAAGGGTGCAGGGGAGAATGGAGGTGCCCCAATGGGCACCCCGCTGAACGTGCCCAATTCTCTCAGAATCGTGAGAAATAATAAATCGCTGTTGCTAGATAACTGAAACACCTGGAAGGAAAAAAATTAGAAGATGAGTTTTACCCAGCTGATGAAGGCAGCATGGCACTAATCATTAAGAGCACAGACTTTGGAGTCAGAATAGCAATGGGTTCGATCAAGTAGCTATTTCTTAGGGTTGTGTGAGGATTAAACAAGATAATCCATGTAAAACACAGCTCAGGGAAGGTTGTGTGGCTAGCATTTACAAGCTGTAAGCTATATTACCATTGTTTTCATTGAAGTGGAAATAGAAGCAGTCATTTTGTTCAAAACACTAAGATATCTTGTTAATAAGTGAGTCAGCTGAAGGTCTGCCCAACCTCGTGACCCAGAGGACATGCTAAGCAGCTAGAGAAGCCAGTCTCTGATAGGTCAGCTCTGCTGTGGCTGGTGAGGTCAATGACCTGTGATTGTGTACACGCTCTTTTCTTTCACTTCAAAGAAACTACTGACTTTGAGTTTTCAGGTGTGCTTTAGGTTTGCTCACTGAGGCCTTTATGCAACCACCTGTCCTTGTTTTTCTTTTACATGGGGAGAAAGCAATGCTAACCCCAGCAAACCTGATTTAGCGCCAGGAATCCAACCTAGGAGAGAAAGGCCATAAACTGCAGTTATAACAGTTCACCAGAGCAAACATTTCAAGACCAGGTTCGGGGGGATTTATTACCCATCCACCATTTGGGCCCATGGCCCAATTTTGGCCCTAATGAAAGGCCAAGATTTTATAAAAATCCCAGCATTCCTGGAACCACCTAGCCAACAGGAAGGTGGATCAAGAGTATGTTAAGAGGGAAGCGGACTTGGCCCAATGGATAGGGCGTCCGCATACCATACGGGAGGTCCATGGTTCAAACCCCGGGCCTCCTTGACCTGTGTGGAGCTGGCCCGTGCACAGTGCTGATGCGCGCAATGAGTGCCGTGCACATAGGGGTGTCCCCCGCGTAGGGGAGCCCCACCCGCAAGGAATGCACCCTGTAAGTAGAGCTGCCCAGCGTGAAAGAAAGTGCAGTCTGCCCAGGAATGGCGCCGCATACACGGAGAGCTGACACAAGATGATGCAACAAAAAGAGACACAGATTCCTGGTGCCGCTGATAAGGATAGAAGCAGTCACAGAAGAACACAGCGAATGGACACAAAGAGCAGACAACTTGGCGGGGGGGGGGGGGAGGAGGAGAAAAATAAATAAATCTTTTTAAAAAAAAGAGTATGTTAAGAGAGAAGCCCCTAGCAAACGCAGTCAGTATATATTAGAAGGTTCAAAAATTATTTTAAAAGAAATCAGGTTTGAGCAGGGGATAATCATGAGAAACATTATTTTAAAAGAAATCAGTTTTGAGCAGGGGATAATCATACCTCAAACATATGTTCCATGGTGCCTAGCACTGCACAGCTTTAGACAAAAGTGTATTATTCCCTTTGCTGGCAGTGAGGAAAGACTGGATGCTTTTCAGGCAAATATACTCTTTTCTGAGTGATCTGGAAACTTTCTGTGGGGATAGGTGAAATGGGTTTTTCCAGAATCCTGGGACTGGAAGGAATGATTGAGCTGCTATCCATAGTGTTTATTGTCTTGCCTGGAATCTGTAAAGCCTTAGAACTCTCAGCAGTGGCAGACCCCTCCTCCAAGGCGTTCTTCCTCACTTATGAAGATGGGGCAGTTTGCTGGACCCAGGAGGCTGACCCCGTGTCTCTCTGTGGCAGCTCCTCCCTCCTCCTACCTGTCTTCCTGTCTTTACTCTTTCGTCCAAGCAGACCCCTTCTAGAATCTGCATCAGCTCACATGAATTTCCTCATGTCCCAATCAACTTCCTTGGATGCAGAGCTTGCCAAGGGAACCTCTCCTTAGCTCACTTCACAAAATCACCCCAAACACTCTCAATACAGCAAGTGAAAGGGAGAGATTCAGCTGGGTCAGGAAAAAATGATAGAAAGGCTGGAGCCACCAAGAAGCCAAGCGTCTACAGAAAGGGAAAAAGACGATGCGACCATGCAAAGAAAATGGCAAAGGCCTAAGAGAAGCAAGAGAAAAGGATGCGCCCGTGACAATGGAACTGAAGCAGGAAAGAGAGAGGCTACCCCAGCCGAAAGAGGGCAAGACCCAAACATCTGCCCACCTCCTCCTCCAAGCCTCCAGGAGCTTGTGCAGAGGAGCTGCCCCCACAGCAGCCTCACAGCAAAGTCTGCTTGCTCTGTACCCCGCGTTCACAGCCGGGCGCCCAACCCTCTGCTAACAGTTTTAAGACAATGTTAAAAGGAGACTAAGTCTCTACATTGGCTGAGGCCCCCTAAGATAAAATGCCAGGTCAGAGGTATGTGGCTCCCAAGGATGGAAGTTGTTATAGAAATGTCAACTTAAGTCATTTTAAAAGTGACCCACCTGGGAAGCAGCTGTGGCTCAATCACTTGGGCTCCTGTCTACCATATGGGGGCCCTGGGTTCATATCCCGGGGCCTCCTTATGAAGGCAGGCTTGTCTGCACACTGTGGAGAGCCCCCCTGGCCTGCAAGCACCCCAGAGAGCTTACTCAGCAAGGTGACACACACACACAAAAAAGGAGGCAAGTGAAAACACGGAAGAGCATGCAGCGAATGGACACAGAGAGCAAACAACAAGCAAGCCGCAAGGGGCGGGGGGAATAAATAAAAAATAAATACAGACACAGAAGAACACACAGTGAATGGACACAGAGAGCAGACAGCAAGCAAGCTGCGGGGGGGGGGGGGGGTGGTGATAAAAAATAAAGCGACCCACCCAGGCATGCTTTCCGGAAGGTGTGGAGGGACCCAGCAGAAGAATCTCTTATGGAGCCCACAAAAGCCCCTGTTCCAGTTTTACATCCGCCATAGCAGAGACCAGCACCAGAGCACATGATGACAGCCCAGGGCCTGAAAGGGAATCGTCCAGGTGCTCGGAAGGAAAACAGAGAAGGCAAGCACGCCTCCCTCCTCATTTCATAAAAGTTAATGCAGACCTGAGCGGCGGGATGGGAGAGCTTCCACTAGAGCTGTGATTATTATAGGGCACTGGATATTTTTATTACAAATAAGATACATAGATATATATTGTCCCCCTGGGATGACCCTCTCATCTGTTTGCTTGTTGTTTTTGCTCACTGTTTGCGCTCATTGTCTGTCCGTTGTCTGTCTTTTTTCTTTAGGAGACACTGGGAACTGAACCCAGGACCTCCGATTTGGGAGGTGGGTGCTCAACTGCTTGAGCCACATCCGTTCCCCAAGATATATATTTTTTTTTCTCCCCTTCCTCTCCATTGTCTGCTCTCTCTGTTCATTCGCTGTGTTCTTCTGTGTCTGTTTGTATTATCCGGCAGCACTAGGAATCTGTGTCTCTTTTTTTATTGCATCATCTTGCTGCATCAGCTCTCTGAGTTTGCGGCTCCACTCCTGGGTGGGCTGCACTTTTTTCACGTGGGGTGGCTCTCCTTGCGGAGCGCACTCCTTGTGCATGGGGCACCTCTACACAGTGGCGCCCCTGCGTAGCATGGCACTCCTTGCGCGCACAGCACTGTATGTGGGCCAGCTCACCACAGGGTCAGGAGGCCCTGGGTATAGAACCCCGGACCTCCATATGGTAGGCAGATGCTCTATCAGTTGAGCCACATCTGCTTCCCCCAAGATATATTTTTGAAGCTAGATGTAAATGGTAACTTTTACATTTATCTGTTATGGATGCCCAAAAGAATGGTGACTTAGACATGAAATTTCACCCAAGGGTGGAGGTCAGAAACAGGAGAAAAGAGCCAAGAGAGGGTTTGCTGGAACAATCTGGAAAAAAATATTACTTCATGATTACAACAGATGAAACTCCACTTCTATCAGTTAGTCCAGGCAATCTCTGGGTAGCATCTCTCAGAATCAGGTATGGCCAAGGGAGAGAATAGAAAGGTGGCTCAATCTGGGAGATCAGGCCGGCCAAGCACAGCGGCTTCTCTGGTCACTGGGATGGGGTGACCAGTTCTCCTCCAGCTCCGCCTTGGTCCCCTCATTTCTCAAGGACCTACTTACTATCAGCCGGCCCAATTGGCCCCTGCACCACTCATCACCCACAGTGCCTCGGATCAGAAGGCTCCAAGCCATTTTTAAACTAGGAGAACTCTGGGGAAGTGGATTTGGCTAAAAAATGAACGATGATGTTCACTGATTGGGGAGGAAGGAATTGAGGACAGAACTGTGTGGGCTAGTAGCACTGGAAATCTGTATCCAGGTTTCTTTAAATCAGTAATTTTTAACTTTGGTCAAGGGGAGAGACATAAACTCTTTGGATAAACTAATGAAAGCAAGAAGCACTCTCCCTCCAAAACTGCGTGCATACACTTTATATAAATATATGTGTGTAGCATTATAAATAGAGAGAAAATTTAAATATACACAAAGCATTAAATTATGTATTTTATTTATAATGCATATACATATATGTATTATAATATACAAATACATATATAGAGAATACAATATAAATATATATAAAATATAGATACCCTTAAGCCTATATATGGATCCTAGAATAAAAACCTCTGCTTTAAATCATACATTTTATAAACATATAGGTTGTTAAATGCAATTTGGTGAAAAAGAGGGATTTTAATTGAACTAAAAAAAAGTTTTCTTTTAATATAATTGATATCTTATGCTCTTTTAAAAGCTGAAATAAAGATAATGAAAATAACTGAAAACACATAAAAGATATGGTGAATTAATTGTATCCACAGTAAGATTGTTACTACAATTAAACTCTTATTTTTAAGTCCAAGCTTCCAAGCAGCAATACTAAAAAGGGAAACATCATGAAAACAACCAATTATTAAGAATTTTATGTTGAGAGCAGATGTGGCTCAAGCAGTTGGGTGCCAGATTCCCACATGGGAGGTCCTGGGTTTGGTCCCTGGTGTCTGCTAAAAATAAGAACAGACAACAAACAAACAGACGGGGAAACCAACTCAGGGGAGCCGATATGGCTCAGTGGTTGAGCTCTGGCTTCCTGCATAAAAGGTCCTGGGTTCAATCCCTGGCCCTGGGACATAAAAAGTTTTAATTTAAAAATTTAAATTAAAAAAAAAGAATTATATATTAAATTTCTAAGAAAGATAAAGGATACAGAAAATATACAAAACATGGCCCCACCACTGGAGGAAAAAAAAGTTGTTTTCATAAAAACTTTGGAATATGAAAACCAAGGCAGGGATAAGTGATGGGTCCCACATTCCATGTTATAAATGGAAATTAGGTTCTGTAGGACACACGATTAGGAATATGTTATTGCTACTAGTATGAGAGAGATAGCTTGGCTTATAGGGGAACATAAAATGCAGGGAAAATATTACAAACAAGCTTTGGGGGAAATCCACTTTGTAAGGTAGGGAGGTGCCATAATGAGTCATTCTTTGAACAGATTAATGGAGGGGCTCCGAGAAGCGCTGCAATCCTCAGCAAGCCTCTAGGAGACAAATGAATGCTAGAGGTCAAGTTTTGTCTTCTCAAGGAATATTCAGAGTACAAGATACAATCACAGCCAATTCATTCTTTGTTTAGTAGAATCAATTTCAAAATAAATGCTGGAATTTACATATCCCTCAGGACCCCAAGAAATCCAGTTTCTGTCCAGCTGTTCTCTTACATTCTTCAAGGGAAGCCTTGGGAATGCATTGCCATGGAATGTGGCTCCATCTACTAATCCTGTGACATTCAGCTGCTACTGAGAAGAAATGCATTTCCTCTACCTTTCTCTGAAGTCCAGTGAAATATGGCTTACCTGCTTTTCCCTGTGACCTGATTTAGCCACCTCCCCCATTGCCACCCTGGATCCTCATTTAAAAATCACAAATAGGGGTCAAGCCCTACAGACTGTGAAATCACCTGCGATTTAAAATATTTTTCCCCATGAAAGAGCATCCACCCAGAAATTTGCCTAGAAGGAAGCCAGTCCTTCTGGTAGCAACTTCTGCTTCCATATGTTATCTCTCCTCAGTCAGCCTGGTGTTGAGGTTCTAGTGGCTTAACAAGGACTTCAAATTACCAGCAAGGAAATCACCAAAGAGAGACTACTCCAAGGTTCTGCTGCAGTAACAAATAATGCCTACTGAATATTGTCAGAGACTCAGATTGCTAAAGAAGATCGTATTTACAAGCTTATTTAACAAGCACCAGGTTACCATGTTGTAGAAGTCGAGAGGTTCAATTATTTGTGTATAGAGAGGCTAGGACTCAGGAATAATTTTGGGGAAGGAAAAATAATTTATTTAGGACGACTGGTCGGGCTCAGAGCTTCTCATTCCAAAATCCAAGCCCCAAACAAGATTTTGAGTTCCTTTTATACAGAGAGGAAGGGCCAAATAGTTCTTTTGTTTCAGTGCTCAATAGGCTTGAATTAGCATATATCTTCCACATCCCATGTAAACTTTTAGCATGGACTTCATACATTCTAGATAAGCTTTTAGCACATTTGGTTTCCATTTTCCCAGAATATTTAAAGTTTATAGAGTTTGCATTGCTAAACTGTTTCTCCGGGACTGGAGTCATTGATATGGTCACCAAGGGCAGGACTGCAGCCTCTCGCTGTCCTATACTCACAAGTCACGACATATAGAGCTTAGGTTACCTACCAAGAGACAACAGCCTCCCACCCATAGCCCACATCAACCATGCAACAGGTACTGTCCAAATGTCACTCTTCATAACAACCCGCTGAGGGAAGTATTAGTACTATTCCCATTTAACAGGGAAGTAGAGTGAAGGGCAGAGAAGTTAAGTAACTTGTCCCAGCCAAGTTCTGAAGGCAAGCACTTTGGCTCCAAGGACCAGCTCTTTCCCACTATACAGTTGGTTCTCAAACTTCAGCTGCACCAGAATCCGTTGGAGGGCTTGTTAAATCCAGAATGCTGGGCCTAGTTTCTAGTTTAGTAGGTCTGGGGTGGAGCCAAGAATTTGCATTGCTGACGAGGTCGAGGCAGTGCTGATGCTAAAGCTGCTGGTTCTGGAACCACATTTTGAGAACCATTGCCTGTTCCCTAAGCCAGCAGCTGAAAATCCAGGCCCTTCACCTGGACACGTTGACTAAATGGGTCTTAGTGAAGCCTGGTCACCAGCGTTTCCTAAAAAATTTCTCCAGGCGAAGCTAACTTGCAGCTGGGTTCAGCATTCCTACTCTGCTTGAAACCACTGGTTCTTGAACTTGGCTGCACATTGAAATACCAGGGAAATTTTCAAAACTACTGATGCTTGGGGACCCACCCCCAGAGAAGGTCTTATTTGGTATGGCCCTAAAAAAATCCCTGGACGTCGCTTGATTCTATGTACAGCAACATTTGGAAATCACTGCTCTACATTCTTTTCACTTACAGACTCCATCAGTTTGCTGAAGATCAGTTGCCAGGGTCGCCAAGGGTCCACACTGGTCCTCACTAAAGCACACAATAAACAGCCCAGAGCAGAGCGAGCAGTTTATTAGGTCAGTTCCCACACCAGAGGGCCAAGTACCCAGATACTAACTGCATTTTGGCAGGCCACTGGCATTCTCTTTCATTGTGGTCTCCCAAATTTGGAGTTGTTTGCATTACAAAAGGATTCTCCATTTCACAAAGAAATTTCTGGCAAGTTTCCTTGAAAGTGCACTTAATATCTGATTTGCAGTAACTCATAAATTAAGTTCTGGGCCTTTACAATGATCACTGACACTGGCAAAAAGCATCTTTCAATACAGTGATTTGTTCTCACTCTCAGGTCTGATCAACACTTCCCCTCTGAGTCCCTTTGCTAATTCCACTTCCTTCAAGGGATGGTGAGTGATAAGACAGTCACAGGCTGAGCAGTTCGCTCAGGCCCCAGTTACCAAAGTATACATGGACACAATTAAAAGAATAATTAGGATGAGAGGTTATTTTGCTAGAGGAAACCTAGTCCAAGTTATTCATTTGTTAGTCTTCATGAAAGGTGCTTGAGACTTTAAAATGAATTTCACTCATCGGATTGTTCTTGCAGAGGTCACCATACACTCACAGTGATTTTCTTTCGTAGCATCAACCTGCAACAGATTAGTTAGGGAAAATTTAATTGATTGCAGCATTATTTCCTTTTTTTTTTTTTTTAACTTCCATGAGATACTTTTATTTTTATCCCTTTCTCTACTCATGTGCTGCACTGGTGAAATGTCTGGAGAAAGGTAGCCTTAAATAGATTACAAAAATGCAAGTGACAAGCCTGAGCAGAGGCAGATACTGTCCTGGCGGTAGCACCCGCTGCCACACTGTCCTGGCTCTCGTGGCTTCCCCCACACCGAAGGGGAGCACCAGCCAGGCTCAGCAGCCACGGAGGGTCCTCGCTGATGAGACAAGGCATATTTTACTACAGTGCAGAGTTTAAGTAACACACACGTTTAGGAAGCTCAGTATGAATGTATATACTTAAAAAGCAGCATCTCGTACTCAACAAAGATGGATGCATATATAAGGGAAAGAGATGATTTAATTTAAAGAAATGGGTCGGTTTTTGTCTGTTTTCTAGCCAGGTACAAAAGGCCTCAAGGGGATATTTCTAGAGGGAGTGCTAGAGAAAGCAGATCTCCCTTTAGTGCCATTGGCATCACCGGGAGGCTAGAAACATTCTGAGACTGACCTCACTGGTTTCAAGTGGGACCTGGGCGTCACATTTAAAATTGGAAAACACTTGAGCAGCAGCATCAAAAGGTAAACTCACCTCTATCCAAAATATTTTTTTCTGGTGGCAGAATTTGAACCAGACTTTTCCTTTCTGTTATCTTTTGGTATCGTCTTCAGATGAGTATAGAAATACAGTTTTGCCAGCATTACTTCTTAAAAAGACAGATGGCAAGATGCTCACATAAATTCAAAATTATATAGCAACTGAGGATCCAGTTTTGGTCATAACCATATATCAAATTGGGCTATAAAAGCACCTCTCGAATAACAGACTAAATATACGTATACATAAACACACATCCACACACAGATATAAAATCACCACATTCTCACATTTTTTCTTTAACCCTTTTCTTTCAGCCCAAATAAGGTTGTCAGGGTTAGCAAATAAAGCACAGAAAACCTAATGAAATTTGAATTCCAGGTGAACAATAAATAATTTCTTAGCATAAGTATATATACACACACACACATAAGCATAGATAAGTGTAGGTGCTGTAAGTATTTCCCAAGCACATATGAGCATAAGTATTCCTATTTTATATTAAGGTGTCAGAGAGTTATCAAGACAGCCAGGATTTAAATGGACAAGATTCTGGACAGAAGAGAGTAGCAATGATGCTTTTCCCCTAAGGCAGTTGCCAATTTGTAAGCAATGATAGAGAAGTTGAGAAGATAATCAGAGCTTTTAGCATTTCAAAGGACCAGGAAAACAAAAACAGATCTTCAGAACTAATCTGGGAGGAGTATCCCTGGTGCACCCAGTCATTCAGACAAGACCTCTAAAGGGCTTCCTTTACCTTAAGAAATAAAGACAAACTGGAAAACAAAACTGTGCTTCAAATCAAAACAGCCCCAACCTAGATTAAGGTGATTGCCCCTATTCTAAATCCTCTTTGGAGGAAGAAAATGTTATCCAGAACCTCAAATTATCACTGTGATTTTTCATGTACAATGTTTGGCATTCAACCAAAATTTACAAGATAAATTAGAAGTTCAGACTAAATGGTCAAAAGCCCAGAGAGGAAAACATGATAGAAATTACCAACAAGTGATCTAGATACTGGACTTATCAGACATTGGTTTTAAAATTACTGTGATTAATATGGTTAAATTATCAAACTTTTTTCCAGTTTTTTTTTCAATTCCCAACATGTCTCATCTTCACAGAAACAAGCGTAGTTAAAAAACAGAGAAAGATGTTGAAGAAGGAGGGATTGCAAAGGAAATCCTCCATATTTTAATTGTATTGATAGTTTCACAGGTATAAACATTTATCAAAACTCATCAAATTGTGTTCTTTAAATAAGGGCAGTTTATTATATACAAGTTAAACCCCAATAAAGTTGTAAATTTAAAAAATGAATTTGTAAAAGAAAAAAATTAGAATCATAAATGCAAATTCAAAATGAAATCTTGAGACAGACTTACCATATTGGAGAAAATAAATATGTCCATTAGATAGTTTGAGGATGCCTAAGGGATGAGGGGTGCATCCTCTCTCTGTCTCTGTCCCCTCTATCTCCTTCTCTCCCCGCTTGGCTCTTACCCATTTATTTTCATTTCTCATCATTGCAATTTTACCATCTCAGAATTGGCTCTTTCCATAGTCAGGATAGAATAAAGGCAATAGAAAACAAGCCACCTTAGGCTCTGCTCCTTGTTAGTGGACATTTATTTCCTGCCCACTTTACTCCAGCTCTCTATGGCTTTCCTGGTTGCTGACTTTTACCTGGACACTTGATGTACTGCTTTACACAGTTCCTTCAACATTCCCTAATAGATACGTACAAGGACTGCCTGCCCCATTACCTCTTGTCTGCACCTCAATATCAGGGCCCACTTACTCTTCTCTATGATTCTGATTCCATGGCCACCCTAACCATTTTCTCTATCCCAAGTTTAGGCTGTATTCTCTCTTTTTTTCAGTACTCTCTAATGCTATGATATATGACACAGAATGACAGGAACTTTCAGGATAATTGGAACATTGGCCAAAAAATCTCAGATTACAATAATAAGCTTTAAACCCAAGTCATTGCTTCAAACATCTGTTAAGATTTCAGAGTTACATAAAGAAATTAAGACTTATTTCAAACACAAACTTTAAAGTTTGAGAATAAAAACAGTCAAGCTATTTCCCAAAAACCAAGCAGGATGGTTTTTCAAGAATTGAAAAGCCTACCAGGATTTCAAAACACAGTGATAATACATTCCCAACCATTATGCCTTCAATCCAAAAAGACAATATTGCCCACTAAAGTAGTTTATCACTGGTGGTCTCAGAATCAGCTGAATTTTCCTTTTCTATTATCTCCCCCCAATCCCATCCCCATTTTATTATGTTCTTTTATTCTCTCAGGTTTTCTCTGTTTTCGTTTCTCAAATGTTCATCATATATTTTCCCCTCTTCCTCCCTTTTAACTGACTGTAATATGTAATTTACATCCAAATTGTCCTTGAATATAATTTTTCTATATCTTGTCTTAGCTTTAAGATTGCATATTAAAATTAAATCATAGTCTTTCCCTCCATAGTATCTAACAAAATGAGCCAAAAAGAAAACATACCAAAAGATACGGGGAAATTTACTAAAAGCCATAGAACTAGGAAAGGAAGTACAGCTAATACATTAAACTTTAAAAAATGGCAAATAAGGAAAGTTAGAGATTATAAACTAGAATAGAGATGTAATACAGCCTTTTTTTTTTTTTTTTAACCTTTGCCCAAACTTCCAGAAACTGCACTGCTGAGTTGATACACACAAATCTGGAAAAAAGCTCAGCCATTATCTGTTCCCTTTTAAAATGAGGAACAGAAGGAATAGGCTGTTAGAGGAGGGAGTAAAATGGTACTGAAATTACAGAAATGAAAGCTCCAAAGCTGTACAGTTTTCAAGGCTACAACCTGTAGGAAAGCAGCATACATCTAAGTAGACCTTAATAGAGGATCTTTAACAAAACCCCAGAACAATGAGCAGGACGAAGTCATCTAATAAAGATTGCATATACCCCATCTGGGTTCTCTCTTTGGCTGTCATATCCTTGGATTATAGAACAGTGGGTAGAACACAAGAATACTCAGCCATCAAACTAGAGCTTGGAAGGGCAAAAATGGTGGCCATAGATAATGTGGGGGGAAAATCAAGAACTCTTAGTGCATCAGCACAAATAGAATATCTGGATGGAGCCACCCAAATATTAACAAGATAAAAAGAAATGACATGCCAAGTATATAAATATTATTTTGTATAGAAGAAAGAAAGCAAAGGAAAGACAACTAAACAAGAAAACATGGGCCCAAATGTTAGAAGGAAAATTGCTTTTTACTATAGACTAACTTAATAAGTATGTGTTTTGGATGAAACAAGGACTCAAAGGTCTGATGATAACAACTACAGATTGAGATAGAAATGGAGATTATATACCTAAGGAAACAAATTGAGACCCTAAGCAGAATCATTAAGGAATTAATAAATACTTTAGAAATGATAAGAAACAAAGTAATTATTGCCAGAGATGAAATTACCAACATAGAAAAAGAGAGTTGAGCAAACTATGGCAAATAAAGTTGAAAGAAAGAAATCAAAGCATTTAGAGATGGACTGATAAAATGGAAGACAGACAAATACAATCCAACCAAAGAAAATCAATGTCCCTGAAGTTGAGAACTAAACAAATAAAACAGAAAATAAAGCCAAAGACAGATTGCAAAAGAGCTTCCTTAAAATAATGAAGGGGAAAAAACTGAATTTGCAACTTAAAAGCATCTTCTATTTTCCAGAAAATTTCTATACACAACTCTCTAGACTACACTGAGCATAGTTCAGTTATTTTATTAAAATTCAAGGACAGGGAAGTGGATGTGGCTCAAGTGATTGGACTCGCATCTACCATACAGGAGGTCCAGGGTTTGATTTCCAGGGCCTCCTGGTGAAGGCAAGCTGGCCCATGTGCTAAGCAGGCCTGTGTGGTGAGAGGGTCCAAGTGGAGAGCTGGTCCACATGGCGTGCTGGCCCATGCAGGAATGCTGGCCTGCTTGGAGTGCTGGCCCATGCAGAGCACTGGCACAGCAAGATGATGTAACAAAAGGAGCTACAGAGAAGAGACAATAAGCAACACAGCAGACCAGGATGCTGAGATGGCACAAGACAGTGAGTGCCCCTCTCCCACTCCAGAAGGTCCCAGGATTGGTTCCCAGTGTCACCTAAAGAGAAGATAAGCAGACACAGAAGAACACACAGTGAATGGATACAGAAAGTAGACAATGAGAGCAAAACAATGAGAGGGTGGGGATAAATAAATAAATAAATCTTTAAAAAAGAAAATACAAGGATAAAGAAAAATCTTTTAAGCAATCAACCAGAAAAGTAAATCATGTATACTGGGAACAAATAAGACTTTTTCATAGCAGCAATGTAATAATGACCATAATGTTCCAAAGAAAAGAAGATCTGATCCAAGAACATTGTACTACTAAAAACTGATGTCTGACAGAAGATTATTTTATTTTATACTACATGGTGAATGGGCACATAAAGCATAAAGAAATTCTTCCAATTATCAGGTATACTATGCAATAAGCCTCTCCCAAATACTTTGTCCCAATATAAGTCAATAGGATTCTGCAGCATAAATCCAATCTTCCCTTAAAAGGAAAATGTATATAAGCAGCAAAAATTTACCATGTTCCTGTGTAAAGAGAAATACCAATCATAGATAAAATTGAAGCATATGCTTCTAGTCAATATACACATATATCTCTTTAAAAGCAATGCCAGAAAAGGAACTAATAGATATATCCAAGATGGATTAAGCTAAAACTCAAAATCTAGTAAAAACCCTCAAGTTAAAGAGTTAAGAAAAAATTACTTGGTAGCACACGGCAGGTCATGTAAGTATATGTAATTTCCCCAAAACCTACTTGAAGCACATATCTTCAATGTATGGGTTCAAATTGTGAATTTACACACACATGTGTTATGAACTTGGTCACACTGAAAGCTCATGTGTATATCTATACCATGCCCCTCACCCTTAAGCATTTGGTTTTCCATCATCCTAGAATATTGTGTTTATTAAAGGCTGCCAAGGCAATATACCAGAAATGGGCTGGCTTTTACAATGAGGGTTTTTTTAGGTTACAAGCTTACAGTTCTGAGGCCATGAAAACGTCCAAATCCAGGCATCAGGCTCCTCCAGGTCTCATCACTTTAACTTCCTGGTTTCGGTGGCTTTCTCTCTCAGCTTCTGGGGGCCCCTCTCTGTGCCTCTGCATTCTGCTGATTCCAGCCTCTCTCAGCTTTTGGAGGTTTCTCTCTGAGCTCCTGTGTGTCTTTGCAGTCCCCTCTCTTCATATTCATCCACTTGTGAAGGACCCCAGTAAGAGGATGAAGCCCACTCTGGGTCATGCCTTACTGAAGGAATCTAATCAAATGGTCCCATCTACAATAGTACACACACAGGAATGGACCAGTTTCAAGAATGTGGCTTTCTGGGGTACATACAGTCTCAAACTGCCACAGTTGTGTTTGGTTTGTTTTTTGTTGTTGGAGCAATTTCAAAAGGCAGAGAGAGGAGGAGTTGGTGAGTTTTATGGCTAGAGCAATAGATAGCACTTGTAAAATTACTGTTGTCTTACAAAGTACGGTATGGTGCCAAATGAAGCAACCAAGCTGTCAGATGTATTTCACAATGTTGATGCTTCTCTTTATGAATCTTTGGATCCCCAAAACATGTCTACTCCTCCCTTAGAAGGTATACTAGAGGAGCTCAGGAATGCAGCTTTGGAGTCAAGGCCATCCTGGATTCTTTTCTGGAAGGTGGAACACCATGTTCCTTCGCATAACTGGGCATTTTAAGTTTCTCTTTCACATATGGCCACAGCTATACCACACAAATGGGGAGACAGGAAAGGAGTGACTCAGATGCCAAACAGTTCCAGGGATTCTGCAGGAAACAAGTTAAGGACCACAAAAATGTCCGTGGGCCTCTCCCTTAGAGAGCCATGCTGACTCCTGAGGTATTTCCTTTAATCTCCCTGGACTCCCAGTTTCCTAAACAGGATTTCTAGTTGGCCTGTCTTCTCATTAAATGACCACTGCACGTCTTAGCTGCTGCTTTCTCTCCTCCCTCCCACTCCTCTTTCTTTCCTTCCTTCTTTCCTTCCCTCCCCCTCCTCCTTCTTTGCTTTCCTTTTTTAGAGTTTCATTTCCAACTCTGTAATGGATATGTATTATCGTTTTAATGCTCCCTCACCCTTTATTTCACTCTTTTGTTTTTCAAAGTGGGGACTGCTTTGGATTTTAGTTTCTTTCCATTAATTTCTTTAAAATAAATAAAGAAGAAGCCCCACACAGAGAAAAATTCTTAGACATCTGAACAAATTTCAAACTTTTGGTGAAAACAACAAAAGAAGCTTTTTGTTTAATACATAACCTAAGCAATGTGATAGCTTGCAGGGGAATCTAGTAGTTTTGTTCCTAATTTTATCACATTATGTATGCCCCAAAATGAAATCTCTTTGCAGAAACACTCTGCTGTGTTCTGCCTATATACCCATATGGCTGTTTTGGGATAAATAAATATCTCTGTAGATCCATAAGGAAATATCAAATGTCTCTTAGGCTAAGAGATCAAAGTAGAATCTGAACCAGAAGCAGGGGTTGGGCAAGGAGGGGGCAGTAAAAGGTTTGGGTTTAGAGTAGAGGTCAGCAAACGTTTTCTATAAAGCACTAAGGAGTAAATATTTTAGGCCACACAATCTATGTCACAACTATTCAACTCTGCCTTTGTAGCACAAAAACAGCCACGGTACATAGGCAAATGAGTGTGGCTATATTCCAATAAAACTATTTATGGACAAGCAAGAGTTTGCCAACCTCTTGCTTTAGAGGAAACTGCACACCCAGAACAAAGGCAAGTCCTACCATCACAGCTAACACATCAAGAGTGATTTATGTTAGCAAAGTGCTTTCCCATACCCTGCCTCAAGCAATCCTCATCACAATCTACGAGATACATATTACTGTTTTCACTTTATGAAGGAGGAAGCTGAGGTTCAGAGAAGATTAGAATAATCAATAATTCATCCAACAAATGTTTGAGTTTATTACTAGGCACTGGGCTGGCGTTAGGCCCTGGGGATATCACAATGACTAAGGCAGAGTCCCTAATTGCTTAAAGCCTGGTGGAAGACCGAAGCAGGACAGGTAAGTACCGCACAGTGTAAAGGGTGAAGAGTCACAGTGAGGAAGCATTTAACTCAGTTTGGGGCTCCAGGAAAGTTCTCTACAGAAAGTAACATACGGCTCAGATGAGAAGGAGATAGATAAAAAGAAGAGGAAGAGGAAAAACTGATCTGGTTAGAAGGACTAGCATGAACAAAGATTTAGAGGTGAGAGAGAAAGCACAACACCAAGGAACTTCCATTTATTCAGCAAAATTGGCATGGAGAACATAAAGTATATATCATGGGGCAAGACAAGGGCTGAGGAAGTACTGCTTAAGGCACTGTTTTCCTCATGCTAAAGAGGGTGGGCTTTATACTGGGAGCAATGTGTTGCCATTGGAGAGTTGAAAGCAGAGGAGTGAGATGAGTCAGATTCATGTTTTAGAAAGATTACTCTGGCTATAGAGTGAATTGGAAGAAAGCATCCAAACCCTCTATTTCACAATTGTAAAAACTGACCCCATCCTAAATAATATGGCTTGCCCCTGGTTCACTGAACTTTCAGTCGTGAAGCCAGGTCTGCTAATTCTGTGCCCAGTGCTCTCTGTCCACTCAACCACACTTCCCCTCCCACACACTCCAGAGTGGACAACACTTATCAAAGTCAGAAGGACGACCATGTGCTCATGCTGCTGGAAAATGGCATTTGGAACCAAGATCTTGGTCTTGATTATGTCCATTGCTACAAGGATGTCATTACTTTTAGGATCTTTCAGGTCACAGAGGGAGGAAAATAACCACAACACTCTATCCCCTTTGCACTGAGCTAATCACATCATTGTGAACAATGATTGATTGATTTTTCAGTTGGGGCCTGAAAATACCAAATTCTCTGCCAAAGGAGATAAAGAAAGGAGGAAGAATGCTTAGGATAGAGTAAAGTCACTGGTAAAAGTTAAGCAAGGTGCCAGTAGAATTGTAGCCAGCCTAATGATTCCTACCAGGAGGTCTTTACAATAGCATGAAGCAGGTCATCATTTTGTAAAGAAAAACAGAGGGACCCGAGCTAGGAGAGGGTTCCAAGTAGCTGGTCAGGGTAAGAGGCAGAGGCTGCAGTTCAGTTCTTGATAGAACTCAGCACACAGCTGTCATGGAAATTAGAGGGTTTTTTTGTTTTGTTGTTTTGCTTTTTAAACCTTAGTGATAGTTTAATCCAATTTCTATATTTTACACTTAGGACCCTGGGGCTGTAAAGCTGCACACAAATGAAGGTTAGAACCCTGGCTTTGGTGCCAGACAGAGAGGTTTGCATCTCCTCCCTGCCAATCACCTGCTACATGGCTTTGAATAAATTGCTTCACCTCGCTAGTCCTCTGAGCTTTATTGCATTTAGATGAGATAATGTGTGCTAAGTGAGTTAACTCAGTGCTTGGCACATAGACAGTGCCCCATAAATCATCTTTAAAATTTTTATTCCTGATGATCACAACAAATACTTCTAATTATGACAATAAGCATTCATAGAGTACCATATTATGACTACTATTGCTATCGTTGTTATTTACCCAAGATTATAAAATCTAGGTAATAATGGATAGAAGTAGAATTTATGATCCAGACTTAAACTCCCACTCAAAATCTCTTTCCACTTTAACAGTAGATTTAAACTATAGCTCATAGAGTTGTGAGGTTTTCAGGGAGTGTCCAAAGGAGAATTTGGGGACCTAGAGTTCCAGACCTTCTATACTCACTTGTATATATTTTATGTTTCTATTGAAACAAGGGTTCCACTAACTAAAACATGTTTGAAAACCACTGGAAACCATTGTCATTAGGCATAAAACAGCAGCAAGCAAAAGACAGGCCCATACACCTTGATCTTAAAGCAATGAAAACAGCTCATGAGAACTCAAGCAGTGAGTTTGAAATGAATTCAGCGAATCCTGTTTTCTCCTATCTTTTCCGCTGATAAGATTTTCCCAGGAAGTTCAGTTTAGAGAGGCAACAGGAGGTCAAACACCCACAGGACAGGTCCTCAGCAAAACTGCCGTGTCCAGGCTTCACCGACACCCACTTTCACCATCTCTTCTCCTCTTGACCCTGGCCATTTTTCTTACTTAAAGCAGACTAACCTGACCGGCATCACCTGCCTCCTACACCTTTGCTGAGTGCCTCCCATGGGCTAGATATCGGGAAAGATCTGCTGCAGAATAGTGCATCCCACTCTGTAGAATTTGCATCTTGAAAAGCTGAAACTCTGGGAGAGGCCAATTACTAATCCAAAGGAGGAATTCCAAGTTCCTTTGTGCCTTTGACTTGTCAGGCTCCAGATTATCTCTTATAGGAAGATGATTTTATTCTCTGGACCCAGAGATGAAGGATATGAGAAGGAGTGTGAGCATGTTGATCAAAGAAAATGAACAGATGATTTGTGTGATAGGCTAATTGAACCCCAGTGATTAAAAAAAAAAAAGCAAAAACAAAAAACAAAACATCTTGCAAAGCTGAATTCACCTATAGAACAGTGTTCAGAAAGTACTTTGTGGTGCATAGTTATGCTGCTGTCTCCCTCTTCATGTAACAGTTTGGATCAGCTCCTTCCACGTCACCAATTCTCACACTTAAAGTGTAAAACCAGGGAAGACTAACTTTCTTCCATTCTGAAAATGAGTCCTTTACCTTACGAAGGATTTGTGCTTCTGAGTCATACAAAAGCCAACATGCTCCAGCACTTAAAAGCAAATCCATGAAAAGAAAAAAAGAATGAAAACATCAGTGAATCAATTTCCCCTTCCACCCAGATCTGAGGTGAGATAGTTCTCATCCCTGCCAATGGGGTTCAGGCTCCGAGAAGCTCAGTCAGCAGGCTGCAAGTTGTTCCATGTGGTTTTCGGACCACTTGTGGTAGCTGCCAGAAATTGTACTCAGTCAGGCTCACTTTTGCAAGGTGCCTTTGGATTTCAGGAGATAAAGGAAAACTTTTAGCCTTGTAACTCAGCATTGTGGTTCTTGTGGTCGCCTATAGTGTGAGGAGAAACCACAGCAGGTGCTCTAGCTAGCTGAGATGTTCACCCTTTCTTGCCTTTTTTTGAGTTCTGATACGAATAAACTCTTGGGCGTGGCAGTCAAGGGAAAGCTTCCCTCAGATCTGCCTTCAAGAGAAAATCTTTAATGAGAAGCAGTTCCCACAGCTTTGGGGTCTAGCACAGCATTTACAGGAGGCCTTGATCTCTAAGAGCTGCCCCCAGTCAGTGACTGAACACAGCACGGGCGCTAGAACCAGGTTATTTCCACCCAAGAGGGTAATTTCTAGAAAGGGAAATCATTGCCCCGGGGCGCCCCGTCAGCCTAACCAAATCTTCTCTAAGGCTCTGCCTCCCCAGTCCTCCTTCCTTCCTACTCCCCCTTCACGGATGTCAGACTCGCCTCATGGTCCAAGGCTCTGCCCACCTATTCCTGCTCCCCTTTCACCTTCACAAATATCCCCCAAGAAATGCCTTGCCCTTCTAATGCTAGGTGGCTACTTCCTGGAGGACCCAAAAAAGGCAATGGGAAGGAGCAGTCGCCCCTCCCCCCAGCCCCAGCCCCATCTCCTTATGGCTAATCTTTCCCTTACTTAACTGCCTTGTCTTTTCAACCAACCCAGGCTTTTCTCCTTAAGCAGCAGCTGTGGCCTTCTGCAGTGTTTACCCATAGCAACCACGTGGTCGTTACCATTTACTTTCCCAACAAACACCAGGTCTAGGCAGATTGAAAACAGCAAATGTATCTTTAATGAATAGAAAGTAAATATGAAAAGCCAAAGAGGTGCTGAGAATGTTAGGGCCAAGCCTGCCCCAAGCAGAAGTGTGAGTGTATGTATGGGGATGTGTGTGTGTTTTTAAACTCACATATAGGAAGTGGTAGTGAATATCCCAAACTAAGAAATAACCTTCTCATTATAATTTTAAAGAGACAGAAAGAATTAATACAGATGCATCATTTTAATTTTTCGAATTCTCTGCCTATCCTCAAATTACCAGATCACTTAGCAAATAGTAGAACGGATTCACTTGTTTTATTTTCTTTCTCTCACTCCTTAATTCAGTAAAATAATAAAAAGTCAGGGGGAATAATCAGGGAGAATAAATATGAATATGTTGAATAAGCCACAAACTCTTCAATCAATGTCTAATCAAGCAACCGATACAATTTAGAATGAGCAATGTCCTGTTTTAACTTTTTCCAGTAAAATCTATTTCATCTATGGTTACTCAATTTGTTTTAATTGTTGAAATGAAAAAGATCTAGGAGATCAAGAGAGATAGTGAGGAAAAAGTGAACTGCCTGGTTGTGACCGAGTTACCTAGCAGGAGGTCAGAAGAGAGGTTAAAGGTCTCTGAAAATCCCTTCCAAACAATGGATTCTAAGACCAAGAAAGCAATTTAAAAAAATAAAAACACACACCAAAAGCCTGTCTCTCTATAACCACTCAGTGTATGGATTTTCTTCACATTGGCTTGAAATGGAAAGGAAATCATGACCATTTCCTTTCCAGCTAGAAACACCAAATCCATCCCTTTTTCCTTTCTTCTGCCACCTTCGCAAAGCCTAAAAAGGCGCCCTAGGGGAAGAAATTTGTTGGGTTAGGGTGACACCGTCAGCACCAGCAAGTAATTTAAGGTTTCTCCTCACTTTCAACCTTACAACTCGTCTCCACTCTCCACCAAAAAAAGGCAGGAAATCCATACTAAATTATCTGAACTGAGTGTTATGACAAATGCACACCCCTCTACCTCCGCTGCTTCCATCTGTACATGGCCTGAAACAGCTGATCGGAACAGCCTTTCATCTTTTAATCTAATCATCTGACTTTCCCATGGGAAACAGCCACTGAAGCCCAAACCAAAGCACCAACCTCTAGACTTAGCAGCCCACTGCATCTGACACTTCAAAAAGAATCAGTAAATGTGGCTGTTATGAGTCACTAAGGACAAAACAGCATTCCTGAAAGAAATGAGCATCCCGAGTAAAAACATTAGTGCTTGCTTTGAAAATTCTGTAGGTCCCACCAGACCTTGTTGGCAATTTAGGCCCAAATTCTCTCCATCTCTAGGATGTCGTTTACCTGCTGTTCAATTTTCTGAAAATATCACTATTTCTTCTCCATTTTTAAAAAACTGTAACAAACTAGCATCAGACATTCTTCAAATATTTGGCCTAGTCCTTAACATTCTCTTGTCAATTATTGTTAGGAGCTTAAAGGAGTGGTCAGCTGCAATTTACTCTATAGCAGTAGCTTTCAATTTGGGGGACCAGGAACTGCATATTATATCACAACCTAGCACACACACATACACACACCACAAAACTGAAACAAAAAGACAGTGGGAGAGGAGCCTAAGGAGGCACAACAACAAAATGCAATGTGAACTTGTGGATGGGATCCTGGAACAGAAAAAAGGACATTAGGTTACAACAGAGGAAATCCAAATAATGTATGGACCTTAGATAATAATAATCTATCAATATTGATTTTCTTTAGTTGTGAAAAATGCACCACAGTAATGTTAGATCTTAATAACAGGGGAAACTGGGTGTGGAGTGTTATAGGAACTCTTTCCATACGCTCCGCAACTTCTTGGTACATTTAAAACTATTCTGAAATTAAAATCTTATGAAAACAACAACAGAAAAGGCAGGGTATCTGGTGACAGTGTGTGTGGGGGGGACAATAGGCTCTTTCTTCCTAAATCCCAATTCCCCCCCAGTTGTAAAGTGCTAGGCATGATCCAGAGCCCTTTCCAATCATGTAGATGTAGTAAAAAGTCATAGGATGATGAAGATAAAATACTTAGTGCCATGCACAGGAAAGGCAGCTGACTAATGAAAAGTAGGTTTATTAAGCTAGCCTAGTATCTTATTGTTCTCTAATGGGGTCCAGACTGAGGCAAACAAACTGTGAAATTTACTCTATCTGAACTGTATCCAAATCACTACTTACTAACTAACCTGCCCACAATCTGACAGGAAATTCAAACCAGAATGCTTTCCTGTTTCAAGAGACATGCAGTTTTACTTCTTCGTTTCTCTCTTTTCCTTTTCTTTGGAGCGATTCTGAGTTGGTAATGAAACATATTAATCTGATGGAAGGAATAAAAGTTGGGATAAAATGGAACAAAACCAAACAAATTCCCAGAGCTGAAGAAAATCCTGGCTTTTCAATATATATCTGAAAGCAAACCTCAAAGCCAGACATAGGGGTGTGAAACATCATAAAATGAAATAGTGAGGGGGAAAGCTTTCACAAATACAGGCTGGTGAGTATGGTGCTGCAGGTCAGCTGAAGCTCAAACTGGTGACTGCTCAGTGCTCAAACCAAGAATAACCTGGATATTATGAAAACTCCCCCTTTTATCCAACAGATTCCTTCATTCTGGAGGTCCCTGGTGACCCCTTCTTCCTACTTGCTGAGAAGATTCGTCCTGACTCCAGGTCTTAATGGAAGAAGGTTCTGACCCTTGACTGTGCTTTTAGCCTGAGCCTAGGGAGCATCCTGTCCAATTCCAGAGCTTCTCAAACCATTTTTTTTCAGAAGTGAAATGAAATAAAGAAACTTATTTGGAATTTCAATTTATTAGCAATCCCAATTAGAGTGGCTCCACATAAGGAAGAGAGACCCTAGAGTCACCTCATTTTATTGAATATATTAAGATATATACTTATTTTGGAGTACATAAAAATTTTCATCATCTTTAGGAACATGTTTAAAAATAGACACAAAGTTTAGTATCTAGTTGCTTGGTATACAGAATTCTATTTTTCACTATAAATTATATTAGTTCAATAATTTCGCCTACATTTGTTTAACTGGTGGACATACTTCTTTATCTCAGGGAACCCCAGAGACTATAATGTTTCCATAACAGACCTAAAAATGAGAGGAGAAAAACCCCTAAGATGAACACTAGATTAGGCAGAAATCAGGCAGATGCTCATCAACCCATTTCTTCCCCCAGAGAATAAAGGAAAACCAAATATCCCAACTGCCATTGCAAATGAGTTAGAAGCATGTGACTGAATTTGGCTAACAGAATGTAGATAGAAATAATGTATCTCTTTGCCAGGTCTAGAACCTAATACTTCTCTTGCAATCTTCTACCTCACATTCCCTCTCTCTCTCTTCTCTGTAACTAGAAAGTTAGCAGAGTTACAAGATGGAAGGAGACCAGATCCCTGAGTTTCTTGTTAGATGAGAATGACCCAGGAAAGCTATCTGATCAGCATCACACTATGAGGTGACAAAGAAATTAAAATCTCCTGGGTTAAGACACTGAGATTTGGGAGTTTGTTACTACAGCAAAACTTAGCCCATCCTGACTAATACAGAAACCATGGATTTCGAAAATGTATTTAATTTCTTTAATTTTTTTGTATTTTTATTTAGAGAGCTGATTTCAGCCTGAATCTCCCCACAAGCACAGATTCCTTTTTAAATTTATTACTAAAATAGGATTCTCCTTCACGAAGAACTGGCATGCTTTCTCCAAGCAGATAAGAATTATGTCATCCTGTTTACCCTGGATACCAGAGATCTTGGAACATAATCAATGTTTAATCATAATAATTAGAGTAGCCTCTCAGTTAACATATTTGTTGCTGATTCATTTACATGACATCGATTTTCTATGGCTTTCTTAAAAATTTGTCATTATTATTTGAACCACTTGATCCATTTTGGAAAAGGTATGGTATAAACAAGTAGATCTTTCCAGAGAAATGCCATTTGCAAACAAACAAACGTCAGGAATTATCTTTAAAGTAACATTTCACTGCAATATTAAGTTTCTCAGTAATGTGTTTACTAAGTGAATGTCACATCACAATTAAATGGAAATGTTTTGTACAACATCATGATGTACAGAGCTTGTGTGCCTAGTGGAGGAATTCAGGTATGGCCTGTGGTGGTGCTTCACTTGATAGCAGGACACTTGGTCAATATCCAACCACTCCCTGACATGGTCTAGAGATACAAATAGCATAAGTGGCAAACTTCTACTTCATCAAAATTGGATTCATATTAGAAAAACAGACTTCAGTTCAAATAACTTTTTTCCTATCAAAGCCTAAAAGAGTCCACCATAATTGTAAATGACACCAAGGCCAATAAGACACATATAACAATGATTTTAGCAGTAGGTGAGAATTGTGGTTAATAATATAAATACAAGAATGTTCTTTTACTACAAGGTGTTAAGAATGTGGGGATACATGGGAAAATATAACTAATGTAATTTATAGACTATAGTTAACAACATTGTAATGTTTTTGTAGCAAAAACAAAGTTGGTACTACATTAATGCTAAGGGTCAAAAAAAGAATATGGGGTTTGGTTTGGTGAGATGAATATGACTAAGCATTTTTTCCCTTTTCTTCATTTTTTTCATTAATAAGGAGACCTTGACTATGTCATTTAACTAATCTATGTTGTATTAATCAGGATTCTCTAGAGAAACAGAATCAACAAGAGATATCTGTCAATAGGATACGATTCTATAAGGGTCTCTCACACAGCCGTGGGGATGCACAAGTCCAGGCAGGCTGCAACCAGGGGCTTCGATGAAAGTCCAATGAAGGTTCTTGACAAGTTCTGGGAGATGTTGGCTGTCCAAAGACGAGCTGGGAAATTCTCTCTCAATACTGGAATCACTTCCGCTTTTAAGGGATTCAACTGATTGAGTTAAGCATCACTCATTGCTGATGGCAATCTCCCTAATTGATGTAATTGTAACCAGCTATCTATGATTTACCACTGCAGTAAAGTCAATGGTGACTAAAATCCACAAATGCCCTTGTTTTACAGTTAGCCCAGTGCTTGCTTGACCCAAGAACTGGGCACAATTACCTGGTCAAGTTGACACAATAGCCTAACCATCACATGTGTTCATCTATGTATCCTGAACACTAGTGGAACAATTGAGCTAGCAGTTGGAATTAGGTGAGACAAAAGTACCTGGACAGAATTTTTTAGGAGTAATGTGCTTCCATAACTTGTTGAGCTGCCTTTTCCTATTATTTTTTTTTAATTTGAAATAAAATTTGAATAAAAAAAAGACTTCTCTTTGCAGCCATCACTGCTATAGCATTATATTCTGGGAGGGTTTCTACTGAAGATTAAAATACTTATCTCCCTTTCTGGTGGCCAAGTTAATAAAAGCCATTTTGTATCAGATTCTGCTTCCACTTGTTGAAGAGTGGCCTTCAATAAAATCATAACCTCACAAACATAACAAAAATGGTCAGAGAGAACATGTGAAAGCTTGGTTCATCTACCGACAGACGATCTTCCTATTAGGAAGTGAGTCACAAATACGTACCCCCAAACGGAAACATAGTGACCTTGAGTTGCTGAAGTACACATCAAGTACAAACAGAAAGATATCCCCCTAATCAAAGGGAGATATTTATAAAGTTTATAAACATAATCTTTAATGCAAACAAGAGTTTGTATGAGATAAAATAGATCATCGTAATATTTATTTGTTGATAATGTAAGTCCAGTTTTTATGCTATGTACTAAGCATATAACGAACAATACTGAGTCCCTATCTGTGAGAAGGTAGTGGTCTCTGGCCGCCATCTGACCAAAATTTTTTGCCCAATGCCTGTTACTCACTTCTGAGTCAAACCTCTCACTGATGGTTTTGACACAGCTTCAGCACACATTGTCATAATAACAATATGATGCCAAAAGAAGCAAGAAAATGACACCATCATCATATTCTTAGCACTAGGCCAGGGATTTGGGGGCACGTTATCCCTGAAACCTCTCTAATCCAGCATCCAGACCCTGACTTTGAAGCTGCTTATACTTGCTTATTGATTGGGTACTTTGCAGAAAATAAAGTCTTCCTTTCCTGGTATTCTCATCTCATCTTATTTTTCAACTAAAGCAGTTTCCATTATTTGATGAGCAAGCAGCCACAGCCATAAGAGACAGGGATCCTAGATCACAGAGAGCATCTTCCTGGTAGAGTCCAATGTCCTTGGCCCTGGCTGGTAGAGGTCAGATATATTAGAGCTTGTTCCTATACTTCCTTCCCTTGGAGTACTGCAAATTATGAAGTTCCTAAAGTTGAACCCAAAATTATATGTGATGGGGCTAGATAATTTTTTGAACTATTAATCTCTCTCTTTTTTTTTTTTTTTTGGTCAATAGGAGATAATTTAAAGGGTAATTTCCTTCCTCCTCATAGAGAGATAACCAAGCTCCCCATTTCCGTGCTCCTTGTACCTAGCCCTGACCTAAAGACCACCTCCACCTACTTCTTTGCTGAGGACAGAGATGGGAATTACCCCAGGACAGGAAGACACGGGGAATACGGGTGGGAGGTGGGAGTTGGGGGGTTAAATGGATTGGTGGTGAGAAGTAGTCCCTGAGAATAGAATTGGGGGTGGGGGAAAGGTGCTGTCAACATAAGCTCTTCTGGTGGCAGGGCTCACACAGCACACTCCAGAGGTATTAGAACCTCCAAAGGGAATCGCTGAGTGTGTGTGGTTTTTCTCTACGCAAAGACATCCAGCGAGTCTGAGGGCCAGTGCTCCAGTCTGGAGCTTCAGCAGATTCCAGAGCAGACCCACACATTATCAACTGGATCCCAGACTGAAGGATAAACTCCCGAGCCATCTTGGACTGAAATCCTGAGGCTGTTTCCAATCCTGGACAATCTCAAATGAAGAGTGAGGAAGACAGAAAAGACTCTCCCATAAATGATTGAATTTGGATCTCTCAACCACCTGGTGGGTGGAGGGCTGAGTCAGACGTGATTTGGAAAAATTAAGGATGAGCCATTTCTTACACTTTCAGGGTTGTGGAGCAAGGGCATGGTATGCATATTATTTTTCAGGAACACTGTCCAGAACTTTCATCAGATTCCTAAAGGTGGCTAAGACCTAGAAAAGTTTAAAAGCCCCTACTTTAGGAGGTAGGGGATGCCTTTAGGTTTAACACCCTGAGAAGAGGATTTGGGATTCTGAGCAATCGATTTACAAAGAAAGTATGTTTAGAGAGGATAGGCAGGAGGGTAGGGAAGGCAGAAAGGAAAGGGGAGGAAGCCAAGCAAGGGTGCCCCCTCAGCAAAGTCCCTTTGAGGGTAGATTCAGCCTGAACCTACAGGGGAACTCTGGAGCACAGATTACACCTCCAAGTTGTACCTATCTGAGGCAAACAAGTTAGGCTTTCCTACCTCATCCATCAAGGGCTGGGGCAGGGACATAAATTCCCAGGCATTTTAGGTTCCAGGTCTCTCGGCACCACCCTTGGTAGCCTAAAAGCAGTTCCCTGAAGAGCTTCTGATGCTGGGCATTACAAGTAAATGCAGAACAATGAGACAAGGGTGTGTGCCCCCCAAATGGTGCATATATTGTATTAGGCTACCAAAGGGGTGCTGATGCAAAGTACCAGAAATCTGTTGGTTTTTATAAAGGGTATTTATTTGGGGGTAAAAATTTACAGTTGCAAGGCTCTAAAGAATCCAACTCGAGGTTGCTTTCTCACCGAAGTCAGTTGCCACATGTTGAAGCAAGATGGTCACTGATCTCTGCAAGGTTCAGCCTTTTTTCCCGGGCATCCTCTCTCTCAGCTGCAGGCTGGCACAGGGCTTGTCTCTCAGGGCTTCCTTTCTTCCCTGGCATGGGGCACATCGCTTTCTGGGCTTTCTATGTCAGTTGCAGCTGTTCTGTTCTCTTCTCAAGTTCAGCTACAAACTGTCAGGTGAATGCCTCATCTCTCCCCTGGGCCCAGGATCAAAAACGGCAGAGCTTTCTCTTCCAGTGTATCTTCTGGAGTGAGTGTCCATTTATATTGGCCCCCCAAGGGGATGGGTGTTCAACCTGAGTCACATCTTACTGATGTGATCTAGTCAAAGTCATAACCTTAGCAGGTAATTAAATCAAGGACCCCTCAACTGAATCTAATATACTCAAAGAATAGATTAATTTACAAACATAATTTTTCTCCTTTTGGGATTAACAAAATAACCTCAAAACTATCATACAGACTTACATACACATATATACATATATATGTTATACATGTACATATATAAAAGATACGAGGGGATTGGGTGGAAACACTACTCCCCCTGAAAGTAGGTGTTCTCAAAATTGCAATTGTGACCAGAAGGCCAGGTGCCTGGTGCCCAGAGCACAGTGTGTGGACTCTAAGGAAAGACGAGATCAACAGAGAGCTGGGGCAGGTGTGTCTAGCTCCAGTAGACAAGCTCCCCACTCCATCAGGAAAATGTCTCCTCCCGGGACATTACCTGTTGCTGTTTTCAGTCTGTTGGCATTTCCCGTAACTTGGAGCTTCTCAGTAGCCATTTCTTTACTTGAGCCCCAGGCTTTTGTCATTTCTCTGGGCCTCCTCTCTCCCCCGCTCCTGGTTGACACAGCCCCTCTTCCAGGATCTCTCTTCCTGGGTTGCCCCACCACTATCTTTTTTCTTCTGTAATGTTGAGGAACATATTTCTTTTCATCTCATTCCTAGTGCAGCCAGGCTAAGCCCAGTGGGTCTCATTTTCATAATCAAACATAACCATATAAGGTGTGTTCTTAAGCAAAGCAGTTCTCTCCCTCAGTCTGGAGGAAGCACTGCATATTATTTTTCCCTTCGCTATTACATATAAATATATATATATTTGAAAACTGAGGCCAGAGAAAGATCAATGTGCCTGAGGCCACTTAACTAATTGGTGATAGAACCAGGACTAGAACCCAAACTCGTAACTCTGTTCAGTGTTCTTTACTCCCAACACTGTCTCCTGAGCATTCAAGCATTTTATATAAATAAAAGAAGTATTCAACAGGCAAGTGAAAGCAAGTGCCAAATGCATTCCACGGAAACATGGATTCATGTCTGAATCCATGGGGCTGAGGCACATGGTATAAATGTGGGGAAACAGAAATTCAATGTACCCTGAAATAACATAAAGGGGCCATTCCAAACAATAACAAATGATCCCACAGGACCAAAAGAGATTATTTAGGGAGACTCTTAATTTGAAAACCTTATAGTGGCAATAAAAACACTTCCTTTGCTGAATATTTTCGTACTGAATTCACCAGAAACATAAATCCTGGAAGGCTTTCTGAAAGGTGTTTCAATTAGGTAATCCGATTCACTTCCCTTCCTTCAAACTAAAAGGGTACTCTTACCTCCACTTCAGAGAAATCAGGTGAACGCCAGAAGGAATAGAGTTAGAATTGGTTCATGGGCAATTTAGAGTCCAGGTCTTTGTACTTTACAGATTACTTTACGTAAGCCTCATAGCAACGGTGCTTGATAGGTAAATTATTATCCCATTTTCCAGATAGGGAAACTGAGGCTTGGAGAGGTTAAGTAACTTGCCTAAAAGCACCCACTAGTGTATGGCACAGCTAAGACTGAAATCCAAATCCCCCATCTCCAAATCCCATGCTCTCTCTTTACCGCTCTGGCTAGTTACTGTGACCACTAGGGGAGATGGGCTTTATGGAGTCATTGGTTTAGATGCTACAGATAAAAGGAAAATCTGGTTAAACTCTAAGTCTCCACAGGCAGAGACATTTAGCAGGACGTTTTGGTTGCATAGGAGCTGAGTCTCAAGTTTTCCAGCAAGTGGGTGGTAGGTAACGCCATGCCATGCTCTGCTCCCGGCGCCCTAGAGAAAGAAGTGACCTGCACTGGCAAAGTCCCTGCCCGCTGGAGTTTACATTTTAGTGCAGTGAGGCAGACATTAAACATGTAATGAAATATGAAATATGGCAATTGATGGCAAGTACTATGGAGAAAAATAAAACAGAATAAGGAGTCTAAGGAGTGTTAGTGTGAGGGGGATACAGGGTCTATTTTAGATACAAGGTGTTCAGAAAAGGCTCTCAGATAAGGTACTATTTGAGAGGGGACCTAAAGGAAGTGAAGGAGGAGGGTTTATTGCTATCTGGTGAAAAAAGCCTCCAGATACAGGAAACAGCAAGTACAAAGCCCCCAAGGTCTGAGCTTGGTGAATTTGAGGAAGAGGAAAGTGGTCAGTGGGGTTGGGGAGAGTTTAATAGTCATGTACCTGCCTTTACGGAGTAAAAAAAAAATTTGTAAGAGAAAAAGCGCACATCTTTGAAAGATACAGAATAACATAAACCAAAATTTGTCAAGTGTTCTAGAGTGGCATAAATCAAGTGCCATGGGATTGCAGAGGAACAAGGGAGGCTTAGAACCCTAGAGATCCAGAACTTGGTTGTCTAGGCCAAGATTTTCAAGAGAAATTTGACTTGAGTTGTAAAATACTTCTGGCAAATAATACCTTATAGGGATTGTCATTACGAAAATAGATGAAAGCAAAGTTCTCTGGCTGATGTGACTGTGGGGAGGCTCAGGCCTCGCAGCTTGCCCCCACACTTTCTCTGCCCTAGCCTGGTTCCCTAGGCACTTCCAGGGAACCCTACGGCTCTAAGCAGCAGTGTTTGCCAATAGCTGTTCTAGTTCACCCTGCTTATCTGGACAAAAGAGGGGTCGGGGGCCCATGGAGGGAATCCCCCTCTGGTATCTGCTGGAGTTAGGAGCCCCTGATCTTCTGGGCTGGCCCCCACTAAGACCACAGGTCCTGCTTTACCTTCTGTCTCTAAAACCCCACACCCTGCAACTTTCTTATATTGACCCCAGGTCCAACAGACCTAGAATTCTAAGACTAAAAAAAATCCAAAAACCGTTTTATTAAGATGCAATTCACTCACCATGGTATATTCACAGATGTGTGTAACCATTACCACAATCAATTTTACAATATTTTCATCACTTCAAAAAGAAACCAGATACCCTCTTGCTATCACTCTCCTACTCCTGTTCCCCCATTCCTCCCAGCCCCAAGCAGCCAATAATCTATTTACTAATCTGAGTCCAGAAAAGATTTGCCTAGACATTTCATATAAGTGGAATTATACAATATGTGGTCTTTTATGACTGACTTCTTTCACTCAACATGTTTTCAAGGTTTATCCATGGTGTACTTTGTATCACTGTTTCATTCCCTTTTATGGTCAAATAATATTCCATTGGATACATCACATTTGTTTATCCATTTGTCAGTGTTGATTGGACATTTGGTTGGTTAACATCTTTTGACTATTATAAATGATGCTACTAAAAATATTCATGTACAAGTTTTTGTGTAGACATATGTTTTTGTTTCTCTTGTTATATGCCTAGGAATGAATGGAATTGCTGGGTCATATGGTAACCCTACATTTAACCATTTGAGAAACTTCCAGGCTGTTTTCCAAAGTGACTGCACTATTTTACATTTGCACTCACGGTGTATCAAAGGTCTCGTTCCTCCATATCCTTGTCAACTCTTGTTATTACCTGACTTTTTTTATTATAGCCATCCTAGTAGATAGGAAGTGGTATCTAATTGTGACTTGAATTTGCATTTCCCTAATGACTAATGATGTCAAGGATCTTTTCATGTATAAATTGGCCATTTGTATAACTTATTTGGAAAACACCTGTTCAAATTCTGTGGCCAGTTTCAAATTAGGTTGTATGTCTTTTTTATTGTTGAGTTTTAAGAGTTCTCCATATATTCTAGATACAAGTCTCTTATCAGATATGTGATTTGCAAATATTTTCCCCCATTCTGTGGACTGTCTTTTCACTTTCTTGGTAGTGTCCTATGAATCAGAAGTTCTTCATTTTGATGAGGAAGCATTTATCTACTTTTTTTTCTGTTGTTTGTGTTTGGTGTCACATCTAAGAATCCATTGCCAAATCTAAGGTCATAAAGACTTACTTATGTTTTCTTCTCAGAGTTTTACAGTTTTATCTTTGGGTCTCTAATCCATTTTAAATTAATTTTTTAATATGGCTGAAGTAAGAAACCAACTTCATGCTTTTGTATGTGGCTTTCCAGTTGTCCCTGCACCATTTGTTGAAATGACTGGTTTTTCCCCTATTGATTGATCTTGGCATTGTCAAAAATCAGTTAAACATAGACACATGGGTTTATTTCTTGACTCTCAATTCTTTCCTTTGATCTATATGTTTCCTATTGCCAGTAACACACTCTCTTAATTACTGTTGCTTTGTGGTATGTTTTGACATGAGGAAGCGTGAATCCTTCAACTTTGTTCTTTATTTTCAAGATGGTGTTTGCTAGTCTGGGGCCCTTACAATTCCATATGGATTTTAGAATCAGCTGTCAATTTCTACAAAGATGCCAGCTGGAATTCTAATAAGGATTGTGTTGAAACTGTACATCAATTTAGGAAATATCATCATCTTAAAAATATTAAGTCTTCAGGTCCATGAACATGCAGTCTTTCTCTATTTTAGATTTTCTTTAGATTCTTTAAACAACGGTTTGTAGTTTTCAGCGTATATGCTTTGCACTTCTTTTGTTTCTACAGCCTTTCCTTATATAAGATGTCACACCGGAGCAGTTGCTTCTTTACTGTTCCTCTTCAGGGACCCTGGGAAGCCTTTCTGGGTGGCTTACAGTCTCCTCAGCAATATTTCCACCTGTGGAAACAAACCGTTCATTGTTTCTAGAGGTAGTCTATGACAGAACAATGGTCATCCCTCAGATTTGCATTTCAAATTAGATTTTTGAACCATGGAGAGACGATAATATTCAAAAGTAACTTACCGAAAGAACTATCTCTTGAAGACACAGAGATAGAGAATGACAGTGAGACTGCCCTGCACTTACACCCTGAAAATGCCACGTTCATCCCTAATTTCATGCCTTCACACTTGATGTGCTTCTTTGCTTTGAATACCCTCTTTTTGGTAAATTCTACTCACCCTTAGAAGCTATGTATCTTCTCCCCTCTGATACTTTCTCAGACTCTCCTAAGCATATTTAATTGATTCTTCATCTATGCTCCTATAGCACTTCCTTCAGATCTTTATTTTTATTATCGTTTTGCATTATAAAAATGTTTACATACCTTTCTCTCCCACCGGCTCTGAGCTTCTCTTGCAAATAAGATATATGCTCTATTCTTATTTGATGCCTCAGCTGCCACCATCATAATATGGCTGGTGCTAAATATGTCTGTTGGCTTTGTAATTCGTTGCTGGCTGGGGTTATGAGAAATGAGTGTTCTCTTCCACCACGGGCTTTTTGAGAAGTGGCCAACAAATGATGCCACTGTGAATTCTTTTCTTGGCCAGCTTTATAATCTATTGAAAAATAAAATCACTTTGTGTGTATCCTGCCATTTGTCACGGAAAGTTTCTGATGGCCAGCCCCAGCACCCACACTTCGTCTTCTTCTGTCCCAAGGCTGTTGATCCCACATTTCTCTGTTTATCAATGCTGGATCTGTTCTGAGGCAGACATGCTGTGCTGCCCAACAGAGCCAGCAGGGACGCGTTCTCCCTCGTGCCTGGCCACAGCCCCTGCTTGCTGTCAGCCTCTCAGATACGGCTGACAGGAGTGGAAAGCAACATCTGTGGGAAAAAAATGTGAAATCAGGTTCTAGCTCACGCTTCCTCATTATGTCCAGATGATCTCATGTTTTCTGAGCATCGCTTGGTGAATCTCACATGATCCTGAGACAGAGAGGGCTTTACCAGGAGAGAAGTGATTTTTCTGACAGACCCATGGGCCTGGATACTGGGGCCTCTAGCCAGTCAACGTTGAAAGACAAACCTAAGTTCCATTTCCCAAATTCACACTGTACACCAAGGCTACAGAATTACAATTAATTAAAACTTAGTTAACACAAATTGGAAAGGATCAAGACTAAAGCCTCCATTGAACTTCGTCCAGCTTATGAATTAAAACTCAATAATTGGGAAGTGGATGTGGCTCAAACCATTGGGTTCCCACCTACTACATGGGAGGTCCTAGGATTGGTTCCTGGTGCCTCCTAAAGAAGACAAGCAAGACAAGCTGATGTGACAGGCTGGCATGGCAAGCTGATACAACGAGATGATGCAATGAAGAGACACAACAAGGAAACACAATGAGAGAACAACAAGCGAGGAGCAGAGGTGGCTCAAACCATTGGGTACCTCCCTCCCACATGGGAGGCCCAGGGTTCAGTCCCCAGTGCCTCCTAAAAAGAAGATGAGCATACAATGAATGGACATAGAGAGCAAAACAAGAGTGGGGGGGAATAAACAAAAATAAACCTTAAAAAAAAAACAATAATTCAATTTCTGCCCTTAAAAATCAGCCCCTTTCAACATGTCTGAGGCCCCTTCAATGGCAGGAGTTTATAAATATAAACTAGATTATCCCAGATCTGTTTGCTTAAGCCAAAAACAAAAATCAGTCATTGAAAAGGTTAGCTCTCACACATCTCTTGATCTCTGCCTTGTCATCTAAGACTTTTTACCTCTCCTCACCAACAGGTCTCCAACTCAATCATTTTTAGTCCTAACTTCATAGCTAACAATTCAAAATGTGATATTCTTGCTTTCATTTATAAGCATTTATTCAATCACATGGGATTTACCGTGTTTATTGCCCAATAATTGGTCTTTTCTTCCTAAATTCTTCTAGGATTTCAATCACACTGATGTTAGATTTAGCATATCTAACAGAAATAGCAATCAAGAACATAAGAGAAAAAATGTTTGTGTCTTGTTGCAATGTGGGTTATCCAGGGTTATCAAAAAAAGGCACTTGAGACATGACCACAAAGAAAACAGAATCTGAGGCTCGTTTGGGAAGACATCACATTAAGGGTGTTAATTTGGATTTCTACAATTTTCCTTTCTCTGACTTTATTTACATTTCATTAATATGAAGTTATTCATCCAAAGTTACATTTTGTCCTTCATAGTTTACTGATTTGGTTTTGCAAGCAGCCAGACATCAAGAATGATTCCAAACAGGCTGTTGGTTAATGTGAATTTCCATGTTTATTGAATCAGAGGCATTTAAATGAAGATTGCCATTTCAATGTACTATTTCAAAACACCAGAATCCATTTCACCTAGAGAAGCAGAAAACTTACTGTTCCTTTCGCAGGCTGATCAGGCTTGTTACTTTTAAAACTAAAAATGTACAAGACTGCCTCTTAAGGGTGGGAGTTGAACTATGTGGTTTGTTTGTTTTTAAATGTTTTCTTATAATTTTTATTTTTACTTCCTGAAAGAGTTCTTTGAGGATTACATAGACATAGTATCTTTAAATAGATCCTCTCTTGTGAATAATAAAAAATACAAGCAACGTAATTGCTTAAAGCATTTCCAAAATGTCTTCACATCTAGAGCCTGAGACCATCCAGTTTCTTCCATACAACATTGTCCTCTGTGCCATCAAAACTGTGGGGGCATTTTCGGGACTTGGAGTTGTCCTAAATGATATTGCAGGGACAGATGCTGGACATTATATATCCTGCCATAACCCACTGAATGAACTGGGGAGAGTGTAAACTACAATATAAACTATAATCCATGTGGTACAGCAGTGCTCCAAAATGTATTCACCAAATGCAATGAATGTGCCACAATGATGAAAGAGATTGTTCACGTGGGAGGAGTAGGATGGGGTTGAGTGTGGGGTATATGGAAACCTCTTGAATTTTTTAATGTAACATTTTTTGTGATCTAAGTATCTTTGAAAAAAGGCAATTAAATGAAAAATTTTCAAAAGAAAAGTTAAAAAAAATACTTGGCAATATAGCTTTTCTTTTTTCTTTTCTTTTCCTTTCTATTAACTTCAGGATTTTAATTCCTAAACTGGATCAAGTTCAACAGGCTTCAGCTTGGTCCTTTCCAATTTGTGCTAACTAAGGTCTAATTAAGCAGGCTTTATTTTAATGAAGTCAGAAGCCTGTTCTTGCCTTCTCTACCTAGACTTTCGATATCATAGCGTTCTTCCTTAATTAAGGCGAAGAATTCTCTTTGGCTTCCACAGGCCATATTTTCCACTTGTTCCACTTAGGAAGCCAGTTGGTTTCCACATCCTGAAACCATGTGCCTCTGGCACAGCTAGACAAGATAGGAGCTTCCTTAGGATTAAAAGGGTGCTATATCCTTGGGAAACATTCCAAATAACCTGGATTCCTATTTATTCTCAGCAACTATCTATTTTCTCCAAGTAATAAAAAGCAAGTGAGCAGTGGAGGCAAAGCACAAAGATGCCAGGAACAATGCTTCCAGACAGGTTTCCTCTCTTGCCAAGCGCAGAGCCTGAGGTCAGAAAAGACCGACATGGCTGATCTTTAGCCAGAGGCCTGGCTCCTGTTTATGTACCCAGGGCAACTTGAAGGGAGGAAGAGAAAAGGAGCCTCCGTGGCTGTCCCTATGGCACAGGTTAGGAGAAGGCATGAAGGGAATGGCATGCCTTAGAGATGTGCAAAGTGCCAGAGTTGCAATCCAAAGACTCCGTTCTAGTCCCCATCCTACAGCCAGCTAATTCTGAGACGTTGCAAGCACCCTTCACTTCTCTGAGCCTTGGTCTTCTCATGTGTAAAGCAAGAGGATATGACCAGACCGGGGCTTCTCAAACCATCTGTGGTGAAGGAACAGGTTTGGTTTGGTTTTTCTCTGCACCCCCCACCCCCCAACTTGTTGTGGACTGATCTTTTGTAAAATACAATAAAAACGGATCAGCAGAAAACGGATCATGTTTGGATGTCACAGCAATGTTAAATTGCTATAAAGGTTTCCAAATATCTCCTCTCACTTGCTATATTTACCTCCTCGTGAAGTGGTAAGGAATGGACCATGACCATCCACTGACCACACGGTTAGGAGCACTGGGCCAGGCCATATCTTAGGCCTCTCCCAGGCCTCGTGTTCTCCACTTTCCACAATTTGCCATGCACCTTCACTTAGGTTTGTCTAAGTACCCAAATAATTGACCTTGAAGGCAAGACCAAATTTCTGTTTCTGAAGCAAACAAAAATGACCAAAGTCACCGTTAGAACAACAAATAGTACTTTATTGCCATATCTCCCTCACCCTATCAATTTCCCTAAACAGCAATCTGAAATCCTGGCTTCCTGACTTGGGATCAAGTGGCCAAAAGCAAGTTATTTAATCTCTCTTGGCCTCAGTTTTCTCATTTCTCAAATTAGAATAATAATAATACCTTCTTCATAGGGGTGTTTTGAGAAAAAGTATATTTTGATATAATTTCAAACATATAGAAAAGTTGCTGGAATAGTAAAAAGAAGTCCTATTTCCTCTTTATCCAGATTCTCCATTGTTAATATTTGCCCCATTTGCTTTATCATTTCCTCCCTCTGTTTTTTTTCTTTTCTGCATTATCTGAGATTAACTTGAATCCATCATCCCCAGAGGACTGTTTTGAGGACTAAATGAATTAATACATTTGAAATATTCAAAATAGTGCCTAGCATACATAGTCAGCGCTCATAAAATATAAGCTCTTACGCTTGAGTTTCAGAGGCCTTTCCAGATATTCAATAGTGACTTCCAACTCTAGTGACCTAAAGCCACCACCTGGGGATTCTCCAACATGCTAGAGGTCCATCCCAACAGCACTGCCCTTCTCAAAAATTTATACCAGATTCACTTAATTGCAAATGCACTGAATTTGACTTTAAAATATCTTCTGGGAAGAGGACTTGGCCCAATGGATAGGGCGTCCACCTACCACATGGGAGGTCCACAGTTCAAACCCCAGGCCTCCTTGACCCATGTGCAGCTGGCCCACGCGCAGTGCTGATGTACACAATGAGTGCCCTGCCACCAGGGGTGTCCCCTGCATAGGGGAGCCCCACGCGCAAGGAGTGCGCCCCATAAGGAGAGCCACCCAGTGTGAAAGAAAGTGCAGCCTGCCCAGGAATGTTGCTGCGCACACAGAGAGATGACACAACAAGATGATGCAACAAAAAGAAACACAGATTGCTGATGTCACTGATAAGGATAGAAGCAGTCACAGAAGAACACACAGCAAATGGACACAGAGAGCAGACAACTGAGGGCAGGGGGAAGGGGAAAGAAAGAAAGAAAGAAATCTTTTTAAAAAATATATCTTCTATGCCATATGTATCTAGCTTTGAACACAGGTATTGAATGTATCTGCTCTAAATTACTCTATATTTTTAAATCAGATGAACTCTGGTGTGTATATATATATACTTTTATACAAAACTACTGTACTCCTATTTACATAGAATTACATTGATAAACAGTGACTAGGAGGCCAAATCCTCCTCATTTGCATTCTTTTGGTAAATGATAGGATCACTGATTTCTAGAAAATTCAAATATGACCCTTACAGAAAAACTCCCCTAAGTGCTCTAATACCTTCTATTTCTGTCACCAAAAACGTATATGCTTCTGATTCAGAAACAAAATGCTGATTTGCCTAATGCCTTGTCTAACCATGGTGTTGGTTTAACTTTAAACTGAACCAGAACTTTCCTTTCTCACATTCACCCTAGGTTCCTTTGCTTCCTTATTTCCTGCCTCATCCAGACCCTGCTGTGCTGAATTGAATTAAGTGTGGAAAAATACTGATTCAGCTTCATCTCCATGTTCCCAGATTCAGCTGTAACACAGCTAGAAAGACCATTCAGTCCACAGTAATTTTTTAAATCATTCCACGTGCATGATTTACCAGAAAGAAATCAAAGCACCAAGGCATCTAGATGGTCAGCCCCTAGAAGGTTGGGTGACTTGCCCAGGTGACTCATTGCTCTTCACAGAACATCAGAACTAGACATCTGTCTTCCAGGCCCTTTTGCTCAAAATTACCAAGTGACCAAATCAAAGCCTATCATTTCCCCAGCAGGGTTCATCAGTCTTACGACTTTTGTGGCAGGCAGGGGACCTGGGGGAGGAAGAGGAAGCAAAGTCCATGCCTTGTCCATCCCAAGATGAATTATGTATGTACGACTAGTGCCAACATAGTTTGCAGAGCTATCCCTAGGGAGCCTGTGAATGTGGAGCCTGCAGATATATTCACAGCCCACACTGAATGCTCTGTTCCCTGGAAAATGTATAACCTATACCATCTAATCTGGTACTTGGTTAAAAGCTTTTTGCTCAAGACACATATCTAGTTTCTTGGGTTAACCTATCAAGTCGCAGAGAGCCAAGTCCATGCCTGTCACCTCTTTGTATCTTCAGAGCAAACTCACATTGTGCTGGGTAACACAGTAGGTATAAATTAATTACTCTGGTTAACCTGAGGTAAAAGAAAATGAGTAAACCACTCACCCCATTGGTTCCATCCCCACTGCCAGTCATGGCCAGTGGCAGACGTGCTTGCTTCTCAGCTATGGCACAGATACCCTTCCCTTCTGGAGAGAACCCAGCGTTTCTGCCACAGAGAGAGACACACAGCCATCATGTTTCCTACCTCCCTCAGACCTCCTGGCCTACACATTTTCTCTGTTAGTACCACCCTCTTCCGAACAATTTGGGGATGCTAGCAGAGATGAGGAGACACACTGGTACTCATCTGGTTCATTTAAAAATCTAAAGTATGTTTCCTCACAAAGTTAAACATGGAATTACCACAGGACACAGCAATTTCTCTCCTAGGCACATGACCCAAGGAACTAAAAACAAATCCACAAAAAAAATTTGTACAAACATGTTCACAGCAGCTTTATTCATCCCAGAAAAAAAAAAAAAATGGAAGCAAACCAAAGGTCCATCAACTGCTGAATGGAGAAATAAAATGTGGTGTATATATGTAATAGAATATTATTTAGCCATAAAAAGCAATGACATATGCTACAGCATGGACAAATCTCAACAACAGTGTACTAACTGAAAGGAACCAGTCACAGGGGACCACATATTTAAGATTTTACTAATGTGACATGTGCAAGATATACAAATCCATAGAGACAGAGGTTGGGGGTAAGGAGAATATGGAGTGACTGTTAATGAATATAGAGTTTCCTTTGGGGGTGATGAAAATATTCTAGAACTAGATAGTGAATATACTAAAAACCACTGAATTGTACATTTTTTAAAGGATGGAGTTTATGGCATGTGGATGATGTATTAAATTTTAAAAGACTGAGTAAGAAATAAAATAGGACATGAGACTTTAAAAGAAAATCTAAGGTGAGTCCAAGTGCAGCCCAGAGTCAAGGCTGACCTCTCGACTTTACTCTTGCTACAGCTGAACTTGCCTTTCTTTCTTTTTGTTTCACTCAGGTTCAACACTGCAAACCTAGGCTCTTCTGAAATACACTGTGTGCTCTGCAGCTCCTGCAAATGCCTCAGGACTGTCACAGGTTGTTAGGAATCTCGAGTGGGCTTCCATCCAGCCCCACATCTGTAGACAGTGTGAGCCTCAGGGTTCTGGCTTCTTCATTTCCACATTGCCAGGGATTGTTACTGTCAAAAGTAATCATCTGTCTTTCATTGTCCTACAGATGATACCCAAATGTTACCCTCTTCCATCAAACTGTCAGGCTAATTGTTTATAAAACATCCGGAACTCCTTGTCACAGAGCATCAGGAAACTCAGCCTAAATAAAACAGAACCCTTTGCTTGGATACAGCCCATGAGTGAGGGAAGAGCTCTGCCAACACTTCATTCACAAACACCTTTCTTAATCCAACAACCGTCAGCCACCTAGCATGACACTGCCAGCCTGGGACCTGACTCTGCTCTCAAGGAACTTAGTTCTCCTGTAATACAATGCTTTTATTTTCTCCTTTATAACTAACTACCAGCCCTAAAAGACTAACAACTAGCATTCTGGCTTGAATTTCTGCGATGTTCAACATTAAGATGGGTAATGGCAAAGTTTCCCTGCCATGGCTATAGCCACTCGATCGTATAACTATTAATGCTTGAGTAGTGGCTTAGAATTTACAGAGCAGTTTCACACAGATTATTTCCTTTTAGCCTCAACCTCCCTGGGATGGAAGCAACGCAGATGGCATTACTGCTAGTCTTCAAACGGAAAGAAGTTCAGAGATTTGTTTGATATCATTGGTGTCATCAGTGGTAAAGCCAGAATTTCCCAGTCTCTGCTGAGTGTTCTTTCCAGAGCCTGGGAGAACATGGCCTTCAGCTTAGGTCAAGAGATAAGTCTTACTGAGTAACTTTGGTCCAGCACTTTCCTGTTCCTCTGCTCAGCCTCCCAAAGCATCCCTAAGCCACATTTTTCTATCCGTTTACTTTCTAAAAGACATGCTGTCTCTCATTCCAAACCTTCTCTTTCGCATGGTTGATTAAAGAAAGACTGGTCAAGTTTCGGCGAGATACCAAACACTGGGCTAGGCGGGTACAGAAAAAAATAAGTCAGAGGTCTCCCACTCCTTAAAATGCTCATGGTCTCCAGCCCACGGTGAATTCTGACTCTGACCTGCTGGCCTTTCTCATCTCCAGGTTTTGTAGCATTTTGGGGTCTGTCTTCTGTCTATCTTTCTATACTACAAGTTGATCTCACTTTGCTCCATCTTCTCTGGGCTCTAAAGCCATTGATATCTCCCCAGTAGACCAAGGAGCCTTCATCAATCAGCTACAGACATATCATACGTAAACATGAACATGACACCTGTTCTAGACCCTGTCACCCTTGACATGCAGGGGAACACCAGGGCAGGGTATGCAGAGCCTCGGTCTTCTTAGGAGCTGGACTGAGCAGGAGGAGACTTCTGACAATAACTGCTGCTCTGATAATAAAACCTATATCCACTTGTCAGTGTCTTTCCAGAATCAATATTTATAATTAAGGTGAAAACTGAAAAATGAGAGTCTCCTCTCAGCACACAGCATTTCATGGTCCTACCAGAAGCATCAAGATAGCGCTTTGCTCATTGATGCCTGTATTAGGACAGTTAAAATACAACTTTCAAAAAGGACAAATCATGACTCTTGGGCAAATATAAAATGAGTACTCGTCAAATATTTTATGTAATTCATTAATTAGGTAACCAATAAGACTTTAGGACTGGTTCAAAGAACCTAGCTTCCACACAATCAAATTTCTTCACCTTAAACACAACCCAGTGTTGTTTAACGGGAATAGGAAAGAGAAAAGGAAACGTAATTGTCAAGTGGACCAAATAGATCCTAACAAGAGATCCCGATGTTCCTCACCTTCAAAACTCAAGTCCTTAGTGAAGCCTTCAGATATTTGGATGCCAGGACTTTGGGAAACAAACAAATGCAATTTTGAGAGTAGTTCCAAGTTTGAGTGATTTTAGAGTCCAATAGGAATATTTATCATGAGATAAAGAAGTCATCAACTTTTTAAAGGGATGTGGCCATCCAGATCATTTCCATTCCCCACATCTCTCTCCCTTGGTTTCTACCAGAGTTCTTTGAAGCTTAAGAGGGCAAGCAGAACAAGAACAAATCAAGCTTCTGAAGTCCAGTCATTTCTGATTGGTGAAATGAATAACACAGAGGACTGGGATTTCTTATAGAATCAGTGTGTACAATGTAGAGACACACATTGCATAAAACTTTGACTATTTTAAATTATAATAACCTTTTTTTTTTAAGATTTTAAAAAATTTCTCTCCCTTCCCCGCCCCCCCCCCCCAAGTTGTCTGCTCTCTGTGTCCATTCGCTGTGTGCTCTTCTGTGACCGCTTCTATCCTTATCAGCAGCACCAGGAATCGGTGTTTCTTTTTGTTGTGTCATCTTGTTGTGTCCGCTCCCCATGTGTGCGGCACCATTCTTGGGCAGGTTGCAATTTCTTTCACGCTGGGAAGCTCTCTTTACGGGGCACACTCCTTGTGCATGGAGCTCCCCTATACGGGGGACACCCCTGCGTGGTAAGGCACTCCTTGTGCGCATCAGCATTGCACATGGGCCAGCTCCACACGGGTCAAGGAGGCCTTGAGTTTGAACCGCGAACCTCTCATGTGGTAGGCGGATGCCCTATCCATTGGGTCAAGTCCACTTTCCTATAATAACCTTTTTGAGCTGCCACATTTTTATTTTTATAACTATATCTATGTCTTATACATAATTGTTTATATCTATCACATCTACAAATTATATCTATTTAGATTTTTAGATTTATTTGCTGCTTAGTTCATTTTTTTCTTTTTTTTTCTCTCCCCCACCCGCCCCCCCCAGTTGTCTGCTCTCTGTGTCCATTCACTGTGTGTTCTTCTGTGTCTACTTGTATTCTTGTCAGTGGCACTGGGAATCTGTGTCTCTTTTTTGTTGCATCATCTTGCTGTGTCAGCTCTCCGTGTGTGCGGTGCCACTCCTGGGCAGGCTACACTTTTTCTTGCGTGGGACGGCCCTCCTTATGGGATGCACTCCTGGCGTGTAGGGCTCCCCTACACGGGGGACACCCCTGCATGGCTCGGCACTCCTTGTGCACATCAGCACTGTGCATGGGCCAGCTCACCACATGGGTCAGGAGGTCCTGGGTTTGAACTTTGGACCTCCCATGTGGTAGGCAGACACTCTATCATTTGAGCCAAATCAGCTTGATTATTACATTTATTTGCTGCTTAGTTCTTGATCAGAAATGCAACTCCCAATTATAGTATTCCTTATCTAATATTTTTATGTATATATATTTATACATTTTGTACTTGGGGCTGAACCCAAGACCTCATGTGTGGGAAGCCAGCATGCAACCACCGAGCCACATCGGCTCCTCTGTGTTGGGTTTTCCTTTTGTTTTGCTTGTTGTTTGTTTTTGTTTTTTCTAGGAGGCACTGAGAACCGAATCCAGGACCTCCCATGTGGGGAGAAGGTGCTCAACTGCTTGAGCCACATCTGCTCTACAGTACTATATTTTTTATGCTTTAGGATGCAAGTTTCAGGAATTCATTATTTCTGTACTGGTCAGAACAGACTTGGTTATATGATAAACCAATAACCCCAAACTTTCAGTGGCTTAAAACAAAAAAGTTTTACTGCCCAGACATGCTGTTACACATGACCATGGTGGGTTGGTGGGGGCTCTCCCTGGGTGCCAGTTAATGAAGTAGCCACTATCAGGGATTTGGAAAGATGCCATGGCAGAAGGAAAGAAAGAACGATCACACCTCACATAAAGCTTCCACCAGGAGGGACAGGAGCCCGCTTTTCTCACATTTAAGTGGTCAAAGCAGGTCACGTGGCCATGCCTAATCTCTAGGAACCATAAGGAGGAGTGAAATCCTGAAGGAGGAGAGAGGAAATATGTATGACCAGCTTGGGTGGATCACGAAACTTGTTTTTAAAAGTAGGGCCTCCTGTTTTTAAACACGTTTTTATTCTTTCAGCTGTACTAGTTTAGCTATTAACCAGCGACATCAGGAACCTATTTATGAAGTTGGAATAAGAATAGATTTTGATCTATCCATTTAAATCTCAGTTTACCTGAGAATTCCAAGTACAGATTTTGCATGTGTAAGTGCCATTCACTTTAGGCAAAATGTCATAGAAATTAGTAAGACAAAATCTGCAAGCAGAGCCCAGGTTGGATAAATTGGTCTTGTGCCAGAAGACACAGCTTTCTTTTTGGAAAGGGCCCAGGTTTGGGATTGGCCGTAGTTACTTTTTCCATCGGGTCTAAATCTGCCAGCCTCTGGGCATAGAGGATTCATTTGTCACCCCTGGCACTCATCTGAGGATTGAATTAACACTGATGTTTTGAGGAAATTTCATTTTAGCAAATTTTGGTTAGCAGGTGATTTTGTGGTTTCAACTTTTACTTCCTTATTATTAATTTTCTACACCCAACTTAGAGTTGCCCATTCCAGAATTTAAAAGCTTAAAACTCCCCTGACATGCAGGAGGAGGTACTCACAGCACATGGCAAACCATTGCCAAAGATTTTCAGGAGGTCAGAAGCCTGATACAAGGCGTTACTGCAATATGTGCAGCAAGGGTCAGCTTAGCAAGAGTCTGGCCAGAGGTGACAGCCCAGAGTCCTCCCTGGTGACCAAACCTAACAATGAGCTCCTCCAATCAAAAGGTGTAGAAAGAAGGCCATGAGGGCACTTAACTGATATTAAATGATACAAAAGGCCAAATGAATCAGGTTATATAATTCTAAGACATGGAGAGATATAGAAAGCAAAAAACCCAACTTTACTAGCCAGATAAAGTTCAGATAATTTAGTGAGAGCTGCTGGAGCTTCCAAGCATGCAGCTGGCTTGCGCCCGTGTCCGTTGGCTGGGCATTTGAAGGAGATTTTGGGTGGTAAGTTTCTTCACAGAGGCGTGGGATTATAGGAACCAAAAGACCAGCAACAGTTCGAAGCTGTTATCAGCCTTAGACCTGAAGAGGCAGGAGGAGGAACTAGTATTACCAGAGCCTGGTGCAAGCTGCAGCCATAGAAAGAGGCAGTCCCCACCAGCAGTAACCACTGTTAGAACAGGCAGAGGGGAGTGGCAAGAGGAAATAACCTGACCTGTGTCCCCCATCCTCGAGTTTCCCACCACTTCCTCCTAGTGGTCAAAGTCAACTGGGTGATTAGAGTCCACAGAGCCCAGGCTCTTGGGGTACAGGGCAGGGCAGGCTTACCACCCCATCTAATTAAAAGATGCTGTCCCTAACTCTATTTGGCCAGACCAGTTATGGTGTTTACCTGCTAATGAGCACACTTTCTCTGGGGCTTTAATTTTTTTTTACGTTTTCTTGTTGAATCCAAAAGAACTCAATAACCAGTTTACAAACTAAAATTAAAATAAGCAAGCGCTTTTCTTTTTTTTTTAAATTTTATTTTATTTATTCATTTTTTTAAAAATATTACATTCAAAAAATATGAGGCCCCCATTCACCCCCACCACCCCCACCCCCACTTTTCTTTTTGTTATCTGGGGTTATTGTAAGCTTATTACATATTTAGTTACTCATCTCATGCTTAGCAAAAATAGGAGAAATTTTAATTTGCAAACATTATGATCAGAAATCTCAAGGGATTGTATTCTAAGCTTTAAAAAGTTTGGGTCTTCTTCATAGTAAAAATTAAACAAAAAAAATAATATAGTAAATTATCTGAAATTATTGGGAAATGGGTTGATGCAGTTAATAGCATGGCCATAGATAGAACTAAATTATCAGTTTTCATAGACTTAGTGTCTATTTTTAACTTGCATGCCAAATAAACACAATTGGTAATGCATCAAAGCACACGGTTCTAAAAATTTGTACTCAGTGGGAGTAATCTTCCCCAGCCTAGGGGAAAAAATGTTGATTTTCTGGTCACTACTTTAGGTCACAAAATTCAGGCCCAATTCATGAACTGAGGTTGTGTGGCCCCAAATATTAATCGATATCTGAACTCAATTCAGTACAAAATCTTCTGCCATCCCCCACCGAGAACCTTCTTTAGGCAAACCACTTACTGAGAGGCAGGGTGTGGTAGCTTCTGTTGCTTCTTTTCCTCTACATTTCTTCTCCTGTCTTGGTGCCCAGAATCTTAGCCTCTGGTGCTAGAAAGGAAAGAGGGTCAAGGGACAGTTCTTCCTTGCTGATGGCTTTGCTCTCTTGGGGCCCAGTGTAGGTTACGACGCACAATGTCTCTTACGGCAGTTTCTAAGGGTTCGTTGGAGGCTACTCTGCGGGGTTTACTTGAAGGATATGTTCCGTCCCTCAGGCTGCTGCCCTCCTATCTGTCCCCAGTTGTCTGGTGATCCATTCTACATAAACTCGTACTCTTAAAACCTTCTCATTCTCCAGGTTATCTTTTTGGGTAGGGACTTGTATTGGTTTTCTATTACTACATAACAAACTATCCTAAAACTTAGTGGTTTGAAGTAGCACACATTTCTTCCTGCAATTTCTGTAGGGCAAGAGTCCAGGCTGGGCCTAGCTTAGACCTCACTTCAGGTTCTCTCCCAAATCTGGGCCACACTCATCTCAGGGCTAAACTAGGAAGAGTCTGCTTCCTCATTCACTTGAATAGCTGTTTGGAGGATTCAGTTCCTCAGGGGCTATTGGGCAGAGGGCCTTAGCTCCTCACTCACTGTCACCTGGAATTCACCCTCAGACCTTTGCCATGTGGTCCTTTCACCATGGCAGCTTGCTTCATCAAAGCAAGCAAGCTGAGAAAAACCGAGAGTCCAGCAATGTGGAAGCCACAGTCTTCCAAAACCGTGGGCATGTCAGCCATCATTTTTTGCCATATTCTCTTCATTAGAAGGAAGTAACTAGGTCCAGCCCACATCCAAGGGGAGCGGATCACATGGGGCGTGAACTCTTGGAGATGGGTACCACTGAGGGCCAATTTTGAAACTTGCCTACCACAGACATCAAAGGGTTCAGCCCATCACGCTCTCTGCCACATATGGTCCATGGGAAACACTCATGCATCCTCCACCCTGACAAATTCTGGGCATGTCAGCCAACTCCAGGACCTCTAAAGTGCTGCCACCAGCCTCCTCAGCTTTCCCAGGTAAGAGCCAGGCACAGTCCATGGCCCCTTCAACTGCCGTTGCCTTCAAGGCAACACAGAGCAAAGTCTCCAAACAACACTTTGAAACTCCCTGGGATTAAAAGATGGCTTCTCCTCTCCTTTACGTGTGGAGAAGAGGTGGGAACTCACAATGAACCATTCTCTCACAAGAAAACCTGCTGACAAAATCTTCCCTCCCTTGTCACTTCGCTTTCTTCCCCTTTATATTCTCAAAGCGAATTAGGGTGTCCAAGAGTCTCAAGAGTTGTGGAATTGCTTCTCAAATCTTGCTTTCATAAAGTTTGCATGTGACAATCTGTTTCACATTCATTATTGTGTCTAATATCCATCATATTGTTGCCTCAGTGAAACTGAGAGAGGTAGAGTCCCATTTGACCTTCAGGTACACATTTAAAGTAATTTATTCTTTCTTTGATGATCTGGAAGGCTCTTAGCAACTTTGTAGTACTTATAGTTGTGATGATCCATTTCACTTTATGAGAAAAAAATGCACAGATATCCATTTTATTAATACCAGAAATCAGTTTTCAAAATACAATCATAGTTGTAAACTGATTGTAAATAATCCGTTAAAAGGCAAAAATGTCTCTTTATATGTAATGCATTGGCATAATGTTTAAGCTTTATTCTGAGGTCAGTACATCATCTTTTCTTTTTCTGACATTCTAATCAGACAGAAGCTACTACAGATCTCTTGTAGAAAAACAAAGGGATAGCATGGTGTGGCATATACTCACTGTGCAGTGGATTTTCATCTGAGTTTATTTACAACAATGCCTGAAGTACAGCCTTGCAGCCCTTAATAAACTTGTTTGGTTTTCTACTCTAACTTGATTCTGAAAATATTTCCACTAACTTAAAACGCTCCATTAGCAGCAGACTTGGGCATTCAGTTTTGAAGTTCTAAGAGCCAGAGTCTCATTGTAACTGCAGGAAGGCACTCCTGTAGGATATTACCCTGGTTCATACAGTGACAGTCCATTTCATTTATTATTCCCAAGTGCTTTATCATCAGTGTTAATAGGTTTTGCCTAGGGTAAGGATGTTAAGAGTGCTTTTTTAATTTTCTTCTATCCTTACAAATAAGGAGATAGACTAAAAGAGACGAAATGTTACTCTTACCCTGTGAGTCAATGAGTTCATGGGATAAAATATTCCAAGAAGTAGTTAGAGAAGAGAACATCTAACCCAGAAGTTGCAACTTCCTAATAGAGAAACAAAGTATCAGACCAAGAGGTTCTGAATGAGTAGTCAAGACAGGAACAGGAGCATTCCAGAAGATTATCCCTAAAGGCCCAATTAGAGAAAGAGAGTACCAGAGAGGAGAGATTAGTCCTTTGGGTAAGTGCATCATGGAGGTAGTTGAATGTGCAAAGAAGGATTTATAGAAGTTTGTTCCTGTCTCAAGTCTTCTTTGACCACCCAAGAAGACTAAGGTGCCCTCCCCTTTAGGCTCCAGGCAGAACTTGAACCTAACTCCTCTATAACACTTGTCACAGTGAGTCAAAGACTGTTCCAATTTCTGCTTTAAGTAGCTTGAGGTTGGAGGTGCTGTCTTTCCATCTGTATATCCACTACATAATGTATAGTAGATGTTCAACAAATACTTCTTTGAATAAATAGTGCATAAATAAATAGAAGATGAGGTTGATGTAGACCAAAATAGAAAAGATCAATGAGAAAATAGGTGAGAGAAGAGGGAAGAAATTTCCTCAGGGAGCAAATGCCCACACGTCCTTAGCTTCTACCCAACCACGAGTTCCAGCTTAACATCTACTGCTCAAGCTTTTCTGTTTTTCTGCTGTAGCAACCTCAGAACTTAACTTTCTCCCTTGCTCTCAGTATCTGGACTTCCTGAATATTTCTCTTCTTTTTACATGAATTCAATGGACTGGCTCTTAATCATCTGATATATTTTCTCCTCTATTGTTTCCTCACTTTCATTGATCAAAACTCAAATACTCTTCTTCCTCCGAGCCTGGTGTTTGCATCCCTTCCTTCCCCATTTACAATATCGCAGCAGACCACCTCCCTTTCCCACTGGTTATCCTGGTATTCAGGAGATCCTCTGTCCTCTCAGAGCCTGTCCTGGACCAAACAATTGCCGACAGGAGGTAGGGAGTTGATTGTGGATGACAGAGTCTGTCTTGGACACATCAGAATAAAGGCTTCCATAAAAAGCAACCAGAGGACAGGAAGCAGACATGGCTCAACTGAGAAAGCATCCACCTACCATATGGAGGGTCCAGGGTTCTATACCCAGGGCCTCCTGACCTGTGTGGTGAACTGGCCCACGCACAGCAGGGGCACCCCTGAGTAGGGGTACCCCACACACAAAGAGTGTGCCCAGCAAGGAGAGCCGTCCCACATGAAAAAAGCATAGCCAGCCCAGGAGTGGCACCACACACAGGGAGAGTTGATGCAGCAAGATGACACAACAAAAAAGAGATGTAGTTTACTGGTGCCACGTGACAACACAAATGGATGCAGAAGAACACACAGCAAATGGACACAGAGAGCAGACAATGGGGGGGGGGGCGGCTGGGAAGGGAAAAGAAATAAATAAAATAGATCCTTAAAAAAAAGAAAAGCAACCAGAGGATGTGAAGGCTGTCTGAAGATAAATTTTTAAATATCCCGTTGGTCATAAGCGTTCAAGAGACCTGTGAAGAATAAAAAGAAGGAGAAAAGGAGGGGTAGGAAGAGGAAGAAAACAAAGAGAAAAAGAAAAAAAAAAGGATGAAGAAAGAGGAGGGGAAAAAAAAAGAAAAAGAGAAAAAACTGCCGTGTACAAAGGCAACTTTGCTCTCTTCCTCATCAACAACTCACACAAAAGAGATCAATTGCTAAATTCATTGTTCCTTCCCAGACCCTGCCTTACTAGAACCTCCCTCACCCCCTTCCTAAAACTCTCTTTCCTCCAGTCCTGACCTGCTCAGCCTTCTCTGAGGACACCTATTCCAAGCCCTTATGCTTGTTGGTCCTCAAGGTTCTCTCCTATGTTCTCTTCTCACACTCTTGTGGACCCATGGCTTCAGCTACCTGTGGGATGACACAGATGATTCTGAAGTCGACGTCTGCAGCCTAGATCTCATCTCTGTGATTCATGCCACCAAAGCCTTTTGTGTGTGTGTGTGCACCATTCCTGGAGGTACTGTAACACCAGGTCAATGCGTGGAACGGACGGAGAAAGCCCTTATTTCATCTCCCAGCTCGAAAAATCCATTTCATATATTGTCCTCAGGTAGAGGACGTATTAGATATTAAACTGATAAGAACAAATACTCTACTTGATCTTAGCCAAAAGGCTGAGAGGTGATCCCAATAGCCTTTTGGACATCTTAACTCACATATTCCACAGACACTTGAAACTCAACATACCTAGCGCTAGCACTGAACTTATCACTTTCACCACAGTCAATCCTTTTCTTAGGTAATTTATAATTGAGATTGGTACCACCAGCTACCTAGTTGCTAAAGTCAGAAATAGCACCCTCGATACATATACACATATATTTATCTAATCCATTCCTGTCTAGTTTACTGCCTAAATTTCTCTTGAATCTTTCTAATTATTACTTCCATCCCCTCCCCTGAAATGCAACACTTGCTGCTTGACATCTGCACAGCCCACCCCTGGCTACTCCAATCCATTCTCCACATGGCAGCTCTGATCTTTCTAAAACATAAATCTAATTGTGTCTGTCTTACTTAAAACATTTCATTGTGTCCCTGTTGCACATCGAATAATATCTAACTACTATAATGCAATCAAAAAGGAACTTATCAGCTTGTCCTTGCTTACCTGCAGCCCTTTCTGCTCTCTACCCTTGCAAAACTGATTTTGGTTACCCAAGGGTACGATATTTGTTCATGTTCCAGCCCTTGCTATGCCTTTTCTTTGAAACAGAGGAGGTGCTGAAAAGGTTGTTGGATGAACAATTGCTCAAATATGAAATGCATCTATCGTTTCTGTCCTGCCAGTGATTCTGATTTAAAGCAAAACAACTCAGTGGTTTAATTTTTGCTTTTACTGAGGCATATGTAAATTAATATTACACAAATGAAGAAAAGCAGTATCTTTGTAAATATGGCTTCTAACATTTCTGCAGCAAAAATTGTATCTTAATTTTTTTAGCATAATTTAATTTTGCCCTTTTTAAAATTAAATCACATTTCCTATTCAGTTGGTTTTATGGTCCCCAAATGTATGCTGGCTGTTTCTTTGCAAATTGTATTTTCCATATTTCTACTTTTCCTATAGCTCTTTTCCTATTAGAAGCCAGTTATTAATTTTCCAGGAATGGCAGTGTGAAGCTCAGTTCTTTGTTTGTAGCAGAGTAATCCCAGAGATTTTGGATTTAGTTATGTTTCCCAGATCCCTGTTCATAATAATGAAGCATTCTGATTTTGACAAAACCTCAGGACTTTTGCCTGTGGTCCAATAAATGGGTGTGCACATATTGTTTAAATTGGGAAAATACACTCGTGGTATCCAACCCCAGCCTCTTGGCTAGTGTGGTAAACTGCAAAGTGCTTGCAGAAGCTATTTAATGACAAGAGATGATTTTCTCTTTTTAAAATGCAGTTGCCTCCTGCTCTTTGATACATATATCAACTGCCAAAATTGAAATTTCTTTTCTTTTTCTAAGTTTAATTATGTAATTCATTGGAGAAATAATCACATGTGGTTATATCAGTCGGAAGACTTCAACAGAAACTGCTCCATCTAATTGAAGCAGCTCAAGAATTTTTTGAAAGTCTACTGAGCAGCTTAAGAAGTGTCAGGGAGGCTGGAGAATCAAGTTAACTTATGTATTTATTCCATGGGTGGGATATCCCTTTTGATTTACATTTTTCTAAGGAGGAAGAGTTCTAGAGGCTTTTTCTTGACCCTTCCTATCACAGTGGCTCTTTCCCATAGATCAGCATATGGAACAAAGGAACCAATTGAGAGTTTAGAAATAAATCCTCACCTCTATGACCTGTTGATTTTTGACAAGGGATCCAAGCCCACTCAATTGGGAAAGAGTATTCTCTTCAACAAATGGAAAACTGGATATCCATAGGCAAAAGAATGAAGGTAGATACCTACTCAAACCATATAAAAAATTACTAAAAAAAAAAAAAAAAGGATCAATTACTTGAGTATAAGAGCCAACCTATCAAACCCCTAGAAGAAAATATAGGGAAGCATCTACAGAACCTTGTGTTAGTCAATGGTTTCTTGAATTTTACATCAAAACTATAAGCAACAAAAGGAAAAGTAGGTAAATGCGACTTCATCAAAAGTAAAAAAAACTTTTGTGCATCAAAGGACTTCATTGTGAAAGTAAAGAGCAACCTACAGAATGGGAGAAAATATTTCAAAAGCACATATCTGATAAAGGTTTTATATCCAGAACACATAAGGAAATTCTACAACACAACAACAAAAAGACAAACAACCCAATTTAAAAATGGGCAAAGTCTTGCATAGACATATCTCCAAAGAAGATATACAAATAGCCAAAAAGCACATGAAAAGATGGTCAGCATCATTAGGCATCATTAACAAGATATAATTTCATACCCATTAGAATGGCTACTAAAAAAATGGAAAATTACAAGTATTGGAGGAGATGTGGAAAAATCGGAACACTTGTTCACAGTTGGGGAGATGTAAAATGGTGTAGCCACTGAGGAAAACAGTTTAACAATTTATATGGGAATCACCTATATTCTGTATGTCATATTTCTGTAATCTTAAACTTCTTTGAAGGCAAAATGAAAAAAATAAGACACTGGAGGAATAAATGGAAAAATTTCACTGTACATACCAGACAATAGATCTTACAGTAATAAAAGATAATGTCAAAATATTTTTTAATTTTATATCTTTTTTATTATTTCAAACTTTTTTAAAAATTGTATTTTATTTTTAAAACTGTCATTATTATATAATTTTCCTATTAATTGTATTTGGTTATTGTGTTGGCTTCAATTTTGAAGAAGTTTTGGCAGAAGGGTTACAACTGTTACAGGGGAAGATTGTTGGTGTGGGGTGTCAGAGATGGGGGATGCATGGGAGGAGGCTCACCTGGGGCATACTTATAAGGCATATGAATGTGTTCAAGTGTTCATGGAGCATTGTCACAGTGGGTGGAGAGTCACGCAATAAAACCAAAAGAATATTGAATTCCCATCCTAGGGAGCTCCGCCACATTCTCTAACGGGACAGCAAGAATCCTCTGAGTACAGGGCAGTGACTAGTGAAGGAGAATGGACCATTGATGGGCCCTTAATAGTGATAACTGTACTTATGAATCTTTACTTATGCAATTGAAACTTAGCCTAGTATTACAGGGTGCCTAAGAGCTACCTCCTGAGAGGTAACTTGTTGCTCAAATGTGGGCTCTTTCTAAGCCAAACTCAGCATATAAATGCATTACCTTCCCCCCAGCATGGGACATGACTCCCAGGGATGATCCTTCCTGGCACCAGGGGATTACTATCAAGCACCATCTAGCTATGCAACTGGAAAAAGGCCTTGCCAAAAGTAGAATTATAATATTCTTTTACCAATTGTAACAAAAGAACCTCACTAATGAAAAGTATGAATAATAAGGAAAACTGCATGTGGGGGTAATGTAAACAGGAACTCTGTACTGTCCACATGATTTTTCAGTAAACCTACAACTTTTCTAATAATATATATTTTTTAATTTTTAAAAAAGGTTTATTGGGTGGCTTACCAAATTTCTATGGTAGCCCTAGCAAACTACAATACCATATGACTAAATTTGGGCCAAAAGACATGAGAAGTTTTACACATAACTGTCACATCTCATTCTTTGCCCTTTCCTGTGAGTTACAATAAGGACATGGTGCTGGTAAATCAGATTCAATCATATGAATGGGGGCTGCCCTCTAGATTGGAAGGACAACAAGATAAAAGCAACCAAGTCACTGGATAACCCCATAAGTAGACATTCCTACCTGCAGTGTGACATGAAACAAAAATATATTAAGCCACTATAATTTTGGGTCTCTTTGTTACAGCAATCCAGCTCATACCCTACTTTAAGAAACTTGTTCCTATAAATACATGATGCTTTTCCTAAAAATCTGGCTGATCTTCTTAAGTCAAGGACTGAGGTTGGCCTCAAGATTTCTGGTGATTCTTGACATAGATGTGGAATGGACACAACCAAGCCAAGGTCCACAGGAAGGAGGAATACAGTAAGGATTAGAGTGGACTTAATGATATTCTATTCATGAACTATTGTGGTTAATAATCGAGAAAATGTGGTATTGGTGTGGAAAAAGTGGCCATGATGGCTGATGGGTACGGGGAATGGGAAGAGGAGATGAGATGTGGAGGCATTTTCAGGACTTGGAGTCGTCCTGGGTGGTGCTGCAGGGACAATTACCAGACATTGTATGTCCTCCCATGGCCCACTGGATGGAACGTGGGAGAGTGTGGGCTATGGTGTGGACCATTGGCCATGGGGTGCAGCGAAGCCCAGAGATGTACTCACCAAATGCAATGGATGTGTCATGATGATGGGGGAGAGTGTTACTGTGGGGGAGTGGTGGGGTGGGGGCGGTGGGGGTGAATGGGGACCTCATATTTTTTAAATGTAATATATTTTTTTTAATGAATTTTTAAAAAAAGGAAAAAAAAAAGATTTTTGGTGATAAGAAGTCCATAAAACTCCAGGGGCCACGTGAGTTCAACTCTAACCTGAACACTCCTTAAGCCTCACCAGCTGCTGGTCTGGGGAAGGTTTGTAACATTTTGTCTCCAATTCCCAATATTAATGGGTACATGCCATATGACAGGAGAGCAGGAAAGGGTTTATATATCCTTGTCCCCAGTTATCAGTTCTCACTATAGAATAGCACTCTGGACTCTTCACCAATCATATTGGCAGCTCCTCCTCACTGCACCAAGCACAGACAACAAGGGCACTCATGTTTTCCTCTATTCTCTGTAGCTCAGCCTGGCTATCACATTAAAGGGAAAGTAAACTATGACTTTGGGAAACGAAAAACAAGCCTAATGTCAACAACATTTCAAAACATATAAAACTAAGTGGTCTTAGTGAGGAAATAGGTAGTGGGCTGTGGAAACAGTCATCATGCTCCTTGCACAGCAATGTATCTTATTAATTATGGCAGCTCAACAGAGCTTCAAGTGTCCCAAGTTTATATGTGGTTTCGATATGTAGGCATGATTGATGGAATCAATGTCAACATGAAGAACTCAATTTCCAGCCCCCTGTACCCCACCCCATGCCACAAGGTAAGGGAGGCCAGGCTGACAAGACATGACTCAAAGCCCCAACCCCCTAATCACATGGTTTGTCTTTCTGGTGTGGTCAACCCCATCCTAAAATTACAGATGTGGTTTATACCATCCCATCAGCTCTTTAGCAAAGGACTACCAGGTATAGTCCCAGCCCCACCATGAATAGCAAAGGACATTCCCACCTCAAAAATTACAAAGATGTAGGGTTACCTCTTCAGGAACTGGTGACAGTGACTAGCCAAGTTTTTTGTAACTATACTGATACAAAGAAATCTCTCCCTTTACACTTGGAGTGATGGAGAGGAGCCTGAAGCCCAAGGAGTTCTCAATCAGCTGTTTCCCACTACAGAAGCATCTTGTATTTACACCAGGGTATGGTACAAATATTACTACTTTATATGAATGCATACATTCTGATAAAGTTTGGGCAAGTCTGGCCTAGGGTTTGGGTAAAACAAGAACTCCATATGAGGCAGCTTAGTACAGGGAAACAAGAAGGAGAGCCACAACATGGCTGACAGACTGCATGGCCGACAGACAATATGGCCACAAGAACTCGTGGAGACCTTGACCTTGACCTTGAGGTCCCAGTTGGGACTCTTTCCAGGTCAAGGGGAGGCCCCAGATATTCCAAACAAGGCTCATCATTGGCCCCCACCATTGGTTGGGTAACCAATAACAACTGGGGGCCCTCCCCTTAGCATTAGCAAGGGAAGGAATAAATCATAGCTTAAAAGGTGACCACACAAGTCAAATCTCTCTCTCAGCATAGAGGAGCCCGCATCAAATATCAGTGCATATTTCTGTCCTTCTCTTCCATTTCTCAGTAAGTTCTGTTCTTTCCCTCCATTTCCCAGTAAATTCTTTTTACAGGCCTAGCAAACTGGTGTGTTCTTAAATTCTTTTATGTGACATGCCAAGAGCCTAGAGGAATTCAGCACTTTCCCGGCTTCACATACAATCTAGGTACAGTCCTCCTAAAGAGCAATTTAGTAGAATCTCTCTCACTTAAAATATTCATGACTTTTGTTTCCGAAGTTTCACTTTGGAGAATTTATACTCCAATAGCTGAGACTGGTCAATAAACCAATAATGCTTTTCAAGTCAACACTTCTAAATTCTCTGCTACAATCTTTCATTAGGGCCCCCTAGTGGACATTTCCTTCCTTGGCTCTCAATTAAAAAGTGCGCTCAGCAAGAATCTACTCAGCTCAGTACCCTCTCTTCTATTATGTCTTTCCCAACCAAGTCACTTTGTCCCACCAGAGGAAATTCAAATCAATTAACATCATAATGTCTGCATTGATGGAAGACAACCTTTTCACACTGTTTTTCAATAGCAGTTAGCTCTTCTTTATTCAATCTTGTTTCTAGAATGGGATTTTGCATTTTCCCCTTCATAACCAAAAGTATATTCTAGTGTTTTTCCAACCAAAAAACCTTGAGCTCCAAAGAAAATTCCAACCTCCACTTGCAGCAATTCAAAGAAAATAAAAACCTTTAAACCTTCAGAAATTATTAGAGGGGTTCAAGATCAAAGTCCTAAAGCAACTCCCCTGAAGTTTGCACTGTAGAAAGTTTTCCCCAGACACAAGGGGAGTCTAGTCCTGATGGGAAGTCAGTAAAAGAAATGTTTCCTTCTCCGGAGCAAACCCTAGGGGTAGTTGCCATGACCACAACCCCCTTTCCCCTCCTTTGTATAAATAAATAGACACATAGAAAAAAGGAGTAGAAAGAAATACAAAAAAAGGTTAACAAGGAATAGGTTTGGATCGTGTGATTTCATAAATTTATCCCTTTCTTCTTTTTGTGTTTTCAAACTTCCCCAAATAAATGTCTTAGATTTATCATAAAAAATTAATTTTAGTAGTTTGAGAGAGAGGTGTCCTGGAATTTTAGTCTATTTCTGACACCATCCACAATAGAGCAATGCCCCCAAATCACTCAAAGCAGCCATCTGGGTTGTCCCTGTGGATTTGACACTGCGGAGTCCTAGGACTCTCAACAGTCCGAGGATAGCGCTGGCATTTTCTTTCTCATCTGGACCCAACTCTCCTTTGCTGCCCCATCAGTTCTTTTCCCTTGGATTCTTTTCCTCTCAATCCTGATCACATCATGACCTACCCCCAGGACCATATTCTTTGTTCAAAAACAAGCAGAGAGCCTTTTCCATTAATCAACGTTGGGAAGACACAAATGTTACAAAATCCTACAGAGTTCGAGTTGTGTAGTCCTTGCTCTGGAGACTACCAGAAGCCCGTTGAACTTGGCTTTCTGCAAATTACTGTTTGTTTGACTAACTGCAAATTACTAAGCTTTGGTGACAGCCTTTTGGGAATTGACCAAAGCCAATTTGGATAAGTACAACTTTTAGGATTTCTTTGGTAAGTAACAGAAGCCATCAAAGAGGTCTATGGTGGAGAGGATTAGCCAGCTACTGCCAACCTCACTACTAGTTTATCATGAGAATAAAGCTCAGACCCAATTATGCCAACAGAGGTCTACTGGACAAACATTCATGAGCATGGGAGACACAAACTCAGTGGAATGACTGCTGTCCTTTCTGTGCCCCATCTCTGTATGAAGTAGTCCCTTAGGCACAGCCACATATCCTAGGCAAGAATTCTACCCCCTCTGGTCAGTGTCATGCAGGCAGAAAGCCTCCTAAACTAGTGATTCTTACCTGGGAACAGTTCTGCTCACCAGGGGACATTTAGCAATATCTGGAGACATTTTTTATTGCCAACAGTGGGTAGAGGTGCTCTTGGCATCTGGTAGGTAGAGGTCAGGGATACTACTAAACATCCTACAAGTCACAGGCCAGCCATTCACAAATACAGAATTATTCCAAGTTAAGAAGCCCTGTCCCAAACCAATGGCTGGAAACAGAAGCAATTAGGGATCAAGTCTCAGGCACCCTCCTGAAGGCGAGAGAAACAAACCTTACCAGAGTCTGAAACACTATTCATGCAAGACTGGGGAGGGTATCTTTATGTATATTAGTCAATCTACATATATTGAATACTTTTAATTTCACCAGCGAGCTTCCTTTTCCAGAATTTATCATGCTAGTTTCACCAACATAAAAGAAAAACATTTTTGACATCCAGGATGCTTATTAGCAAAGCTGCAGTTATTAAGGTAAAGTTAGCAGAAGGCATGGGCAAGATTTAGGAAGCAGCAGATATTGCAAATTAGCCAGGGCCTCAGGTGCCTGCAGGGAAGTCTCAGCATCTAAGACTGTCAAGGTAGGCTGAAGCAAGAACCTAAATGTGCTCCTGGGTCACTTCCTTCAAATTCTGCACAGAGGTATTGAGAGCACAGGAAGCTGTAAATGCTGTTCACCCCTCCCTGTGCAGCTCATTTAGATGGACTGGCAATGCCAAAATTACGTGGGCCCACTTTCCCCCCAATAAACACACATATTGTCACAGGGAAGCAAACATTTTCTAAATCACTAAAAATTCTATGGATCCTCCAACAGAGCTTCTCTACTACTCCTCAAGTTAAAAAAACAAACAAACAAACAAAAACTTTAGACAGTTCCACAAACATTGACTTTTCCGTATCTTCTAAGGAGAAAACATACAAAATCCATATCCTTATTTATATATTTGGACATGGTGTTAAATCATAAATATATAAATGTTAAATTAGATTTCAGCTTCATTTCCCAAACTGCTAAAAAAAAAAAAAAAGGAGGAAAACTGGTTATTAAAGTTATTTCATCAGTTAGAAAATTAGAATGAAGCCTGAGAAGTTTAGAATGGGAAATTCACCCAAATATATAGTTTATGAAAATCATACAATAAATAAGCTCTACTTAAAGTTGAAGAAATTGATTTATATTAAATAATCTGAAAAAATATCAGAATTTTCAGATAAGCCTGCTAATCGCTCTGTAGATCAGGCCTATAAATTATATATAAGTTAGTGGATGAGAATTAAAGCATTTTGTCATCAAATATATACCAGTGGGAGAAAAAACAAAAAGTGTTATACTACATTATTGTTCTTTGTAAGAATGAGAAATAGTATCAGTTATTTGTTGAAAATTTTTGAAAAAGAAAATGTATTCAAAAACCAGAACACACAGGTTATAAAAACATTTTCAAAAGTTATCATTCATAAACACTATTAAAGAATGCTATATAAATTTGCTTTTAAAGAGCTATGATCAAAATGACCAAGCAATTTTAAAAGTTTACTATAAGGAGTGAGCCAAGTGATAAAATATATTTTATGTGTTTCATAAATAGTAAAGGCTATCTATAGCATACATTAATAGAGAAATTAATTCTGATCACTCAGTTATGACAATCCCAATGACAGAAGAACAAAAGAAATGGTAGACAAAATGGGGAGAAGAGTTCTCTAAGAATTACAGATTTTTAAATGACCATTTAACAAATAAGTAGTGCTTACCCTCTAAGCCCTTCACAAATATTGACTCATTCGATCTTCAGAATAACCCCAATGATAAAATATTACATTATTATTCCCCTTTTAACAGATGAGAGGAAACCAGGATTAAGTAACTTGCCTCAGATCACAGCAAAAGGCTGTCACAAACCTTTAAAAAGCATAAAAAAGTTGAGATTTAGGGAAGCGGGTGCGGTTCAAGTGATAGAGCTTCTGCCTACCATACGGGAGGACCTGGGTTTGATCCCTGGGGCCTCCTGGTGAAAAAAAAAGAGAAAGCCTGTTGCAGCAAGCCAGTGCCTGCATGAGTGCCCGCGTGGTGAGTCAGTGTTCACGCAAGTGAGTCATGCAGCAAGGTGATGATGCAACAAAAGAGAGACAAGGGGAAAGTCAAGGTAAAGCACAGCAGAGACCAGGAACTGAGGTGGTGCAATTGACAGGGGCCCTCTCTCCCCATCAGAGGTCTCCAGGATCAATCCCGGTGAATCTTAGAGGAGAGAAAATGAGAAGACAAAACAGACAGCAAAAACAGCCGGGCGGGAGGGGAAAGAGGGGAAATAAATAAATAAATCTTTTTAAAAAATGGTAATCATTATTAATACATAAATAAATAAAAAGAAGTTGAGATTTATGTCAACGAACTAGGTTTAGTGTAAGAAGAAAACAATAGGGATTGAATCTATTGGATAAGATAGTCTAATGTAAACATACTGGGGTGGGAAGGAGCAGCCGGAGACAGAAAATTGCTTCATTCTGGTTTGGCTTTTATCTTTTCCATCAGGAATGACCATCCATCTGAAACAGATAAAACAAACATTGTTAAGTAGGGAGTCAAAGACCTAGATGTAAGATAAGTTGGAAAGAAACCACCTAATCATGCTAAATGAAATCAAATCTCTACACCCAAATTCATTGCATTTCAGCCAGTTAAAATAACTGCGGGAGTGATTATAAGAACCTTTGAGAAATCATGGCAAGCAAGATGAAGAATAAAACTGGAGATAAGTAGACGTTCAGATTTTCAAAAATGAGGAAAAAGTACTATTGCATGTCTCCCTGGCAAAACGTTAGTAAACAGAAGTTGATCACCAGAAATCAGCAGGAGACAAAGATATGCCAAACTAACCCTATTTCCTATTAGGCTCAGGGAAATGGGTCCTTGGCTGCCACGATTACTCTCTATGTCACCTAGAGAGGCTAGGAAATGGAAAAAAGAGCAAAAGAAATGTGCTCCATGGCACGCAAGCCAGGAGCAAACAGCAAGAAGTACCCGCCACATTTCTGATTGGAAAGGCAGGATTTCTAAACTGGTTCCGCGTGCTTCAAAGTTTCCTTCCATCCATGCATGCAGTTCCCCAAAATGCTGAATTTGACACTGCAGCTGCCACAAAGAAAACTCAAGGTGGATGGGTGAGTAGGAGAATAAGACTGTAGACAGGTTGTCAGCACAAAGCCAGCCACAGCCTCCAGAGAATACAACTACAGAACTTGTGGGCTGAGGGGATGATATTCTGTAAAACTAAAGCTAGTAGAATCAACTAAAAACAAATGACAGCAGTCATCTGCAAAAGAACTGCATCCAAGTCAGATTTTCAAAAAATCTGTTTCTTAAAAATCTAAAGAGATTCCCAAATCTGATTAAGTGGCCAAATGTCTGATGTCTAATCAAGGCTACCTGCTGACATCACTAATGGAAAGAAAGAGGAAATCAAATTGAATTTATTATCATTCGATTGGAGGAAATTATGAGTTAACAGAAGGGTGATGAGCCACATGGTGCAGACAGACAAAAGAGCCAAAGAACAAGAATTTGGCTGGGTTTATTCAGCATGGGCCAAAGTATTGTGATATTGTCTCTGGCAGTGATAATTTTTTGGTAATATTTCATGGTTCTTCCTCTACTCTTTTTTATGAATTATATTGTAATGAATGACATAATGTTATCTCTTTTTTTTTTTTGGTTACCATTATAATATAAACATTTTCCCATATTATTAAAATACCACAAAAAATGCCACATAAATAATCATCTTAGCATCACAAAATTCCTTCATACAGAAATGCAGTAATTTACTTTAATTCTTCCCCATTTTTGTTGCTTTTAATTTTTCACGGTAATAAATATTTAGCAGAATTGCAAAACTTTTCCTGTGCTTTGTATTATTTTCTCAGGATAGATTCTGGAAATAGAATTACAGGGCCAAAGAATATTGACATTTTAAAGCTCTTGACACATATTACTAAACTGCTTTCCTATGCTCTTTCTTCAGTATGATTAGACTTCAAAACAATTGCATGTTTGCTAATTCAGCAGGTGAAAATTATACCTCATTTTAATTCATATTTCTTAATGAGGCTGAACATTTTTCCATATGCTTATTTGCCATTTAATTCTTCTCTTTAGTGAATTGTGTGTTCATGTTCCCTGCCAAGTTAGCAAATGGGGTTTTAGTAATTTTTCCTATGAATTAGAATAAAGTCTAGTAAAAAAAAATTAAGCACGTTCATGTATGTATTGCCAATTTTTACTAGTTTTTCCTTTAATTGCCCAAGTTGAGTTTTGATGTTTTTCCATTACAATATAATCAAAACATTTTTCTTTCCCTTTGTTATTTCATCTATCACTTTTTAATTTAAAAGTCTTCTTTGGTAGATTGAACTGTATACCCTAGTTTGGACATGTTTTTAGTCTTGCTCAGGATTCTGGTGGGTGGGGATCCGTTGTAAATAGGATCTCTTGACTATGGAACTAAAGATGTGGCCAAACTGAATCAGGTTGGGCTGTAATCCAGATGACTAGAGTCCTTTAGAAGCAGTATGAAATTCAGACATAGAGAGGAAGCCACAGTGAGCAGCCAGAGGCTGGAAGTCAATGAACCCAGAGAAGAAATGGGAAGACACCTCCATGTGAATTGCCCTGTGATGGAAAAGTCAAGGAGCCCCAAAGATAGCCAGCCAGCAAGAAGATATGACACCCAGGAAGAAGCAAGCTTTCTAGCCTCTGAAACCGTGAGCCAACAAATTCCTGTTTGAAAGCCCGCCCACTGTATGGTAGTTGTTTGGGGAGCTAGGAAACCAATACATCTTCCTAATCCTCAGATGTAAAATACGTTTCTATTTTCGTCTAGGCTTTGTTATGGTTTGATTAATAATAATTAAATAATTAACATAGGGCATATTTTAAAATATGGATCTAAATTTATTCCTTTTACTTTCTTGTATGATTGGTAGGTATGTGTGACTAATGTTTATTGAATGAAGTCTCCTCACCTTTCTGATTCATGGTGCTTCCTTAAAAATATATTCAATTCTTTTATACAAAAATGTCTGTTTTGGGGCATGCTATTCTTTTCATCAATCCATCCATCTATTTTTTTTTTTTTTTTTTTTAAAGATTTATTTATTTATTTAATTTCCCCCCCTCCCCTGGTTGTCTGTTCTTGGTGTCTATTTGCTGCGTCTTGTTTCTTTGTCCGCTTCTGTTGTCGTCAGCGGCACGGGAAGTGTGGGCGGCACCATTCCTGGGCAGGCTGCTCTTTCTTTTCACGCTGGGCGGCTTTCCTCACGGGCGCACTCCTTGCGCGTGGGGCTCCCCCACGCCGGGGACACCCTTGCGTGGCACGGCACTCCTTGCGCGCATCAGCACTGCGCATGGCCAGCTCCACATGGGTCAAGGAGGCCCGGGGTTTGAACCTCGGACCTCCCATATGGTAGACGGACGCCCTAACCACTGGGCCAAAGTCCGTTTCCCTCATCCATCTATTTTATACCAGCATTACACTGTTTTAACTAATATATCATTTCAATAAGAGATAAGTAGGGTTATAAACTCTTTATTTTCAAAAATTTTGCCTATTTTCTTGAGTTTCTTCTTCTAATTAACCTTTAAAATAACTTTTTTTGGTTCAAAAAATTCCCAATGGATTTTAATTATAATCTGCTTCATAAGCATCAGCATTGAAACAATAATACAGGAATAATAATTATTGGAAAAGCAATAATCCTCAATGCTCTTCCTGAAACCATCAAATGTTCTTGGTTTTGAGTCTTTGCACAGTTAAAACTTTCAATTGGGGAGTGAATGTGGCTCAAGCAGTTGGGCACCCACCTCCCACATGGGAAGTCCCAGGTTCAGTTCCCAATGCCTCCTGAAAAAACAAAAACAAACAAGCAAACAAAAGGGAAAACCAACACAGAGGAGCCAATATGGCTCAGTGGTTGAGAGCCAGCTTCCCATATATGAGGTCCTGGATTCAATCCCTGGCCCCTGGTACCTCAAAAAAAAAAACAATCTTTCAATTATAAATTAATTTCCTAAAAGCTTTGATGTTAGTAAAGTGGTGCCTAAAATGTAGATTTAAGTGTTCTCTCTAAAAAACATGTACTGCCAATTTAAAAATACATATATAAACATTCTAGCTAATAAGTCAAAATATTGAGTCTCATGACAAGTTAGAGACCTAATCATTTCCGTGACAAGTGTAAAAATTTGTGGTTTTTAACTGAACCTAGATCAGTGCTGATCCCACCAATATTCTGAATCCTTATAAAGGTTGCCTAAAGTGGCTAGCTACTCCATGTCACTCTCTGAGTAAAAAAACAAAGGGGGAAGTAGATGTGGCTCAAGCAGTTGAGCACCTGCTTCCCACATGGGAAGTCCTGGGTTTGTTCCCCAGTGCCTCCTAAAAACAAAACAAAAAAACTGACTCAGAAGCCAATGTAGCTCAGTGGTTGAGTGATGGCTCCCCACATACAAGGTCCCAGGTTCAATCCCCAGCTCTAGTACCTAAAAAAATAAAAGAACAAAGGAATATTGAAAGTCAACTAAAGCTTACAATCCATGCAATTATTGAAGCCAAGTGATAAGCAAGAGTGTTGCAGCAGTTTGATATTATTTATAAATTCCAAAAAGAAAAACAGGTTATGTTTGAAAGCTGATTTGTTCCTCCGGGCATAACAACCCTTTGATTATTTTAGATTCAGCTGAGACATCTGATTAAATTATGTAAAGATTAGGACTTTGATCAACCATATTATTAGGGTGTGACTCAGTGTTGAGTGCCCGCCCCCTTGGTAGACTGATAAAACAGACTCTCACAGGGAAGTAGTCACACGGAGAAGCAGATGCATGAGAAAAGAGAGAAATGTGTCCATTAGACACAGCAGAGGCTCCAGGAAGAGAGATGAGCCTGACAGTCTACAGCTGACCTTGTGAAGAGAACAGAGCACCTGAGCTTGGAAAGAAATGGGCCCTGGGAAGAGACAAGCCTTATGCCAGCCTACAGCTGAGACTGGAAGAAGTTGGGACCGCAGAGCCTTAAGAAAAAAAGGAAGGCTGAATCCTCGCAGACATTGCCTGCCATCTTGCCTCAACACATGCCAATGACTTTAGAGCCTTGAGACTGTAAGCTTCTACCCCAAATAAATACTCTTTATAAAAGCCAACAGAGTTCTGGTATTTTGCATCAGCACTCCTTTGACTGGCTAATACAAATATGCTTAAGTATTTTCAACAATAGAGAGCTTACTACCTCCTGAGATAGTTGGTTTCACCTTCAGAAATTTATCTTCCATGAAATGAAATTAATTTCCTGTAACTTCCCATATGAAAAAACCCCAATCCCTGTGTTACCTGAAAATCCTGTATATATTTAAAGACAGTTTTCTAATAATCCCTGAATCTTTTTTTCTCCAGCATAACCATATCCAATCCTCCATTGAGTGTTTCAGCAATAATGAGGCTTCTAGTCTTATTACCATTAGTTTGCCTGGCAATCCTAATTAGTTTCTCTAATTGGGGGAAGGGGAGAAAGTGGAACCTGATTTTCATTATCTGCCTTAAATTGATGCACCACAATTGACCACAAGAACTCAACTGAATTAAGGGGGTCCATCCACTGTTAAACCAAAGCTAAAATAAAACAGTGTGAGAGAAGGTTGAACTGAAGTTCATTTTTTATGTTGCTCTAAAGTTGGTGACTAGAACCCAGATTTGAAAACAAGAAGCATCACATGCCCTACATTTTAGAGTTACCAAAAATAGGTATTCAACCCAAGCTTCCTTCACCCTTCTTCCCAGGGGCTTCAGAGCAGCAAAGGGACACTCATCAAGAAATTGTGTGTGTGAAGGCCACGCAGGCCCCTCCGAGGATCCCACACATGCTCCCCATAGAACACCAACTTTTTTTTTTCGTGATTACTGTTTATTACAGCAAAGATATACAAATTAGAACCAGCCAAGGAAGAGACACATAGAGCAAAGATTGGAAGGTTTTAAAACATGATACTTCCATCATCCTCAGGGACATGTCACCTTTCCAGCATCAAAGTATAACAATATTCAGAAAGTATTGTCCAACAGGGAAATGTTATTCCAGCTTCAATGTCCAGAATTGTTTTAACTTTTATGCTTTTTTAAAAATATTTTCAAAATTACAGGACAATTACAAAAATAATACAATTGCCATACTGAGAACTCCACCATAACCCTATCCACCAATTGTCACATTTTGCAACATTTGTCAAATCATTCTTTCTATCCATCAATCTATCAATACACTTATCTATCCATCTATCTGTCTATTTGTCTGTCTGTGTCTATTTATCAACCTGTTTTCTGAACACTTGAGTATAAGTTGTATACATCAGCCTCCTTGAAATCATAATACTTCCATGTTTATTTCCTAAGAACAAGGATACTCACCTATGTATGACCTTAAGTGCAGTTATCAAATTTAGGAAATTTAACATTGATATAAAGCATACAGTCTGTATTCCAATTTTTTCTAGGACCCAATGATGTCATTTCAAGCTTTCTCTCCTCTCTTGTTAGATTCTGCCCAGGATTTTGTTTTGCCTTTAATTATCATTGTTTCTTTAGTTGCTTTTACATTTTTTTTTCCTTTCTGACGATAAGTTTCTGACATAAACTTTCCCATCTCAACTACCCCCAAGCAGACCACAAAGTGGGAGTAATTACATTCACTATGTGGCAGTACCCTCACCACCTTTGATTACTAAAACTTTCCCATCTCCCAAAACAGAAACCCTACACCCATTCTGCATAAATGCCCCATTCCCTTGCCCTCCATCCCTGACAACCTGTACTCTAATAACTATCTCTTTGAACTTGCATATTCTCCACTCTTTTCTTTATGGTTACCATGGGGTTTAAATTTAACATCCTAAATCTATAAAAACCTTATAGATTACAAGATACCAGCTTAACTTCAATAGTATATAAAAACTATGTTCCTATACCCTTCCCTTCTCCCCACCTTTATATAGTCCTTGTCACAAATTATGTGTTAATATATTATGAGTTCAAAACCACTGGCTTATTACATTTTATGCATTTGCCATTTAGATCCTATAGGAAGTAAAAAGTGGAGTTACAAATAAAAAATACAACAGGACTGACATTTATATTTACTCCTGTTATTACCCTTACTGGAGATCTTTATTTCTTCACATGGCTTCAATCATTGTCTATTGTACTTTCCTCTCAACTTGCAGAACTCTCTTTAGCTTCTCTTGTAGGACCAGTTAGGTGGTGACAAACTCCCTCAGCTTCTGTTTATCTAGGAATGTCTTCATTTCTGCCTCATTTTTGAAAGACAGTTATTCCAGATATAGAATTCTTGGTTGATGGTTTTTTCACTTTTAGCAGTTTAAATATGTCTTCCCCCTGCCTTTTAGCCTCCATGGTTTCCTATAAGAATTGGCATTTACTCTTACTGAGGCTCCCTTGTATGTAACATGTTGCTTCTTTCTTGCAGCTTCCAGAATTCCCTCTTTATCTGTGACATTTGACAGTCTGATCATAATGTTGCAGTTTGATTTGGGTTTATCCTATTTGGAGTTCATTGAGCCTCTTGGATGTGTGCAATCATGTCTTTCATCAAATTTGGGAAGTTTTTCAGTCATTATTTCTTTCAATATTCTCTCTGCCCCATTCTCTTTCTTCTCTTCTGGGACTCCAACTATGCATATATTGATATGCTTGATGGTGTCCCACAGGTTCCTCAGGCTCTATTCACTTATCTTCATTCATTCTTCCTTCAGTTCCTCATGTTTTATGATTTCAATTGTCTTATCTTCAAGTTCTCTGATTCTTTTTCTGCCAGCTAGAGTCTGCTGCTAAACCCTCCAGGGGACTTTAAATTTCTGTTACTGTGGTCTTCAGTTTGGTTCTTTTTCATAATTTCCACCTCTCTATCGATATTCTTTCTGTGTATCATTTTCCTGATTTCCTCCATGTTTTCCTTAAGCTCTTTGAGCATATTTAGGGCCATTTTTTTCAAAGTCTTTATATGATATGTCCCACATCTGGTCCTCCTCATTGATGGTTTCTAATGCCTTAATTTTATTCTTTGTCTTGACCATCACTTCCTGTTTCTTTGTATATTTTGTAATCTTTTGTTGAAACCTGGACATTTCAATATTCTAATGCACTGTGGTTGGAATTTAGACTCTGAGTTTGTGTTCCTTAAACTTGCATCCAAGTGTTATAACAGAGTTTCCTTGAATGCCAAGAGATAGCAAAGAAGGATGGAAGGGAGGGAGGGAGGGAGGAAAATATGAAAGAAGAAGAAAGCACATTTCCCAGTCCTTACAGATCAACCTAGGGAAATGCTCTGCTTCAGAACTTGTTCCTTCAGTGAGTTTATCTTCAGGTCAAAGCATAGGGGCTGCTCTGATCCTTTCTGTGCATGCATCTTTTCTTTGGCATGTGCATGTGGCCCTAGGAATCTCTTGTTTACACAGATATGAATGTCCCCACTTCCTTAGGAAACGGTTGCCTCTTGGTCTGAGCACTGCACTATATAATCTACAGCCATCAATCCCTTGCCCTAGACAGCCACTTGACTGCACTCCCACAGCATTTTGGGATAGGCAAGATTCCTCCAGCCACCACCACACAGACTGGGCCAGACATGTATGCTCCCAGTATGTGCACAAGGATTACCCTGCTCCCTCTAGAAATGAGGCCGGGGATGCTCCATCTCTGTATCCAGCCAGGAGGCACGGGGAAAGGGCTAGCCAGGGCACCATGAGAACCTACTTTAAGTAGACTTTCTCCTGATTTGGCTCTCACCATGTTACTACAATCCTTTAACTGTTTTCTGGAATCTTGAAAGGATTCCGCTTCCAGTTCTTGTTGGTTGTTCAAAGCTTCTACGGGGCACAAAGCTCTGCAGCATCTCACTCCACCTTCTTGACAGGGGTGGGGCAGAAGAAAGCCAACTTTCCAACAGCTTCTGCTTGGACGTGACACCGGCAGAGGGAAGATGGCTTCCTCACCACCCAGGGAAAAGACACTTTCCTTTTTTTTCCTTTTGCCTAACATCTGAGTTGTTGTGGCCTAGAAACGGAAGCAGAGGAAATGTCCTTCATACAGACCATGCCCCTTCTCACCCTCCATTCCTGGGTGCTAGAATGTGAGGAGGAAAGAACGAGCAGAATGTGCCCCATTCCACTGCACTGAAGCCGGCACTGGAAAAGGTGTGGAGGGGAGATTTAAACAGAACTGTGGTTGAGGCTTTTAATTACAAAAGATGCTTGGAAAGTTATGGAATCTGCCAGAGATATCACTAAGTGATGGGAAAGAGATTCAACAGAGCACAGGTAAAGTCAACAACAGAAGAAAATGAAACCACTTTGTATTTATACCCCACTGGGGTGTAATTTCTCAGTAAACTAGTTATAAAACTCTATCTTCCTGCTTTGCTTTGATATTTCAAGGTAAATATAAGAAAACACTAAGATTGACTGGGATCAGTTTCAAACATTTGAAAGGTAATTGGTTTTGCCCTACACAATCTTTAAATTTCTATTGTGTTCCAAGATACTGTTAAACAAGGACCCATGCACCTAGAGTTCAAAACCACATCTGTAAACCTCCATGGGTCAACTTCACATAGTTGCTTTGCTGCCAAAAACACTCCCCTTAATGAACATGAAGCAGAGAGGAGAAAACTTTGTACTTCAAAGTAATTCCAGGCTCTCCTAGTAGCAATTGTTCATTCTCAAAGGTTCAAATTATTTAATTAATCTAAAAACTAAATATTCCATACTCCAACAATGCTAACTTTAATACTGTGCTATTTTATACCTCCATGTTTTTGCCCAAAGTGTTTTCTCTGTCTGAAAAGCCTTTGCCCTTGCCTTCTGTGCAAGAATCTCCTCGTCTTCTTTCAAGACCACATCAAATCTAGACAAGAACAATAAGAGATAGGAAAAATGTGGGCTGATATAACCCATAAGTAAAGATGCAAATCCTTATCACAGCAAACGCAATTCAGTAGTGTTTAGAAAAGGCAATACATCATTTCCAAGTTTGGTTTATTTAGGAAATTCATTAATAAAACTCACCATATTAACAGATTAAAAGAGGAAAATGGTATGATGACTAGTTAGAGAAATAAGCATTCAGTAAAATTCAACTTCCACCCATGATATAAACCTACAAATGAAAAAACAAAGGAAGAGAACTTCCTTAACCTAATGAAAGGTATCAACCCAAAACCCACATCCTACTCGATGGTGTTTCCTTAAACTGAAGAACAAGTCAAGGATCCTATCTCTAGCTGGTCCTATTCAACATTGCAGTCTAACATGGAGAGAAGAAGGGTGGAGAGGGGAGGGGAGGGAAAGAGAAGGGAGAAATTTTTAAATCAGAGTAGAAAAAAATGAAAGTAGTTATTTGTAGATGGCATAACTGTTGACATAGAAAAATAAAAGGAATAAAAATTGTTAAAATTGTCTGGATTTCTTTCAAAATTTTATCATGATGTTTAGTAAAATATATAAAATATTTAATTTTTATGTTGATTCTTATTAATTTTCAAAAGCTTAGTGTGATGGGTTGAAGCTGTGTGGACCCTAGAAAAGAATGTTCTTGGGGCTAGTCCATTCCTACGTGTGTAAACCTCTTGAGAGTAGGGCCTTTTGATTAGGTTACTTTAGTTAAGATGTGGCCCAGGGTGGGTCTTAATCCTTTTCTGGAATCCTTTATAAATGGGATGAATACAGAGAGACAGAGTGAAAGCCACAAAAGCTGAGAAAGAAAGCCACAAAGCAAGAAGCTGAAGCAATAAAACCCAGAAGAGAAGGGAGAGACCAGGAGATGCCGCCATATGCCTTGCCATGTGACAGAAGAGTCAGGATCGCCAGCAGCTAGACTTTGGGGAGAAAGCATCACATGATGATGCCTTGATTTGGACATTTTTCTCAGCCTCAGAAATGCAAACTTATAAGCCAATATATCCCCATTGTAAAAGCCAACCCATTTCTGGTATATTACCTTGGCAGCCCAGCAGACTAAAACACTTAGTGAACACTAGAATTTTATATATACATATACACACCCATACAATGGCATGTCTTTATCACACTTCCTAAATAATGCAATAATTTTACTAAGCTTTATATTGCTTTATAAAAGATTAAGTAATGTGAAACAGAATATTGATTTATCTTTTTCTCACAACATAAAAATTAATTATAATGACATACAACAGTTTAATCTTGATGTGATTGTTTCTTGTAATCTATAAAATATGATCCATAGTTTATTTTTCAGCAGATTTTATAAAACTACATGAAATATAAAATAAATATATCACTATGTTTATCATAAAAATGAAATATGATTTTTTTCTGACATAAGAAAGTCTTTCTTTGGTTAATTGTTTTGACAAAAAGAAGTGACTTTGACAATTAGGTCAAATGGTGGACATTTTTCAAAAATTGAATGAGTTCAAAGTTTTCATTGCAGGGAAACGGACTTGGCCCAATGGATGGGGTGTCTGCCTACTAAATGGGAGGTCCACAGTTCATACCCAGGGCCTCCTTGACCCGTGTGGAGCTGGCCCATGCGCAGTGCTGATGTGCACGAGGAGTGCCGTGCCACGCAAGGGTGTCCCCCGTGTAGGGGAGCCCCACGAGCAAGGAGTGAGCCCTGTAAGGAGAGCCGCCCAGAGCGAAAGAAAGTCCAGCCTGCCCAGGAGTGGCGCCACATACATGGAGAGCTAATGTAGCAAGATGATGCCACAGAAAGAGACACAGATTCCTGGTGCCACTGACAAGAATAGAAGCAGACACAGAAGAACACACAGCGAATGGACACAGAGAGCAGACAACTGGGGACGAGGGGGAAAGAAATAAATTTTTAAAAAATAAATCTTTAAAAAAAAGTTTTCATTGCATATTTCTAAAGTATGTGAAAAGTTAAAAGCTATATTTGTAAAACTTGACTGAAATTAACAATATTTTTATTTATTAACTCTTTCTGAATATACAGGGTTACAAGAAGCCCCTTTAAGTGTAAGGGTAAAGATAAAATTAATAGCCACTTAATAATACCTGATGAAAACTTTCCAAAGGGTTTCCTTTTTTTTAAATTTTCTGAGAAACTGAGAAAATGGATTGTTCTAATGACTGCATAATACATCCCTGTAAAGGGCAGGGTTGTTTTAAATTCTTTTCTCTTAATGAAGTTGAAGTGAAACTTGATATTGCCCTTGATGAGAAATAAAAGCACATCGGCAATATATTCACATGTGCTTTTGTGCTTTAGTCAGGGAAACATAAGAGTTCTGCTGAAACCAAATGCTGAGGCACATCAGCTTTGGCCATGTGGCATATTTACATGGTCATAATTTCCCGAAACAATCGTGGTCACATGTGCCCCAGTGCAGGTTATCGTTGTCAGATTCTTGTAGGTCACCACTCCAGAGTTATGGGCTTTAGAAAGTACTATCACATTGCTGTGTCACATCTGTAAGAAATTGAATACAGATTGTGGCTGAATTTATATGGCAAGGTAGTGGTTTCCAGCTGCACATCATTTGTTTTGTCTTGTTTAAAATAGCTCTAAATCACGTGCCAGCTACTGTGGACTACAGATTCTATTAATTAAGGATGAAAAAATAAAGCAGCGGCTCATCCCCTGGAAGCCCAGGCCAGATGGCTTGCAAAAACTAGGCTCAGATCTCCGCAGATTTTTCTAGGATAGTGTTTCTCAAGGTGTGGAACAAGAGTGGCATGCTCAGAAATCATCTGAGAAGCTTATTAAAAATGCAGTTTTCTATACCTGAATATGAATCTCTGGGGACAGCCCCAGAAATCTGCACTTAAAGCATGTTCTTATGCGTGCTGAAGTTTGGGGGCTACCATAATCTGGGATTTACTTTAAAATGAATCATTTCCCCTAAAAGCAAGTCGTGTTTTCCTCAACCAGATACCTCAGTCTGCCTTTCCTAATTTTCTTCAAACAATACTTCTTTAGTGATGGCCGAGTAAACTCTCACCAGCTTTATTGTTCCCCCTACCAATTATAGGGAAACTGAGTATAAATGATTTTTACTTTCACTAGTCAGTACAGTCAGATATAGAATACCCCACCACTTTATGAAAATGGCCATATAGGAGTCCAATAGATTGTGTCCCTGATTCATTGTGAGAGAGAATATGTGGCTCTTTGTTATAAAAAGCTCCCAGAACAGGCGTGATGGGTAAATAAGTGTTGCCATGGCATCCTGCTCCTCTGTGGCTTCCCCTCATTACAGATTTAGTTCTAAACATCTTTCTTGGCAAAGTTCTTCCTTTGCACGATTCTTTTGTGATCTACCAAGTGCGAATGTATGTAACCACTCTTTGAGCATATTTAATGTATTTGATGTCGATCCTAACACCAGGACAAAGAAATACCCTCTTCTCACAAAAGGAGGCTCCCTGAGAGGAGCTTGGCTTACTTGTTCACCACCTGGCACCTGGTGTCTAGTAGGTACTCCATAAATATGCATGGATTGACTGACCAAATGAATGCCACTGCACTGTTTTCTCACCATGTGCATCATAAATCTGCTGCCGATGTACTTGAAAAATCTCATGTGATCTACTGTAACCCATAAGAGGTTCCTGCAGTTTCGATGCCTTGTTAAATTTCTCAGCATATATACATCTTTCCTTCTGCAAGTTGTTTAATCTTCCTCTCTAACACACCTCTTTTTCTATTCATATCTTGCCCATTTCTGTGACTCTGTTCAAAATGTTTATTTCTCCCAGGAACTGGCAGCTGCTCCTCTCAGCACACAGATGCCCTAAAATGTGCTTCTTTTGCCTGCAGATTATGGCTAAAAGTAAATCTTGTCAAACAACTCTCCTGCACTAAAGCCTTTCCTGATCTTGAAATTTCAATCAATATTTTTTCCCTTTAGATTGTTGCCTACTGCTCGGTTGTTATTTCATGTCCATAAATGAATCGTTACATGATTAATCCGGAGGTTATATATTCTGGGGGTTTCTTCTAGGATCAGCATGGTTTGTTCATGTGTTTCCAGGAATTTGTCTATTTCATCAACCTTGTCTAGTTCTCTTTTATTCCTTCTGGGTCCATGGAAATGTCCCCCTTTTCATTTCTGATTTTATTTCTTTGTATCTTCTCTTTTTCTTTTTTTACCCTAGCAAAGGGTTAATCAATTTTGTTGATCTCCTCGAAGAATCAACTTTTAGTTCTGTTGATTCTATTGTTTGTGTTGTTCTCCATTTCATTTATTTCTGTGCTAATCTTTATCATGTATTTCCCTCTGCTTTCTTTGGGATTAGTTTGCTGTTCTTATTCTAGTTCCTCCAGCTGTGCAATTAGGACTTTGATTTTAGCTCTTTGTTCTTTTTAAATATAAGCATAGTGGGCTCAGCACTGTCTTTGCTCTAGCTTGTAAGTTTTAATATGTTGCACTCTCATTTTCATTTGTCCTGAGGTATTTACTGATTTTTCTTGAAATTTCTTCAATTTCACTGATTATTTGAGCATATTGTTTAATCTCCACATATTTGTGAATTTTCCCTTTTTCCACCTGTTACTAATTTCCAACTTCATTCCATTATGAACAGAGAAAGTGCTTTGTATAATTGCAATGTTTTTAAATTTACTGAGATCTAACTTATGTCCCAGCATATGTTCAATCCTGGAGAAAGATCTATGAGCACTTGAGAAGAATGTATATCCTGCTGTTTTGGGTCTATTTCATTTATTTGTCTATTAGGTCTATTTCATTTATTTTATTATTCAAGCTTTCTTTTTCCTTAATTATCCTCTGTCCAGATGTTCTAGCTAATGCCAAGAGTTGTGTGTTCAAGTTTCCAACTATTATAGTAGAGAATATTTCTCCCTTCAGTTTTGCCAGTGTGTGTCTCATGTACTTTGGGGCACCAACATTAGGTGCATAAATATTTATTATTATTTCTTCTTGGTGAATTGTCCCTTTTATTAATATATAGTAATAATCTTCATCTCATAACAGTTTTGCATTTAAAATCTATTTTATCTGATATTATTAATAGTATCACTACTCCAGTTCTTTTTTTATTACTATTTGCCTGAATATCTTTTTACAACCTTTCACTTTCAGCTTGATTGTGCCTTGCATCTAAGGTGACTCTCCTGTAGCCAACAAATAGATGGCTCATGTTTTTGTTTCTGTTTTTTATCCATTCTATCTGTCTATGTCTTTTAATAGGGGCATTCAATCATTAACATTCAGTTACTACTGTAAAAGTATTACTTACTTTGTCCATTTTCTCCCTTGGCTTTCTTTTCGCATAACTTACTATTGCCTGACATTTAACCCTTTAGGGACTCTTACTTATAATCATCATTACTACACTCTTCTCCAGGCCTCCTGCCCTTGTCTTTTCCTTTAAGGCTGTAACACACCCTTTAATATCTCTTGTAGATCTGGTCTCTCTCAGTTTTTGTTTGTCTGAGAAGACTTTAAACCCACCTTCATTTCTGGAGGATAATTTTGCCAGATAAAGAATTCTTCACTGAAACTTTTTTTCTCTCAGTACCTTAATATATTTATCTTATATTTAGTTTGCCAAAGGGCTGCTGATGCAAAATACCAGAAATGTATTGGCTTTTATAAAGGGTATTTATTTGGGGTAAAAGTCTATAGTTCCAAGACCATGAAAAGTCCAACTTGAGGCACCATGAAGGTGCTTTCTCACCAAAGCCAGCTGCCACATGTTGAAGCAAGATGGTGGGCAATCGCTGCCTGGTCTCCAGCTTCCCCTTCAGTTTTCTTCTCATAGGCTCAGCTGCTCTGCTTTCTTCCCAATTTCAGCTGCAAGCTGGCATAGGGCTTGTCGCTTTCCAGGCCTCCTAAATCAGTGTTGGCTGTTGTGCTCTCTTCCCTAGTTCAGCTGTAAGCTATCAGGCATATAGTAGGACTGGTCTCCTCTTGAGCTGCTCTGTGGGCCCAGCCTCTTGGGGAATTTGTGCTCAAGCAATCTTCTCTCTTACATTGCAAAATCGAATATGCAGGCTCCCTTTTCCCCCCTATCGATTCATATGATTCCGTTTATATCAGACCTAGCAAGGAGGTAGGGACTCAACCTGAGTCATGCCTCACTGACATAGTACAATCACAAGCCCAAAAGCAATCTTATCAAGTAATCCAATCAAAGTCCTCTCAACTGAAATTAATGCAATCAAAGGGTATCACACCCAGAGGAACAGATGGTTTTACAAACATAATCTTTCTCTTTTGGGGATTTGTAAAATAATCTCAAACTGCCACAACTGCCTTCTCACTTCCATGGCTTATGATGAGAGATAAGCACTTAACCTTATTGAGGCTCCCTTTTTAAGTGATACATTGCTTTTCTCTTGCTGCTCTCAGAATCCTTTGATTATCTGAATAGTGGATGTCTTAGAGTAGATTTATCCTTTTTGGGTATGTTGTCCTTCTTGAATATTGATATTCCTTTCTTTCATAAGGGTCCAAAATTTTTAGTAAGTATTTCCTCATATATTCTTTCTACCCCTTTTCAGTTCCCTTCTCCTTCTGAGATACCTATACCACTTATGTTTATGTTTCATGTTGTCGTTCAATTCCTTGAGGCCCTCTTCAACTTTTCCCATTCTTTTTTCTGTCTGTTCTCCTATCTTTTCAAGTTCAAGTGTTTTATCCTTGATTTCACTTATTTGTTCTTCTGCCATTTCAAATCTGCTGCTATATGCCTCCAATGTTTTTTATTTGGCGGGGGGAGGTAGACAAGGGAGTAAAAAGTTTACTAAGAAATAAGAAAACGAGAAATGTACATGGTATGAGGCATGGATCATAGGCATACTGCAGGGTAAGTGGCTCTCTAAAGTATTTTTTTTAAAGATTTCTTTGTTTATTTATTTCTCTCCCCCTCCCCCCCACCCCGGTTGTCTGTTCTCTGTCTCTATTTGCTGCGTCTTCTTCTTTATCTGCTTCTGTTGTCAGCGGCATGGGAATCTGTGTCTCCTTTTGTTGCGTCATCTTGTTGTGTCAGCTCTCCGTGTAGGCGGTGCCATTCTTAGGCAGGCTGCACTTTCTTTCGTGCTGGGCAGCTCTCCTTACGGTGTGTACTCCTTGTGCATGGGGCTCCCCTATGCAGGGACACCCCTGCGTGGCACGGCACTCCTTGCGTGCATCAGCACTGTGCATGGGCCAGCTCCACACGGGTCAAGGAGATCTGGGGTTTGAACTGTGGACCTCCCATGTGGTAGACAGATGCCCTAACCACCGGGCCAAGTCCGCTTCCCTCTAATGTATTTTACAATGTACATCCATTGTAGTCTTTCATTCCCAAAACCTCTATTTTTTTTCTGAAGGATTTCAAATTGTTCTTTATGCTCACACAGTGTCATCTTAATATCCTTTATCTCTTTAGTCATATATTCCTTCATTCCTTAAATTGATTAAGGAGGTTTGTATGAATATCACTGATTAGCTGTCTTAAATCCTATGTTTCATCTGGATTCTTGGTTTGCTCTTTTGGCTGGGCCACACTTTCCTATTTCTTAGTATGGCTTGTTATTTTTTGTTGATATGTAGGCATCTGATTATGTTGGTGATTCTACTCTGTTGATCAATTTCTCTCATCTAATGGTTTTATTTCACAGCTCTTCGTTGGTTTTTGTTTAATCTTTCCTAAATCTTTAAGATTGCCCTGTTTAATTTATCAAAACAGGGACATGGAGCCACTAATTGAATACAAATAGATTTTCAGTACCTGGGAAAGAAACAGGAGAGACAAACCTATCTTCCTTCACTTTCCTGGCTGGTCAGCAGGTGGCACTCATTGGCAAACCCTTCCGTGGAGATGAACCCTTCAATTTCTCCTTACTAGCTCTTCCAAACCAGCAATTCGAGTTAAGATGGTTACATTGGTCAGAGAGAAATAACACTCAGACCTCAGCCATACTCTCCTGCTTCCCAGGGAGGAATATGTCCTTTCCCCTCTCCATTGGCCACTCAGCTACAAGTATTAACAAGGTTGTTTGCCTCAGGGGTGGGGGATGGCAGCATTCCCAGGGGTGGGGGTATCAATTCAGTTTTTCCTTTGGTCTCTTTGTCTCTCCATCCCCAGTCCCTCCTAGATGATATGTGTGGCACTCTCCTGGTCAGCAGATCCCCAAAGCAGCCTTCTCAGACAACTTCTATGAAAAGTCAAATAAAGATAATATGAAAAAAGAAAATTACAGGGAAGTGGATGTGACTAAAGCATTTGGGTGCCACCAACTACCTAGGAGGTCCTGGGTTTGGTTCCCAGTGCCTCCTAGATAAAATGAAACAGACATCGAGCTGACCCAATGGGCTGGCATGACAGGCTGGTGCAGCAAGCTGACACAACAAGATGATACGATGAGGAAACACAATGGGAGACACAACAAAGCAGGGAGCAGAGTTGGCTCAAGTGATTGGGCACCTGCCTCCCACATTGTTAATAGAAATCAAGATGATCTAAATAAATGGAAGAATATTCCATATTCAGGGTTAGATGAAATATCATTAAGATGTAAATTCTATCCAAACTAATCTACAGATTTAAAGCAATGCCAATAAAAATTCCAAAAGCCTTCTTTGTAGAATTGGAAAAGCCAATTAACAAATTTATCTGAAAGGGTAAGCGTCCCCAAATAGCCAAAAATATCTTTTAAAAGAAGAACAAAGTTGGAGGACTCTCACTTCCTGACTTTAAAGCATATTATCAACTAAAGTGTTAAATAGCCTGGTACTGGCATAAAGACAGATTGACCAAAGAATTAAATCAATAATTTAGAACTAGACCCTCACATCTATGGTCAAGTGATTTTTGACAAGGCTGTCAAACCCACTCAGCCTATTCAACAATTGGTGCTAGGAAAACTGTATATCCACATCTAAAAGAAAGAAAGAGGATTCCCTACCTCACACCTTATATAAAAATTAATTCAAAATGGATCAAGGACCTAAATATAAAAACCAGAACCATAAAACTCCTAGAAGAAAATGTAGGGAAACATCTTCAAGATCTTGTGGTAGTGCTGATTTCTTAAACTTCACACCCAAAGCATGAGCAATGAAAGAAAAAATAGGTAAATGGGACTGCCTCAAAATTAAACAATTTTATATTTCAACAATTTTGTTAAGAAGGTGAAAAGGGAGCCAACTTAATGGGGGAAAAAATCTTCAGAAACCACATAACTAACAAGAGTTTGATTTCCATGTTATAGTAAGAGATTACACAAATTAATGACAAAATGACAAGCAACCCAATACAAAAATGGGCAAAAGATTTGAAGAGACATTTTTTCCAAGGAGGAAATACAAATGGCCAAAAGGTACATGAAAAGATGTTCAACACCACTAGCTATTAGGGAAATGCAGATCAAAACTACAGACAATGAGATATCATTTCACACCATACAGAATGACCATCATTAAAAAAAAAAATACTACAAGTGATGGAGAGAATGTGGAGAAATAGGAACACTCCTTTACTGCTGGTGGGAATGTAAAATGGTGCAGGCTCCATGGAAGATTATTTGGTGGTTCCACAGGAAGCTAAAAATAGAACTGCCATAGATCCAGCAATCCCACTACTAGGAATATATTCAGAACTGAAAGCAATGACATGAACAGATATTTGAACGCCAGTGTTCATAGGGACATTATTTGTAATTGCTAAGCAATGGAAACAATCTAAGTATCCATCAACTAAAGAATGGATCAACAAAATGTCGTATATACTATATATTGGAATACTATTTAGCTGTAAGAAGAAATCACTTAGGGAAGCACATGAAAACAGGGAGGAAACTTGAGGACATTAAGTTGAGTGAAATAAGCCAGAAACAAAAGGACAAATATTGCATGGTCTCACTGATATGAACTAAATTCAATGAGTAGACTTATGGAGTTGGACTATGGAGTGTAGGGAGGTAGGAGATGGAATGTGGGTTGAGAAGGGGAAGCTGAGGCTAATTGTAAATGTAATAATGGATGATAGCACATTATGATGAGTATAACAAGCATTGTTGATTTATGGATGTGATTGTGGCTAAAACATATTGTCTAGGGAGGTTAATGTTAGTTGGAGGACAGCTGGAGGATAATATAGGGGATGTACAATAGTGATTTTGGCAGTGGATGGGTTGTGGTTGTGTTAGTCTGCCAAAGGGCTGCCAATGCAAAGAACCAGAAATCTGTTGGATTTTTATGAAGGGTATTTATATGGGGTAAAAGCTTACAGTTACAAGGCCATAAAAAGTCCAACTCGAGGTTGCTTTCTCACTAAAGTCAGTTGCCATCTGTTGAAACAAAATGGTCACCAATCTCTGGCTGGTCTCTGCCTTGCCCTCTGGGCTTTCTCCTGGCATAGGGCTCGTTTCTCTCTGGGTTTCTATACCAGTCTCCGCTGTTCTGCTTTCTTCCCAAGGTCAGCTCTAAGCTCTCAGGCAAAATGGTTCATCTCTTCCCGGGGCCTCACCTGTTTGAGCTTTCTCCTTTCTGTCACATGGCAGGACAGAAAAATGGCAGAGCTCTCTCTTCTGTGTCTGTCTGTCTATGTGAGCATCCATTTATATAAGACCCACCAAGGGACGGGGACTCAATCTGAGTCACACCTTACCAACATGGTTGAGTCAAACAGCCCTCAAAACATTCCTAACAACTAATCTAATCAAAGATGCCTAAACTTACTTTAGTGCAGTCAAAGGGTATTACACTCAGAGAAACAGATTAGTTTACAAAGATAAAATAATACCAAACTGCCCCAGTGGTTAAAAATATAAATACAGGAATGTTCTTCTACTACAGTGTGTTAAGAATATGGTGATATGCAGGAAAAATATAACTAATATAACTTATAGATTTTAACAATTTTGTAATATTTTTGTAGCAAAAGCAAAGTTAGTCCTATATTAATGCTAAAGGTCAAAAAAGTGTATGGGGTTTGGTTTTGTGAGACATAAACATAATTAATCTTTTTTTTTTCTCTTCTTCATTTTCTTCATTAACAAGGAGACCTTGATTATATCATTTAATAAATCTGTGTATTTTTCTGAATACTAGAGGAACAATTAAGTTTGTTTTGGGGATTAGGTGAGATGAAAGTGCTGGAACAGAGCTTTTTTGTTATAATGCTTTTGTACCTTGTTGACCTACCCTTCGTCTGTTATTTTTTTAATTTGAAATAAAATTTGAATATAAAGAAATTAGTTAATTACATATTCTGAGGGTTGATACATTGAGTGACTTACTCATGTTTCAGCAAAACACTCAGGCATGGGAGGAAACTTAGAACCACTCCTTGTTTCCCCATGAGCTTGTGCCTTATTAAAGATAGATCGTGCCATTCTCGAACGTGGTGCCTGTCTTTCCAAGAAAGCAGTCAAGTTTTCTGTGTGATCTGATACTTCACTAGTGATAAATTTTGCCTGACACAGTCCCGGTCTGCACCCATCATTCTGGCATAAATTATTTATAGCACCCCAAATTGAGTGGTTTGGCTAAGGATATCGTCATCCTACTCATGGCCTTCAAATCGCAGATAAAATAAGAATACTATTTTTCTCCTCTTTTCCCCCCTTCTCTTCTCATCCTCTCCCACCTGTCTTTCCCATTTGAAACAACAGAATTGCTAAAAATGGCCACTTCCAAACTAGCCCTGGGCCCTGGCCTTTCACCAGGGAAACTGCGATGTGGCATAACGAAGAATAATTTGACCCTCGGCGAAAGATGATGTCAGATTCTAATCAGAGCCATGTTCTTACAGCTATCCAGCTCTCCCTGTCTTCAACAGCCTTAAACAATCCATTAATATGCACTTTTGCTACTAATATCCATTCATTCATAATTCACAAATATTTATTGTTCTAGGCATTAGGGATGCAAAAGTTAATGTGAGATTTCTGATCTCATGAAAAGTTCCTTCTAGTTAGGTCAGTCAGAGAATAAACAGGTAAACAAACAGATAAGTAAGATAGCAGTACTCTTAGGAAGAAAATGAGAGAGAGAAATGGTTAGGGAGTGTAACATTTTAGAGTACAGCTGGATCTCAGTAAGAAAAGTTGCAAAATATAGAAGCTTCAAAAAGATAGAAGTTTATTTCTGCTCCCCAGAGGTGACCTGCCCAGTTCTTTTTATCTCACTGCCCCTCTCCTAGGGTGCTAGCCTCATCCATGTGCTGGAGCAGGCTCAGGACCACCGTGTCTGAATTCCAGCCTGTGGGAACTGAAAAGACAGTGTCCGGAGCATGTGGCACAGCGCTGAGGAGGAAACCCAGAAATCATGTATTTCATTCCTCTCACTTCCCACTACCCAGACTTAGTCACATGGCCACAACTACAGACAAGGTCGTCTGGGAAAGGTAGCATCTATTTGGGCAGTCAGGTGCCCAGTAAAAATTTGGACATTTCTGTTACTAAAAGGAGGGAAAAGTACAATTTGTGTTCTCTGCCGTAATCGTCCTGATTTACTCTGGACAGCAGAGGTAGGGGCTTTTTGGATAAATTAGTCAGGGGAAACAGACTTGGCCCAGTGGTTAGGGCGTCCGTCTACCACATGGGAGATCCATGGTTCAAACCCCGGGCTCCTTGACCCGTATGGAGCTGGCCCATGCGCAGTGCTGATGTGCGCAAGGAGTGCCCTGCCACGCGGTGGTGTCCCCGCGTAGGGGAGCCCCACGGAAAAGGAGTGCGCCTTAAGGAGAGCCGCCCAGCGGGAAAGAAAGTGCAGCCTGCCCAGGAATGGCGCCGCCCACACTTCGGTGCCGCTGACGACAACAGAAGCGGACAAAGAAACAAGACTCAGCAAAATAGACACAGAGAACAGACAAGGGGGGGAGTGGGGAGGGGGAGGGGGAGGGGGGAGGGGGAGGGGGAGGGGGAGGGGGAGGGGGAGATTAAATAAAATAAATAAATCTTTTTTAAAAAAAAATAGATAAACTAGTCAGGGAAGACCTCTGAAGAAGGAACATCTTACCCTGAAAGACGAGAAGTTGTCCTGTGACCTAGATGGCAGTCTAAAAATTAGCAACCACACATTTGGATGACATGGACAAGTGCATGTTTCAAACTAAAGGTTTAATTCAGGTTTAATTTTTTAATAGTTATAATATGCAATAATTGCTTAAAATAAGCTCACTAATAAAGCACAGCTTGATATATGTCTTTTTTTTCCTTTTATTGGTAAGATTTTCAATTCTGTTTACATTCCAAACCTGGTTCTTTTTAATACAACTGACATGGTCACAGTGAAGAGTTTATATAAATGATCGTTTGGGAGAAACTAAATCCTGAGCGCTTGGTATTTCCATTTGTTTTTCCAATCATCTCAAATTTCCAAAGAGCAATTACCATCTTCTCCACACCCTTTGCAATCTCCTCCATAACCTAAACTACTGGGTTCCATGGGAAGGCTAAGAGATTATGGAACAGGAAAATAAATTCACTGAAGTAAATCAAGAGGAACCTCGTTAGACTCATTAGTCAGATGAATTGTATACAAAGCAAGAAGTGTTTTGACAATGATTATGAAGGAAGAAAATGCTTCCTGGAAAGACATCCTGTCCTTGCCCTAGCCTGGCACTTGCCGTACATTTGACAAATTCAGGTTTAATTAAAACCATGAGAAATGCCACCTGAGGCAGGGCTGCCGACAGCCAGTCTAATCTAGTCCATTGTTGAGGCTCAGAAAGATGCATCCAAAGATCCTGTGCGAGGGATCCAGTATCCAGCCTGATTCTGCCACAATGAGACAGCACTGTTCCCCCAACTTTCCCCTGCCTAAAATGGGGGCTGTGGCTCAGAAGCGCTATGTTCTCCCGTCTTCGCTCCCCGCCCCTCCAGCCCTACTGGGAAACGATTTGCCTCTAAGTTCACGAATGTCCATAAATTTAAAAACAGAACTAGCTCCTGACAAGACTGCAGGGAACATGGATTTCAAGATGATAAGTCAAAGAAGTTGGAGTTAACAGTGATCATAAACACCTTTTTCCTGGGTGATTTATATACTTGGCGAAGAGGGACTGGTGAATATATGACCTTCCCTCGCCTTTAATGACATCATAGCTATTATTATTTCCAGCTAGTAAATTATTGTTTCGGAAGAGTAAAGAGTTTTATATTTTATCCCATCTAGATTATATGCACTTCCTTCCATGAGTTCCCCAGGTACTAATGTTTCATTAAATGTTATCTTTGCTGTAAAATTCCTCTCACAACCATCCCATTCCTTCGTCTAACCAAAACACTTTTAACCTCATTCTGACCAAAAGTTTTTCAGAGAAAAACCTGTATATATAAAAAATAAGATAAACAAGAAAAACGTTGCCTAAGTAGATGGTATATGATAGCTGAAAGATACTAAAGGCTGCCCAAATCTCCACCTTGTGTTTGTCTTTTTCCTCACTCAGACTGGCTGGAGAGCAGAAGAGGTTTCTGGTTCCAGCCTCTGTGCTGTCTTAATGGACTTTCTTACCAATCTCGGAGCTGCTTAACTCCCCCTGACAGAGTCTTAGCTATGAACCCAACTCTTGGAATTTTCTGAAATTTGGAGCTCACACTTCCCTAACCTTGGTGGAGAAAGGTAGAGGAAGTAGTTTCTCTGTGGTCACCTTTTCTCCTCCCTGACCTGATTTTTCTCCCTTTCTATGGCATTCTATCAGAAGCTTCACATTCCCGGTATGTTGGATTCCCTCAGGCTCTCTTGAGCCTGAAGATTCCCCCTCTTCTGCGGTAATTCCAGAATCTTATATTCAGTGATGCTTCCCATCGACAGCAGCCTGATTCCTGCCATCTGACAGAGGTGGATTTACCACAACACGGATGAAGCTTAAGCTTCAGGGCTCCTCACTTACACAGTCCCTGCAAGGCCCTGTATCTCATTTTGTATTCATATTTTTTGTATTGTTTTTCTTAACAAATGCATCGAAAAGTTTATATGCTTCAGGTACCCAAAACCCTGAACCCACCTCTACTAGGTTTGCCAGGTAGGATATAGGATGCCCAGTTAAATTTGAATTTCAAATAAACAACATTTTTTAAGTATTTGTCCCAAATACTGCATGGGAAATATTTATGCTAAAAAATTATTCATAATCTGTCTGAAAGTCAAATTTAATTGTGAGTTCTTTGCTTTTATTTGCAGAATCTGGCAAACTTAGCCCCTACTCATTGACATGTACTACCTTATTCAGCTATCATTCTAAAGACAACTTTTTAGTTTTGGAGTTTGGAGTTGGATGAGTGAATTGGGAGTGGAAGTAGGGAGAAGGAAGACCAGGTTGGGAAGAAAGAGCATGATAAGGGTCATCATTCATTGTTTCATTCAGAGAGTTGAAGGGATTTACTAGTAATTACACTAGGACAGAAGGTAAAAAGTGGGACAGTCCCAGGCAAACTGAGCCTATAGTCTAGAGTGAAGAAGAATCACAGAGCACATGGGGAAGGGGTGCCCAGCTTCAGGACTGTGACTCCTGAAAGCATTTGGCCACATAATAGCTTAATAGTAAGAGAATTACACTCTAGAAAAGTATAGTGCGACTCGGCCAGGGTCTGAGAATGCAGGTGGCATCTAGAATGCGTATTCCACAGAAGGAATTGAGCATCTACAACAGCATACCAGATAGAGGTATTTAAAAATGAAAACAGCCATTCGCACTGTCCTCTAGGAGCTTGAAGTCAATGTAGATAGGAAGACTAAAACAAATAGCTGTCGTATGTTCTGATTGCTTTTAATAATAAGGAAAAAAATAAATAAAAGCCTGGGACCAATAAAAAAAGAAGGATTTCTATGCTAAAACTGATACATCCAAGGAAAGCTCAAGAGGATTATAGCCAGCCTCTTGGAGGACAATCTGAACCTCAGGAGAAAATTCTTTGGGGTCTTTAAAGTCTCGTTCAGCTTTGTGGGCCCTACGGGCTCTGCCACAACTACTCATTTCTGGTGTTGCAGTGTAAAAGCAGCCACACACAATATACAAATGAATGAGTGTATCTGTGTTCCCATTAAAACTTTATTTACAGATCAAATGTGGTCATAGTTGTCAACCCCTGGTCTAGATGGGTGGACTTAATTCATCCCAGGGGGCCAAGGTAAGACCTTCCCAGAGCTGCAGGCAGAGAAACTTCCTGGAAGATTAGGGGAGGCAACCAAAGAGTCAAAAAGGCCCCAAAGTCCATGGACAAGGACCTCTGGGAGCCAGAGAGACATGTGCCCTCCTCTTGAAGGAGAAGCCCCTCCAGTCAGAGCCACACCAGACAGAAAATGAAGAAGACAGAGCCTCCTACTGCCTTAGCAATCTGGCCAGTTAAACCACTTCAGGGAGGGATCAGAGCAGCTTGGTCTTGACTTGAATCCAGGCGGGATTAGGTGTGATCATTCTCAAGAAGCCAGGGACCACTATATAGAGTGTCAGAAAGGAATTCAGGGACCAAAGATCAGAGAACACCCACTATGAGAATTTAATAAGCTTTCTGGTTTGTTATTCTCCAGACCACTATTCCCCCACAATGATCAGCAGTTGAATCAGTGACATATGAAGCCTGTGCGCATGAAGGAAGAGAAGACACAGACAAAAACTCTGGGTTGTGGCACTTTCGAGGAGTGCTCTTCATCCACTGACAAGAAGACAAAAAGGCTCCACAACATACCATCTGCCCAGAGGCATGAGTGTCCTCGGAGCTAATAAAATCAGGGGAGCTCTCAGCCACCACCTGCTGTCACCTTCCTAGATGGACTATGATTAAGAAAATGACTGAATTGCACTTTACTGCCAACCTTCCTTCCTTTGAGAAATGAGGACACTAGTGCCCTGAGAGATTCAGAACTTGGCCCAGGTCACAAGGTCAGCAATGGACACAGCAGCATCTAGAACCCAAGTGTCCAATGCCCTTTCTACTCCACCACAATGCTGTTTATTGGAAGTAGTGTATTTCTGTTTTGGAGGCAATCTTGAGTCTACAGAGCCACCATATAAGGTTTTGGCTTAGTGTAGCACAGTACTGTAATCTTCTGCCCAACTTCAATACTTCCCAAGTCTAAAAATCATATAAGGAACTTGAATCTCTGCCAGAGTTCCCGGTGAGCTCTGACAAACTTGATGTCTCGCCAACCAATAGACTACATCACGCCCACTGATTCCAACAGGCAAATAGAATCTATTAAATATCTAGACTTAATATCTCAGTTCAAAATGACCATCTGTTCACATTTAATTACCACCTTCACAAAACATATTTACTTGGCATTCTTAAAGAAAAACTTCATTTGTAGAGAAGACTGAAGATTTGAAGCTTTACTATTTCTTCTTAAGAGCTATCAATTAACTAAAACTTAATTTTATCCCAAACTTGGTTCAAGTCCTGCTGGTAATAGAAACACACATTTTTCAGACAGTTCTAGAAACACATTCTTGCATTTCTTTTTAAATAGAAAACTTTAAGAACAAATGAGAAAAACATTAAATGGATTGTCTTTTCTTTTTTCCTTCATTTTTATCTTTTTGTTTTCCTTCCTTGCTTGCTTGCTCCCTTCTTTCTTTATTTCTAAAAATGCACTTTCTTAAAAGGAAAAATGAGGGGGAAAGTCTCAGATGCCAGGTGTACCCAATCATTAATTGGCACAACTTGCCAGCCAAGAAGCCAGCTAGTTGCCTTAACCTCCCATTATCATCCCTCTGTGGTCCCCAAAGGACTCTTCAAGGACGAATCACTGCACAGAAACATCTCTTTATTCTTGTGTCACTCCTGTAAAGATCTGATTTGTGCATTGCCATTTAATGTTTCAAAACTCAATAGCTCTCAACTTTGCAGAAGAAGGAGCTTTAGCTTTGGTTGGTTACATACCAGGTGTTTTCATAAACAGACAGTAAACCTGGAAGAAATTTACAGCAGAAAAAGGAATTCCCTGGCTTTTCAAAGAAAAGTTGACAGCCAACCACAACATTCATAACCAAAATTTTGGGGAGGTTTAACTATTAGCTATTCCACAGGCAAAATATTCCTATCAGAAAAAAGTTTTCTATTTTGGGAGTTATTTTTTGGAATGAAGAATGATTTGAGCTGCCTTTGGCCATCTGTGTATGTTTTTTCACTTTCATAGCCTTTGCTGATTGGAATGTATTCTGGTATCTTGGCCTCTCCTGGGGGAAAAAATGCAATTAAGAAGCTTTCCAGAGACCAACAGGAATGACCTTGAAAACAGCATTTATTCACTTATTTAAGAAATAAATAGTATTGCTTACCATGTATCAATTTCTACTCTAAGACCTGGGAATACAGCCAGTGAGCCAGCTAAACAAGATTGCTGTCTTCATAGAACTTACAGTCTAGAGAGAGACAGAAAACACTGTTTAAGCAATTACACAAAGAGAAGAACAATTCATTGTCAGAGAAGTCTGTAGTGTTTTTTATAATTCTCAAAAAATTGCATATATCATTTCAATGTTTTAAATACTGACCCATGAAAAATAAAGGGATTAACATGTATTTAATTGCTAGCATATGTCAAGAGCCTTACATGTATTTTTCATTTACGTTTTACAAAGATCCTGGTAAGTAGATCCTGAGAAATCTGAGACTAAAAATGTTTTAAGTGTCCAGACCAAAACCATGGTCTGTAATTGATAAAGCCAACAATTTTATCCATGTTCATCTGTCTCAAAAGTCTATGTATTTTCTTCCACAACTTCTGACATTCTCAACCAAGACTTCTTTTGGCACCATGGTCAAAAAGTTCACATTGCTTCAGACATGGCTTAAATCACTGTAGAGGGAGGCATACAAGTTCTTTGGCCTGTATGTTTCTCTCTGAGTAGACTAATCAGATTAGAATCCAAAAAATACTCTGAACTTTATGTAAAATCTCCAAAGAAGGCAACTTCCCATACCTCCAGTTGTAATACAATTTGATGTCTCATAATTCCACCAGAGTGCTAGTACTCAGAGAGCTTCTACCTGCTTAGCCAGTTCTCATTGCCATAAAAGTATTGATGAGCTCAACAATCTGAGATTTCAGACAAATCTCACAATAATTATGCTGAGTGAATGAAGCCTGGCCAAAAAAAGAGAGAGAGAGTATATACTGGTGATTCTATTTATGTGGGACTCTACAAAATGTAAACTAATCTATAGTGACAGAAAGCAGACCAGTGGTTGCCTGTGGATCTTGGCAGAGGAAGACATGGATTACAAAGGAGCAGGAGGAAATTTTGAAGAGTGATAGAAATAATGGTTAACATGCCTGTGGTGATGGTTTCATGGGTGTATATATTTGCCAAAGTGATAACTGCACTTAAATATGTGCAGTTTCTCATACTTTAATCATACCTCAATAAAGTTGTAAAACAAATTAAATCACTTTGTGTATTAGTCAAGGCTGCAGATTGCTGAATGCTGCATATTTAGATACATCTCACAAAGTCCATGCTTCCAGACCTAATACCCAAGTCTGATCACATAATGCTGTAGTGTAAGAATATGTTGTTTTTAAGATGTGGAAATGTGGAAGGAATGGAAGCATTATCTGTCATGCAGCAACCACATGATGGTTAAGAATAAGGATATCAAAGTTAGACATAGCCAAGTTCTACCTCTCACTTGTTATGTGAAACTAATTTCCTGTGTCTCAGTTGTCCTCACCTGTAAAATGGAGGTCATAATAATCATCTCCACCTGATAAAGTTATTATAGATATTCAATAAGATAAAGCATGTACAGCACATGCCTGCTCCAGATAGGCACTTAATAAATTATACCCCTGCCATAACACTATAAATGGTATCCAGATTTATCTAATTATTTAAATACAGGACCATGTTACTGTAAGGACAATAAAATTACCCATATGAGCCCGCATAGCTAGTTGATGGAAAATCTAGGCACCAATCACCAATCATACCTTGTTCAAATTCCCGCAGTTGCTGGGTATGTTTTCAAACAATCAAGGCACCAAACATGATGTGGCCAGTCATCTAGGACATATCTAAGTCTTCCCTTTTCCTACCCACCTTCTCCTCTTGTTTTTATAACTACATCAAAGAAGTTTTACAAGCTTCTTAGGTTTTTAAAACTGGATATAGAGGTTTGCCCCAGAAATCTAACTATTTCTGTTTATAGACGGATTCAGCTTTTCCATGCTTTGCCCTTCATCTATGTTGGTGATCTGTTCCAATCTGGAACTTCCTCCATCTGGTACACAGTTGGAGCTCAATAAATGTCAATACCTTTATTACCCTAGTTCAAGATTTATGTCTATCTACCCAGCTGAAATGGCTACAACATAGGAATTACATGGGACTATTGGTGTCAGAGACAGATTCTATGTAGTGTGGCTCATAAGAGTTGCACTAAAATGGAGATGGAGCAGATGCTTAATTTTACTTAATACTATAGCTGCTTGGTCTTAAGTTGATCGCAGCACTCTACTTTTATCATTACAAACCAGAGCAGGTGTTTAGGTCATTGACCATGAAGAGACAGGGGCCTAAATAACTGGGTGTCTACTACATGCCAGCCACTATGCTGGATGCCTCATAGATCATTTTTACAAATCCTCATACTAAATTGCTTTCATTTTACACCTGAGAAAACTGAGGCTTGACTTGCTCAAGATGGAAGCAGATGTGGCTCAACTGATAGAGCATCCTCCTACCATACGAAAGGTCCAGGGGTCAATACCCAGGACCTCCTGGCCTGTGTGGTGAGCTGGCCTGCACGCCGTGCTACTGTGCGCAAGGAGTGCCGTGCCATGCAGTGGTGCCCTCCATATAGGGGTGACCCACGCAAAGGGTGCGCCCTGCAAGGAGAACCACCCCACGTGAAAAAAGTGCAGCACACCCAGGAGTGGCACCGCACACACAGAGAGCTGACACAGCAAGATGACGCAACAAAAAGAGATATAGATTCCTGTTGCCGCCTGACAAGAGTGCAAGTGGCCACAGAAGAACACAGTGAATGGACACAGAAAGCAGACAATGGGGGGGGGAAAGAGAGAGAAATAAGTAAAATGAATCTTTAAAAAAAAAAGATTGTACATAGAATGTGGAATAATGAAGCCGGGGTTTGAACCTAGATTTTTGACTACACAATTTACATTCTGTACATTACACCACATAATTTCTCAATGTTTGGGGAATTAGAAATTTGTATATATATAAAATTTATCTTCCAAATGGAGACACTTCTAAGAGTGAAGGTAGGAGACAGTCCTTTAATAATTATGCCAGAACAGTGGGCATAAATTAGGACTCCGCTGGGCAAACTGAGGTGAATAGTGGCCCTCATTTGAGTCACCAGTTGTTCAAGCCATATTGCAAAGCACAGAGACGTCAAGAACAGTGGTGAAGGTTTGTCTCAGCTAAATGCCAAAGAGGCTCACTACAAAGGAAGACGTGACCCTGATTTAAGGGAAAAGATTTCAGGGTACCATCTAGCCCCTCACCACTTACAGTGTGGTCTGCAGACCAGAAACATCGCTGGGGGCTTATTAGAAGTGCAGAATCTGGGGCCCCATCCTGAACCCATGAACCAGCGTCTGCATTTACCATGATGCCCCAGTGATTCCTATGCATATTAAAGTTTCAGAATTTTCCTTGCTTACCATCTGAGTAACTTAAGTACCTTTTAAAAACAGAGAATCCAAAAACAGAGATCCCCCAAAGATCCTGAGCCTGTGGATCTGGGGTGGACCCAGAAATCTACATTTTGCATTAGTGCTCTATGAAATCCTTGGAGATAACCTGGTTTGGAATCTACTATTCTATAGTATCCAGTATGCAGGGCACTGAAGTTTTCACCAGAAGTTATAGAGAGTTGAAATGAAGGCAGCTTTAGATACTCTGAGATATATTATATTTACATTTTAATAAAAAATTTCTGTAGTTTTCACCCACAAAAACCATGGTGGGCTAGATTCTGTAATAGGAAAATATGTTAGCTGAGGAAAATTTGAATGAAATAAAGCAAAGCATAATCTCTCCAAAGAAGGCCTTCCAATTCCTGGAGGAAACCCACCCAGCCATAAATGTACTCAGACACAGACACAAATAGAAAGTAAGTCCAAGGAGATAGCTAAATACTGCTTTCCAACTCATGCACAATGCTGGGACCATGATTTGTTGGTCTTGATGAGCACATCTGTCTCACCCCACCCTCACCCCCCTGCCCCCGCCAAACTCACCTCCAGGCCCAGAAAGTTGAGCAGACAGTCTATGTTTGCACAGTTTATGTCAGGGTACTGTCACACAATGAAAACTAAACCCTATAAGATGCAGTCACTTATACCCACTCTTCTACCTATGTTTCTTCTGTAAATTTGTTAAGCATCTAATGGATCTCTAGCCAATCAAAGTTCAGGCACTAAGATTCAATTACTAGATTAAAACAAAAATCCCTATCTTAAGCATTAAATTCATGAAAACTGAGTCTAGAGTCAGGACAAAACTTTGGGGTCATGAACACACAAGTTCACATTCAAATTCTGAAAGACTAAGGAGAAGGCACGAAGAGGGTGCTAATGATGTGGCTTTCAGAACCAGCTCTAGCAGAGTCCCCTCACAAATAGCCACCAAAGTCTATCCTTTCAGAGGAATACTAGAAATTGTAAATCTCTCAGGACTATAGTCCCATTATTTATATTTGCTGCCCTTCAACATAGTACCACATTATGTGCCTGCTATTTGTCTTTTCAACATATTATAATGAGGGGAAAGTATAATAAACACCCTTACAATCATTGTTCGGATTCAAAGCTAACATTTTTCCCTATGTGCTCTACCATCTAAACTTTTGTTGAACTATTTCTAAGTGAGTTTCAGATATATTGACATTTCAGTACTAAACTCGCCCCTACAAGATGGACAAAACCTTATGAAATCAATAGGAGAGAAGCTAACTTCCTTTTTACGTCTATAAAAATCATTTGCTATCTCTAGAAGCCTGAAGCTACTTCTGATCTGGTTCCCTTTGCTGCAGTAAAACTTTGGTATCCTGAATAAAATTCTGTGGTATGTAAACCCAACTCTAATTTGTCTTTCACAAGTAATCCACTCATTTTTATGGCTGAGAAGTATTCTACTGTAGTTATACCAAGAAAAAACAGGGTTTGTTGCCCAAGGCACTTTATGACATAAGACTTGTAGAAAGAGAGAAAGATTCATTGACAGTGCGTAGCAAGGAGGTCAGAGTCCTAACAGCCTAAAATCTACCACCTGAACTGCAGTAATTAGCAAGTTTATGCTAATGAGTAATTGGGATGGGGCTGGCTCAGGCTCCTTCGTTAATAAACATTAAGGGGCTGTCTAGTGATCATACGACTTTAAAGTTGTAAAACAGGAGGGTGAGTACAAACTGGGGTCAGTCACAAGGTTTTTAAAATCACAAGATAAAATTTACATCATTTTACATTCATTATCAGAGATCAAGGCATCTGGATTCCAGTTCAGCAAGTCCCAATAATTTCAGATATTTACTTTTACAATACACAAGAAAATAAAAAGGCATCTATATAATTCAGTATTCATAATAATTTGTTCATTCTTAACCCTCAGTTACAGAATGAATATACTACAATTTGTTTTTCCATTCTTTTACAGCTGCACTGTTCTAGTTTGGGGCTCTTACAGATGAAATCATCTGTGAAAATTCTTATACAAATCTTTTCTTTTAATATATATTTTCCACTTCTTTCAGACAAGAACCTAGAAGAGATATTATTGGGTCTTAGGGTAGGCATGTGTTTAGTTTTATAAGAAACTGTCAGACCTTTCTCAGAATGAATATACTATTTTACACTTCAACCAACCATGTATGAGATCTCCAATTGCCATGTGTTTTCATTTCCTATGCTGCTGAAAGCAGACACCATAAAATGGGTTCACTTTGAACAATGGGAATTTATTAGCTTACAGTTTTGAGGATGAGAAAAATGTCCAGATCAAGGCATGAACAAGGTGCTGCTTTCTGGCAGCGGACTTGGCCCAGTGGTTAGGGCATTGGTCTACCACATGGGAGGTCCGTGGTTCAAACCCCGGGCCTCCTTGACCCGTGTGGAGCTGGCGCATGCACAGTACTGATGCGCGCAAGGAGTGCGCCTTGTAAGAAGAGCTGCTCAGCTTGAAAGAAAGTGCAGCCTGCCCAGGAATGGTGCCGCACACATGGAGAGCTGACACAACAAGATGACGCAACAAAAAGAAACACAGATTCCCGTGCTGCTGACAACAGAAGTGGACAAAGAAGAAGATGCGGCAAATAGACACAGAGAACAGACAACGGGGCGGGGGAGGGGAGAGAAATAAATAAATCTTTAAAAAAAAAAAAGTTGCTGCTTTCTTTCCAAAGACTGGCTGCTATCGATCCTGCCGTCAATCCATGGATCATCTGCCACGTGGCAAGGGCACATGGCAGTGTCTGCAGTCTCTCCCTTCTCTTCTGGGTTTTGTTGCTTTCAGCTTCTTACTTCTGTGGCCTTTTTCTCTCTGTATTCATACCATTTAAAGGACTCCAGTAAGAGGATTAAGACCCACCCTGAATGAGGTGGGCCATACCTTAACTGAAGTAGCCTCATCAAAAGATTTTACTCACAATGTGTACACACACACAGGAAGGGATTAACTTTAAGAACATGCTCTACTGGGGGACAATAGTTTCAAACCACCACACTACGTTTTTTTAATTTCTGCTCTCATTTTCAAAAAATTTGTTCGGGGAAGTAGACTTGGCCCAGTGGTTAGGGCATCCGCCTACCACATGGGAGGTCCGCGGTTCAAACTCCGGGCCTCCTTGACCCGTGTGGAGCTGGCCCATGTGTAGCGCTGATGCACGTAAGGAGTGCCGTGCCACGCAGGGGTGTCCCCCCGCATAGGGGAGCCCCACGTGCAAGGAGTGCACCCCGTAAGGAGAGCTGCCCAGGAATGGCGCCGCACACATGGAGAGTTGACGCAGCAAGATGACACAACAAAAAGAAACACAGATTCCCACGCTGCTGACAACAACAGAAGTGGACAAAGAACATGCAGCAAATGGACACAGAGAACAGACAACTGGGGTGGGGGGGTGCGGTAAGGGGAGAGAAATAAATAAAATTTTAAAAATTAAAATAAAAAGAAACACAGATTCCCGGTGCCACTATAAGGATAGAAGCAGTCACAGAAGAACACAGCGAATGGACACAGAAAGCAGACAACTGGGGGGGGAAGGGGAGAAAAATAAATTTTTTAAATAAGTCTTTAAAAGAAAATTCCTTCCTTCTACTTAGAGTTTACTTTACTCTTTTTTTTCCAGCTTACTATAGTAGATCCGCAAATTATTGGTTTTACACCTTTCTTCTTATAAACATTAAAGGAAGGCTATATTCTTCCCTCTAAGCATTTCTTTAGCTTCTCTCTACAAATTGTGAAATGCTGTATTTTTGTTTTCTTTTAGTGTAGAATCTTTTCTAATTCCTTATGTGGTTTCTGATTTCCCTGTACATAATTTAGAAGTAATTTAATTTCCAAAAATTGAGGATTTTTCTAGATATGTTAATGCTGTTGGTTTCTAATTCAATGCCATTAGGATCAGGGAATATATTCTGTATAATTTCAATCTTTTTATTTCATTGAGGCTTGTTTCATGCCTCCAATATATGGCCTATTGATTAACACACTGGGTACATTGAAAATAATGTGTATTTTTCTGTGTTGGGCTGTAATGTTTTATAAATATCGATTAGGTTAAAGTGGCTAACAGTGTTGTTTAGATCCTTTTTATCTTTACTGATCTTTTGCCTTGTTTTTCTTTCAGTTGCTGAGAAAGGGGTTTTGAATCTCCAACTCTGATTTTAGAATCACCCATTTCTCCTTACTTCCATCCATTTTTACTTCATCTTCTTTGAAACTCCAAAATGTGTTCTACAACTTTTTTTTCCAGGATGGATATAATCAAGTATTCTCGCCAAGGTGTTTAACCTGAATTTTATCAAGTCTTTAGGCCTACCTAATTTCCTATTTGAAGAACAATCAACAACATTATGAGGAAATGGTCAGGCACTTCCAAAACGAGGCACATTCTACAAGATTACTGGTCTCTTCACTTCAAAATGTCATAAAACGGGGGTGGTTGGAGCTTCCATTCAGCCTCACAGGATTTAGGAGATATACCAACCAAATGCAATGCTCTCCTCTTTTAAACAGCTGATCGGTTTTGCATAACAACCAAGACTTGAAAGGTATATGTTATACATGTTCCATTTTGAGCAATAGAAGATTAAAGAAATGTAACTAGATTATATATACTTAGTGCACAAAGAGGCCAAGGCTTGCTGAGGGCAAGAGGATCAACCCTATCCCAGAAAGAAATCCTTCGGCAGTTTGATGCCTAGACTCCCTTAAGCCCGTTTTACAGCTTGGGTATATTGGAACTTTGTGTGATGGTGCTGGAGGTCAAGAAAAGGAATTCTCATCATAGCCATATCACGCCACAATATTGTCTCCACGAGAAGCCCCTGACCACCATAAAGGGCAGCAGAGTGGTTCACTTATGCTACTCCTACCTTGGTTTTGTCATGTATGCTGTGTTACATAGCCTCAGTCTCCACTTCAAGAATGAAGGGTTGGTACCCCAGCTTGCTGGGAAGAACTCTCTTCAGAAATTACCTCAGCTGAAAAGAGTCATTTTGCCCAAAGTCACAGTCCCTTCCTGGGGCAGCCCACATCCAGTGACTGGCCAACCTGGGAGTATAAATGCCTTGACCCCTTGCCCGACCCATTGGGACAACACTGAAAGGCCATCCCAGCCTCAGCACTTCCCACTGGGTTGACTGAGGACATAGTGTAATAGAACCGAAGCCAATCTCTCCCTCTGCCATGTCTCCTTTGGTGCCATTCATTCCACACATGTTGATTCCCAGAATACTCCCTAATACCCTTCCTGTGTGAGGATCTCTGTCCAGAGTCTGCTTTCTGGAGACTCCCTTCTGCAGCAAGTTTACATAGCTAATTCTTTAGAAAGCTTACAATGCTTTCGTAAGTATTTTTACAGAAAACAAATTTATTCAGATTTTGTAGAAGCAGAAATTGATGCACAAAATTGACATTACTTAAAATTATCTGAGGTGTACAAAGGCAGTGTGCTGAGGCACGCTCAAGAACCACCTAAGTGTGCTACCAAGTTTTCATCTATGCATAACATTTCTTTTTGCTACAATGGAGTAAAATACGCTATTCCAGCAATATGTGCCAGATGGATTATTGAGTTTCATGGGTTTGTGGAGTGGGGTGCAGAGCAACAAGTTGGGAATGTGTTAAAAAGCAGAGTATTCAAAGAAGGCTAGTGTGCTTACTGGAAATGTGTTGTATTGCCTTGCAAATGCACACATAGAATGTGGACTCAAAACCATGCTGAAGGCGACTGAGGGTGTAACAACTGGAGATGGTTTTAAAGAAGCTGTGAAACATGGTCTTATGGTAGAGGAATAGTTACATTGATATTTTTGATGTCCAAGTTCATATTTGGAAGTTGGCCACCAAATTTCTAATATTCAACAATCCACACTGAAGATAAAAATGTTGAGAGACCCTGAGTTGGGAATAAGAGTTCAGAAAATCTGAGTTGCAGGTCAGTCCTGTCTGTGCCCAACTATGTTTACATCTAAGAGTAGATTGATTTTTCATATCCCAAATTGAGAAGCCTACACGGTTTAATAAACTTAAACATAGGATCAATGGAAGCATATTAAAAATAGTATTGTTGGGGGGAGGGGGTGTGTCAAAGCCAGCATTTCAATGCCCCTGGATCTGCTCAGCATAAAGATATAGTCCCATGGAGTGAATGCAAACATGGAACTTCATTTGGACAGTGTCTGCTTTTTCTATTTTCTTTCCTTTTTAAATTTGTTGGCACAGGCTCCACCAAGCACTTTCCTTCCTTGGGAACCTATCAGCTCAGCAGCACAAAGAAAGTGTTGTATTTGAAAGCAAAGTATTGATGAGCCCAAAGGAGTCAAATGAGACAAGTCCCAAGTAACAGTTTCCAGTCCATTCAGGCATCAGTGAGGTCCAATTTTCAAACCTTCTGTGGCCAGACCTCCAGAGTCAAATATGAACTTCTGTATTTCATAATTTATGGGCGAATCTGAGACCATCTCACCCAGACCAAAGCAGAAAGTCTGCTCTCTAATATCAACATTGACTGCAGTAATGATCTTAAAGTCTTTACCTAACCACCACACACTGCTTGATTTCATGTGAGCTAGCTAAAAGTCACAAAACTCACTTACAGGTCTTGCTTTTCAAAATATTTAAGGCAAATGGAAAAATTTAACTATTAAGCCCCGAGTTGGGAGACAAACTAGGAGACTTTTAATCCTCTGTGACTTCATATCTTCAGTCCCTCCTGGTTATTCTCCTCCAAACTGACTTGTAACTTTCATTAATGTGACTGGCAGCTCTGACTTTGCCTGGAGGGGAAAGTAACCCAGAGCAGCCAACAAGGACTTGAAATCCTCTGGTTTTTGTCACTTGCTATTAGAATCATAGCCTTTTCTAAATTTAGAATAGTGAATCATATTAAACAGTGACCTGATTGCAAAGTGTCATCAAGTTTGTCAGGAGGTGCAATCAACTACACGTTGGCTCGTAAAGGTCAACGATGTTAACATTTCAGAGCCTCCACCTGTTTCAACACTACAAAAGAAAATTACATCGTGAACTTGACTATATTATTTGCAGGACAGAATGCAGATGTGTCCGTATGCATTTTTTAGCTTCCTTTTCTAATGCTCACAGTAGAGTTTATGGATTCATAGCATATGCATATGTCAACTTGTGGCTCTGAAGGATTAATTTCACTTTATCCAATATGTTGTTAAACCTTTTTGGGAAGTCAGGGTTTAGTGCAATGGGCTGACAAAGCACTGATTTAATTCCACTTCTGTTTTTCATACTGTCACAGTTTAATGATTGAAGAATTGTTGTTTTTAGAAATTCAAATTAGATTATTTGCTGAAAGAAGAATCACAAGTAAGGCATTCTTTAGCTCTCCTTGATTTCCAGCTTAGTCCTCTTCACATCCACCAGCTCATCAAAATATAGAGATCCTAACTTAATCCAGAAGCTGGCATCCCACCTTTCCACTGCCACTGCCCTAGTTCAGATATCTTCAGTTTTCTCCACAGCTCCCACAGTAACCTCCTCCCTGGTCTCCCTTCTGCCAGAGTCTCTCTGACCTGCAACTCAGGACTCTTTCTAATCCAATCATGCCATTCCCTTCCTTAAAAAGGCAGAATAGAAAGTTTTATGGACAGGCAAAGAGGTTCTGGTTTCATAAGGTTATTTGAGTTAGTGAATGTTCATCGCAGTCTACAGCCTTGTCCACAAATTCATGAACTCAGAAATTTTATCAGTAGCTCAGCAATAGATCCACGTTGGCTAAGCCTACAAGACTTACATAAGAATCAAAATTCTCAGTCTGTATTAATTTACCTTCATTTGAGATGTATCTGCTAGACAAACCCTAATCCTCTTTTTGGCCAGACCTGCATAGTCATCCCTCAGGGGTGAGTAGCCATTTTATAAGAAGCTTCTTTTTGGCCACGGAATTATAGCTCAAGGGGAGTTAGCTGTTTGGCCATTTGGGACCATAAGCAGTTGATGCTTCTGATTGTTCTGACCAGGCCCATCCATCTCCTTGGGGGTATCTAGCAGGTACAGGAAGCACTAACTTGGGCTTCCGTTTTCTACAGTCCAGTGACCAGGCCTTTCCTGTTGGCATAAAGCAGTGGGTTAGTTTCCACTTTCTACGTAGAATTTGTGCCACCTCTCTGGGGTTGCATTTCTTAAAATTCTGGCATTTCCTAAATGCCTCAGTAACAAACTTACTGATAGGTCCAACTGTTTCTATCTTCACTTTCTCAATAACTAAGCCATTCAATCTCTGTTCTCTCAGAAAAAAACTTTATTTCCAAGTTCTTTGGGGTATTTTACTGTCACACTTTAAAACCTGATTCTTAACTACGTCATTTCCAGCCACTTCTACACACATATTTCTTTCCAGCCATGCAACTGTCTTCTCCTTTCATGCCAGATTGGTATGTTCCTTTGGCTGCAAGCAACAGAAACTGTCTCTGGCTAACTTAAGCAGAGAAGGGATTTACTGGAAGTATGTAGAGTACTTTCAGCATTGAAGCAAAACTGAGCAGCCAGGATTTGGAAGGAATAGAAACCCAGGCAGACCTGAGTACTTCAGGGGCAAGAGCAGCTGGTCCATCTCTTTAGGAAGACTTCATGAGGATGGATCAACTCCTACCATCTTCCATCTTGCTCAAGATTCAAATTCCCACATGACCACACTCAAGGCACCTTTACAGCGGACCTCCAAGGCAGGGCAGGATGATAGAGGAACAGTTTTACAAAAGAAAATCAGCATCCCAGAATTAAACATCATTGTGAAGGCTATGGGAAGCCAATTGTTTGAGAGTGGATACGCTGTGGCACCTAAGTGTGAAGTTGGACCTAAAGATGGAGACAGCAGAAATGATCAAGTACATCAGTAATTTAATACTCAATCAAGTGCATGAGTAAGTTGAAGGTCAAAAGAGAAGTACAAAACACAAAGAAGGAGAAATGAGAAGAGGGAAATTTTTAGTATATTTTTAAGTGATTTATGGAAATCTTACATGGTAGTAAGAAAGGTATAAGAAGGAATGATATGAAACATTTCATAATAAAAAATTTTGAGGATTTACTGGATTTAAAAAATGAGTCTTATAGAAATTCTGGAATTAATATTTGCAACTATGTTGAAAGTCCCAGCTCTGACTAAAGGGTTTCACAACATGAAATTCTGGCCGTCTACTCCTCTGGCTGCTTGCCTTCTGTGCTTCAGCAATACTACCCATTTTTTTAAATTTCTCAAATGCCAGCTCCCTCTTACCTCAGGAACTTTATGTTGTGGAATTTAAGAGAAGTTCAATTATTTGAGAATAGAGAGGCCAGGACTCAGGAATGATTTTGAGAAGGAAAAATGGTTTATTGACGGCCGGCCGGACTCGGGAGCTTTCTGTTTGAATCCCGAGCCCGGAACAAGATTTTCAAACGTCTTTTATACAGAGAGGAAAGGCCAAATCGTCCCTTTGTTTCAGTTCTCAATAGGCTTCAATTAGCATATATCTCTTCCACATCTTAGGTAAGCTTTTAGCAAGGACTCCAGACATTTTAGATAAGCCTTGGTTTTTGCATTTCCCCTACATACTTAAAGTTTATAGCCCTTGCTTTGTTAAACATTTCCTGGGACTGGAGCCTGCTGGTCCCTAAGAGCAGGACTGCAGCCTCTTACCGTTTCACACCCACAAGTCAAACAACTTCGTTATCTCTGAAGAGACAAAGAGCCTTCCACCCATAGCCCACATCATTCCCCCCCTTTGTCAAAGTTTACTTGCTAAGCTTTGGCATAATTATTGTTGTAGCTATGAGGTGGATGACTGTTTGTTGTCTTGACTGATTATTTATCAGTCTTTAGTACAGCATCAAGGACCGTTTTTAGAAGTTTAGAACTTTTCATTCTGGACAGCAGAATCTTGGGCAGGGGCCTCCCGCAGTTATTCTGCTGCCACTGGCACTCACGTGGATTTCCAGTCAGGTTCCAGATCCATCTATTACTTTTATTTTACTCTTAAAGAGTTTACACCTTTAATTTAAAAGGGGTGCTGAAGGGAGACGATCTCTTTTCTGTAACTGCTTCCTGCTGGCCATGGGCTGTAGTCATTGCCTAATAAGGTGTAAAAACTCTTTAATTTATTCTAACTGGAGGAAGATGGATCTGGCATTCTGTACGAAGTTGGATGAAGTTTTCATATGGTTAATAAGATGTTCACTCTGAAAGAAACAAACTTAATTAAAAATTTGGAATACCCGTTTTTAAAAGAGGACACATTGGATTACAGAGATAGACAAGATTAGATGCCTATAAAGATGGCATTCCTTAAAAGCTGGTGGGAACAGCATATATATTCTTTTTTAAGTTATCCATCTTTAGAGAGAAATTGCAACAGACACTTAGCTTTGTCTGAAGACACATTCCAAGCTGTTCAATGATTGACACTCATTCGCTCTGTCAGATGCTCCTGGTGAACTGGCACTCCTTGGGCAACTGGCTTCACTCAGGATTAGAACACTAATTTGGAAATACTCTTAGTTTTCACCTGTGGGAGTGATCAGAACTACAGAATAAAGATTTTTACACCTTGGTTTTCATTGTACAATTTCTAGCAATTTTGACTTGTTCAATAGGTGACTCACCATCAGCAAGCAAGCCTCACTTTTGCTAACTGAGACTGGCTGAGACTGCCACCTTATTCTATAGACATGTTATTAACTGTTTAGAAAATGATTTTACCAGGAATTTAACATGTCTAATATACTTCTGCACTTGATCCAAAATAGAAAAGATAACATTACAATTATTAGGCATATATTTAGTACAGGATAAAAGTACAGCACTTAATATTAACTAATGTATTACTTAATGCATAAGGATTCAGAGTTGCCATTATTAGTTTTGAGTTTCAGGTTTGTAATACTTTACATGTTATCTCTCCATGAGAGCAGGCCATAATGCCAATTGTGTTTAAGTTTTACTTACAGTCTCCTGGTATCATGGCTCCACTTAGCATGTTCTTCAACGCAGTGAGCAAGTTGCAGCATCCTTCCAGTATTCCAGAGATTTTCCAGTATTCCACTAGCCTGGTGCATAGTGCTCTCTGGCACCATGGAACAGTGCCAGTCTGGAGGCGATATCCATTGTACACTTGGCTGTACCGAGTCATTATTGGCTGCAGGAGCTTGAAACTGCAATATAGTTTCCATCAACTTCAGGAGCAGAACCAGAGACTGATATAGCACATATTTTTAATTGAGGGGTCAGTGACCAGCCTAGCCAATAACTCACATGGAGAGGCCACCTGTAATGTATACAAGGCCTGGTTCGAATGCACAAGAGTTTGACAATGTTAAAGTTTATTCCTTGTTTTATATATATATTTTAAACAACTTAACGCAATACATATATCAAATGACTATTTACTTACACAATTTTACTATGAAGATAACAGTAGGTACTTTACTTTAGTAATAGAGGAAAAATACTTTTCATTGTTAGAATGAAAACAGAATATTTCCAATAGAATCAAGACAACTTTTTATTACCATTTACTTAAATGTGTATTTTGCAGTGGCCTTCAGACAGGTTTATTATCATGAAGTTATTTCTGCTACCAATACCAATCTAAGTTTCTTTAGTTAACAATGACTTCTACAATTAGAACTATTTAAACATTTTCAGTTTGGAAGATGTTTTACAAACTCCTTATAATTGACTATAACCGCATTGACTAGACACCTCATGTTTAAATAAACTTACTAAATTACAATTACCAATGAAAGAAATTTACTCTTTATTTAAGAGAGCATATCTACAATCTTTTTCCTTTAGCCTAATTTCACCAATGTGAACTTACAATTTTCACTTACAATTTTCATTACTGTAAAGATTTTGTACATATGTTAATTTAGTTTATAAATTAACTATGGGAGATTACACTCAAGTTAAATAAAATTGAAACCATAATAGTTTATGCAAGGAATGTTCTCTTTTTCCCTTACAGGAAGCTAAAAACTTCTTTTCTTTAAGTTATCAAAATTATTAAATTAAAAGCATACTGACTACCAGGTTTTAAAACACATGCATACTGACTACCAGGTTTTAAAACACATTACACAATTACTTAATTTTTTTTAAAAATCATAACCCAGGAAAGATCTCTCCATAGTTTTTATGGACTTTCCTTTACTTACTGAAATTTGTTAATAGAGCCACTAATTACCTTTATTTCATTGGAAAGAAATCTTCTGGAAGAATTAAGGCTCACCCGATTGTGGAGAAGAAAATACTTTATTCTCAATCTTGCAAGAAGGGGCGCAGAGCCAGATATGGCTGGTGCCACGAACAAAGAAAAATGACACAATTTATACCCCTAAGCCTAGCATGCAAGCTCTTCCTGTTTTTCCATAGATTGGATACTTCAGAAGTTACAGCTTATCTGAGATTTAACTTTCCCACGCAAAAGTTTGATTTAACTGCTTCTTCTATCACATTCCAACCACTTTAGTTTTTACCTGCTCCCCCCCTTTGTCAAATAAGGAATAGAATTTAGTGCTGAAATGGCACTGACTTAGCTCCTTCTTGGGCATCCTTCCACTGCCCATAGGACTGGCCTAAACTGGTCTCCTCCACTGCTGTCCAACCCGGGAGTGGGAGACTGAGGCAGCAGGCCGCCGGGTTACATCAACATTTTTCTTCTGTGAAAATTAACCTAATCTTTGTTTTGTTTTTTTCCAATTTATGGCTGACAAAGGTTTAAACTGGGAAATTACCAGGCAAACTGATTCTTAATTCCCTAGCCTAGTAGATAGGTTTAATCTGCCACACCTAGTCTTGCCTTAAAAGCTCTTGCAAAGAGGAGGCCCTTTCCCAATTGTTTCCATAATCAGATTTCTATGACTTTTTCATCCTGCTTAGTTCAATTTGGGCTTTAAGAATATTTATAAATATAACTGCATATTTAATTTTTAACAATTTGAGCAAATAGGCAGACATGAATAGTTTGACACAACAACATGACTTTAGTTACTTTAAACTTTTCAAAGACTTTTGAAACTCTTCTTAATTTGCACTATGACCATGCAGTTTACCACAAGAATTTTCTTTCTTACTTAATGGATTGTAATAACCAAAATGTTCTCAATGCCTTAGCACCATTTTGTTTTAGAACTTTATATTTTACTTTGAAATTAGCAGAATTTTGGATAAGCAACAAGATTAGTTTTATATATATTTACTGAGGCTATTTGAAGCCTCAGGGAGACAGACTGCTTTCTCTCATGAATTGCCACTCTTAGAACACTGACCGTCAAGGCAGGAGACTTCTCCCCCTCCACCCCCCTTTTGGTTTTGGAGATAATAAAACTCCAGTGGTCATTTAACCTTATTCTATCAGGCAGCAATTTATTTAGTTTACACTTGAATTCATGAGAGAAAGGGTTACTAATACCAGAAGAGGAGACAGTGATGTCCCAGCTCTTCTCAATTATGAAATAACCACAGGCAAAGGCAAAGGGCGAGGTTAGGCCTGAAGCAACCATAAACAAAGGAAAGGTTAGTGTAGAATTTACACTTAAATAATAGTTTCAGGCTAAATTCACCCAGCTATAATCTCAGTTATTGTCTTTCCACTGTTTTACAATATAAATGCATTTATAAATGATTTTAACTCTTAGTTACAGTTTTTATTAATTTTTTTTTTAAAACCTATTAATTTTATAACACCTTTAAATACCTTTCATTCAACTTATAACATATTAAATGAACTTAACCATTACTTTAATTTTTCCTTTAAAGTGAAAGAATAAATCTCTTGCAGTTAGTTTGAAATAAAAGGCTACTTTTCAGGATTTGATTTCTAGAACATAAAATGTTCTTTTAAAAGAGGTAAGACTCTTCTTCAAACATTGAGGATATGATGAGGTTAAAGCACAAGAAGCTATTGATAAATGATTTTCTTTATATATTGATCTTATTCAATTTTAATCATAAAAATTTCCCTTCCACAAACCTTCTACACTTTCAGTATTCATTCAGGTTCTGTCCCACACTCTACTCTTTCCAATAATCAATCATTTTATCTTAGGACAAAATCATCTTCTGTTTCCTTAACAATAAAAACCCACTCCATATATCCCACATACTAAGTTACCAGGCAAACTTCTTACAACATATAATTGCCATTAATACTAAACAAGTTTGTTAAAATAATGAACTTTTCTTCACTTTAAATACTTAGTAGCATGTAATACCAGAAACAGTTTTTTTGGAAGCAAGTTGGCAGGGGAGATTGGCTGCCGAATAAGTTTGTTATAAAATTGCCTTTTATTATTATTATCAATTCAGTTTTGTTAAATAATGACTTTCTGCAATTAGCCACTTAAATACCTTAAACAATGCTTTGTAAAACTTTTATAATTATTTATACCCTTAATACAAAGTTTACCTTCACAGAACACATTCTCTTACTTAAGGTTACTACAATACCTTCTAAGAACCTGAGCAGAATGCAAACGTATTTTGGCTTTGACACCCTAAGGAGGGAACTTTACTGCATTTATTCTGATTCTGCTTTTCACCTCCTTCACTTCCCCCCCTTCCAGGCAGTCGGGTGCACAACAAACAGGAATGCGGCTTATGAATAGAAGGGTGGACTCACTGGAAAGGGGCAAGCCGCTCCCCCCTTTCCAGCTTTCAGCCAAAATGGGCAGACAGAACCTACTCAAATTTGGCAACTCTCCCAGGAACCCAGCCACCCTGACTGGGACATCCCCAACAGACTTGGGTGCTTGGCGCGGACACAGATGGCCTCCAAGCCCCGGCAAAGGGCCAGACCAGAGACAAGACACCAGAACATGCACAAACATCTAGACTCCTCAGCTTTTGCCCCAGAATCATTTCACTCCCTTGCCAATGGCAAGGGAGGGCTCCAGCTCAGCTGTAATTCTACTTTACATAACGACACAACTCCGACACTAACATTGAGCTGACACAGACAGGAGCACAAAGGTCACTAATCTGACCCACAAGTTATATATTTATTTTCACCACGGCTGCCCCCACAGCCATCACAAACCTCAGAACACTTAACATTTGGTATAAAGCAAATTCATTCACAAATTAGCACCATAACAAAAGATTTCAGCTAGACTTTTCCACTGTTTAAACTTTACACCCAGACCAAGCTCCACCAGAAAAGCCAATCCATTTTCCTGTAACCAAGTTTTGTTTTCCTTAATCCAGACCAATTTCCAGGATATTAGGACTCGAACCTATAAATACCCTTCCTATTAAAATCGAGACTCCACTCCTTTAGTGGATATAAGACCAGTACCAGATTCTAACATGCAGTTAGACAAACCCAAAACACCAGGGCTTTTCCCCGGTTTTCCTCCTTTTCCCAAGCCTAGAGAGAACGGCTTCCCCCCAGCCTTCTGGGGCTACTAGGGTTCTCTCGGGAGGTGATCAGCCTCCCCTTCCTAGCAATTAAAGCTAGGGCCTTCCAGACTCTGCTCACCCGGGGAGTCTTACCTTCTTCCCTGTTCGGAGCTCTTTTTCGTTCCCAGAATCTTTCTCTTCAGACCTTCCATTGCCCCTTGATTTTGTCGGGAAGATTCTGGTGGAGCCCACATCTTTTCTGGATTAAATTTAATCCAGGGGCGCCCAGATTTGGGGTTCACCCGAGTCCTCCTGGCTTCCTCGGGGATTTGGAAGGGGCAGCAAAATGCTACCGTCTCTGGCCTTCATTTATTGTCCCTTCGCGGTCGCCATTAATGTTGTGGAATTTAAGAGAAGTTCAATTATTTGAGAATAGAGAGGCCAGGACTCAGGAATGATTTTGAGAAGGAAAAATGGTTTATTGACGGCCGGCCGGACTCGGGAGCTTTCTGTTTGAATCCCGAGCCCGGAACAAGATTTTCAAACGTCTTTTATACAGAGAGGAAAGGCCAAATCGTCCCTTTGTTTCAGTTCTCAATAGGCTTCAATTAGCATATATCTCTTCCACATCTTAGGTAAGCTTTTAGCAAGGACTCCAGACATTTTAGATAAGCCTTGGTTTTTGCATTTCCCCTAAATACTTAAAGTTTATAGCCCTTGCTTTGTTAAACATTTCCTGGGACTGGAGCCTGCTGGTCCCTAAGAGCAGGACTGCAGCCTCTTACCGTTTCACACCCACAAGTCAAACAACTTCGTTATCTCTGAAGAGACAAAGAGCCTTCCACCCATAGCCCACATCACTTTACACATGTGGTTTCTTTTTCTAAAGTCTTCTTCACCTTCTCTACCCCTTCCCCCCCACCCAAACTCACACTCGACTATACAGACACCAGTCTCCTTCATTTCTTAGCTCAAATGTTCATCACCAAATAAGTATTTCTTTTTTTTTTTTTTTAAACATTTTATTTTATTTTTTTTATTTTTTTTATTTTTTTATTTTTTATTGACTTTGTAATAATATTACATTAAAAATATATATGTGAGGTCCCATTCAACCCCACCCCCCCACCCCCCCTCTCCCCCCCCCCAACAACACTCGTTCCCATCATCATGACACATCCATTGGATTTGGTAAGTACATCTTTGGGCACCTCTGCACCTCATATACATTGGTTCACATCATGGCCCATACTCTCCTCTATTCCATCAAGTGGGCCCTGTGAGGATTTACAGTGTCCGGTGATTACCTCTGAAGCACCATCCAGGGCAGCTCCATGTCCCGAAGACGCCTCCACCTCTCATCTCTTCCTGCCTTTCCCCATACCCTTTGTCCATTATGTCCACTTTTCCCAATCCAATGCCACCTCTTCTATGTGGACATTGGATTGGTTGTGTCCATTGCACCTCTATGTCAAGAGGAGGCTCAGATTCCACCTGGATGCTGGATGCAATCCTCCCATTTTCAGTTGTAATCACTCTAGGCTCCATGGTGTGGTGGTTGTCCTTCTTCAACTCCATCTTAGCTGAGTGTGGTAAGTCCAATAAATCAGATTGTAGGTGCTGGAGTCTGTTGAGGCTCAGGATCTGGCTATCACATTGTCAGTCCAGAGATTCAAATCCCCTAAATATATCTTAAACCCCAACATTAACTGCACCTCCAGCACATTAGCATGAAAGTCTTATGAAGGGAGATCCCATCTGAGTCCAGATTCATCACACATAAACACCATTTCCAAAGAGGGGCCATCTGCCCTGGTAGTTAACCCCATCGGCCATGACCATAACTCCCATGGGTCTCTTTAGCCCTCAAAGGAACCAATATCTGGGGGTTGTATCTGCTTTATCTGTCTCTCTGACTCTGCTCAGTTGTGCATGAGGGCAAACCTTCTGCCAGCCTCCAGACTCTTTTTTAGAAACTCGTAGCCATATAAACTCATTTCTCCTTTCCATTTCCCCCTTACTTTAGGTCAAACAGCATTTTAAAGTCATGGTATTTTATGTAGACATGGATATTCTGCTGATCCGCATTGAACCTTCCGTATAAGGTCATTTTCCAGTTGCATCATCAGTTGGTAGTTGATAGTGGTCCCTCGTTGCCAGGGAGGCTCATCCCCGGGTGTCATGTCCCACGCTGGGGGGAAGGCATTGCATTTACATGCTGAGTTTGGCTTCGAGACTGGCCACATTTGAGTAACATGAAGGCTGACAGAAGGAAATTCCCAGGCACAAAGTTGCTCTAGGCCTTGTTCTTATTTTGGGTTTATCAGCTCACAAGCATAGTCATTAGCATCAGGGGCTCACTGTTGAACCCTCACTCCCTCCCGGTCCCCACCACTGTACCTGGGAGACTGTCGCTGCTCCCCACCAAATAAGTATTTCTGACCCCATCTTACATGGATGCTTTCAGAGTACTTTGCACCTTTCCTTCTTAGCACATCTCAGAGACTGATTAATATGTATGAGTACATAAATTTGTATAGTTGTCTTATTAACATCTGTCTCCCCCACTGAACGATAAGCTCTAAGAGGTTAGACTGTTTTCCTTATCACTCTACTCTTAGCACCAAGCAAAGTCCCTGCACATCATAGATACTCAATGCATTTTTATTGAATGATTTTTTTAATGGTATTGCAGTTTGCTATAATAACCCATTTACAGACCTTTAAAAGGGTTCAACAGTCCCAGGAGTCAGCAGAATCCTTTGTTAACTCCCTAACGTTATTCCAACTTCCTAAAAGGGGCATCATATAAAATGTCTTTCCAGAAGTTTCCTGCAAAGTACCTCATGGGACTGTGCCCAGCCTGAAACGTATATATGCTTTAGCTTTCTCCTTCTTTTTCTTCCTAATCCCAAGGCTAATAAAGTTAGTAAAGACCATTTGGGGTACAAATAACCTCTGTCCAGTGGTGATCAGGCATTGCTGGGATTGGCAGGCTGAGATTCTGTGACAGATTGAATCTCTTGAGAAAATATCTTCAAACATGTGGAATGGAGAATGCTATTACCCTGGGAATCAACTAATGCATACAGTTTTTCATGGAAAATGCATTTGTTTAGCATGCTTGGAATATTCTCCATCTTAAATAGCTATGAATCACTGCAATATTCATAAATTACTATACATTAGCAGACAAAGCAGGCATACTGCAGACAAATTAATTCATTAACCCTTTTCAGAACTTTGATTGGATAGGTTGAGACCCAGGAAACCTGAATTGATATATTCACAAATATCCATCAAAAGACTTAGCCAAATGGCTTCCTAAATAAAATACCATCTGCTTTCTTTTCTTCACGATGATTTAGTTTGCTGAGGCAAAAGATATTATGAAAAAGAAACTAACAAGCAAATATACACAAAGCATGTAGTTAGAAAAATCTTTATTCCTTCTAGAGTTTTCTACCTTTTCCCTACCCCCACCCCTCCCTTGACTTTCAAGGCAAGCTTTTCCAGCTTGTCCATTTTCACCTGCTGTTTTTGTCCAACTTGCCCTCTCTGTTTATAGATAATAGGAAGGCAAGATAATAAGTCTAGACAATCTATTTCTTATGCCATATTTGAAAGAACACATGTGAAGACTTATTTTAGACATCATATGTAGTAATAAAACTCTGAACACGTGCCAAGCCTGCCACTTGAAAACAAAGACACACCTGACACAAATGAGGCAATGAATCAAATACACGTACAGACATGGGATGCCAAAGAAATAAAAAGGTATCTTTGCCCTTACAATGCCACTGGGAAGATCAAAGATCATACTGGAAATGCTAAAAATCAAAAGCACTACATGAGAGCTCTTTATTATATAAGCAGTTTTAGTTCTAAACTCAAGGGTGCCTAGTTCAGTGGAACTAGACATGATCACTTCTTGGGGAGGGCGGAGTAAAATGACTAGTCAAGTGTAAGGGGTTTGTTAGACTAGGGGTCAGAGAGGAGGAGGAGGGAGGAAAGGAGAGCATTAGACAACATCTGAGGTTAGAAATAAGGGTAACAGACAGCAAGGCTGGTACATACCTGTCTGCTAGGAGGAATAGAGAGAGTAGTAAAAAAATTCAGGTGTGGTGGGTCTTGACTGCCAAGTGTTTAAATAAGATCTAATGAGCAACAGCACACAAGCCAGGGAGTAATGGAAGTTGCTGTCAGGAAAAAATCACTGGTGCAATCAAGAAAAGATCCTACTCTATCTTATTACTTTTTGATGCACAAAAAAGCTTTAGTGAACCAACAAAAAATGTGAATTTACCAGCCTCTGTGGAGTACAGACTGCAGGCTGGGGAAGTAGGATGTGGTCTGGAAAAATAAATATTTACCAGTGAATTATCTGTGCTTCTTTTCAAGGATAATTGCATGTTCTATGCATGCTTGCAAGGGTATCAGATTATCCTCATTTGATACATGATGGTGATGAACTGTATCTAATGATTTACTCAAATGATTTCTAAATCATTTGTCAAGTGTACAGCCATTAAAGAAACATCTCATCTTGGAGAGTTCGCCTGGCAGCATGGGTTTGAGCCTTCCTTCAAGAGCCTTCAGGACAATAAACCATGATGGTCTAATGCAAACCAGAAATTCACAAGTGCAGGCTCTGCAGTTTACACACACTCCCAGCTGGAAAGCTAGCATTTCAAGTCAGGGTGGATAGTTCCAGCTGAAAATCCTCATGAACAGCAAAAGAGGGGGGAAGGGGGCAGAAAAATGACATTGCAAAGACAATTAAAGGAATTGGACACGACAGCATGAATAAAAAAACAATTGATATTGACATTCCCATTGCCCAGATGTGAAAATCAGATTTCTTTCATTAAATGTTGGACAAGAAAGAGGAACAATCAGCAAAGCACAGCTAGAGCTAAAACCTGAATCTGGTTGTCTAGGGTTCTCTCCTAAAGAGTTTGAAATATCTGAAGAGACAGCCATGATTTTTTTTCCATAGAATTGCCAGCCTATTCAGATTGCATGCTTTTTCAGGAGAAAAATCAAATGTTATTTCCCAAAAGGATGGTAGATAGTGTTTCAATCTTTAGTATGTTGGTAAAAGGTGTACTGCAGGGACTTTGAGTGTGCTTCCGGGTAGATAATAAGCACAGTGTCACAACAGCTGACACTGAATTCTTACTACACGGGAGTCACATGCTTTCCATATATTTTTTAGTCCTCCCAGCTACCCAGTCAGGGCAGTATTATTACAATCTCTATTTTATTAAATGAGACACTGAAGCGACCACCAGGAAGGGACAGAGCTGGGATTTGAAATCAGATTATCTAATTCTATCATTAATCACTGTACTGCGTGTTTGAACAATGTGTCGCTCAAACTCAAAACACTAATAAAAGTATTATTTTTCAAGTTCAGAAATAGGAAATTACCTATATCAAATGGCAAGTAGAGTTCCAAAAAATATTTGACTAGTCATACATTATTAGTTCAGTATAACTGCTTGGCAGAGTTGAAGTAAGTAGAGTATCAAAAAGCCTCAACATGACCATCTCCTGGATCAAATTATTGCCTGCAGAGCCCAACGTTTATTTATAAATTACCTGATGATGCTCTAGGGCTGGCCTTGTGCAGACTACTTAAGGAGAGGTGCCTAGTTAATGTGAGGGTGCCTTGGACACAGCAATGGCTGGCTTGGCTCCCCCCTTACCCCCACCTCCTCCTTAACCTCAGAACCAAAGACTTACTTAACAGGAAGGAAGGCCAATGGCTAGGCACTCTTGTTTTAATGACTAAATGTTTACCAGTGTCAAAAGTTGGGAAGAACAGTTAGATATTGTCAGACTCCTGATACTGTTTATTTTGCCAATTATTTAAAGGAACCCTCCCTTTTAAATGCAAGAAACATGTATGAATTTTCACTTGTTAGTATGTTCCTTGTTACAGTATGTCCCCAAATTCAGGTAATGACTTTAAGTACTAGCTCATACAATGAAGTTACTACTTTTCCCTAATTTCTCAAATTATTTTCCCAACAAAACCACATACAGTCCTGTTGTGAAAATATTTGAGATTGCTATCTGCTCCTCTGTTTTTTAAAATGAGTTTCTGCATCAATGCAAAATAAAAGTCTATGAGTCATAAGTAAGGAGAGAAGATCCATATGAACTTGAATGTATCAGCTTATACATCACAATTTTAGTAGACAGGCACTCTGGCCAACCAACAGAAATCTTTGCTACTGACAAAAACTTCATCTTGTCAGAGAGGATCACATTGTGGTTGTTTGAAGTTGTATGTACCGTAGAAAAACATGATCTTAAATCTAATCTTCCTATGGGTGTGGACCCATTGTAAATAGGACCTTTTGATGAGGCTACTTCAGATGAGGTGTGACCCTCCTCAGTCAGATGGGTCTTAATTCCATTACTGGAGTCAAACTTTATAAGTGGAATGAAATTCAGACAAACAGAGAAAAGCCACTGAAGCAAGAAGCTGAAAGCAATGAAACACTGAATTGGAGGGAAAGACCAGCAGATGCTGCCATGTGCCTTGCCAGGTGACACAGGACCAAGGATCTCTGGAAGCCAGTTTTCAGGAAGAAAGCATAGCCCTGATGATGCCTTAATGGAAACATTTTCTTAGACTCAAACTTAGGCTAATAAATTCCCATTGTTTAAGTCAACCCATTTCATGGTATCTGCTTTAAGCAGCCTAGGAAACTAAAACAGAGGCCTAGAATGGAGAAAAATGTTCTTTAGGAAATAAATTGTTCTTATTCTCTATGTGGGGAAAAGCAGCCCATTTATATGTTTAGAATTCAATGAAAGAGCAGACGAATATAAAATCTGTCAGTCTATCAAAAAGCCAAAAATCATAATTTTAAACATACAAAACCACACACATCATTTTGAGCTTCTTACTGCCTGACAGGGTCCAACTCATCTGGGTTCAAAGAATAAACACTGATGTAAATTTAGATATTCCTATCAAGAAGCAATAAATGTAATTATTTTGTTTCTCTGAAACCAAGAGTCAACCTTTTTTTCCAAGGTTCTATAACAACCTTAGAACAATACTACTAATCATACCTAGATTTCCTTTTTCTAAGTGAACTTTGTTTAAAATAATTATGTGTACCCTGCTTTAAGCAAACCTAATAATCAGAAATTTACAAGAATAATTTACTTTGGGAATAATAGTTTGCAGTATGAGATAAGCAGTTCTCCTAATGTTGGAGATTTGGACCCAAAGCATTCAGGAATGAAAGAAAGAGAGAAGGGAGAAGGAAACAAAGAGAAAGAAAGAGCAAGAGAAAAAGAACAAGAGAGATGGGATCAGGGGGTCTGCGAGTAATAACTCCTCAGACAACTTTATTGTTTACAAGGGGCTCTCTATATACCCCAGTATACGTGACAACAAGCAGGAACACGTAGCCTACATGACAACAAGCAGGAACACATAGCCTACATGACAACAAGCAGCATTACCCATAGTCTAAGGAATTTTAAAAAATCTTATCTCAAGGTACAAAGTCTAAGTGTTCTATTCACTACAAAAGGTATGTGCTCATCTTTTCTTTCAGCCTTTAACAGCTTCATCCCATTTGCCAGGAATTCTTAGTTACCACATTCCTTAGGTTGCAAGCATAGCCATGGAGACAGCATGTCTCTCCTTGTGAGGCCACTGTGCCTCAGTTTCCAACACCTAACTTACATATGTAAAATTCCACATAGTTTATAAATCTAGGAGTTCAAGACCACATGCTTGTCTGATCTGACAACACACCCCTCCTACTCTTAGAAAATTAGATTCTAAGATATAAACAAATCTGTTTTTAATATACAACTGATCTCAAAAGAGAAGGACAGAAATGAAGAGTTATTCAAAATTAAGTGGTAAGCATGCAAGCTGAGGTGTCAGTGGCCAAGGGATAGCCTGGCCGGGGTTGGGGTTTCACTGCCCATCCAGAAACATTGGCATTTTTCAATCCCATGATAGGGTAGAGGCACAACTGAGTCTCCTGCAAAACAGAGACTTCATAAAGGCAGTCTGTCACCAGGCTAGTGCAGCAGCAGGGCAGCTTGTCACTTACCAGAGCTCTGGGAAAGGGAGAAAGTTCATGCAAGAAGGAGAAATCCCAAGTCTATGACTTAAATGTTTGTGGGGGTTACATTTATCTAGGCATGCAGTAAAGGAACAGCAAGCTGAGAAATTAATGTAAAAATAGGTCCTGGACCCTGAAACCCTGGGGCTTCCAGAAGAAACAAATGCAAAACACCTGCTAGAGAAATGTCCACCATGAAGGGCACAGGAAACCCCAGTAAAAATATTCCATGGTGAAAGACACAAATGACACTAGGAAATCATTTGCAACGCAGAAAAACTGACATGACAAACAGTGCCAATTAGCTTCCCTAGAGCTAGGTGAGCAAATAATCTGAAAGAATAATAAAATAATGGCAATTAAAATGATCATAAAATGCAATAAAATTAGAATCCAACAACTAAAAAAGAAATCAAAATATGCTCTTGGAAATTTACAAAACATGCTTTTAAATCATTTAGAGTCAATGAAGAAATCATAATGGAAATTTTTTATACTTAGAACTGAATAAGAATGAAAACATAACATAAAATCTGTGAAAAGTAGCTAATGTATTTTTACCTTAAATGCATATGTTAGGAAAGAAAAAGATAAAAATGTAATGAGTCCAGCCATTCAAGAAGTTAGAGTGAGCAATAGGATAAGCCTAAAGGAAATATCAGATATAAAAGCAGAACTTAATAGAAGAGTAAACAAAAACAAAGAAATATTAGATTTGAGTGGTGAAACAAAAAACTGATTCTCTGAAAATAATTCACAAAGAAAATACAAATCTTGATCAAGGAAAAAAGAAGGAACAGTATATAAACAGTATTAGGAAAAAGGAAGAAATATAACTATAGAAAGAAAGGAATTTTTTAAAAAATTATATGAGAGTTTTATGCAAAATGTTATGCTAATAAATATAAAAATTAAATGAAAATTTTAGAAAAATATAAATTACTAAAATTTGCTAATGAGGAAATGGAAGACCAGCATAGCTCTATACAAATGTTAAACCTGATCCACAGTTAAAGATCTAGCACACACACTCACACAGAAACACAAACATGCCCAGAAATTTTATAAGCAATTTTTACCAAACCTTCACAAAGCAGTTAACTCCTATTTCATACAAAAGTTTCAGATTTTAGTAAAAGAGGGCAAGATCCATTATTCATTGTATGAGACAAGTATAAACTTGATACCAAAACTAGAGAAGTACTGTATGGAAACCACATATTTGGGAGAGGCTACTTTTCACACATAGAGCTGGAAAAGGTACAGTATCCAGAATATATTTTTTTAAAAAGTAAATAAAATTCCTACAATTCAGTAGGAGAAAGACCAAGCACACATAATTAAATGAGCAAAGGATATGAACATGTAACTCACAGAAGAGAAAACTAAAATACCTAAAATTGTTCAGCCTCACTAACAATCAAGGTAATGCAAGTTAATGTCAGATACCACTCAGAAAAAGAAAATGTCTAAATACTAATTGTTGAGGAAGATTTGGAGAAAGTGGAATTCTCCTATATGGCTGGTTAAAAACACTTTGGCAATGTTTAGCAAAGCTGAAGAGGCCCTTCCACATATCCCTATGATCCTGAATTTTACTTCTAGATGCAAAATCCAGAGAACTCCCTCACACATGTCCAAGAAGAGACATACAAGGATGTTCCTTACAACATTGTTTGAATTGAAAAATTTGGAAACAGGCTCAGAGTCCATCTCTGAAGAAATTAATAATTAAATATAATGGAATTCTGTATCGTAGCTTAAATAAATACACTATTTTTCAACATCCCAACATGGCTAGATTCTAAAGTCATTGTTGGGTGAAAAGCAATTATAGAAAGATTTAGGGGAAGCAGACTTGGCCCAATGGATAGGGCGTTAACCTACCATATGGGAGGTCTGCGGTTCAAACCCCGGGCCTCCTTGACCCATGTGGAGCTGGCCCAGCGCAGTGCTGATGCGCGCAAGGAATGCCATGCCATGCAGGGGTGTCCCCCGCATAGGGGAACCCCACATGCAAGGAGTGCACCCCGTAAGGAGAGCCATCCAGCGTGAAAGAAGGTGCAGCCTGCCCAAGAATGGTGCCGCACACACAGACAGCTGACACAATAAGATGACAAAAGAAAAGGAAACACAGATTCCCGGTGCTGCTGATAAGGATAGAAGTGGTCACAGAAGAACACACAGCAAATGGACACAGAGAGCAGACAGCTGGGGGGTGGGGGGGAAGGGGAGAGAAATAAACAAAAAATAAATATTAAAAAAAAAAAGGAAAGATTTAAAAAATTATTGTATCTATGTAAATTTGTAAAACTCACAAAACAATATGATTTATGGGTCAGGGATATATACATATATAATATAAGTATAAAAATAAGGAGGGGAAAGATATACATCAATTTCAGGATAGCAATTAGAGCTGAAGGAAAGAGAAAGGGTAGGATAAGGAGAAATAAACTGTATTACTAATTTTTTTTTCTAAAAAAGAAATTGATAAAAATAAGAGAAACTTTACTAGCTTTTAAGACTTATGGTTGGTACTTGGGTATCAGTTACACTATTTTTTGTACTTTCCAAATATTTCATAATTCTAAAAATCAGTAAAACAAAAGAAACCAATCACATATATATTCAAAATTTCATTTTAATAAAACCTCACAAATAAGATCTTATTGTGTCCATAATTCCATAAGACAGTTTCCTCAAGGTTAAATCTCTCATCAGCCATTACAGAGGCAGTAAGGGGTAGAGCTGGGATTCCAAATGAAGTCACCTAAATCAATTTGCCTCTCCAAAAAATTCCTATCTTCCCAAATGATTATCCACAGGGATTTGTAAAGAGTTCCATTATTGCATTTAATTTCAATCTACCCCCCACCCCACGACTGCCTCATCTGTTTGTTTCATTGCTTTTGCTCGTTTTCTGTGTGCTGTCTGCTAGGTGTTTTTTTTTTTCTTTCTTGTTGCCTGCTCATTGTCTGTTATTGTTTTTTCTTTAGGAGGCACCAGGAACCAAACCCAGGACCTTCCAAGTGGGAGGCAAGTACTCAACTGCTTGAGCTACATATGCTCCCGCATTATTGCATTTAATATTTATTTTGATTTGCCAAAATTTGACTGCAATCAAATTTTCAAGATAGCATTGATTTTTCCATAAATTGGTGCCTACCTTCCTTCATGGATGTTAACAGTACATAGGTTGCAAAGATGTGTCCATTATAATGTCACCATCTAGTTCCAGTTGACACTAACATTGGAGGGCCTGAGACCCTGAACAACTGTGGGACAAAAGCACCCTTTCCCCTTGACCAGAATCCTTCCAAAGTCAAAGGTTTGGGGGGAGATGAAAGCTACCAACAAACACCTATCTTCATGGCCTCCAACCATTTTGAGATGGTTGAAGAAAATCTGTGACTTGGCATCCATACTGATTTACAAGCTAAATTTTAAAATATGTATTACAATAGTCAAGCAGCTGTTATTTCTCTTTTCTTTGCAACTGATTATGTATAGCAAGTTTAGTCATTTTTTCATTATTCATCACTCTTGGGTTATCAGTCTCCTGAACAAACGATAATATGCCTTACCAGGAGACAAACTGTTTGAAGATGGAGTTGGAAAATGAAGTTATTCAGAGCAGCTGAGAAATGATTTTGTATATCAGATGGTTTTAATTAAATGAATGATATCAAATCTGCTTCTACTTACAGAGGCCAGACACCTCCCAGGGTCTGAGATTAGAGTCTTTGTTAGTCTTTTCCACCAAAGCTATATCTGGGTCTAATGAAGTTTTCTATTTTTCGATTAGGTGTCAGGGACTCTTTGGTATATAATCATGGAGGGGAATGGGGGAAAGGCCTGTGACAGTGGCTTTCCTCCAGAGAGAGAGACAGAGAGAGAGAGTGAAATAGGGAATAAGAGAGGTGAAAGGAATGGGAGAGGAGGGTAGAAAACTGTTAATTTTTGTTTGTTTCTGACTTGTGCTTGTTATACTTATGCAGAATCCCTCATATCTAAAATTCCCTTAGCACAAAAGACATATATTACAATTGTATAGCTCCTCCAGCAACAAGCATCAATGTGTAACAGAGGGGAGATGTGGTAATGGACACAGGGAAAAGAGATAGGAGTTCGTTTCTCCATTGCTAACCCTTCTGCTAGTGGGTGAAGTTCTGAACATGCTGCAGTATATGACTAGTGACCTCTCAATTTTTTTAAGAGGGTGCTTAGAATCCTGTGTCACTTCTGTAAAGATTATGGGTCTCCCATGTTCATAACTTCAGTGTGACTGAGAACCTGGACTTCATCTATTACAGAGTCCCAAGTGAAAGCTAGACAAGTGGTCTATTTCCCCTCTCAAACTCTCACATTGTGGACTTTATTAGGGTTCCCTTAAAATAACATTTGAAAAGCATATATTTCAACAGAAAATGATTCTTAGTCAACCATTTTACTGTCACCCCATGCTGCATTTGACCCAGAGAGCTTGTGATAGGAAGAGGTTTCTTTTAAAATTCAAGTCTGAATACACACTGGCCTGCCAATAGAAAATACATATCTATTATCCCACAGACAAGGAAATGAGCTCATAAGGATATATTTAAATCCAAAGCAATCCCCAAAACTCATTTTCTTAAGTCTAGCTATCTGGTATTCTAATGTGAAAACTGGTTTATTAAAGGTTTGTATCTTCCCCATTTCTGGTCCTCTCTAGCTCCATTAAGCAGGAAGAAAATTTTCATGAAACTTAATTTCTAAAAAGCATTTCCAGACACGCCCAGCACTTGTTTCCTAGATGTCTAAATGGAAAAAGTAGAAAAACCTGCCCTGAAAATACACCTAGGTAAACCAATCCTGACCTCTGCAGCAGATTCTTAATGAGCAGGGACATGGCACCACAGGGGTTTGGAATGGAGAGGGGGCAGTGTCTTATCTTTTCTTGTTTCCCTGGTAATGATGACGCTGCTCAACACATAGTAGGGTCTCAATAAATCAGTATGGAATAAACAAACAAATCTCCTTCCTCTGACTCACTTATCAACTCAGGTACACTGTCACCTGATATTCAACCATTTATTCATTCATTCAACAAATATTGATTTGCCCCGACATGGGCATTCGGGATGCAGCAGTTATAATCACAATCTTGTCCTCAGGGAGCTTAATGGAATTCTAATGGAGGGAGTCAGGCAATCAAAAAAATAAATAAGCAATATGTACAGGATGTTAGCTGTTGATAAGTCCTATGGAATGAAAACACAGTCAAGGAAGGGAGATAGTTTTGTGAACTGGGGTTCTCCAATTGTAAACACAGTAGCTGGGGAAGGCCGCCCTGAGAAAGTATGAAATCTGAGGGAAGAGGGTTTCAAGCAAAGAGATAGAAAATGTTAAGTGCCTGGGACAGAAACCTGCCAGACAGGGCCAGGAGGCCATATGGCTAGAGCAGATTGAGGGCAGCAGAAAATGATAGAACATGAGATCAGAGAAGTATGAAGGATCAGATAACATAGGGTCCCATGGCTCATCACCCAGCTCTTATTCTGATAGAAATGGAAGCCACATGAGGGTATTGGAAGGGCATCAGCATCACCCTGAGTGTTGTATTGAGAACAGACTGTCGTGGGGACAAGGGCAAAGGCAGGAAAACCAGCAAGGATGCAATGAAATAGGTGAGAGTGAACAGGAGCTTGGACCAGAACAGTAGCAGGGGAGGTTTGAGATGTGATTGTCATCAGGATATGTCTTGTAAGTAGAGTCAACAGAACTTACAGTTTGAGTACGATGTTTAAGAGTCCTCAAGAATGACTCGAAGTTGTTTGACCTGAGCAAGGTGAAGATGGAGAGGTCTCTATCTGAGATGGGAAAGGCTGTAAGATGAGCAAGCTTTTGAGGAAAGATCAGGGTCACATCAAGTTTAAGATCCCTACTAGACATTCAGATGATAAGGTTGAGTAATCCTTTAGAGTCTTGACTTCAAAGGAGAAATTCAGATTGGAGATACAAATTGGAGATCCATTAGCATACAGATGCTCCCTAAAGCCAAGAGACTAGATGATAATGCTAAGGAGTAAGTGTATAAGTATAGTAAGAGAAGGGGAAGGGAGGGGAGGGGAGGGGAGAAGAGGAAAGGGAAGAGGAGAGAGAAGGAGAGGGGAAGGGGGGAAGGGAAGAAAAGGGAAGGGAAGGGGAGTTTTGTCTTATTTACAACTATATCCAAAGTGCCTAGAATAGTGCTTTGCACATAGTAGGCACTCAATAATTGTTTGCTGAAAGAAAATAATTAATTTTTAAAGGGTGAACCAGGGTATGAATCTCAGTGCACAAATCCAACTTTCAAGAAATGGCAGAGCGCTTATTTCTATAAACAAATTCATTTATGTTTAAGCCTTATCACCAAGACATGATGGGAAAATTAATCTCTGCCAACTGAAACTTTTATATCCAGTGAAACTTTCTTTAAAAAATGAGGAAGAAATGAACAAGACAACCTAGACAAAATGGAGAAACTCCTAGAAATACACAAACAACCTATAGTCATGCTACAAGAAATACAAGAACTTAACAAACCAATCACTTTTAAAGAGATTGAATCCATCATCAAAAATCTCCCAACAAAGAAAAGTCCAGGACCAGATGGCTTCAGAAGTGAATTTTACCAAGCAAGAAAAAAAAACACCACCAATCTGGTTTAAACTCTTCCAAAAATTTGAAGAGGAGGGAAAATTACTCAACACATTTTATGAATCCAACATCACCTTAATATCAAAGCCAGATAAAGACATTACAAGAAAAGAAAATTACAGATCAATCTCTCTAGTGAACATAGATGCAAAAATTCTCAGCAAAATACTAGCAAATCAAATCCAACAACATATCAAAAGATGTACACATCAAGACCAAGTGGCATTTATTCCTGGTATGAAAGCCTGGCTCGACATAAGAAAACAACATAAAAAATATAATATACCACATTAACAAATTGAAGGAAAAAACCTGCATGAGCTTCTCAATCGACATAGAAAATGCACTTGACAAAATCCAGCATTCTTTCCTGATTAAAAAAAAACTTCAAAAGATAAGAATAGAAGGAAAATTCCTTAATATGATAAAAGGCATATACAAAAAACCCACAGCCAACACTGCACTTTAATGGTGAAAGTTGGAAAGCTTTCCCTCTAAGATCCGGAACAAGACAAGGATGCCACTGTTATTCAATATTGTATTAGAAGTCCTGGATACAGTAATTAGATAAGAAAAAAAATTAAAGGCATCCAAATAGAAAAAGAGGAAGTAAAATTCTCATTATTTCCAGATGACATGATCCTATATTTAGAAAATTTTGAAATGTCTACAGCAAAGCTACTTGAGCTAATAAATGAGTTCAGCAAAGTGGCAGGATACAAGAGCAACATGTAAAAATCAGTAATGTTTTTGTAAACTAGTACTGAACAATCTAAAGAGTAAATCAGTGGGGGAAATCCATTTATAATAGCAACAAAAAGACTCAGATACCTAGGAATCAATTTAACTGAAGAAGTAGAGGACCTCATATGAAGAAAACTACAAATAATGTTAAAAGAAATCAGTGAAGACCTAAACAAATGGAAAGACATTCTGTGTTCACTGATTAGAAGATTAAATATTGTGAGATGACAATCCTACCCAAATTGACTTATAGATTCAATGCAATACCAATCAAAATTCCAACAGCCTACTTTATAGAAATAGAAATGATTACCAAATTTATTTGGAAGGGAAAGTGCACCTGAAGAGCCAAAAGCAGTCTGTAAAAGAAAAGCAGCATAGGAGGAATTTCACTGCCTGATCTTGAAACATATTATGAAGCTACAGCACAGTACTGGCATAAAGACAGACATATCAATCAGTGGAATAGAATTCAGAATCCAGAAATAAACCCTCACCTCTAGAGTCAACTGGTTTTTCACAAACATACCAAGTTGATGTTAACAGGACAAAACAATCTCTTCAACAAATGGTGCTGTGAGAACTCATATCAATAACCAAAAGAATGGAAGAGGACCCCTATCTCACTTCCAATACAAGAATCAACTCAAAATGAATCAAAGACCTAAATATAAAATCCAGGACCATAAAACTACTAGAAGAAAATGTAGGAAAAAGTCTTAAAGACCTTGTGGTAGGTGGTGGTTTCTTGGACCTTACACCCAAAACACACACAAGAAAAGGAAAAATAGACAAATGGGACCTCCTCAAAATTAAATACTTTTCCATCTCACAGGACTTTGTCAAAAGAGTGAAAGGCAGCCAACTCAATGAGAGAAAATATTTGTCAATTACATGTCTAATAAGAGTTTAATATCCAGCAATAAAAATACAAGACCCAATTAAAAAATGGGCAAAAGACTTGAACATACATTTGTCCAAAGAAGAAATGCAAATGGAAAAAAAAACACATAAAATGCTCAACATCGCTAATGAGTAGGGAAGTGCAAATCAAAACTACAATGAGATATCACTTCTCACCTATCAGAATGGCCACTATTAAAAAGACAGAGAACTATAATTTATGGAGGGGATATGGAGAGATAGGAACACTTATTCACTCTTGGTGGGAATGCAAAATGGTACACCCACTGTGGAGGACTGTTAGGCAGTTCCTGAAAATATTGAATACAGATTTGTCACATGACCCGTCAATACCACTACTTAGTATATACCCAGAAGAACTGAGAACAGTGACATGAATAGACATTTGCACACCAATGTTCATAGTGGCATTATTCACAATTGTCAAAAGATGGAAACAACACAGGTGTCCATCAACCAATCAAGGAATAAACAAACTGGTGTATTCACATGATGGAATATTATACATCTGTAAGAAGAAATGAAGTAGTACAGCATATGACAACATGGAAGAACCTGGAGGACATTATGTGAGTGAAGCAAGCCAGACACAAAAAGACAAACACTATATGATTGCATGAATATGAATTAAATATATTGTGTAACATATTGTATGATTCCATTTATATAAAATGTAAATATAAATCAATTTATAAAGATGAAATTTGATTAATGGTTATTTAGGGCTAGAGAAGGCATGCTAAGGGATGTGGAGTCTTCTTGGAGTAATGAAATAATACTAAAATTTTTTGTGATGATGAATGCACAACATTGTTATTATACTAAAAGCCATTAATTATACACTTTAGATAGATTGGATGGTATGTAAATATATCTCAATAAAACTGCTTAATAAATTTTTTAAAATGAGGGAGAGGGGATCTGGTGTGGCTCAGTGGTTGAGTGCCTGCTTCCCATGTATGAGGTGTCAAGTTCAATCCCCAAAACCTCCTTAAAAAAACAAAAAATTAGGGAGAGATTAAGACATACCCAGATTTTTTTTTAAAGCTGAGGGAGTGCATTACAACTAGACCTGCCCTAAGAGCAATGCTAAAAGGAATTCTTCAGACTAAAAGGAAAGGACACCAGACAGTGGTTCAAAGCTGCTTTAAGAAATAAAGACCTCCAATAAAAATAATCATTTGAGTAATTATAAATATCAATACTGTTGTATGGTATTTTTTGATATGTAACTCCATTTCTTACTTGCTAAAATGCAAATGCATAAAAAGTAATGATAAAGTTATGGTTTGTGACATACAATGCACAAAGATTTCACGGTAAAATGTACCAAAAAAGTGGGAGAAGGAGTATTATAGGAAAAGTGTATGTATATGCTCTGAAGTCAAGTTGGTATCAAACCAAATTAGATTGTTATGTATTTAGGGTGTTAAATTCTAAACCTGAATTGTGGGAAGATGACATTGGATTAAGCAGACCAAGCTCAGCTCTCTCACAAAAACAATGGAAAAAGAGCCAAAAGTTGCCCAAGGGACCTGCCTTGGAGGTCAGCAAACCAGGACAGTGCTTCACAACTCCCAGGAGGGTGAGGGACAAAGAGACAAAGAACCTAAAAACAACAAACTGTGAGTTACTAAATCTCCCAGCCACCCCCAAGATATTAAGCTGGGGTAAAACTCCTAGTTCATTGCAGCTGAAAGGGGAGCAGACGTCTTCCTCCCTGTCAGCAGTTATAAGGGAAAAGGGAGGGGTGAAGGGGGGGGGCTTTTCTTTAGTGAATTTTGGCCAGCAGAGCCCACTTTGACTCTCAGTTCCAAACAAACCAAAAAAAAAAAAGGAAAACAGAGAGATACACCTCCATGGAAAGGTGCACCCAAAAGTACCATCTGCTGCCTGGTCTGGAAATTGCATGGAAACAAACTGCACATGACTCTCTCTCTTCTCTAACTTCTGAGAGAAAATCTGCACCCCACTAATGAGTCCCTGGCACAATATTGAGGCCCTGAGTCCCTGCTGGATTTTTTCTATCTTTTTATCAATCAATTCTATCTGATTTCAGATGTACTGTCTTCCAAGTCACTAATTCTTGTCTCTGCCTCTTCAAATCTGCTGTTATTTGCTGAGAGTTGGATTGTGCTGTTGTTCTCCATCATATCCATTATCTTTTTGTGCATGATTACAGTTACTTCTGTATGCTCTCCAAGTGTTTTCTTGATATGCTTAATCTCTTCCTTTACTTCATTGAATTGGTCCATGATACGTGTTTTGAGAGCTTTAGTTATTTGTTCTATGTTCAACTTCTCTTCCTGGTTTTTAGTTTGTTCATTGGATTGGGCCATGTTTTCCTGATTATTGGTATGGTCTGTGGTTTTTTGTTGCTGTCTGGTCATCATTTTATCTGTTGGATTTATTCAGTTGATTAGCTTCTTCATCTCAGGGTTTAATTAGTTATTGTTTTTGTGTGCATGTCTTCTTTTTGTTACTTTGTTCTTATTCTAGTTCCTTGTTGTTGGTTAAGTTCCCACTCCCATGGCTTCTGAGTTCAGTGTTAGAAACCCAAAGTTCTACCTTGAGCAAGCACTAATTTTGCTGCAGTCTCCCCAGATCAACGTCCAGACACCTCCTGCCCTGTAGGTTCATGAAACAGTCCACTCTGGCAGAATTCTGTCACCACATAGCTAGTCATCTGCAGGAGAGATGACAATGGTGTACTTACTCAGATGCCATCTTGTCTGAGTTCCATATATATTTTTAATGTAACATTCTTTGTGATCACAAGTGAATGAATCTGCTAAGACCAGACATTCCTTGGACTGCACACATTCTGCTTCTGGCACAATTTTGACAACTTAAGATGGACAATTTTAAAGACTTAGGATAAGTTAAACCAAATTGCAAAGAAGAGCTGTGAAAAAAATAATAACAATAGGCAAGAGAGAGAAATTGGCCATCAGAGTAAATTCACCAATATATTCAGATGCCTAGACATCAGCAAAAAATTACAAGCCATATTAGGAAACAGGAAGAGATGGCCCAGCCAAAGGAACTAACCAAACATCCTGAAGAGATATAGGATTTAAGACAATGAATCAATAATAATCACATAACTCTCCTAAGTCACTTCAAAGAATTTAAAGAATATATGACTAAAGAAATAAAGGATAGTAAGAAGGCACTGGGTGAGCATAAAGAACAATGTGAAAGCCTATAAAGAAAAGTAACAGATCTTATGGAAATGAAAGATATGATGGATGAGATGAAAAATACATTAGAGGCACATTAGAGCAGATTTGAATTGCTCAAAGACAGAAATGGTGATTTCAAAGACAGAATGTCTGAACTGGAAAAGACAGGAGAACAGAAAGAGAAGAGAATGGAAAAAATGGAACAGAGTCTCAGGGAATTGAATGACAACAAAAAATGCACAAACATTCACATTTTTGGTATCTCAGAAGGAGAAGAGAATAGAAAAGGGACAGAAAGAATATTTGAGGAAATATGACTGAAAACTTCCCAAACCTTAAAAGGACATAAATATCAATATCAAAGAAGGACAACATACCCCAAACAGAGTAAATTCAAACAGACCTACCCCGAGACACTTACTATTCAGAATGACAAATATCAGAGATAAAGAGGGGATTCTGAAAACAGCAAGAGAAAAGTAAAGCATCAATTACAAGGTGACCAACTTCTCATCAGAAACCATGGAGGAGAGAAAAAAGTAGTCTGATGCATTTAAGGTACTAAAAGAGAAAAACTGCCAAATAAGAATTCTGTATCCAGCAAAGCTGTCCTTCAAAAATGAAGGGGGGTAAGCGGCTGTGGCTCAATCAATTAGGCTTCTGTCTACCATATGGGAGGCCCTGAGTTCACATCCTGGCGCCTCCTTGTGAAGGCAGGCTTGCCCATATGCTGCAGAAAGTCACTGGCCTGCAAGCACCTCCAAGTGCCACCCAGCCCACAGATGCCATAGAATGCTGACTCAGCAAGGTGACACACACAAAAAAAGGGAGACAAGGAAAAACACAAATGAGTGCACAGTGAATGGACACAGAGCAGACAACAAGCAAACTGCAAAGGGGGGCAATAAATTAAAAATAAATACAGACACACGGAAGAACACACAGCAAATGGACACAGCACAGACAGCAAGCAAAGCTGCAGGGGGGGGAATTAAAAAAGTTAAGGGGAGTTAAGTCTGCACAGACAAACAAAAACTGATATACTATATTACCAAATGACCAGAATTACAAGAGATACTAAAGGGAGTGCTGCAGCCTAAAAGGAAAAAAACAAGGGTGAGAGACTTGGAGAAGAGTGTACAAATGAAGATAATTAGAAAGAGTAAGTTAAATGGCAAAAAAGAAAAACGATAGTACAATATGACAACAGAATGCCAAAGGTCAAAATGGGTGAAGTAAATAATGCCTTTACAGTAATAATATTGAATGTTAATGGCTTGAACCCCCCAATCAAAAGACATAGACTGACAGAATAGATTAAAAAATATGAGCAATCTATATGTTGTCTACAAGAGATTCTCCTCAGATGTAAAGATACAACCAGGTTAAAAGTGAAAGATTGAAAAAGATATTCCACACAAATAGTAGCAAAAAAAGAGCTGGAGTAGTGATCCTAATATTGGACAAAATAGATTTTAAATGCAAAACTGTTATAAAGGATGAAAAAGGTCATTATATATTAATAAAAGGGGGAATTCAGCAAGAAGAAATAACTATACTAAATCTTCAGTGCCCCAAGATACATGAGGCACGCACTGGCAAAACTGAAGGGAAAAATAGTTGTCTCTACAATAATAGTTGAAGACTTCAATACACCACTCTCAGTATTGGGTAGAACATCTGGACAGAGGATAAATACAGAAACAGAGAGCTTGAATAATATGATAAATCAACTAGACCTATAGAGCTTCTATAGAGCATTAAATGCCAAAACAGCAGGATATACATTCTTTTCAAGCGCTCATGGATCCTTCTCCAAGATGGATGATATGTTGGGTCACAAGACAAGTCTCAAGAAATTTTAAAAGATGGAAATTATACAAAACACTTTTTCTGATCTTAACAGAATGAAGCTAGAAATCAATAATGGATGGAAAAGTGAAAATTCATAAATAAATAGTGGTTAAACAGCACACTCAAATGATCAGTGGGTCAAAGAAGAAATTGCAAGTGGATTCAGCAAATATCTTGAGATGAATGAAAATGAGAACACAACATATCCAGACCTAAGGACACTGCAAAGGCAGTGCTGAGAGGGAAATTCATAGCCCTCAATGCTTACATTTAAAAAGAAGAAAGAGCTAAAATTGAAGACCTAACTGCTCACATGGAGGAATATAAAAACAACAGCAGGGAAACGGACTTGGCCCAATGGATAGGGCGTCTGCCTACCACATGGGAGGTCTGTGATTCAAACCCCGGGCCTCCTTGACCCGTGTGGAGCTGGCCCACGCGCAGTGCTGATGCGTGCAAGGAGTGCCCTGCCACACAGGGATGTTCCCCGCATAGGGGAGCCCCATGCGCAAGAAGTGCGCCCCATAAGGAAAGCCGCCCAGTGCAAAAGAAAGTGCAGCCTGCTCAAGAATGGCGCCACACACAAGGAGACTTGACACAGCAAGATGACGCAACAAAAAGAAACACAGATTCCCGGTGCCGCTGATAAGGACAGAAGTGGTCACAGAAGAACACACAGCGAATGGATACAGAGAGCAGACAACTGGTGGGGAGGGCAGGGGAAGGAAGGGGAGAGAAATAAATAACCCTCTTAGAAACAAAAAGAACAACAGCAAACTAATCCCAAACCAAGCCAAGGAAAACACATAGTAAAGATCAGAGCAGAAATAAATGAAATTCGAAAAAGAAAAAAAGGATCAACAAAGCCAAAAGTTGATTCTTTGAGAAGATCAACAAAATTGACAAACCTTGACCAGACTAAAAAAGAAAAAGAGAAATATGCAGATAAATAAAATCAGAGATGGGGGAGGGGTGGACATTACCATTGACCCAGCAAAAATAAGAGAGATCATAAGAGGATACTATGAACTGTATGCCAAAAAACTAGGCAATATAGATAAGATGGACACATTCCTAAAAACACAATGACCTACACTGACCTTAGAAGAAATAGAAGACCTCAACAAACCAATCAGAAGTGAAGAAGTTGAAACAGACATCAAAAACCTCCCAAAGAGTGAAGTGGACTTGGCCCAGTGGATAGGGCGTCTGTCTACCACATGGGGAGTCCACAGTTCAAACCCGGGGCCTCCTTGACCCATGTGGAGCTGGCCCATGCACAGTGCTGATGCATGCAAGGAGTGCCATGCCACGCAGGGGTGTCCCCCGCATAGGGGAGCCCCATGTGCAAGGAGTGCGCCCCATAAGGAGAGCCGCCCAGTGTGAAAGAAAGTGCAGCCTGCCCAGGAATGGTGCCACACACACACGGAGAGCTGACGCAGCAAGATGATGCAACAAAAAGAAACACAGATTCCTGTGCTGCTGACAACAACAGAAGTGGACAAAAAGAAGAACACAAAGCAAATGGACACAGAGAACAGACAACTGGGGCAGGGGGCAGGGAAGGGGAGAGAAATAAATAAAATCTTAAAAAAAAAAAAAAAACCCAAAGATGAAAAGCCCAGGACCAGATGGTTTCACAGGCTAATTCTACAAATCATTCAAAGACAACCTAACACCAATCTTGCTCAAGCTCTTCCAAATAACTGAACAGGAAAGAATGCTACCAAACTCATTCTTTGAAGTCAACATCACCCTAATACCAAAACCAGATGAAGATACTATGAAAAAAAAAAAAGAGAAAATTATAGACCAATATCTCTAATGAATACAGATACAAAAATCCTCAACAAAATGCTTGCAAACCAAATCCAAAAGTACATTTAAAAAATTATACGACATGCTCAAGTGGGTTTTACCCTAGGTATGTAAAGGTGATTCAACCCAAGAAAATCAATTCGTGTAATAAACCACATTGATGAATTGAAGAAGAAAAACCATATGATCCTCTTTATTGATACAGAAAAGCATTTGACAAAATACAGTACCATTTCTTGATTTAAAAAAAAAAAAAACACTCCAAAAGATAAAAATAGAAGGAAGTGTCCATATTTGGTAAAGAGCATAAATGAAATCTTACAGACTGAAAGCTTTCCCATTGAGATCAAGGACAAGACAAGAATAACCACTGTCAGCATTATTATTCAATACTGTGCTAGAAGTTCTAGCTGGAGCAATTAGGCTAGACAAAGAAATAAAAGGCACCCAAATACAAAAGGAAGAGGTAAAACTTACACTATTCATTGATGACATGATCCTACATCCAGAAAATCCTGAAAAAATCTACAACAAAGCTTCTAGAATTAATAGACAAGTTCCATAAAGTGGCAGGATACATGATTAGTAGTGCTTCTATACACTACCAATGTGCAATTGTGGAGGAAATTTTTTAAAATTCCATTTATAGTAGTGGCTAAAGCAATTAAATATTTAGGAATAAATTTAATCAAGGACATAAAGGGCCTATATTCAGAAAACTACAAAACATTGCTAAAAGAAACCAAAGAAGACTTAAATGGGAGAACATTCCATGTACATGGATTAGAAGGCTAAATATCATTAAAATGTCAATTCTACCCAGACTGATTTACAAATTCAACACAATCCCAATAAAAATCCCAAAAGCCTTTGCAGAAATAGAAAAGCCAATAATGAGATTTATTTGGAAGGGCAAGGGACCCTAAATAGCCAAAAATGTTTTTAAAAAGAAGAACAAAGTCGGAGGACTCGCACTTATTGACTTTCATTTTTAAAGATTTATTTATTTATTTATTTCTCTCCCCTCCCCCCTCACTCCCACCCCAGTTGTCTGTTCTCTGTGTCTATTTGCTGTGTCTTGTTTCTTTGTCCGCTTCTGTTGTTGTCAGCAGCACAGGAATCTGTGTCTCTTTTTGTTGCGTCATTTCTCCGTGGCTGCGGCGCCATTCTTGGGCAGGCTGCACTTTCTTTCGCACTGGGCGGCTCTCCTTACGGGGTGCACTAAAGCATATTACCGCGGTTCAAACCCCAGGCCTCCTTGACCTGTGTGGAGGTGGCCCATGTGCAGTGCTGATGCGTGCAAGGAGTGCCGTGCCACGCAGGGGTGATGAAGGGGAGCCCCACACACAAGGAGTGCACCTTGTGCAACACAAGGGTGTTGCCCAAGAATGGAGACCTGACACAACAAGATGATGCAACAAAAAGAAATCCAGATTCCTGGTGCCGCTGATAATGATAGAAGTGGTCACAGAAGAACACACAGCAAATGGACACAGAGGGAAGAAAACTGGGGGGAGGCAAGGGAAGAGAAATAAATAAATAATAAATCTTAAAAATAAATAAATAAATAAAGTATATTACTTAGCTACAGTGGTAAAAACAGCATCGTACTGGCATAAGGACAGACAGATTGACCAAAGGAACTGAATCAAGAACTCAGAAATTGAGCCTCTCATCTAGTCAAGTGATTTTTGACAAGGCTGATAAGCCTTCCCAGTTGTACCAGAACAGTATGTTCAACAAATGACGTGGGGAGAATTGAATAGCCATATGCAAAAGAAAGAAAAAAGACTCCTGCCTCACACTTTATACCAAAACTAACACAAGGACAACCAGCAAGATGGCAGCAGAGTAAGGAGCTCCTAGAGTCAGCTCCAGCTACAGGGTAGTTAGCAAACACTCAGAGCTCTCTGGAGCTAGCTGAAGCTCCTGTTTGGGGCTCCAGGAGACCAGAAGAACATCCTGCAACATCCTTGAGGGAATGGAAGGAGGAGACTGCCCATCTGCAGAAAAGATTCATAAGTAGAGCCCTCAATATCCCAGAAGCCAGTGTCCCCCCTCCACTGGATGCACAAGCAGCCTTGGGAGCTGTTCCTCAGCTGGAATTGGAATCTCCACCTCCCAAAAATGGGGGAGGAAGAGACAGTGGGCACCAACGTCAGCTACTAATGAGTAAATTCAGTGGACTAAAGTATAATCCTAAGAACAACTAAAGTTTGAATTTGTTCAAGTCAGAGAGAGGCTGATAGCCACCATCTTAACTCTGTGCCTTGCACAAGCAGAAGCAGGTTGGACTGAAAATCACAGAGCTGGTGGGGACTGGCTTCTTTCCATTCAGATCAGATTGCAGTTCTAGCCTTAGCCCCAACCCCATCTCTGGCAGGGATGTGCTCTCTGAGGGGATGTGCACTAGCCTCTCTGGGAAATTACTGGCCAAGTTGTGGAGGCTGGTGATTATCCTACTTTGGCAGTGCAAGCTGCCCCAGGAGCTATTCTGTGGTTGGAATAGGAAGCTCGATTTCCCAAAAACAGGGGAGGAAGAGATGGTTGGCAACCAATTTCAGCTACTAATTAGTAGACTCAGCTGGTTAAGGTATAACCCTAGGAACAGATAGGGTGTGAATATTTCCAAGTCAAAAAGAGACTGGTGGCCACCATTTTGACTAAGCCCCCAGCATGAGGGTACACCTGGCTGAACAAAAATCACAGTGATGTAGGAACTGGTTTCTTTCACCCAAATCAGCCTGCAGCCCTAGGCTAGGCTTTGGCCCCACCTCTGCAGGGAGGAGGTTGGCAGACCCTGCACTGGTCTATCCAGGTAACTTCAGGTACCTTTGACTGGCACAGACTGAATAATTGGAAGTCTACCAGGGCAACCATGGTGATCTTGGACCCACACTGCATATTGCTGCCCACACCTGTGGCTCTATTCCCTCCCCCTTACCCAGGCAGGTGAGAAGGAGCATGAAGCTTCATCAGTCTGTCTGGGCAACTATAGTCTATATCAGCATGACTTGATTTTCACACACAACTGTGACTCTGTCCCAACCCCTGACAAAGGAGAAAGTTGGGAGAAGCTTCATCAGTCCTTGGGGAAACGAGAGCAGCTTGAGCCTCCACAGCCTATAGCACCAACTACATCCTTGGCTCCTTATACACAACCAGCAAGGGAGAAAGGATAGGAAGCCCTAAACTAAAGAGAAAAACTACACCCAGAATAAATACTATAGTAAGATAGATGCCAAGATACCAACAAAAAAATTACAATCTGCACCAAGAAACAGGAAGATATGGCCCAGTTAAAGGAACAAGATAGGCCTAGGCCTCCAGATTACATAAAGGAGATGAGACAACTAACTGTAGATGTTCAAACAAATCTCCTTAATTAATTCAATGAGATAGCTAAAGAGATTAAGGATATTAAGAAAATATTAGATGAACACAAAGAATTTGAAAGCATACATAGAAAAATAGCAGATCTTATGGAAATGAAAGGTACAACAAATAAAATTTTAAAAAACATTGGAATCATATAATAGATTTGAGGAGGCAGAAGAAAGGATTGTTGAGCTTGAAGAAATGGCTTCTGACAGTAAACGTACAAAAGAACAGATGAAGAAAAGAATGGAAAAAAATTTGAACAAGGTCTCAGGGAAGTAAATGACAACAAAAGACATTCAAACATATGCATCATAGGTATCCCAGAAGAAGAGAAGGGAGAGGGGGCTGTATTAGTCAGCCAAAGGGGTGCTGATGCAAACACCAGAAATTGGTTGGTTTTTATAAAGGGTATTTATTTGGGGTAGGAGCTCACTGATACCAGGCCATAAAGCATAAGTTACTTCCCTCATCAAAGTCTATTTGGAGCAAGATGGCTGCTGACGTCTGTGAGGGTTCAGGCTTCCTGGGTTCCTATATTCCTGGGGTTTGCTTTTCTCTGGCTTCAAGACTCCTTCCTTCCTAAGGCTGGCTTCTCTTTCCTCTGCATGCTGACTCCCCAGGGCTCCAGTTTAAGTCTTCAGCATCAAACTCCAAAATCAAAACTCCAAGCCCTCAACTTTGTTCTTCACCATGCCTTTTATCTTCACCACCCCTTAATGGGTGGGGACTCCACACCCTAATCATAGCTCAATCATGCCCAGGTACAGATCAGATTACAAGCATAATCCAATATTTCTTTTTGGAATTCATCAATTATATCAAACTGCTACAGAGGCAGAAGGAATATTTGAAGAAACAATGGTAGAAAATTTCCCAGACCTATTGAAGGACAAGGATATCCATGTGGAAGAAGCACAACATACTCCCATTTCAAAAAAAATCTGAATAGACCAACTCTGGGACACATACTAATCAGAATGTCAAATGCTGAAGACAAAGAGAGAATTCTGAGAACAGCAAGAGAAAAGCAATGCATAACATACATGGGATACCCAATAAGATTAAGTGCTGATTTCTCACCAGAAACCATGGAGGCAAGGAGACAGTGGTATGATATATTTAAGATACTACAAGAGAAAAACTTCCAGGAAAGAATCTGATATTCAGCAAGATTGTCTTTCAAAAATGATGTAAAGCACTTGTATTCAGAAAACTGCAACTCAGTGTTAAAAGAAGTGAAAAAGGCCTAAATAACTGGAAGAACATTCCATACTCACAGATTGGAAGACTAAATATCATTAAGGTGTCAATTCCACTCAAACTGATATAGATTCAATGCAGTTCTGATAAAAATTCAACAAGCATTTTTTAAATTGAAAACATGACTATCAAATTTATTTGGAAGTGTAAAGGGTTGGGAATAGCCAGAAACATATTAAAAAGGAAAAGTAAACCCTCATCTCCAGACTTTAAATCATATTACCTAGTTAGAGTGGTAAAAATAGCATGGTACTCGCATAAAAACACATAGACCAATGGAACCAAATGGATGGTTCAGAAACAGACCCTCATATGTATGGTCAAACCCACACAGCTTGGGCAGAACAGTCCATTTAAAAATGGTATTGAAAGAACTGGATATCCATAGCCAAAAGAAGAAAAGAGGACCCCTGTCTCACACCTTATTCAAAAATTAACTCAAAATGTATCAAAAACCTAAAAATAAAAGCAAGAACCATAAAGCTTATAGAAGAGATTGTAGGAAAGTATCTTCAAGCCCTGGTGGTAGGTGGTGGATTCTTAAAGGAGGTAAGAGGAGGACTGAGATGGACTACTGATGTTTAATGTATGTAGAAGTTTTAATTGGTTTTACTGTAAAAGTGTGGAAATACATAGAGTGGATGGTAACACATAGTGAGTAACAGCTAGTTTATAAATGGGGATGTGGCTAAAAATGGTAGTCTGGGTATGTAAATGCCAATTGACAGAATGCTAGAGGGATTGAAATTCATTGGTTTTTATAAAGGGCATTTATTTGGGGTAGGAGCTTACAGATACCCATAAGAATAAGTTATTTCCCTAATCAAAGTCTACTTTCACATCTTGGAGCAAGATGGCTACTGACATCTGTGAGGGTTCAGGCTTCCTGGGTTCCTCTCTTCCCAGGACTTGCTTCTTCCTGGGCTCAGGGTTCCTCTCTTTCCAGGGCTTGCTTCTGTTTCCTCTGTGAGCTTACTTCCCAGGGTTCCACCTTAAGGCTTCAGTATCAAACTCCAACATCAACTCTGTCTTTTGCCATGTTGGAGACTCAAAGCCCTAAAGATGTGGTCCAATCAAAGCCCTAATCATAACTTAATGACGCCCAGTTATAGACCAGATTACAAACATAATCCAATATCTATTTTTGGAATTCATAACCATATCAAAATACTACAATGTCTCAGTTTGGACTACTCATAGCCTTGAACTATCAACTTTTTCTCTTTTTATTATTTTAATTTTCATTTTTTACTTTTTTGAACTTTTACCCCAAATAAATAAATCCCCTTTATAAAAGCCAACACAGTGCTGGTACTTGGCATCAGTAGCCCTTTGGCAAACTATAATAAACACCAATTCTGCTCAAATTCCCCCAAAAAATTGAAGAGGAGGGACCACTCTTTAATTTATTCTATGAGGCCAACACATTCCCTCATATCAAAGCCAATTAAAGATATCACAAGAAAAGAAAATTACAGACCAATATCTCATATATATATAGATGTAAAAATATTCAACAAAATACAGACAAACTGAATCCAACAGCACATTGAAAGAATTATACATCATGATCAGGTGGGATTCATCCCTGGTGTGCAAGGGTGGTTCAACATAAGAAAATCAATTAATGTAATATACCATATTAACAGAACAAAGGGAAAAATTACACCATCATCTCAACTGATGCAAAAAAAAAGGCATTTGACAAAATCCAACATCCCTTCTAGATAAAAACTCTTAGAAAAATAGGCATAGAAGGAAACTTCCTCAATGTAATGAAAGGCATTTATGAAAACCCCACAGCTAGCATCCTATTTAATGGTAAAAGGCTGAAAGATTTCCCTCTAAGATCAGGAACAAGAGAAGGATACCCAACGTTACCACTATTATTCAACAGTTTACTGGTAGTTCTTGCCAGTGGAATTAGGCAAGAAAAAGAAACAAAAGGCATGCAAATTGAAAAGGAAGAAGTAAAACTTTCCTTGTTTGCAGATGACATGATTCTAGATACATAAAAACCTGAAAAATCCACAGCAATGCTCCTAGAGCTATAAACAAATTCAGCAAAGTGGTGGGTTACAAGATCAACACCCTAAAATCAGTAGTGCTTCTACACACCAGCAGTGAACAACTGGAAGAAGAACTCAAGGGGAAAAAAATCCATTTACAATAGCAAATAAAAGAGTCAAATATCTAGGTATAAATCTAACGAATGATGTAAAGGACTTGTACGTGAAAAATTACAAAACACTGGTAAAAGAAATCAAAGAAGACCCAAATAAATTGAAGTCCATTCCATGTTCATGTATTGGAAGACTAAATATTGTTAAGATGTCAGTTCTACCCAAAGTAACTTATAGATGCAATGCAATCCCAAGCAAAATTCCAACAACCATCTTTGCATAAACGGAAAAGCCAATCTTCAAACTTATATGGAAGGTGAAGGAGCCCCAAATAGACAAAGCCATTTTGAAAAAGAAGAAAGAAGTTGGAAGAGTCACACTTCCTGATCTTAAAACTTATTATAAAGCCCACAATAATCAAAATAGCATGGTACTAGGATAAGGACAGACATATTGTCCAGGGGAATAGAATGAGAGCTCAGAAATCAACCCTCACATTTATGGCCAAATGATTTTTGACAAGGGGACAAAAAACACTTGATTGGGAAAAATAGTCCCAATGGGAAAACTGGATTTCCATTTGCAAAATAATGAAGGAGGACTCCTACCTCACAGCTTAAACAAAAATCAATCCAAAATAAATTCAAGACCTAAACATTAGAGCCAAACCTATCGAACTCCTAGAAGAAAATGCAGGGAAGCATCTCTAGGATTTTGTGTTAGGCAATGGTTTCTTAGACTTTATACACAAAGCACAAGCAACAAAGGAAAAAAAACAGATAAATAGGACCTCATCAAAATTTTAAAATTTTATGCCTGAAAGGACTTTTATTATAAATATAAAATGACATTCTATACAATGAAAGAAAATATTTGGAAGCCACATATCAGATAAAGGCTTAAAATCCAGAATTTATAAAGAAATCCTTCAACTTAACAAAAATACAAAAACCCAATTTAAAAAATGGACAAAAGGCTTGAATAGACATCTCCCCAAAGAATATATACAAATGGCCAAAAGCACATGAAAATATGCTCAATATCATTAACCATCAGGGACATGCAAATCAAAACCACAATGAGATACTGCGGCGGCTTGCTCGGTCGGTAGAGGTGGGGTCTGGCTGCGGACGAGGGGTCGGTCCAGCTCTGGACGAGGGGTCGGTCCCACCTGGGACGAGGGGTCGGTCCGGCAGCAGACGAGGGACCTGTCTCACAAGGGGTTGCGCGGTTCGGCTGACGGGGTCGCCCGGCGAAGCCGGCGACGAAGGGGTCGCCCGGAGAAGCAGGCGACGAACTGGGGACAAGGGAGGCCAGGCCCTTGTCGGGGGCTCTCAGGACTGGAGGGCGCACGGCAGAAGAACTACCGCGGAGACAAGGTAAACACGCATGTCCACTTTACTGAGGGAGAGGCAACAGTTTTATTGGGGCTGGGGAAGGCTGATTGGTCGAAGCCACGCCCTGTTCTGATTGGTTGCTGGCGAAAGGTCAGTGGGCGGTACTGGACGGGGGGAGGGGTGGTGGCTAGGGATTGGCTGTCGCTGTTGCTGGGGGAAGGGGCAGGGTTTAGGGATTGGTGGCTGCTGTTGCTGGGGTGGAGGGCAGACTTGAGTTTCCCGCCCACGCCTGGCTGTTGCTGCTGTCGGGGGAGGGGAAAAGGGCAGACTGGATTTTCCCGCCCACGCCTGGCTGTTGCTGCTGTCCGGGGAGGGGAAAAGGGCAGACTGGAATTTTCCGCTCTGCGCCTGCGCAGGGAGAAGGAAGAAGGGTGCCGCCCCACAGGCATCGTATGGCGCCATCCGGGAGGAGGGGCGGCCGCGGAAGCATGGCTGCTGAGAAGGGGAGACCCGAGGGCACTCTGCGCCCATGCCGAGCTCCCTTCAGGGGTGGCGGTGAGTCTGACCAGCCACCCTATTATGGGGGCAGCAGCTTGGCCTGCCGCGGCTGCTCCCCTGCCAGGCCAGCAAACCACACTTCAGCCCGAGGGGTGACCGCAAGATACCATTTCATATCCACTAGAATGGCTACCATTTTTTAAAAAAATAGAAAATTGCCATTGTTGAAGAGGATGCAGGGAAATAGAATTATACATTCACTGCTCATGAAATGTAAAAGCTGCTGTTGAAGACAGTTTGGTGGTTCCTCAGAAAGTTAAGTATAGAATTACCATATGAACCAGCAATCCCACTTATAGGTATATATCCAAAACAATTGAAAGCAGGGACTTGAACAAATATTTGCACGCTGATGCCCATAGCAGCATTATTCACAATTGCCAAAAGATGCAAGAAACCCAAGTGTCCATCAACAGATGAATAAACAAAACATGTATATATACAATGAAATATTATTCAGTCATAAAAAGAAATAAAGTCCTGATATATTTAACAGCATGGATGAACCCTGAAGATACCATGTTGAGTGAAATAAGCCAGACACAAAGGAACAAATAATGTATAATCTCACTGAATATGAAATAAATAGAAAAAACAAATTCATAGAGTCATAATCTAGAATATAGGTTACCAGGAGACAGGGTGGGGATTGTGAATAGGAAGTTAAGGCTTAAAATATTCCTATTTGAAATGATGGATATGTTTTGGTAATGGATGGTGGTAATGGTAGCACAACATTGTGAATGTAACTAACAGCACTGAAATATATGCCTGAATGTAGTTCAAAGGGGAAATGTTAGGTTGTATATATGATAATAGAATAAATTTTTTAAAAAATCTATGGACTGCACTACACAAACAGTGAACCCTAAGTTAAACCATGGATTATATTTACTAACACAATTACAAAAATGTGCTCTCATCAACTGTAACAAATGCCCCACATCAAAGCAAGGTGTTAATAATAGGGTGGTATATAGGAGTCCAGTATTTTATGTGTGATTTGTCTATAAACCCACAACTTCTCCAATAAAAACAAATAAATAAGATGACAGTCTGGATGAAGTCAAACTCAGCAAGAATAGTGAGTGAGACCTGAGACCCAGCAATGTACTGAATATGGCACAATAACTGTGTACCAGTCCTTCACAATTTTATTTTTAACAGGTTCTCTAAGCCTTGGCTCTGATAGAGAAAAGCCTTCTGTTGGCTTCATTCACCTCTTCAACAAAAAAGGGGAACAGTATTATGCTTCTGCTTACAATTTGATGACTCCAAAAGAAAACTGGGATTTTTTCCAAAGACCTACATCATAATCTGTATGGTGTTTTGCCTTGTTCTGTGATATCAGGAGCAGCAGTTGTCTTTAAACCAGAAATCCACGAAGTTCCTGCTAAATCGGAAAATCACCACATAGAAGTCATACCATTCGAGACTATTTTGAAGTGGTCCAAAGTAGGCCACACTCCCTGGACTGAAATCTGGAGGATTCTGAGATCAACCTACTTTTTTTGTACTGCCATTTGCACTGAAGATTTGGGACTTCTGGTTTTGAAATAACACATCCACACAAAAGAAACTGGTTCTTGAGCAAAAAGAGGGAGATTGGAAAAATGTTATTATATTTTTTCATTAAAATCTACAGTACATGGAATTCTAACTTCTTTCATATCCAGTCGTTACCCTGAAACATAAGAAAGGGGACAGTTGAAGAATCCATAGCTGAGAGCTCAGGAGGACATCTCTTCATTTCAGGGCTACATGTATGACTCCAGGATGAAGGCAAAGCCGACAGCATTTTCCTTGAAACAAACATTGAGTTCACACAGATGTTACATAATCACTTTTAAACTGCTGATATAATTCTTTCAAAATGTCTGTTCACAGGACTTTTTAGAACTATATTATGTCAGCCAAACATATACCAAGTAAAATTTCATTTTTAAGGATAAATGTAAGTCCTTCTTGAGGTGTTACATGACTGGGATATTGCAGAATCTATCTTTTGAGGCTCCAGAGGGTATGGAATTGGCATGAATAAGTGATTTTCAAACTTAACTAATAAAAACATCAAAACACCAAGAGCCAGAAATACCCTTCATTTACACAAGTAGAAATAATAGCAGGAAATGGTGAACTGAAAGCAATGAACTCAAATCAAAGATAATACAAAGAGACCTTAGCTATGAAATTTTTAGCCCCGTTGCTGGAAGTCCTAACATTTTTACAGAGATAATTCAATGGAAGCATGTTTATAAAAGCAAAAAGTATTCTCCTTTCCTCAAAAATTCATTCTCAACTTTAAAACCAGCCCCATGTTTCTTTTTAATCTTTCCTAAACTTTTCTTAATGGAAAAATTATTCCACAGTTTAAAAATATCTCTCACCATATTGATTATTTATACTTTTCATATTTATACTTCAAACATCATGCCTAAGAGCAAAATCGTGAATTGAACACAATGAGTAACAGGGTCAAAGCCGCAGAATGCAATAAATATTTCCCCAGCTAGTTCAAAGTATAAATATTTGGTTCTCGAAGGATCTTTATTATTGCCTGAAGTCTAGTCTTGTCTAATAAACTTCTTCAAATAAAGCAAGACTATGTTGTTGAGGGAGAACTTCACTTGGTAGCTATCCTTCAAAAAAAAAAACCAGGCAGGTTCCTTCCCATCTGCCCAGCTAGCTAGGCATTGGGATATGTGGTTCAAAAGTTTAATGGGGCATTTTTATTCCTACCTACTCCAGGGGGAAAAAAATCCTTTGGTGCTGTTTCAGAAATTTAGACACACCATTCAAATACATCAAATTACTGTTGAACTTGTACTAACGCCCTGGAAGTGAACTTTAAAGTCCATCGTAAAAAACAGGCCAAATATCAGGGCCTTTCCAAACAAAATCAATTTCTGAGTAAAATATCACTAAGATCAGTTCGTCTATTTTGACAAGGAAAAAAATATATATTTTAGGTATTTTTTTTACATGGTCGAGAACGTCCAGTAATAGCAGCTATGGGTGCATGTCCTGTGCTAGGTTGGCAGCAGCCTGATCAAAAGACTCCTCCAGGGAAAATCATTCAAACACTGAAATGGAATCCCTAAAAGGAGGTGAAGGGTCAACAACGTAATTTCTAATGAAAACCTCACTTCCTGGCAACACGTGCAGCTGAGAAATCAAAAGTGTGGGTTTAAGGCCCCTAAATCTGGATTCTTTCTCTGCCAGGACTTAATCCTAGAACCCTCTGACTTTCTCCCTAAACTGAGGTTGTGCTTTGCAAGGGAAAATAATAATAATAATAATTTCCTCCTTCCCAAAAGACAACTGACAGTAAGATAGCAAGGGCTGGGGGCCTCGGGACAGGAAACCCCTCCCCCAAACCACCACCAAAAGAAAGCCCCACCATCCCACCTCCACTCCAGGACCCTGCCTTCTCACTGCTGTTTCCTCCCCAGTTATCCCTGAGACGCCAGCTTCTTTCATTAATACGTCTCCCTCTGTTGCAGAATTTAGCCAAGTTCAGCACGTCCCAGAATAATTTGAGAGAACCACCCAAGGGCGGTACACGATGCTCACAGGTGCTCTTCCACAAAATAGTTCCATGATGCAGAACTTTTAGGAAACTGTGTGAGGATTAAAAAGGTTCCTGTACTACAGGACTTCTCTGAGTCTTTAATATGCTGCTGTGTTTTGAGGCTTTCTAATTTCCTAAATTCTTTTGACCAAGGACACCTTTTATGTGCCACCTTTAATAACATCTCACTCAAGAGTTGTAGTGAGTGAATCCCTTTGGGTTTAGCAGGAGTCTAGCTGGAGCCTATGTGACATAGTACTAAATACCAACATATGTGTTCCCTTACCCCAAGTCACCTTTTCAGGGTCCTGAATTGCTACGATGTCTATTGCTTGCACCCCCAGCCACCACCCTCCAGGTGTTGCAGTGTTCCCTACAAAGAGTGCCTTGACTCAAAATCATAGGCAGAGAAATGTCAAAAGGTTTAAATTGATCCTTGGAGTCCTTTACACAGTCCTTTGCCCCTAAGGCTTGGGGGTGCTTCCTGCGAACCTCCTGGACGAATGCATAAGCAAGACATAAATAATATCTGGAGGTGATGTACAGAAGGAGATAATGGATGTACTGAAGGAGATAATGGGATGATAGCAGTAACTGGCATCAAGTGTAAGGATTATGATTATGTTCTCCTCATTAAATCAGCCCCTTTTATATGTTATCATGCATAATTAGGCACTTAAGAAATACTTTTTTAGTATGTAATAATTGAATAAACACAATCCATGCAACTTTAATCTTGTAATTAAGTTTCTGAAACATGGAGTTATGGAAGGATATATGGTCAAAGTGGGGGAGGGCAGAAAAGTGGGTGGAAAGAGGGGGTGCTAAAGTGAATAACTAAGTCAATGAGCCTGCAACCCTGCAGGACTGGTTTGACAAGTTGAGATTTGCCCCCACAGGACCCAGAGAAGACATCGTGGGAACCCATATCAATCCAGCAGTGAGGTTACATGGCCCCACCTCAAGGACCAGAGTAAGGGTGCTCATTAATGAGCCAGTGCTGCCGTTTATATGAAGACCAGAGAATGTCCTGGATTAGACAGGTATGTGAGAAATGACTGGGAAAGGGGGCACAAATATGAGAGGAAATAATTGGAAGGGGGAGGGAGATCAAAGACCAGAGGTTCCCCTAATCCCGGACTGACCAGAATTTCTACTCTGGAAAGAAAGGGACCTGTCTATTTCTACCCCAGTATAGGAATGGCAGCTTCTGTGCATCCCATTAATTCGTGTAAACAGGATCTCAGGCTCTATGGCTCAAGAGGGTACAAAAAGCATCATCAGGAAAGCGGAGTTGGCCCAGTGGTTAGGGCATCCATCTAACCACATGGGAGGTCCACGGTTCAAACCCCGGGCCTCCTTGACCCGTGTGCAGCTGGCCCATGCACAGTGCCGATGTGCACAAGGAGTGCCATGCCACGCATGGGTGTCGCCGCGTAGGGGAGCTCCACACGCAAAGGAGTGCGCCCTGTAAGGAGAGCTGCCCGGCGCGAAAGAAAGTGCAGCCTGCCAGGAATGGTGCCACACACACGGAGAGCTGACACAGCAAGATGACGCAACAAAAAGAAACACAGAAATAAAATAAAAAAAATAAATAAATCTTAAAAAAAAACCATCATCAACCCCCAAAGCACCAGCTGACATTTCCAACTGCCAGTCCATCTGGAGACCCCACTGAAAGGAAACAAGAAGTCAGGGACCCAGGTGGCTTAAGAAGCAGCTCAGAGAACATCCCAGGGAAGAAAAAAGACTGGACAGGCGCTTAACCCCTATGAATACTTACCTCCCCAAAACTAGTTCAAGGTGGGAATTGGGGACAACGCTTCCCAGATAAGGTAACAACCCACAGAAAATGCAGGGAAGGTAATGAATGCAGAAAGCCAGGCCTAAGAGACCAGCCTGCTAACTGCAAGGGGAACTTGGAGCAATATCTTCTTTCAGCCCTTTAATTACCACATCTGTGAGACAGGGCGAACAAAGGAAGTAATGAAGGTGAAAGTGCCCTGAAACTTTAACACTCCAGGGTGCCAGACGGCCAGCTCTGGGCAGCCAAGGATGGCCTTGCTGATGGGGCTTACTTTTGACTGACTTGTGAAACATGACCCAGTAGAGCTCGTTTCCCTCTTTGGTCCCCACAAATGCCAAAATCAACCTGGCTTTAATCAGGAGACCTAGGTTTATGCAACATTCTCAGCTTAAAGAAGATTGTCCGTGAGAGCCCAACGCCGTCTCTTTTTCTCTGTGTAGCCCCTTGTATTTTCTCAGTTCTGTTTTTACTTTCTGTATGTGTCCAATTTTATTTCCAGTGATTGACCTGGATTTTAGGTTTTAATAGCTTAAATATCAAATTCTGTTGGTTCAGCTGTAGAGTTAAAATGCTTTTACTCTTTTGCTCTTAATTAATGAATACTATTCAACAATGAAGGATTTTGTTTAATCTTTTCTTTTTAATGAGATTTAAATTAGTCTTTGTTTACACATGACCTGAGAGAGGTTTTTCTAGGAGGCTGGTAGAAGAAATGGTACAAGACGGTTTACCTTAATAGTAAAAGATTCCTTGTGACTATAAAATAGAGAGCCTCCCACCTGGTAGTTATTTAAGAAACTGATTTTTTTTTTTTTTAAGATTTATTTTATTTATTTCTCTCCCCTTCCCTGCCCCACCCCCCACCCCAGTCGTCTGTTCTCTGTGTCCATTTGCTATGTGTTCTTCTTTTTTTTTGTCCACTTCTGTTGTTATCAGCGGCACGGGAATTTGTGTTTCTTTTTTGTTGCGTCATCTTCTTGTGTTAGCTCTCCGTGTGGGCGGCACCATTCTTGGGCAGGCTGCACTTTCTTTTGCACTGGGCGACTCTCCTTACGGGGCACAATCTTTGTGCGTGGGGCTCCCCTACGAGGGGGACACCACTGCGTGGCACGGCACTCCTCCAAGGAGGCCCAGGGTTTGAACCATGGACCTCCCATTGTGGTAGGCAGACACCCTATCCACTGTGCCAAGTCCACTTCCCTAAGAAACTCATTTTTAACCTAATCATAAGACTTTGACACTTGTTCTAAATTCTACTTTTGTTAGTTTTGATCCAGAAATTCAGCTTGGACATCTGTTTTTAAATTAAACTTTCATTTTTTTAAGATTTTTTTTTTTTTAAGTAGAGATTTAATATGTTAAAAGAGGGGCTAGTCTTTTCCTTCCCCCAGACCCTGTTGTGCCACAGTCAGAAAGCTGTTGGCAATACAGAATGGCTCTGACACCATCCTGAAACTGGGCAAATCCTAGGAGGAACACCCCCACAGCTGTCTTCTCAGCATTATGTATCCAGATTCAATATCATTCTGAAAATTACCCCAAAGGCAGGATTTTGCTATGACCACCTACATGCTTCCAAAATGATGGGGGCATCAAATAGAGTCCAACTCCCAAACATACGCCTTGGCCTGTAGACTATTAAAAATGTATCAGGGGATCCCACTTTAGAGTGCTCCTAAATTCTTCAGTTGGCACTGCTCTTGGTTTCCATCAGAGACAAGCTGCTTTAAAATAAGGCCCTTGAACGGAGCTATTCCAGACCCTCAGGGAGAGGAGCTTATTGACTGCCAAGTGATTTCAGGAGAGAAATCAGTTGCTCTGGAAACAGACTTTGTCAATGGCTCTGTGTGCCAAAGGGCTGAGCACGCAGAGGGCACTGGGTTCCCGCCCCTTGAATGATACTTGAGGCTTAACTCTCCAAACAGATGACTTCATTCTTACAACAATGCTTTTTTTCTGAGAAGCAGCCAGTTCATACACATTATAAAATAAATTCTCTCATGACACTGAAATAGCAGGAACTACAAATATTGTTTTTCTAAAAGTGTGTGAGCTGGAAAAGAAACAAAATTTCTCCCAACAAGAATTGTGATAACCATGGAAACCAAACACCCAATCAGCAATCTCTTTATGAGCTCCGTAGTGATTAAAGAGCCATGTGGAGCTACAGCAGACCGCTTTACCTTAGGAGATTTTCTCCCTGCCTGAATAAGGTGTTTTGAAGCCTGGGTTCCAGTAATGGCTAAGTCTTCTAAAAAACCACCTCAACAAAGGAAGACCTGATAGATCACCAGTCCTTACCCAAAGGCTCCTTGTGGTTTTTTAATCCGCTCCCACGCCCCCCCCCCCGCCCCACCCCACCCCCGCCTTTGCAGCTTGCTTGCTGTCTGCTCTGTGTCCATTTGCTGTGTGTTCTTCTGTGTGTCTGTATTTTATTTCTTATTTCCCACCACCCTTGTGGCTTGCTTATTGTCTGCTCTGTGTCCATTCACTGCGCTCTCTTCTGTGTTTTTACTTGTCTCCCTTTTGGTTGTGTCACCTTGCTGAGTTGGCTTTCAGCGGCGCTTATGGGTCAGCAGCTCTCCGCGGCGCACATATGAGCCTGCCTTCATAAGAAGGCCCCAGGACGCGAACCCAGGGCCTCCCGTATGGTAGAAAGGAGCCCAACTGATTGAGCCACAGCTGCTTCCCAGGCTCACTGATTTTTAACATCCTGCTCCCACCATTTCACAAGGGTTCTAGAGAGGAACGAGAGTACAGAAAAGGAGGAGACTTTAGACATGATTCTCCCTTCTATGCGAATCCTGAGGGTGAGTAAGAAGAGACAACTTCTCCTCAGCTATTTTCATCCTGGGCCCACAAGTCCCATGGCTATAAACACACATGCAAGCTGCAGGGACAGTTTGTATGTGATAAATCTATTTCATTATTCCTACCTCTCTAAACCTTTGGATTCCTTTATGTCATAATTGGCAAACTTATTTTCTGTAAAGAGCCAGATAGTATATAATTCAAGCTTTGCGGGGCATATATGCTCCTGCCTCCCCTTTCCCTTGTCCTTTTCCTCCTCCTTTTCCTTCTTCTTCTACTATTGCTGCTGCTGTTGCTTCTCCTATAACTCTTTTAAAAAATAAAAATTGCTCTTAGCTTGCAGATTTGGCCTATGGACCCTAGTTTGTTGTCCCCTATTCTAGGGTCACATAGAAGGTAAGCTACTATTTAGTCTAAGTTTCAGTCAGCCAGGTAAGTGCACTGTCAGAACCACATCTAGCTAGATAAACTAACACATTAAAGCCAGAATCTCAGGTAAGTAGACCCATAGCAATAAATTTTGCTTAACTCCATGTTATATTCTCTTTGGTCTAATATACTTAGAATTTACTGCCACACATGCTCCCCAGGTTTCAGCTGATATAAATGAATGAAATCTCACAGTTACCTAGGACTATATGCTATCTCTTCCAAGGTCATATTTGCACTTGTCCCCTGTACATGATGGAAACAGACTCTAGGTATAAGTCCAGAGGCAATGAAGAGTGGGTCTTGAGGGCAGGGGAAGAAATACTCTCACAAGGCAAAAGGTCAGGGGAGATTATTACAGAGTTGTCAAGTGGGGGGGAATAATCATCTCAGACTTGGAAGGAGGAGATGGCTCTGCTAGCAAGGAAGGTTTGGGGACACTTGGGAAATTCAAATTTATCAGTTTTGTTTGAATCCACCAGATGTTCCCAGTCCAATATCAGTGTCCTACTCCTTCCCAATCAACTCCCCAACTTTCACATAAGTAATTTGGCAAGTCTGTGACTTCAAAATATGTTGTAAGTTTGCAAACCACACCATTAAATTTCAGATTTGATTTTCAGTGATATTTGTTCTACAGCTACAAGAAATAAAATGTTCCTTTATAAAGCAGCCATAGTAGAAGTTCTCTGACCAAGACTAACCTGAGAATTTAAAACCTTGAACTTAGTTTATTTTTGTAATGCTCCCAGTGCAGACAGAAAAAAAGCCTCTCATGACAAAGTCATTGTAGTCATTATTACTACATAACAGTCAAGTGCAGCAATCATTTTGTCCCCCCCAAGGAACTTGCTTTGATAGGAACTTTACCCCAATGGTCACAGTCAATAATTTAATTATTACGTCACTTCATCCCACGGATTAAGAGTATCCCATTTTCCTTTGGCAAGGATATTAATGCTGCACTCAAGGCCAAGGTTATAACCAAACCAGTACAATCATTTATAGTCTATTTAATGGGATGATTCCTATTACAAAAATTATATCTGCGAAGAAAGAAATAAGGAAGGAAAGAAGGAGGGAAGGATGGAGGGAGGGAGGGAACAAACTTCCAATGTAAAGGCAAAACTGATAAGACCAAGAAGAAATAAGAAGGAAGACTTTGTAACCCTGCTCTTACCTTCAAGTCTTTCTAGTATTTAATGTCTGAATAAACACAATCTAACGTGACTTTTATTACCTCAGTCTCTTCTTAGTTTTAGCAGACTACACACTAAGGCATTTCACCTACCTCAACCATCAAAATGTGTTTTCTAAAGTATCTGTGTACTAAATAGAGTATACAAACACAGCATACACACAAAATGCTAAAAGAAGCCCAGAGAGAAGCCAAACTTACAGCATACTCTATAGAATGCAACTTGGGGTAACCAAGCTAGATAGAAGCACTAGCTTTTATCTACAATATATACTAATAATAACATAAGGAAATATGTATTGAGCTAAGGCACTATGTACTAAGCACTAAGTTATTTACATGTTTTAATTTACTTTATCCTCACAATAACCCTGTGCAATATGAATTAATATTATCCCTACAGTACAGGTGAGGGACCTGGAAACTAGTCTCCACTAGCTGCATCTTACATATACATATATTACACACTGACATACACATATATTAAAATATTTTATAAGCTATAGGCATAATATACACACTATTATATATATTCTAGATAGATGAAAGAGACAGATAGATGAGCAGTCATATAAAGAGAGCGATACATAGACAGATGTATAGATATACACATAGAGATAGATAGATGCAGAGATACACAGATAGAAAGAGATAATATGCAAACTTAATTTCAGGGAGAACTTCCTTAGCCCACCAAGACAAAAGTCCAACAGTTTGACATGTCCCATTGTATCCTGGGTGTTAGACACAAAAAGAGCCTTTGGAAGTTTCACTGACTCACTTCCAGTGAAAACAGAAAGCAACAAACTTGTTCCAGATTCTCATTCCAGAACTCTCAGAGGCTAGAGATAGGGCAGATCTATCTGTGAGGCCTCCATGTTTATCATTTCTCAGAAGTCAGCTGGCAGACCTAGGGCACCTGCCAGTATATGGTTAGCACATTTTTGCCAGCTGGTTTGCAGCCAGGTATTACGGCTTTTTCTAAGTCATAGCTTCCAAACTAAGGGAACACAAAACCACAATGCTAACTAGTCGAGCAAGCAAGAAGAGACTATTCATTGTATGCCATGCCAGTTGCTCTGCAAAAAGGTATACAGCAAAATAGAAATTAAAAATGAAACAATAACAAACTAAAAGGGATAGAGCATAATTTTGTACACTGTGACCAGCAGTCCAAAACAGCTGACCTGGTGTGTCTCTCCTCCAGCTATTTTAAATTCAATTTCTTTAGGAAAGAACAGAGTAAGTGTGAAAATGGAGGAGTTTGATATTTGTTAAGAGAGATTAAAGTCAAATTTCCTTGCATATCATTTTGGAACAGAGGAGATATCAAATTAACACAACTCTTAGAGTCTAGTTCTCTTATTGGACAGTCTTAATTTCTGAGTATAGAGCAAAGAGGATTTTTTTTCAGTTAATCAATGACCAGCTAAAATACATATATCTACAAATAGTAATGGAAAAAGATTATTCCACTTTGCCTTAAAATCCAATTGCATAGCTTCTGCTTCTAGCTGTGACATAGTAACTGGTAATAGACTTGCTTTCCCACAATAAACTGCATTTTAAAAAGGACACAATATATGAAACAACTCTTTTCAAGCATGGTCAACAGACCTTCACAGGATTAGATTCCTGAAAGAAAGGAAACAAGAGAGAAAAACTTTCTATCAGGGGACTATAGTGTATGAAAGTAGAATTTAAGGAGATCATAGAATGCCACTGAGTTGAAAAGACAATATTTGAGTTTGGAGAGACTAACACAGCTTGAGTTTGCAAGACAGAGAACCAGAGAGGAAAGGGCTACACAGAGAAAGATCTCCACAAATCTGCATAGGTGTCCTGTAAGTCTTTTGACAGAAAACTAAGTCCTGCATACATGTGGTGAGACCCCATGAACCAAGCAAAGAATTACTGCCAGTGAAAGAACAACTAGCAAGGAGTTATAAGCCAAACAATTGCCAGAAATCACACAGGGATGGGAGACATCCAAGCTCTGACCAGCCATAGTGGGGAGGCCTCATTGGACAACCAAGGCATTTAGGCCAGACCCCAGACATGCACTGAAAATAAATGTCAAAAGGATCAAGCAGATCTAAAAGTAACTTAACTCTCTGCCAAAATAAAGTCCAGCAATCTTTAAAGAAGATAACAAAATGCAACATTTACAATGTTAACTATACTGTCAAAAATTACTGGCCCTGTGCAATAGTTTGAGACTGTATATACCCCAGAAAAGATCATGTCCTTAGAGCTAATCCATTCCTCTAGGTGTGAACCTATTGTAGGTGGGAAATTTTGATTAAATTATTTCAAGTAAGGGCCTTTTATTAGATTACTTCAATAAGGCATGAACCAGGGTGGGTCTTGATCCTCTTACTGGAGTAAATTGGATGAATTCAGAGGACAAAGAAAGAGAAAAGACCCAGGAGCTCAGAGAGGAACCTAGAGAAGCTGAGAAAGCCACAAGAGCAAGAAGCTGAAATCAATGGAACCCAGGAGAGAGAAAGCCATAGGAGTAGAGAGGAAGTTGGAAGAAGCTAGAAGATTAAAGGAATGAGCCCAAAGGAAAAGGGAGAGGCCAGAAATACCATCATTGTGCCTTGCCAGGTGACAGGAGTCCAGAATCACCCACAGACAGTCTTCAGGGAGAAAAGCATCGCATGATGAAGCCTTGATTTGGACATTTTCATGACCTCAGAACTGTAAGCTTATAAGTTAATAATCCCCACTTTAAAAGCCAACCCATTTCTGGTATACTGCCTTGGCAGCCCTTTGCAAACTAAAACACCCTTCTAAGAAGCAAGAAAATGTAATTAGTAGCTAGGGGGAAATAAATCAGTCAATAAAATATACATGGATATGACAGAGATGATGGAATTCACAAAGATTGTAAAGGTTACACATATGTTCAAATACTTCAAGAAAAATATAAACAAAAGAAATAGTGAAATGGAAAGTACAGAACCAGATGGAACTCATGGTGCTGAAAAATACATGACCTGAAATGAAAATTTTACTGAATGAGATTCAGTTAATGCTAGATTACTTAATCCAATAGAAACAAGGAAAAGAAAAAAATGTAGAAAATATGAAGAAATAGAAAACAAATAGCAAGATGGTAAATTTAAATACAATCATAATGATAATACATTAAATATAAATGGTCTAAGCATATGTACGTTAAATGTAAATGGTCTAAGCACTATAATTAAAAATCAGAGATGGTCAAACAGGATAAAAGCAAAACCAATTATATACTTTATGGAGAAATTCACTTTAAACATATTGAAATGAAGTTATCAAAGGATGGAAAAATATACAATGCAAACACTAATCATAAAAAAACATGAAGAGACTATATTTTCAGAGTAGACATTAGGGCAAGAAAAATTAACAGAGAAAAAGAAATAAATTTTCTAATGACAAAAGGTTCCATTTTCATAAAGACACAATAATCCTGTGTATGTATCAAATTATAATGCTTCAAAATATATGAAACAAAGACAGAACAGTAAGGTAAATAAATAAAATAGATAAACCCACATGATGATAGAGAGTTCAACTCTCCTCTCCCAGTAACTATTAGATTCAGTAGACAAAAAAAAACCCTAAGGACATAGAAGACTTGAAAAACTTCATTAAAAAAACTTGAGCTAATTGATATTTTTTAAACACTACATATGACGATGGTAGAATACATATTCTTTTCAAGTGCAAATTAAACATGTTGGGCCATAAATGAAATCCTAGTAAATTTTAAAGAATTGAAACTATACAGAGTATACTCTCTGGTCACAATGGAGATAAATTAGAACTTAATAACAAAACTATACCTGGAGAATCCCGACATTTTTAGAATTTAAACACTTCCAAATAAGTCATAGGTCACAGAAGAAGCAACAAGGGAAATTCAAGAATATTTTTAACTGAATGATAAATATACAACATATCAAAACATACAGGATGCTGCTAAAACAGTAATCAAAGAGAAATCTGCTTACTTGAGAAAGAACAAGGTTTAAAAATCAGTGAATGAACTAAGCTTCCAATTCAGGAAGCTAAAAAAGAAGACCTAAATTAAACCCAAAGTAAGTAAGTGAGTTTAGAAGGAAGGAAATAACACAGGGCAAAAACCAATGAAATAATGAACAGACAAACAATAGAGCTCTCCCTCACTTTTGCTCTTGCTCCCACTATCACTCTTGCTCCTCTCACCTCTCTTTTTCTCTTGCTCTTGCTCTCTCTTTCTCTCTCTGGGGGAGTTCAGCCACCATATTGTGAGGAGAAGCCTGTGTTGCAGGGAAATAAAACCTCCTGCCAACCATCATGTGACTGAGTCTGGATGCAAGTCTAGGCAAGCCTTCAGATCACTGCAGCCCTGGCGTGTGTATTTATTGCAACCTCATGATAGACCCTGAATCAAAACCATCAAACAAACTGCTCCCAGATTCCTGACCCACAGAGAAGGTGTGAAATAATAAAAGTTTGTACTTTTAAACTTCTTGAAGAATTAGATAAAATCAATGAATCCAAAAACTGTATTCTTTGAAAAGATTTTTAAATGTCTTTCTAGACTGTTCAAGAGAAAAAGAGAAAATATTCAAATTATCAATGTGAGGAGTGAGTAGATATCATTACAGATCACATAGGATAATAAAGGAATTTATAAATAGCTTTATACCAATAAATTCAACAATCTAGTTGAGAAGGGCAAATTTTTGAAAAACATAAATGATAAAAATTAGCAAAAAGAGAAATGTGAAATCTGAATACCCCCACACATTGTAAAGAAACTGAATTTTGAAATTTCAAAACTTCAAACCTTCTCCCAAAAAATTCCAGGTCTAGGTGCCTTCACTGGTAAATTCTATCAAATGTTTAAGGAGGAAATAATAGCAATTTGACACAAACACTCTGAAAAAAAGAGGAAGAAGGGCCAGCATTACCCTCATATCAATATCAGACAAAGGTTTATAAGAAAAACTCAAACCAAAAACCATCATGAATATATATACAATAATCCTTAACAAAATATTACAAATTGAACCCAGCAATATATTAAAAGATAATAAATCATGAACAAATAGGAATGCAAGCTAGTTTATCATTTAAAAAATAATTAATGCAATACACCATATCAATTTAATCCAGAAAGAAAACTCTATAATCATCCCAAGAGATGCAGGAAAGGCATTGGAGAAATTCAACAATCATGCATAATTTTTTTTAAAAAACTCCATCAGCAACCTAGAAGAATAAGAGTTTTCTCAAGCTGATAAAAGTCACCTACCAAAAAATCTATAGCTAACACCATACTTAATACCAGACTGAATGCTTTTCCCTTAAGTTTGGGTACAAGGCAAAATGTGAAGAATGTGTGCTCTCATCACTTCAATTCAGCATTGTATTGGAGGTTCTATTGTATTGGAGGTTCTATGCAATCCAATATAACAAAAATATATATAATAAAACACATATATATTAGAAAGGAAGAAGTAAAATTTTCTTTAGTCATAGCTGACATGATTTTGTATATTGAAAATCCTAACAAATCAGTAATAAAACTACTATAACTAAGAGTGACTATAGCAAAGTTACAGGATAAAAAGTTAATTTTTTCCCATTGTAGTTCTATATTCTAGCACAATGAACACTTGCAAAATGAAATATAAAAACAATGCCATACAATCATGCCAAAAATATAAAATACTTAGGAATAATTTAACAAAAATGTGTGTAAGATGTCTGCACTAAAAACTACTTAACCATTTCTGAGATAAAATTTTATAATCCTAAAGAGATATACAATGTTCATGAATGGATCAAAAGACTCAATATTATAAATAGGTCAAATTTCCCTGGACTGACCTGTAGATTCAATCAATTCCAATAAAAATCCCAGCAACCTGTTTTAAAGAAATTGACAGGTTGCTTTTAAAATGTGTGGTGAAATACAAATGACCTAAAATAGTCAAAACAATTTTGAAAAGAAATAACAAACTTGGTATGATTAACTATCTAAATACAAGACTGTCTATAAAGCTACAGAAATGGAGACAGTGTAGCATTAACAAAAGTATAGACATATAAATAAGTGGAACAGAATAGACTGTGGAGAAATAGAACCACGCAATGGTCAATTGATTTTCTTTTCTTATTTTTTATTTTTTTATTTCTCTTCCCTTCCACTCCACCCAGTTGTCTGCTCTCTGTATCCATTCATTGTGTGTTCTTCTTGTGTCCACTTGTATTCTTGTCAGCGGCACCCAGAATCTGTGTCTCGTTTTTGTTGCATCATCTTGCTGCGTCAGCTCTCCCTGTGTGCCACGCGATTCCTAGGCAGGCTCCCCTTTTATTGCGCTGGGTGGCTCTCCTTATGGGGTACACTCCTTGCGTGTGGGGCCCCCCTATGCAGCAGACACCCCTGCCTGGCACGGCACTCCTTGCGTGCATCAGCACTGCACGTGGGCCAGCTCCATATAGGTCAAGGTGGCCTGGGGTTTGAACACTGGACCTCCTGTTGAGCCAAATCCATTTCCCCCGTTGATTTTCAACAGAGGTGCTGAGGTAATTCAACAAGTAAAGGACAGTGTTCTAGAACAATTAGATATCAATAGATAAAAAATAACTAAACCTTGGCCCTTACCTTACACCATACACAAAATTAACTCAAAATTGATCATAGAAACAGAAGCCAAAACTATAAAGCTTTTAAAAAACTTCTAGGAAATTACGTAGTGTACAACCTTTGGTCCTATTGGGTAGGCATAGATGTTTTAGATAGAACAGATAAAATGACAAATCATAAAATTAGACTTAATCAAAATTAAAGACTTCTATGTGGCCAAAGACCCCATTAAAGAAGGCAATTCACAGACTGGGAGAAAATATTTATAATACATATGTTTAATGAAGGTCTTATACCTAGAATATTTAAAGAATTCCTACAATTCAACAGGAAGAAGTAAAAAAAATTAAATATTACCAGAAGAATTTAAGAGATACTTCGCAAAAGACAAAATGCAATAAATACCATGAAAAGATGTTCAACATCTTTGGTCATCAGGAAAATGGATATCTGAACCACTGAACACACATTGGAATATATGAAAGTCAAGACTGACACTAAGTGTTGGTGAAGATGTAAAACTACTGTAACTCTCATACATTGTCAGTGCGAATGTAAAATAGAACAATTACTTTGGAAAACAGTAAGGCATTTTCTTATAAAGTTCAACATAAACTTAATGTATGACCCAGAAATCCCATTCCTAGGTATTTACCCAGGACAAATGAAAAGATATGTCCGTACAAAAAGCACACATTTATTCACAATAGCCCAAAACTATAATCAACCTGAATGTCTATCAACTGGTGAATGGACAAACATACCATGGACTACTACTCAGCAATGATGTTGCTACATGCAAAAAAATGAATGAATATAACAAAAATATTATGCTGAGCAAAAGAGAATATGATTCCATGAAATTCTAGAACAAGCAAAACTAATCAACAGTAACAGAAAGCAGATCAGTGGTTACCAGGGGCCAAGGGTGGGAGTGACTTGCTTAAAAGGAGCACAGAGTATTTTTTAGGTGATGGAAAATACATCTTGAGTGGGATGGCTGTCACATGTGTATATATTTATCAAAATTTCTTGAACAGCCCATTTAAATAAGTGCATATTATTGAATATAAATTATACCTCAACAAAACTTATTTTAAAAGTAAAAAAATAAATCAGATCTCATGGAATGACCAGTGTATATTTTATCACTCAAATTAGAATACAAGATTTTGAGCTCACAATGCTTCCTCCAGGGCCTATTCCAGCTGGACTATTCTTATTGTCAAATTATATTTTCCAAAGATGGCAGCACCCCACATGCTATGCTACAATGCAACCTGGATACCCCTCCCATCGAAAAGTGGTGTATGTGTCTGCTCCCCTTAATTCTAGGCACATTTGAACAGCAGAAGGTACACTGCATGACTTCCAAGGTGAAGTTAGAAAGGCAATGTAACTTCTGCCTGGCTACCAGAGATGCACTTCAACTCCCTGGGGCCTCCATGCTGTGAAGAAGCCCAAATTAATCCAAGCTCTGAGATTACGGAAAACAGAGATGCCCAGCCAGCCCCCTCTCGTATAGGCTATGGCCTGACTTCAACTGTATGAAAGATCCCAAGCCAGAACCACTCACCCTAGTCCTTCCTAAATTTCTTACCCATAGAAACTGTGGGGCACTTTATTTTGCAGCACAAGTAACTGCAACAACATCCCAGCCATGCCATACTTGATGCAGTGCTCAAAATCAGTGGGGGGAAGTGGACGCGGCTCAACTGATAGAGCATCCTTCTACCATATGGAGGGTCCAGGACTCGATCCCCAGGGCGTCCTGACCCGTATAGTAAGCTGGCCCAAGCACAGTGCTGCCATGCACAAGGAGTGCCGTGCCATGCAGAGGTGTCTCTGCGTAGGGGTGCCCCATGCCCATAAGGAGAGACACCCCATGTGAAAAAAGTGCAGCCTGACCAGGAGTGGTGCCGCACACATAGAGAGCTGACGCAGCAAGATGACGCAACAAAAAGAGATACAGTTTCCCAGTGCCACCAGATAATGCAAGCAGACACAGAAGAACACACAGTGAATGGACACAGAGAGCAGACAAGGGGGTGGGAAGGGGAGAGAAACAAAAAATAAATCTAAAAAAAAAATCAGAGGGAAGAATGAGGAGGGGTAATGACATCATTCTTTCCAATAAACCTATAACCATTTCACTCTATTTGGGCCTGCTGCTCACATGTAGAAACAGCACTTCCTTTTACTTAAAAGACTGACTAAATACATGCACTAAATGACTCCTGCTATCCTAGAAGAGTGGCACTGAATTAATCACCAGTGAGCCAGCTGGGCTCCTTGACAGGACGGTGGCAGATACACTGAGGGACCCCAAAGCACAATAGGTGCCTCTTGTTCTGGAACCTGGATTCACTCTGGAGCTACTGGAAAAAGAACTTACCAAAAGTGTATGGGCAGGTAAGCGCCAGAGCGGCCCGCACGCTCACACTTCTCCTAAGCCTTGTCCTGTGTGCTGCCATCACCGACGCTTTAAGCGCTGCTCTCGGCCACTGCCCCACAGCCCCACAGCCTCTGCCACCCAGCCAGCCCTCCCTGTTCCCTGTCCAATCAGTTGCTGTCACTCCCCTGGGTCACACGAGACAGATGAGGAGTTTGATGCTCCCTGGGTGACTTACTTCAACAAGCCAGATACCAATGCCCGGAATTCCATAAAAGGATGAACACACTTGTTGGCTACGATCTGGTTCCAGAATCCGAAATCATCGATGCTGCTTAGTGGGCATGCAGACAGTTAAATGATTTTGCTAGCACAGTAGCATCCTAGAGGTTGTTAAGGACAAAGGAGATGGGAAGTGGACTTGGCCCAGTGGTTAGGGCATCCATCTACCACATGGGAGGTCTGCGGTTCAAACCCTAGGCCTCCTTGACCCGTGCTGTGGCCCATGCACAGTGCTGATGCGTGCAAGGAGTGCCACGCCACACAGGGGTGTCCCCCCGTGTAGGCAAGCCCCATGCGCAAGGAGTGCACCCCATAAGGAGAGCCACCCAGCACAAAAGAAAGTGCAGCCTGCCCAGGAATGGCGCCGCACACACGGAGAGTTGACACAACAAGATAATGTAACAAAAAAAAGAGACACAGATTCCCGTGCCGCTGACAACAACAGAAGCAGACAAGGAAGAATGCGCAGCAAATAGACACAGAGAACAGACAACCGGGGGGGGGGGAATAAATAAATAAATCTTTAAAAAAAAAAAAAGGACAAAGGAGAATCTCATCAGGAAATGTACCGCAATGTCATCCAGGAACTTAGACCAACTTCAAATGAATTGGAATCTCCACTTCAGAGGAACCTGGTCTTGACAAATTTAAATTCCCATGGAGTATATGGGCAAACAGGATTGAATACCAAAGCTACTAGCCAAAGGCCACTTCAGAAACACCAGTCTGTTGTTTCTGTCTCAATGAAAGTTCAGAGCACACATTATATAAGACATGGTGCTGGACTAGGAATTGGCCCAAAACAAGACTTTAAAAAACAATGGCACTCAGGAAGTGGCTGTGGCTCAATCAGATGAGCTCCCATCTACCATACGGGAGGTTCTGGGTTCACGTCCTGGGGCCTCCTTGTGAAGACAAGCTCGCCCACACCCTGCTAAGCAGCGCCCGGCCCGCAGATGCTGGGGAGAGCTGACTCAGCAAAAAGTGACACAACAAAAGAAGGGAGACAAATAAGAACACAGAAGAGCTGGCAGCGAATGAACAGAGAGCAGACAGCAAGCAAGCTGCAAGGGGAGAGGGGAAAATAAATTTAAAAACACAGTCACAAAAGGACGTGCAGTGAAATGAACACTGACAGCAGACAGCACACAAAAAAAGTCACAAGGGGAGGGATTAAAAAAAAAAACAATGGCACTCAAAACACCTCAATTTTGCTGCACTGACATGTTGATGAGACAAGCTGAACTTGAGAGAGACCACTGACTGGTAGGCAGAAGCCCCACTGTGGCAGATAATGGCCTAATTAGCTTTACTGCCATCAAAATCCATCCATTCATACCTGCTAGACAGCCAGCATGAAATAAGTTGAAGTAAACCAAAACTCTAGCCACATAAAAACATGCATACATATATCCTCACACAAATATTTGCTCACGAAGACCTTTCTCAGGGAAAGGGGACAAAGGGAAATAAGTGTGTGCGCATGTTTATTTTAAAGCGGGTGTTTATTTTCCAGTTTCCATAGGAAATAACTGAGCTAATATTATCTTCCAAAAGTAAACATCTTTATGCAAAATTCCCTAAAATGGACCCCAGGCCAAGATTCCTGCTGCAGCCTCCTCCAGCCCTCACGCCTCCAAATTCTCACCAAACAGAGAGGCATGTCCTTCCTTCTTCCCTCAGCTCTTCTGAAAGTTGAATTGCAGAGAATTCTGTATCCCTCTTGCCAGATCCTACTGCTTGAGACAGGAGATAAAATCTCATGCGAAACCAGAAATGCGAGGACTCCCAGAAGTTTGACCCTGTCAGTTCCTCTTGGCCGTGAGTAGTTTATGCAGCCAATTAATCCCTTTGCTGGGTCTTTTCTGGAATTATGTAAGCCAGGAAGGCCAGAGTTTATTTGGGGTTGTATTCCCATGGAGCCCTATAAGTTTACTGTGGCTGTGATTTTAATAATATTTGCCCATAAGTCGTTCTTGGAGCTTTGTTTGCTGGCCTCAATAAAAAGAACTATTACTCAGATCCTACTCACCAACCACCTTCTAACATCATCTGTCTAATTTTGAAAGAGCCAGATATTTTAATTGGCAATGTAATTATCACTATGGTTGGTTGGATTTTTTTTTTAATTTTGTTTTGTTTTTAATCACCAAAGGCTACATTTTCTAGCTACTAACCTTTTAGAAATACAGTAAGTTCTTGACATTCTTAGAGACAGGTCTAGAGACCTTCCCAAACCCTGAAATCTCAGACACAGGAATGTCTGTGCAGGCCTCTGGCTCTGGATCAAGAGTCCTGAATTTCCTTTGTATGTCATCACTCTAACCACGTTGTGACCCAGATAAGTGCATATAAATGGAGAAAACATAACCAACTACAGACTCATACTCAGAAAAAGATTAAATTATTGAAGATTAGTGTAAAGGGAGAACGGAAAGGAATCCAATTTTTCTGCCCATATGAAGAATTAAGCTCCTGCATATTAAAGATCAGTTGTTGAAATCATTAAACTACACAGAAAAATTATTGAGAATTTTTATCATTACAATATTCTATTGTTGTTCACTATATTTGCTGGATGAATTCTAGCCTTGTTACAAACCTTAAGGCCCTCATGTTTCATTAGAACATAAATGTCAAAACACTGTCCATATCACCTAAAAGATGCACTTGCAAAGATAGTTAAACAAACCAAAATATCAAAGTACTCAGAAGAGCTCCATTGATAAAAAAGGAAAATTTGTACTCAACCAAAATGTCCAACCAAGGCAGAACAATTAAGGAAAGGGTTGCCTGTCCGTTCAAGAAACTATAAGGCCAAGTTTAAAATGATCACTGTACATCCATGTATTACAGAACAAGCAGCCCAAAGCATTCCAGGTTCTTTAGTGGACTTTCGCTTGGCTCAAGCCCCATTCAGGAAATAACCCTCCTGGACAGCTAAGCACTCTCAACTTACAGGCACTATTTCACATTTATTTATTTATTCAGCTCATCTATAGTATATTGGTACTGGAATGCTAACCTCATTTATTGAGCTTAGTCAAGAAATAATAATATAGCAATCACCATCTACTATGATTTACTGACAACCATTGGTTTGAAATCCCAGCTCTCCTGCTCTTTGGTGAGCAACAATTAACCTGTCTATTCTTTAGATTCCTCCGTCATAAATAGAAGAATTACTATCTTTGAAAATCAGCATGAGGATCAAATAAGCTAATATATGTAACATGCCTGGCACACAGGTAAGGCTTTATTGGTAGGAATTGGTGTTCTTGTTACTTTGACATAAAGCCACTGACTGCATGTGCCTACCCAGCTATCCCCAAACATACAAAATCCAATCCAAATTACATGCATGAGAAACCCTGCTATTTATCTTCCTTCGATTATTAATAACTCATGGTAGAAATAAGTGGTCTCCTTTTTCAGGGTGGAATTTCAGCTAAGACATACTGTCTGCTGTACTCCTCCTCCTCAAACTTGGGTCATAACATCATGGATAGATATTCCATGTTATTGTGAAAGGGGAAAGGAACATCAATCAAAAACAATTATATGCTAGGCACTCTTCTGGGCATATACAGGCTTTATCATATTGCTGTTTCCCATTTTAAAGATGGAGAAATGAAGGCTCAAAATGGTTAAGTAATTTGCCCTCAATTCTTATGAAGTAAACAGACTTGGGGTTCCTTTTCAGGTTAGTTGAACTCCAAAGATCATACACATTCCATTACATTCAGCTGCCAAGTTTAGTTTCTTACCAGACATCATGAACTCTTGTTACAAGAAAACAAGACCACTGTTTACTATCTGTCATGGCTAAGTTTTAAATCCAGCCTAAGGATATAAAACGTATGTCATCTAAGTCTTAAATAAAAATCTACTTGTATTAAAACAAAACAATGGGAAATGCCTTAGTAATGATATTTGAAAAATCTTCAGAATGCAAGCTATCAACTGACTTTGTTTAGTGGAATGTTCCCGCACAGAGAAGGATGGACGTCTGTGGGTGTCAGAATGGTCAGTTGCACCAGAGTGGAATGAGTAAAGCTACGTGTTCTCCCTTCCCAGTCATCAAGCCACAGTTCAAAGCTGCAATAATTACCCCTTTCTACAGTTTGTAAACTGTCATCCCTACTGGATTACAGACACTGACTAGGCTTAATTTAAAATGGAAAAACAAATTAGTTTCATTCCTTCAGTATATGAGTCATGGAGGCAAAGAAAACTGCCTGGCTGTGCCTTTTCTAGTTTCATGGTGCTCTGACAATCCGTACTTCCCCCCAGGGCCCCTACTCAAGGCTGGGGCCTGGAGCAGCAGCCTTCTTCCTGTGCCGCCCCTGCCAGCCCCCACCACATGCCAAGGGCTCATTGCTACATGCCAAGGGCTTGCACGTACCCCAGCACCTGGCACGGTGCCTGGTACATAGTGGACATTCAGCAAATAGTTGTTTAATGAATAAATGAAGGAAACCTGATCTGCCCATCCAGCAAGGGAACTTAAAATCATTCCTTCCTGATCTCCTCATGCTGAGCTTGCCCTTTCCTTCTACCTGGGCCTCTTGCCTACAGGCTGAAGCCTCCCGGCCCACAGGCTGAAGCAGTCTCAAGTGTTGGGTTTTCATCTTGAGGCCATGATACCTGTCTAGCCCATACAGCTTGAGAGGCTCAAATTGGATGAGGCTGTCGGGAGGCCACGAGATACAGTGTATGCCCCAAGCCCTCAAAAATGGGGCAGAGGGATTATGCCAGATTTTCAAACGTGGCTATGTGTTAAAATCACCTGGGGAGCTTTCGGGAAATAGAGACCCTAGGTCCCACTCCAGTTAAATCATAAGTAGGTAGGATGTGATGGGGGTGATGCATGAGTGCTCATATTTTAAAAGTACTTCCCTAGTAAATTGCAGGTGCAGCCAAGATTGAAGATCCCAAGGCTGGAGGAGGCCGGGAAGGGGACGCATCAGCCCACATAAGCAGGAGGAAACCACCTGCTCTCCTAGAAGGGGAGGGTGAGAGGGCAGGAGGCCCAATATGGAGCATCAGCTCTGCTGTTGGGAAAAATGCCCTGTCTCCTTGCTGCCTTCCTCCACCACTACCTCCTCCTCTTCCAAACAGTCCTGGGGCAACCTGTGTAATGGGAACCTGCCCCTGGCATCCTCCCTCTTAATAGAAAACTAGGCTCTGGTTTGTGATCTCCACCCACCATCCCAGCTGCAGCCCTCACAGCCCTTGACCTCATCAACCCCCAGCCCTTAGAATTCAAGATTCCTAGTGGCAGGGAAGCGGACTTGGCCCAGTGGTTAGGGCGCCCGTCTACCATGTGGGAGGTCCGGGGTTCAAACCCCGGGCCTCCTTGACCCGTGTGGAGCTGGCCCATGAGCAGTGCTGATGCGCGTAAGGAGTGCCATGCCGTGCCACACAGGGGTGTCCCCCACGTAGGGGAGCCCTGAGTGCAAGGAGTGTGCCCCATAAGGAGAGCCGCCCAGGGCGAAAGAAAGTACAGCCTGCCTAAGAATGGCACCACCCACACGGAAAGCTGACATCAACAAAGATGACACAACAAAAAGAAACATAGATTCCCGTGCCACTGACAACAGAAGCAGATAAAGAAGAAGATGCAGCAAATAGACACAGAGAACAGACAACCAGGGCGGGGGTGGGGGGGAAGGGGAGAAAAATAAATAAATAAATCTTTAAAAAAAAAAAAAAAGATTCCTAGTGGCAAATCCAAACGAGATGGATGGACTGTGCAGAAACCCAGGACATTGTGGAAGGGATCACATCTTAGTAAACTCTAAAGACAACCTGGAAGAGGGAGTGTAACCTGAGGCCTGAAAATGGCAGAGCTCCTTATAACTTCCATGTTGTAAGAGTCACCAGGTCATCAATCTGAGGAAACACCTCTCAGAACTAGGGTACTGTAGGAAATCACACAAACATAATTTGGAGGCTTCAGCCTAACTTTGGACAAGTTACAACATCTCTGAGCCTCAGTTACCTCATTAGTTAAACAGAGATAATAAATCCTACCTGTTCATAACATCAAATGAGGTAATGTATGTTTTAGGGTTTTGCCAACAATAGGGTAATAAAGAGGCATGAAGCATCCATTCGACTCCAACTCTGTGCTCTCATACTTTAATTCTCACAACAGCAGAGCATTTGCCACATTGCAGTAGATTAAATTGTTAATATCTGTCTCCCTGTTCAGACTCTAACATCTCTACAGCCAGGAGTGAAGTCTCACTCATCTTTGTATTCCCAATACCTAGGCACACAAACACTGCTCAAGATATGATTCTGGTACCATCCCCAGGCAGTGTTGGTACCATCTCTGTGCCCCATAACACCTACACACACCCCATCACATTTGTGTTTTTCTACCCCACTGGAGTGTAAGCTCCCAGAGGGTTCAGAGACCACATCATGGTTGTATCTCTAGTGACTAGTGCAGTGCCAGGTATCTGCAGGAAGTCAATAAAAGTTCATGGAAATAAGTAATATATACCCTTGAGTTTCAGTGCTTGTAGCTGTCCTGTACTTGATCCCACCACCTTCCAGGGAACAAACCAAATGCCCCTCATCCCACTGAGGCTTTTTTCCAAAGGGCTCCTAAAAGGTCCAGCTCATGCAGCTCTTTTATCCTATTAAAAGGAACAAATGATCTGAATGCACCATTGAGATAGTACAAATCAATAGCATCCCCAAGAGAACCAAGACTAGTCATTTACACCAACGCCGTTGCTATGCAACCACCCTCCAAGACTCAGGTAGAAAGATCCAGGGCAAAGGCAGTGATAGTTCCTACCTGGAAAGGACTATAATTTCCAAGGGAAAAATGCACCATTACAAAGAATCACATAATTTCCTTACAGAAAAGTAAAACTTCTAGGTTTCCTAGGCTATATATATAACCTGCATATAAATAGATGTGTATATTCAACTACTGAACCCAAACACGCTAGCATTAAATATATACTATTATACTGTTACACACACATACATACCAATATATATAAGTTATATATATTGGTATGTATGTGTGTATGTGGTGTGTGTATATATATATACATATATATATATACACAGACATATATTTATGAAGAAAGAGAAAGAAAGAGTAAATATCATTTCTTTTTATTCCAAAGAAGTTCCAGGAGGGTCAAGTCACTCTATATCTTTTTTTTTATTTTTTTTGGAAAAAGAGGCGCTGTTTATTGGCCCCCAACCCCAGCAAAAGTCACCTCTGACCTTTGGGGACCCAGGGGCCAGAAGGGGTGCAGGGACGGCAGTCTGCACAGGTGTGGGGGGCCGGGCTGCACATATCTACCAGGGACGCTGACGGGGCACCCGCGGGCGAGGAGAGCCATCGGCTCGGGGAGGGCCGGGCGGGCGTGGGTGAAGGCCCGAGGCAGTGTCCGGGGCTGCCCCCACCAGCTTGCCAGCAGCCCCCCTGGTGCTCTCCTAGCTGTGCCGATCCGTGCTCAGGTCTTTGGGGAGCCGCCCCGTCTCCAGGAAGAGCCAGAGGTCGCTGCATTTCTGGGTCTCCACGCGGGTGACCCCGTAGCTGGCCACGGAACCTGTGACTGTGACAAAGGTGAAAACGCCCTGCATGCAGGCGCTCGACTGGCCCGCGGCATACTCCCCGAGGCCCGGGTGCTTGGCGGCCACGCCGTCGTCCACCCTGGACAGGCCCAGGGTCACCATGGCTGCCGCGCGCGGGAGGCGGACACGCAGGGCGGGCGAGGGGCGGACACGCTGGGTGGGCGGGGCTTGGGCGGGGGGCGGGGCCCGGCGGGGGGCGGGGCCCGGCGGGGGGTGGAGCCGAAGCCTGACTGGGGTGGGCCTGCGCGGGGCCGCGGCGGTCCTATATCTTCTTTTTTAAGTAAACAAGTAAATTTGCAAATGAGTTTCTATTTTCTTATGGATATATATATATCCATAAGAAAATACAAAAAAGTTAAAAGAAGAAAATAAAGAGCCCCTTATCTAACAGCCTAGATATGACCATATATAGCCTTCTGGATATTTATTCATAAGAACATTAGAATATAATTATTCATAAGAACATTAGAAATTTTGATAAGAATGGGAAAGTATTTAAATATAGTTTGGATACCTTCTCCTAAAAAAATTCACATCACACCATGAATGTCATTTCCAGTCATAATGAGAACTACATCCTCATTTTTGAAGGTTATACAATATGCCATTGTCTAAATATATCATGGCATATTTAAGTACTTATCTTTTGTCTTTTTTTCACTATTATAAATAATGTTGCGAAAAACATCTTCATGAATACTCCTTTGAAAACTCATCCATTTGGTTCAGTAAGATTATTAACCATTGACCAAGTAAGAGATATTTTACTCATTTTAAGGCTTTTGGACCATTTATAAGTAAATAACCTAAATTTATCCCCAAAAGGCAGGATGTTTAGGTCAATCAAATTTAGTAAAATCTTTACATTTTAAATAGTTTCAAAACTATAATCCAAGATTCTTAAGGACATGTAATGATAGAATAATTTTAAGATTCTCCCCTCCATTTGCCACCTGACAGTCCACTCTCGGCCCGGCTGCCCTTAGCCAGGCCAACCAAGCTGTCTTTCTTTGCTCCCTGAGGAGCTGCTTCCTGCGCTCCCCCGTGAGCTCACCTGGCTGAACTTATTTCACCTGTTACCTGGTACCATCTGCATTCGCTTCTGAGCTGCTGATTTGTCACTGGTGATTCTACCTGGGCTCACAGCTGAGCCAGATGAACAGCTTCAGACACCCCACACAAGACCTGGGACGATTCATGACTCATGCCCATGTGAAAGTTGGATGACCTAAAAATATTTAATTTGGAGTATATTGGCAGTGGCTTTCTAAAAGTCATGGTGATTTCTGTCTAAACTTATTTCATTGTTGAAGACAGTGAAAGGGCTAGTTTCCCCACTTCCTTATTCTTCAAATTCAACACACGCCCTTGCCTTATACTTCAAATTCAACCTTGCCTTATTCTTCAAATTCAACGCACGCTCTTCTGCCAGGTGAGTCTTCTTAAATACGCAACTCTAATCATTTCAAGCCCTGGTCAAATCATTACAGATTCCTCCACCAATAAAATCCAAGCTTCTAAAAATGGCATTCAAAGTCTCTCCAAACTCACCCCAAACTCCTTTTCACCCTTATCTCCTGCTCTACTTCTCTCACCATCTACTCTCACCATCTCATCAGCATATGTGCCATGTGGAAACACATTTCTCTTCTATAATTTTTCCACCCTGCTCCTGTTGTCCTGCCCTTTCCAACCAAAATCTATCAATTTATTATTTGTTTACAGACTCTGTTTGTTTAGGAGGCACTGGGAACTAAACGTGGTACCTCCCATGTGGGAAGCAGGAGCTCAACCACTTGAGCCACGTCTGCTCCTTATCCATTTCTTAAATCTCCTCCTTTAAGAAATCTTCCCAATTTCTTCTAGTCAAAATAAAATCTCTCCAGAGATCCAGAACTATTGACTCCCAATGGCAGCGACACAGGTTCTCATCTAAATGGAGCCATTGGGAAAAAGCGAGTTCCCATGCCAACACAAATGGAAAAGGGGAAAAAAACCACCGGGAGAAAAAAATCGTGGAAACAGTATTTGATATTTAATCAAAATGTAAGTGCCAGTCCCACATTTTAATTGTCTATTCAAAGCAATGATGACCACACTTGAACACATGCTTTGAATATGCTGGGCCTTGTTTTCAGGGTAACTTAGGGTGTCAAGTGAGTCACAGAGCAGTGCCAAGAGAGCCGAGCTCCCCTTCTTGTCATGAACTGTGTGTGCAGGAAGTAAGAGGCCAGGCTCAGAAATCTTTTCTATTTCTTTTTGCCTGCCAGGAGTTTTGTCCTCTGGTCCCTCTTGTACCTTCCTTTCTTCCAACTCTTATATGCACAGGCTTGATGTCTGGGTGCAGGTACAGATTCGGAGAACATCTATTACAAAGACAACGTGCACTATTTCGTAATGACAGCCAAAAAGCAAAGTTTACTCTATAAAGGGGTGATACTGCATGTGAGCAATGAATTTCCTTGCAGTCTTTTTATAACATATGGTTAATGTAGTTATCAAGAGAAAAATTTGTTGTCTGATAGGCTTTCCTACAGGGGAATGAAAGTGAACATAGATGTCCTCCCAAATATGCTGTTCACTCCTCGCTAGAAAGGAATAAATCTTTCTCAACTTTTTAATTCCCTGTACTTGATACAGTGTCTGATACAGGAGTGCTCAATACAATTTGGTAGATTTATTAATAAGCGAAAGACATCATTAAATAGGGCATTATTGAGTTAGCATTAAGTCCCACATCTCCTCTAACTTACAGCAGCTCTAAGGAAAGCAGCTGGATTCAGGAGAGCAAATCTGAATTTCTGTTTAAAAAAAGAGAACAAAAATGAGAGACAAAAAAGAAGGAGAAGGAGGAGGAAGAGAAGATGAGAGGAGGAAAAAAAGGTAAAAACTATGAAGAGGCAGAAAGTCTCTTTCATACCTGCAATTTTCAAAACTCAGTCTGTGTGCAAGAAATACCCAGTGATCCAGCACCAGGTGGCAGAGATCCGAGTCCACATTTGCTAATGACACCTAAAAGTCCATGACCTTGGAAATAATAAGTACTCTACTGTATTAAAGCCATTCTCAAATAGCAGAAAGTACAAGTATCAAATGAAATGAACACTAGGCCAGAAAAAGGATACTAGGACTACAGGATTAATTCTTATCCCCTTCTTGCTGTCTCCAACACCATTCAGCAGTGCCTGCGGGAGATAAAAGGTCAAGGGCAGGGCTTTCACAACCCAGGTGGAGCCAGCACCTGCACCAGAAGACCACGCACTTCCAGATCACTCTGGCAATCCGACTCAAGCTCTAGGGCTGCAATGTGACTCATAAAAGTTCTCTAATAAACACATTTGTAATCTTGATTCAACTGCAGCAGGTGGACTGCTGTGACCAAAGCTTCAACCTTTTCCATTTGAGATGCCAAATCCCAGAGGGCCAGCTTGGCCAGCCAGGGGGTCCTAGATAAGAAAAGCCTGGACCCTTAGCTGGGAAACCAGGATCCCCTCTTGGCTCTGCATTAACATGCCTTATGTTTTCTGGCATACGATCCATTATGGGTTGAATCATGTCCCCCAAAAGACATCCTGAAGTCCCGATCCCCACTACTGTGACTGTGACCTTATTTGGAAATAGGGTCTTTGAAGGGTAGTCATATTAAGATGAGGTCACCATGAATTGGGATGGGCCCTAAGTTTATATGAGGGTGTCCCTATAAAAAGAAGGAGACAGACACTGGGGAGAAGGCCATGTGAAGGTGGAGGCAGCTGCAGCTACAAACCGAGGAGCACCAGGATTGCTGGGAAACCATCAGAAGCTAGAAGAGGCAAGGAAGGTTTCCACACTACAGGTGACAGAAGGAGCACGGCCCTGATGACAACTTGATTTTGGACTCCAAGTCTCCAGAACGGTAAGAGAATAAGTATCAGTCATTTTAAGTCACCTCGCTCAAAGCACTTTGATAAGGCAGCCTCAGGAAACTAAGATAAGCTCTTACTGTTTCTAAGTTTCAGTTCCTCATCTTTAAAATGGGAATAAGTCCTAAACTTGTCCACAGGCTGGATGTAAGAGTAAGATAAATATACAACGGGGCTTTGAAACTTTCCTAACTATGAAAATGTAAGATAAACTTAAGATACTGTCTCAGACATATGCAGCCCTTCTTTCAACACCCCCTGGCTCCTCAGACACGGAAGAGATCAAGTAGGGATAAAGAAAGAAGAAAAAATTGGCTCAAGGCACGTTAGCTGGATGGAGTGAGGAAGCCCGAATTGCCCGGCCACTGGCTCTGGTTCCTGGTCATGTTATTCTATGCTTTTAAACTCCCCCCCACACCCCATCCTCCGCCAAAGTACATAAACCTCTTTGAATTACACTCTTTCTCTTACAGGAGCAATTGACTACAGTTGGATGTGATTTTCCTTTGTTTGTTTTAATTTATGGATGACCAGGAATGCTGTGCCCCCCGCCCCTGCCCCTTTCTTTAAACACCCACCACTCCTCCATCAGAGGTCCACTTCTGGGGTCTTAGCCTTACGGTAAAAAAAAATTTTGATAAGAATCGCTGTGGTTAGAGGCAGCTCCCAAGCACAACCCCAGCCCCTACGGCTCATTAAGGACATTCCCCAACTCTCAGACTGGGCAGTAAATCACTGGCTTAGAGGAGGGTGGACGGCACAGAGGGGGCCTGGAGAGCCACTCGGCTTCAGGAAGGAGGCCTGCTTGGGTCTCATTCCAGGATGACTGCCCACAAAGGAGAGGGTTTAAGGAATATGAGAGGGAAGAAAGTGAGACCCATGAACACACTTTTCATCTCAGCTGGCACCTGTTTTGTGCAAACTTTTGCAAGCAGGGTAAGAAGAAAACCAACTTTACTCAAAGAATGCTCAGGAATGCCTTTGGGTTTAGAGTTTCTTGCTTAATATCCCCAAGAAGAGAGACTCTGTCACATCCCACTCCCAAATAGAAGGTAACTTTGGACCCTAGTACCCCCTAGAAGGGTAAATTACAAGATAGCATCTCAGGAAGCAGATGTGGCTCAAGCAATTGGGTTCCCACCTACCACCTGGGAGGCCCAGGGTTCAGTTCCAGGTGCCTCCTACAGAGGACAAGCAAAATGGTGGACTGATGCAGCAAGCTGACACATCAAGATGACGCAACAAGGAGACACAGAGGAAACACAGTGAGAGACACAACAAAGCAGGGAATGGAGGTGGCTCAAGCAATTGGGCACCTCTCTCCCACGTGGGAGGTCCAGGGTTCTGTTCCCGGTGCCTTCTAAAAAGAAGACAAGCAGACACAGAGAGCACACAGCAAATGGACATAGGGAACAGAGAGCAAGTGTAAACAATGAGGGGGAGATAAATAAAATAAAATTAATCTTTAAGAAAAAGGTAACATCTCAATCCTAAGTAGAAAAATGGAACTAGCACTTTATAAAGTTGCCAATATCTGTACCTCCAAAACCAAAAAACACAGAGATGTGAGTTTGAGAAAAGTAGACTGCTTCCCTCTCTGGGAGAGGGAATATTATTTCTAGTATTCTACAGGCTCTAAGAAGTCCTGCCTTGAAGAAGAAATATGTTATCTAAAACACAGCAGTTACCAAACTTGCTTGCCCACAAAGCCCTTTTTTGTTCCCATATAACACTTCATATTCTGCAGAAAACATGTCCCATCCATCCCAAAAGGAAAAGCCTGCATTTGACCATTTTGATTCTGTTTGGCTTGAACAGAAAGGCAAATTTGCCTCCAAAGTAAATCTTCTCAATGTATGATTCCTTGCTAGAGTAATGCCGGCATCCGTGTGAATCACAGTCTCTGGATCTGGAACAAGGATTGTTAATTCTCAGTTCTTCTCCCTGGCCCCATGGCCCCTCCACCACCTCTCAGTTCTCTTCTGCCACATTCCCCAGTAAAAGCAAGCTGATAGCTTCGTAGAGCCCACGTGGCACAGTGAAACAATTTCAAATGGATGCCAGCCAAAGAAATCTGTGAAGCAGATGATAATGTCAAATATACATTCACAGCATTTTTATGTGGTTCTTAAATGGAAAGAAAGATTTCTCCTCTTCCAATCCTTCTGTTCATAATTTTTAACAAATGGCTTCTTGGAATATAAAAATTTGTGAAAATTTAGGGATGGAAGGGAAAGATCTGTGTATTTCTAAGTTAAGTTTTAATTAAAGAGAGCATCCCAAAGAAAAAGTACCATGCAATTTGTAAGACCCAAACTGAGGAACGATTTTAAGTCCACCCGTGGAAAATTGCTCACAATACATTGTTGAGTGAAAAAGCAAGTTATGAAACAGTATATACAGAGTGATTCATTTTTATAAATGCAGTGGATTTAATGGTTGTTGAAATAAATATGCATAAAAAGGAGACCGTGGGAGGTATGTCTAGAAACCACACTGTGATAAGGAGTTAAACACAGGATACCTTCCATCACTGTGTTCTACTTTCCCTCTGGCAAAGCCATGGCCACTCCAAGTGATGCAGAGTTAACTCTCCATTAATAAGTTTTATTTTCCTGTTCCTGTTAAGTATCAACATTTTGTTTGTTTTAGGTACACACAGTAAAGTTTATTTTGGTGCATTTCAATCCATTAAAAACAAATTAAGCAGCAAAGAAAAAAGAGACTGTAGGGGAGCAGATGTAGCTCAAGTGGCTGAGCACCTGCTTGCCATATACGGGGTCCCAGGTTACATCCCCAGTACCTCCTAAAAACAAAATAAACAAATGAAAAACCAACTCTCATTGGGGAGTTGATGTAGGGCAGTGGTTGAGCACCTGCTTCCCATGTATGAGGTCCTGGCTTCAATCTCCAGTACCTCCTAAAAAAAAAAGAAAAGGAGACTCTGAGAGTTTATACCAGATCCAGTGGTTAGCTCTGAGTAGAGGAATTAAAGGTGATTCTTATTTCTTCTTTTTTGCTCATCTTTTCCTGGTAACTTTTCCCTAATAATGATATTTTGCAATAAAAATAACATCTTTGAAAAGTTCTAATCTATCCCTGATGTTATCCATGGAGAAATATTCAAGGGTGAAAGAAGCAATTTCCCTCCCAGGTTGGAGGGACCATGAGACCAGGCTGTGTGAATGAGCCACAAGGTGGAACAATATCCTCCCTGGCACCTACCACGAGCTTTTACACACAGTAGGCGGCAAACACTTATCACAGATAAGATATACTTCTATCAGACATGGTAACAGCAGGACAGCGGGGCTGGGGGGGAATGGGATGGGATGGACACACAGCCAGTGTATCCCAAGTGTAACCAATCAGTGAGTACAGAGGTTACAAATCAATCCCAAATCTCAATACTTCAAACCCTCCCCTCCACATCCGCATACTCACACGTTCATGTACACTCATGTGTTCACACACGCGCTCATATGCCGACTCTCACACACTCATGCACATACAAACTCCCACTGACTTAGTGGCTGAAAGTCCAATCCTGTTTTAGAATTTCTTTCCCCCACCAGTCCAGCGGATTTCCAGGGCTGTCACCCAGATGTCCACCAGTTGGCAGATCTTGGATTAATTCCCCTAAGAGTCACAAGGAACGGGGAGGGGTGTCGCGGGCCTGACCATGGTCTCTGCCTGCGCTCTGCTGTCCTTCTCTGCTGACCACTCCTGCTCCCTCACCCACAGGCCCCACCCCCTCGGACCCGGCTAGTCTCTTTAACCACCAAACCCGGCTCTCTTCGTCTTCTTCAGCCAGTTGGAAAACATCTTCTGCTTCTCACCAGAGCGCTGGGTCTCTTGCCTGTACCACAGCCCCCAGTCTCCACAGAGCAGACAGGCACTGCAGGCCGAGTAGGGGGTGGTGGGGAGCAAATAGTGTGCCTTTTGGAAAGCACAGCCTCTCTGGACCCAAATGTATAGGCCCTGCAGCTTGGCCCAACCGCCAAAATTCTTCCTCACAGGAAGCGATACTTCTTTTTCAGTCACGGTTTTGTCTCCATTTTGGCTTCTCTTGGACCCCCTATGTACTTCAGAAAGTCACGTACATGTCAAAACCTCAGTAATGGACTGAGTTCACGTTTTCCCTACAAGATTCTTAGGGTCCATGCAGAGCAAAAATATGATAAACCTCCTTCACCAAACAATCCATGAATATTGAGATGTTAAGAAATGTCCCCCAACTTCCTAAGACAGGAGACTGGCCAGGTAGGTGGCTAATTCCACAGGCCAGCCTGACCCAGTCTCAGCTCTGGCATGGCCATAATCCTTGACACTTGGGTGTCTGTAAAGTAAACAATTTTACTTAAAATTCTCACTCAAGGCTGGGACGAGCCTAAGAAATCTCTACACTTCCATTTCACAGATAAGGAAACAGGCTCGTGGTTATTCAGCCAGCTAGCAACTGGCTTCCAAGATTCCTGCGTTCTAATTTGGCCAAATGAAATACCAAGGCCCTAATATTGAAAATTAAACAGAGCAATAGCATAGTTTAAAAAATTAAAGACAGTTCGTCAACTCAGGTCCAAGCTCTATACTAGCTTGTCTTTTTGTTTTTCTTTTATGAATGTCACTCCGTTTAGTTCTTAATAATATCCTCTTTTTCAGATAAATAAATTGAGGTTCAAAGAAGCAATTTTCCTCAAGTCATATATTTGGACACGGTGGAGTCAGAATTTCCATCAAAGCCAGTCTACCCAAAGAGCCTGTGTTTTTTTTCCACTACACTAAACTGATCTCATGAGAACCAAGGAAGGCAGAGTAGATGAAAGCTCCTATATTTAAACATAAAATGGTGATTTATCAAATAGATTTGCAAAGAAAATAAAACCACATAAGTGCGTTGAGTGACCCTGAATCTTCACAAGAAAAACCAGCTCCTCACAAAAAATCAATGTCCTGTTTCAATGCACTTCTCAAAACTGCTGTGACCTCTTCATCGATTACATAGAAATACAACAGAGAGCTACTGAGAGGAATAACAATATTATGATTCTGATCAAATAACTTTGGGGGAAACATAATGTAATGCCTGTGTTGCAAGGACATTGCAAACATCAAATAGCAGCTCATAAAGACAAAATGCCTTTTTAATCAATAGATAAGTAACCTCCTTTAATTCCTAAAAACAACTATAAATTGAGAAAGTACCAATTAATTAAAATTTTATAAATTTAGGTCAAAGAAATATTATCATATTTTTGTAAAATGCTCTAGTCCATACAGACTTTTCAAAGTGCCAGATGTGGGCTAAAAAAAAATTGGAGAAAAACTTAACACACTTTCCAACACTTGGTTACTAAACACATGAATAGATTGTGTGTTTGTGTGTATGTGTGTGTGTGTGTATGAGGTTATTTGTGTCAGTCCATACATGAGTATATAAAGATTATTTCCCCACCAAATATGTTAGCTGAGATAAAAAATATATATATGATTTATTTGATTGGGTATGTGTCAGTGTATGATGACACATACAAAACAACATACAAAACAGAAGACACACCTTTCTGTTAAACAAAGAGAATCTTCTTCCACCTAGGGTTTATCTCCAGTCTAGCGTATAGATTAAGTTAAATATATACCCTGGGGAAAGAGACACAGAGAAACCATGTGGATTCCATCCATCTTCTTCTTGGGCCAATTTTGCTTTTATTTTTAAGAGCAATTTTTAAATAAATTAGGAATAGATTTTCAATACTAAAACATAGAAGGAAAAATCAACATCATTCAGAGATAATCACAGTGAACATTTATTTATGGTTTCTGTTTTGAACATACTACAGTTTTTGTTTTATTATGAATTAATATATATCATGTTTTCTCCACATTTAGATATGTTATTTGAAAACATGAGTTTTAATGTCATAACATTATCATATGGGTGCCTAACAATTTATTAAGCCACTTTCCTATTGTTGAATATTGAAATTGTTTCCAGTGTTTTGCTGTTTTAAATATAGGCATGTGTAAATGCCCTTGCATATATATTTTTGTCTGCATCTGGGGTGATTTCCTTAGAATCGGTTTTTAAAAGTAATTACCAAAAGTAGAATTATTGAGTCAAAGTTTAATTTTTTTAATCTTTCTTCTTTTTCACTCAATACTTTCATTTTTTAAAAAGTTCAAAGAGCATAGAAATATATAGAATAAAAAGGAAAATCCCCCCACTTCTTTTTTTTTTTCTTTTCATTTTCAGAGCAGGGCTTTCTCAAAAGGTTAAGATGAGGATATTGAATTAGGAGAAAGGACTGTGAAGTTTTAATTCTAGTCCCTGTTTTGCGCTAGAAGGACAAAAACAGTCTTTAGTCTAGCTCATCAGCACCCCCCAGGGGCAGAGGCTTCACAAAAGTGGTGAAAACTGAAAATTCCAGCCTGCCTACCTAAACCCATTCTGGTTCCTAGATCACTATTTCAGCTTTGAGCTAAATTCATTCTGTTCTTTATCCTGGAGTGCATTCTATTGTTTATCCTAGCTACTGAGTTCTATTACTATTATTTTAGCAGTCATATTTGTAATTTTCAAAAAAAACCCTCCTTTGTTTTCTGATAGCTGCCTAGACTTCTTTTATGAATATAAATACTCTTGTTATTTTTTCAAGAGATCAAAAATGAAATTCTTTTAAGATCTTTTTTGTTCTATGAATTTTCTCTTTCCTCTGGGGTCAGCTTAGCTGTTCATTCAGCCTAATCCTTCTACTTCTCGCGGTTGTTTTTCTCCACATATTTGGTATTCCTGGATTTCCCACTCATCTCTACGTATGAAGGCCTAGGTGCCTGGCAGAGTAGCACTGCAATTATTGAGTTCTTTTCCCTCACCCCTACCCTAAATTGCCTGAAAGGGAGGGCTGACTCTAAGCTATCTTGGAGACTCCCACTTCTGACTAGAAGCCCTCCCCAGGAGGCAGGTCACTTTCTGATGTGCAGATCCTGGCACTTTAGCCTGGAGTCAATGCCCACCTCACCAACCACCCACCCCTGTGGCTGGTGGCTTAATGGGACAAAGTTGATGAGCTGAACTGACCCCCATCCAGCAATAACCCACTATTGCAACAGGACCCCTCCTGTTCTTTGTTCTCTTGAAATTTCTCAAAATCTGCTCTTTACTTTCTGGCAGTCTTCTCTGTATATATTAGGCTGGGATTTTCTCAGCCCTTGTCAATTCAATCCTATTATTTTCCATATTCCAGGAAATTCCACACAATGTCTGCTATGCTGAAGTTGTCCTTGTTTGTCAAGACCGTGGTAGGTGAATATATTTTTTCTTTCTTTTCAGCAACTTAGTGGTCAAGTGTTCCTAAACCAACACATGGATCTCTCTCATAAGAAAGATATTCTTTTACAAGGGTGGTTCATTTCCTAGCAAAACTATGATCATTTTCCCTATTAAAGTTATTGTCTCAGAAAGGTCTTGGATGCAATTATCAGGAAGCACTGATTCAAATTGACTGGCAAAGTAAAGGGAATGCATTGACCCACATAACTGAAACTTTTGGAAGTGATATGAGTTTCAGATGAGGCTTGACCTAGCAGCTCAACACTGACACCAAAGATTGCCTTTTGCAGCGTCTGCTTCCTCCTAAGGTCATGTCCTTTGGTTGCAAAATGGCTGCCAAGGGCTTCTGGAGCTATTTCCTTTTTTTTTTTTTTAATAGATTTATTTATTTCTCCCCCCTACCTCCATTGTCTGCTCTCCATGTCCATTCACTGTGTCTTCTTCTATGTCTGCTTGTATTCTCAATAGACAGCTCCAGGAACCAATCCTGGGACCTTCTAGAGTAGGAGAGAAGCAATCATTCTCTTGTGCCACCTCAGCTCCCTGGTCTTGTTGCATCTCTTATTGTCTCTCCTCTGTATCTCTCTTTTTTTTTCTTTTTTTTTTTAAGATTTATTTTTATTTATTTAATTCCCCTCCCCTCCCCCGGTTGTCTGTTTTCTGTGTCTTTTTGCTGCGTCTTGTTTCTTTGTCCGCTTCTGTTGTCGTCAGCGGCACGGGAAGTGTGGGCGGCGCCATTCCTCGGCAGGCTGCACTTTTCTTTCGCGCTGGGCGGCTCTCCTTATCGGGTGCACTCCTTGCGCGTGGGGCTCCCCTACGCGGGGGACACCCCTGGGTGGCGCGGCACTCCTTGCGCGCATCAGCACTGCGCATGGGCCAGCTCCACACGGGTCAAGGAGGCCCGGGGTTTGAACCGCGGACCTCCCATGTGGTAGACGGACGCCCTAACCACTGGGCCAAAGTCCGTTTCCCTGTATCTCTTTTTGTTGCATCATCTTGCTGTATCAGCTCTCCATGTGGGCCAGCACTCCTGCATGGGGCAGCACTCCTGTGCAGGGCAGCCCTCCTGCACAGGCCAGCACTCCACATGGGCCAGCTCGCCACACAGGCCAGCTTGCCTTCACCAGGAGGCCCTGGGTATTGAACCCTGGACCTCCTACATGGTAGATGGGAGCCCAATTGCTTGAGCCACAGCCATTTCCCTATATGCTTTCTTGGTGACATCCAGCAGAATGAGAGTGTCTTGGCAAATAGGCTACGTGAGATTTCAAGAAAATTTCTTTCCCAGAGACCCCTAGCAAATGTCTTTTCACAGCTCACTGGGCCAAACTGGATCACATGAGTCAATCCCAGTGGTAGGTACATGAGTGGGGGAAGGAATTGTTAATATGGTTTACGCCAAAAAGGGCACACTCCTGGATCCAAGGTTGCTTGCAATATCTGCCCCAGAAACACTGATACGTACAGGGAAGAGACTGGGATGAATTCTGAACAGAAATCAGGGTCTACTACAAAAAAGAAGGAGGAAAATAAGCTAAAATAGCAAATGGGAAGGAGCAGATGTGGCTAAAGGGATAGAGCTCCCATCTACCACATAGGAGGTCCCTGTTTTGGTTCCAGGTGCCTCCTAAAAAAGACAGCGAGCTGGTGTGACGTGCAGGCATGGCAAGCTGATGCAACAAGAGACACAAGAAGAAAAACATAATGAGAGACACGAAGCAGGGAGCGGAGGTGGCTGAAGTGATTAGGTACCTCTCTCCCACATCAGAGGTCTAGGATTCAGCTCCTGGTGCCTCCTAAAGAAATAAGGAAAACAAACAGACACAGCAAGTGCAAACACCAAAGGGGTGGGGAGAAATAAATAAAATTAATCTTCAAAAAACTAAAATAAGATAAAATAGCAAATGGCCATCACAGTCATGAAATAATATGTATTCCACCCAAAAACAAACCCTCTAGAGGAAATGGCAGCACTTTTGGATTATGGAGCTGAGATTCTGCTCTTCCCTTTATGTCCTTCACCTGAAGTTTTTCATTCTCAGACCCTCTTCAGAGTATATTATCTCAGAAACCTCCCTTAGGAATTATCAAAAATCATTATATGATTTTGTATTTTTTACAAGTGAAAATATTTCACTTATCAGTATATTACTAAAGTTGTATTAAACAGATTACTTTATTACCATCTTTAATATTTATATTTAATCAAGGAAAGCATCCATCATTTCCTAATTTCACAAGTGACATAAAACGCTTAATTTATTTTAAGTTAATTACATAATATAAAATATGATTTCTTAACAATTAGATTTTAAAGTTTGAATTAGGGCCCAAAATATTTATGAAGCTATAGTCTAAATTAAACTACATATTCTGGCATGAAAAACAAACAAAAATTGCTATTGTGACCCAATGTTTAAAATTCTTATATTTTGTGTTTTTTAAACAATCACAGAATTTATTTTTATAATTTTTATGCTTAATTTGTTGTTGTTGTTTGGATGTCTCCCCCAACCCCCCCCCCCGCCCCATCCTGTGTTTTTTGCTGTCTGTGTCCATTCACCATGTGATCTTCTGTATCTATTTCTCTTTTTGTCTTCTTGTTTTTCTCCTCTAGGATTCACCAGGATTTGATCCTGGGGACTTCTGATGTCAAGAAAGGTTCCCTATCATTTGCACCACCTCAGTTCCTGGTTTCTGTTGCACCTCGCCTTGACTCTCCCCTTCATCTCTCTTTTGTTGCATCATTATCTTGCTGCGTGACTCACTTGCACAGGCACTCACTCGCTGCGTGGATACTGGCTCACCACACAGGCATGCTTTTTCCCAGGAGGCCCCAGGGATCGAACCCGGGTCCTCCCATCTGGTAGGCAGAAGCCCAGTCACTTGAGCCACATCCGCTTCCCCTATGCTTTCTTTTTAAATGACATATGGGAGAAGATTTTTTTACTACTATTCAGAAATATTTCTCTGCAAATAACCCATCACAGCCTTTCTGGTCTTTATTCCCAACATATGAAAATTCAACTGGTTATAATCACCAACATATTCTCTCTTTTTTAACACTTTTCAAAAATTAATGCTGGGGTTTCAATTACAATGTTGGCGGAGATGGTTGTGCATTGTTTAACAGACTATTCCAACCTGGAATTCTACAGTATTAATCTTAGAAAATGGAACAGAACTGTTATTTAAACGTCTATCATACATACATACACATTTAGTCTTTTATACATTAATTGAACCACCATTTACGTTTTTTGTCAATACCTACTTTTTCTTGCTTTTAATTGTTTCTATTTTTTTAATCAACTTTGTTGAAGTTTATTTAAAATATAACAAACTGAATCTATTAATAGCTTACAATTGATGGCAATTATATACATTCATGAAACTACCACCACAATGAAGATATAAAATATTTCCATCACTCAAAAGATTTTTCCTTCCCTCAAACCCAGGCTCAGCTTCCACCAATATGCTTTTGTTTGCATTTTCTAGAATTTTATACAAATGAAATCATCCAGTATGTACTCTTTTTGTGTCTGGCTTCTTTCACTCAGCATAATGACTTGACATATCCATGTGTCTACATATGTGGGTAGTCAGACCTTTTAATTGCTGGATTTTTCATCACATTGATATAACACATTTTGTTTGTCCATTTAGCAAATATTGATGGACAGTTGGGTTGTTTTCAGCTCCAGACTACTGAATAATAAAGCTATTAACATTTGTGTACAAGTCATTTTGTGGACATAAATTTTCATTTTTCTTGGATAAATGCCTAGGAGAGGAATGGCTGGTTCGTATGGTAGGTGTATGTTTAACTTTTAAATAAACTGCCAAACTCTTTTTCAAAAATAGGCGAACTTTTAATATTTATACATTCATCTTCCACCCATATTTTAAATTGAGTTGTATGTCTTATAATTAAGTTGTAAGAATTCTGTAATATTCTGGAATTGAATCCTTTGTCAGTAATATGTATTATAAATATATTCTCCAATTCTGTAGCTTGCCATTTAATGTTCTTACTAGTGTCTCTGAGTGAGCAGAAGTTTTCAATTTTAATGAAGTCCAAATTTTCCATTTTTTTTCCATTTGTGGTTTGTGTTTCACGTATACTATCTAAGAAATCCTTTCCTATACAGTCACAAAGATATCCCTCCCCCCGCCCCCATTTTCTTTTAAACATGAATTTGTATTAGCTTTACTGTTTAGGTCTATGATTAATTTTGAGTTAATTTTGTGTATAGAGTAAGATAAGAGTTGATGTTTATTATTTTCTTTATATGGATATCCTGTTCCAGCATCATTTGTTGAAAATCAATTGAATGTATTCGTGAGTCTATTTCTGAACTCTCTAGTCTCTTCCATTAATCTACTTCACTCCTGTTGATCTATAAGCCTATCCTCTCACAAACACCACGGTTTTAATTACTCTTTACAGCAAGGCATAAAATCAGGTAGTGCAAGTCCTCAAACTCTGGCGTTGAGGGTGTTGTTTTGTTTTGTTTTGGCTATTTTAGGTCATTGTAAATTTTAGAATCAGCTTTTCAATTTCTACCAAAAAAAACCTTTATTGTACTATCCTTTTTATATGTTCTTGGGTTCAATTTGCTAATATCTTATGTGTTTTTTAAAGATTTATTTTTTATTTATTTCTCTCTCCTATATCCCCCTCCAGTTGTCTGCTCTCTGTCTGCTCACCGTTCTCTCCTCTGTGTCTGCTTGTATTCTTGTCAGCAACACCCAGAATCTGTGTCTCTTCTTGTTGCATCATCTCACTGCATCGGCTCTCCATGTGTGTGGCGCCATTCCTGGGCAGGCTACACTTTTTTTTTTGCACTGGGTGGCTCTCCTTACGGGGCGCACCCCTTGCATGTGGGGCTCCCCTATGCCGGGGACACTCCTGCATGTCAGGGCACTCCTTGTGCACATCAGCACTGCATGTGGGTCAACTCGTCACATGTATCAAGAAGCCCTGGGTTTGAACTGTGGACCTCCCATGTGGCAGGCGGTCGCTCCATCTCCTGGGCCAAATCCGCTTCCCACTAATATCTTGTTGAGAGTTTCTGCATATAGGTTCATCATCAGGGAATATGGTCTGGAATTTTCTCTTTTTTTGTATTATCTTTGTCAAGTCTTGGTATCAGGGTTAGGCTGGCCTCAAAAACTGAGCTTGGAAGTGTTCCTTCCACCTCCATTCTCTGAAAAAGTTTGATTATTTTTGGGAGTGTTTGATAGAATTCACCAGTGAAGCCATCTGGACCTGTAGTTTTCTTACTATTAAGGTTTTTTATAATAAATTCCATTTCATTATTAGGTAGAGAGCTATTCAGATTTTATTTGTCATCTGATATTAATTTTCAATAAGTTGTATTTTTCAAGGACTATGTCTCTTCATCTAAGTTATCAAAATTTTTTTAAGATTTATTTTTTATTTATTTCTCTCCCCTTCTGCTCCCCCTCCCCCCAGTTGTCTGCTCTCTGTGTCCATTCAGTCTGTGTTCTTCTGTGAGTGCTTCTATCCTTATTAGCAGCACTGGGAATCTGTGTTTCTATTTGTTGCGTCATCTTGTTGTGTCAGCTCTCCCTGTGTGCGGTGCCATTCTCGGGCAGGCTGCAATTTCTTTCACACTGGGCAGCTCTCCTTATGGGGCACACTCCTTGTGTGTGGGGCTCCCCTACGCTGGGGACACCCCTGTGTGGCACGGCACTCCTTGCGCGCATCAGCACTGCACGTGGGCCAGCTCCACATGGGTCAAGGAGGCCCAGGGTTTGAACCACGGACCTCCCATGTGGTAGGTGGACAACCTATCCATTGGGCCAAGTCCCCTTCCCTTGTTGTTCTTTTTAAAGAACCTACTTTTGACTTTGTTTATTTTCTCTATCATTTGTATCTGTTTCATTTATATTTGCTTTTGTCATTAATATTTTCTTCCTCCAACTTAACTTAGGATTTACTTTGCTCTTCTTTTTCTAGTGCCTTGAGATGGAAGGTTGGGTCATGGCTGTTTGTTCTTGTCCAATATAAGTATTTAAAGCTATAAATAATTTTAAAAAATTAAAAAATAAAAATAAAGCTACAAATAAATTCCCTCTAAGGACTTCTTCAACTGCATTCCATACATTTTTATATATTCTATTTTCATTATCTTCCTGTTCAAAATGTATTCTAATTTGTGACTTCTTCCTTGATCCATGGAGTATTTAAAAATAGGTTCCTAGTCAAGTATTTGGGATTTATCTAGATTTCTTAATGTTACCGGTTTTAATTAATTTCATTGTGATCACAGAATATACTCCATACTATTTCAATTCTCATAAATTGTCTTGTTTTATGGCCTTAAATATGGTCTACAATGGTGAATGTACCATTTGCACCAAACAAATGTATATATACATATTTTACATTTGCTGGATGAGAATTACCATAATTATTACCTAGATCAAAGCATTTGATGATATGTTCTGATCCTCTATATCTTTAGTGATTTTTTTTGTCCAGTTGTCTTATCAATTGCTGAGAGAGAAAGTTAACAAAATCTTCTATGATAACTCTGAAATTGTCCATTTCTTCCTATAATTATATTCAACTTTGCTATATATATTTTGAACCTCTGTTTTTAGGCACCTACACATTTATGTTTATGTCCTGATAAATTGATACTTTCACCATTCATTTTTACCTCTGTAATACTCATTTTCTTGATGTCTATTTTACCTGATATTAATATAGTCACATCAGTCTTCATGGGCTAACAGCTTTCATGACATATCTCAACCCATCCATTTACTTTCAAATAAACTCTATCTTTATATTTCAAGTGCATCTCTCCTAGTCATATATAGTTAGGTCTTGGATTTTTATCCATTCTGACAAGCTGTCCATCTTAATTGGATTGTTTAGTCCATTAACACCATAAATGCAAGCTCAGCTATTGAGCTTGCCTCCAAGACACCAAAGTGAGGTCTTCAGTGATGCTGGCAAAGAGATCAACTATGATTCTTCACACTGACAACAATCACAAAGACAAGCACATGAACATGTACACTTGGGAAAATGAATAAGGGTGATCTAAATTTACTTCAACAGATGGTTTTAAACCTCAATAAACTCAACATTGCCCAGCTGTGAACTCTCCAGAGGACAAAATTCACTTTATGTTGCATCAATTTTGATATATTGAACTCCTGTGGCATTGTCACAACTCTATCATCTTGATGGGTTTATTGGGTTCAGGAACTCTCCAGCTACTTAAATATTTTTGTTTTACAACTGATTGGTAAAATTGGGGAAATAAATTCCTCATGAAAAGCCTATGAGCTAGAAATTCTAATGAGGCCAGAAAAAAGATCAGAAACCCATCTTTATTTCAGAGCTAAAGATACGTAAAACAATAGGGAAACGGACTTGGCCCAGTGGTTAGGGCGTCCGTCTACCACATGGGAGGTCCGCGGTTCAAACCCCAGGCCTCCTTGACCAGTGTGGAGCTGGCCCATGCGCAGTGCTGATGCGTACAGGGAGCGCCCTGCCACACAGGGGTGTCCTCGCATAGGGGAGCCCCACGGGCAAGGAGTGCGCCCATAAGGAGAGCCGCCCAGCGCGAAAGAAAGTGCAGCCTGCCCAGGAATGGCGCCGCCCACACTTCCTGTGCCGCTGACGACAACAGAAGCGGACAAAGAAACAAGATGCAGCAAATAGACACAGAGAATAGACAACCAGGGGAGGGGGGGGAAATAAATAAATAAATCTTTTTTTAAAAAGATACATAAAACAATAAATTAAGCAAAATTCTTCTCTTTGTCTGAAACTCTCAGTGAAAATTGGAACTAAAATTAATGGTTCACAATTTCATAGCTTCTGTTTAAATGTGATCCAAATGTGTTCTACTTCAAAGTTTTTGAAAAAGGATAGCTAATTAGTTGAAAGAAGAAATGTCTAATTCATTTTCTGGCTAATATACATCATTCAAAATGAGTCAATCTCTAAGAAATAAGTGACCAACCTAAAACTTTTTTGAAGACATTAAAAAAAAAAAGATGTAAGCCACTGAGGAAGAAATGGAAGAGATTGCCTTGCCACTATATATACAGGACAACACCTATGAATTACAGTGATGAAAGGCAAAACATCAAAAAAATTTTTATGATAGTTTTCATTTTTTTAATACCCCAATTTATTTTTTACTTTATTTTAATTTTTCTAAATTATTATATATTTTATTTCTAATCTTTAAACCTATCATTACTATTTCATTTTCATATTAATTGAATTTGGCAATATATTAGGCTTCATTTTTGAAGAAGTTTTGGATCACGGAGGAGTTCAACTATGGCAGGGGAGGAGCATTGGTGTGGGGTGTCATTGATAGGGGATGCATGGGTGAGAGGGAGTTCACCAGAGCATGCATATAGAGTATATAGATACATTCAGATGTTCATTGGGTATTGACACCGTGGGTAGAGCTTCACACAACAACTGAGGGAATACTGAGTTCCCATCCTGGGGAGCTCTGTTGCATTCCCCAATGGAACAGCAACAATCCCCCAAGTGCAAGGGCAAAGACCAACGACAAAAGATGGTCCAATGATGAGCCCTTGATACTGATGACTATGCTTATGAGCCTCTGTGCTTGAAATTTCATCTTGGCCTAAAGCTGCAGAGTGCCTAAGAGTTACCTCCTGAAAGCCTCCATGTTGTTCAAATGTGGCCACTCTCTAAGCCAAACTCAGCATATAAATGCATTACCTTTCCACCAGCATGGGACAAGACTCATGGGGATGAGCCTCCCTGGCACCAAGAGATTAATACCAAGCACCAGCTGGTGATGCAACTAGAAAAAGAACTTGAATAAAAGGGGGAAATAATAAAGACAAATGAATTTATATGGCTAAGAGATTTCAAAATGAGTCAGGAGGTACTCAGAGGGGTCTCACTTATGTCTCAGCAGGATCTCAGAAACAGCCAAAGTAGAAACAACCCCAAGTAGTGGTGATCCTGAAGGTTACAGAGACATCCAGGTCCTACGGTCATGGCAGATGGCTCTCAAGTTCAGTGTCTTGCCAATGGGCCCTACATTGGAATTTGTGCTCCTGAGTGTAATGGAGTTGGACTCAGATATAACTTCTCTATACATGCCTCTTCTGTCACTTTTACTGAACCTGAAGTTGGCACTGGGGTTGGTGTATGCTCAGGAGGACTCTCTGGACTGTCCCTGTGCCAGATGGGCCCTGAGTCTCAGCAGTGCCACAACACCTAATTTCCAGTTCATTGGACTTACCCAGGTCAGCTAACAAGGAACTGAGGATGGTCAACCACCACACCAAGGGACTGAGAGAGTCTACAGCTGCAAGCAGGAGAATTCCATACATCAGCCATGTGGGATCTAAGTCCCCTCTCAATTTAAAGGTAGAATGGGTATGACCATCCCAGGGTCCTCAGGATGGAGAAATAATGTATGGATTAGAGTGGACTTACTGGTATTCTACTATAGAATTATTGTGATTCTAGCAATGGAAGAAACTGTAGCATTGATGTGGAGAAAGTGGCCATGCAAGTTGCTGAAGGCAGAGAGGGAGAAATAGTTGTGATACAGGGACATTTTCAGGACTTGGAGTTGTCCTGAATGATATTGCAGGGACAGATGCAGGACATTATATATCCTGCCATAACCCACTGAATGGACTGGGAGAGAGTGTAAACTATAATGTAAACTGTAATCCATGCAGTATAGCAGTGCTCCAAAACATATTCACCAAATGCAATGAATGTGCCACAATGATGAAAGAGTTTGTCAATGTGGGAGGAGTGAGGTGGGGTGAGGTGTGGGGTATATTGGAACCTCTTATATATTTTAATGTAACATTTTATGTGATCTATCTATCTTTTGAAAAGTAAAAATAAAATAAATTTTAAAATAAAAAAAAAAGAAATGTGACAAGTTTTTTCGAAGGATTCTATTTCTCTGTAAGAAAAAAAAATCTTCTCACTTTTGAAGGCCCTAGTTTGAGACATGTCTGTCCTGAACCTGCTTCTAAACCACTCCATCATACAGCCATCTCCCCTTTCACTGAACTTTTATAGAACTTCTTTGTTTATTCCACTTATTTTGGTGCTATTTGGACATTTGCCTATGACTCCTGCCCATTTGTAATTCACTGTAAGAAATGGGTAGCAAAGAACTGATGAAATTAGAGAGTCTTCTATGACTTTCATGAAGGAATATAGGGGAAGGGGACTTGGTCCAATGTATGGGGCATCTGCCTACCAAATGGGAGGTCCGTGGTTCAAACCCTGGGTCTCCTTGACCCATGTGGAGCTGGTCCATGCGCAATGTTGATGCGCCCAAAGAGTGCCATGCCATGCATGGGTGTCCCCCACGTGGGGGAGCCCCACGTGCAAGGAGGGCGCCCCATATGGAGAGCGGCCCAGCATGAAAGAATGTGCAGCCTGCCCAGGAATGGTGCCACACACACAGAAAGCTGACACAACAAGATGACGCAACAAAAAGAAACACAGTTTCCCGGTGCTGCTGATAAGGATAGAAGCGGTCACAGAAGAACATACAGCAAATGGACACAGAGAGCAGACAGCTGAGGGGGGACGGTGAGAGAAATAAAATATTTAAAAAAGAAAGGAATATAGGTTAGTTCTCAAATTTCACCAAGTCTAAAAGTAACTACAAATGATTATTGCAATTTGCCCAACATAATATTAGCAGCTGGATTTGTCTGCATAAAATAGAGCAAATTTCTCAGCTGGCTTCCTATTCAAGAGAAAGGGAGCTCTGGATCTAATGGCAAAGGCTAGCTACCCAGAGAGAATATCTCCAATGTATAAACATAGACTTTGACAAGGTAGCATAGCCTAAAGCAAATGCCCCTTAAGAAATTCAATTTTCTCTGCTTTCATTCCATACCGCCAAACAACCTTTGGAGGTTTGCTCTGGGCCCCTGAATGAGCCTACCACCCTCAATGCAAATGGAGAGTCAGGGAAGGGGAGATTGCGGTTGCCTAACTTTTCCCATAGCTGCAACCTTCTAATTCGGCCAGGTGCACCTTCTTTACCTTTGGGTTCAGCCTAATTCCATCCTTGATAAGCAGAGCCCTGGCGGCATTCAAGGACCTGACTTGAAGAGTTCTCTGATTCAAAGAGTTCAAGCACCCATAGTATGCTACGGGATCCAGCTGCCTTTGGCAGCTGGCTGGGCTTTCAGCTCTTGGGACCCGGTCTATGGGGAGCTGGGAGACTTCCCTGGTGCCCCAAATCAGGAATGATAGAATATTCAACAACTGGTCCAGCGCAAGCATCGACAGGTCAGAATGGGGGCCAGCCCTCAACATTCAGAGCGCCTGAGGTGGTGCATGCCCTCTGAGGATCAGCCTGCAGCCCAGCCTCTTGGCAGCTGGCAGCCTTCATAATTGTCACCATTAATTCATCAGGTATAATGCACCAGGCCCTGTGCTATGCCTTTTACATTCGTTATCTCATGTAATCTTCCCAGCAGCCCTTCCCAGGAAAGTCTGGCTCAAGGTCACATCACTTGCCAAAAGTCTCACAGCTAAGAATGGCAGAGCCAGGATTTGAAGCCAGCTGTTTTGTCCCCAAAGCCCATATTCTTAATCTCCCTGGTATCTAATGGATTTAATCCCTTTATAACAATTTCTCAGTGTGGTTCTGGAATCTCAGAGTTCAAATCCTGCTTTTCCCTCTCTCTAGGTATCTATCTTCTGGGTCTCTCTGAAGTTCAATATCCCCATCTGTAAAATCAAGATAACAGCGCTTTCTTTCATGGGTTGTTTTAAAGATTAAATGACTTAATGTATGCAAAAAATATATAGTCTGAATCACAAATTCCATTATTGTTGTTTTCCCTACTGATTCAGACTCCTGCCTTTCAGGCCTCGGTGCTCAGAGTCTCTGTGATGTGCTAATGAAGACCCCCAATTCCTATGTGTATGGGGACCACTTGCATGCTGTCTGAAGACCAAGGGCTGACTGCTTTTTTTTTTTAAGATTTTTTTTTTCTCTCCTTCCCCCTGCTCCCCCCCACCCCCCGCAGTTGTCTGTTCTCTGTGTCCATTCACTGTGTGTTCTTCTGTGACCACTTCCATCCTTATCAGCCACACCGGGAATCTGTGTTTCTTTTCGTTGCGTCATCTTGTTGTGTCAGCTCTCCGTGTGTGTGGCGCCATTCCTGGGCAGGCTGCACTTTCTTTCGCACTGGGCGGTTCTCCTTATGGGGCACAGTCCTTCCACGTGGGACACCCCTGCGTGGCACGGCACTCCTTGCGCGCATCAGCACTGCTCATGGGCCAGCTCCACACGGGTCAAGGAGACCCCGGGTTTGAACCGTGGACCTCCCATGTGGTAGGCTGACGCCCTAACCACTGGGCCAAATCCACTCCCTCTGACTGCCTTTTATGCTCTGCCAGCCAATCCACCTCAGCTACCCCAGCAGTTCCATGGCAGAGCTGTTCATTCCACCAGGGAAGGTATAGGGCCTCAAGTGCCAATATGCCCGGAAGAACCAGCATAGAAAATACAACCACCCCACACTTGATTATTTAAGATACAAGATCTAATTGTTTCCTAAGGTCAACTAGGGAATCCAAGAGCATGGGCACCTTGAAGGAAGGAGGGAAGTGATGAGAACAAACTTGAAAGCTTTATGCCTATCTCTGCTCCATAGCCCCACCTCTGTTTCGTGGATCCTCTGTGTGACATGTTCCACAGCTGAGAAAAGGCAGTTTCACCTGTGGGCTGAGGAAACAGGAGAAGGCACCCAAAACATGAGAAGTGCCTCGATCCACCATAATTCTCACCCACACCACATGCACACATACCACACACACACACACACACACACACATCATAGCACCTCTACAGGTAGGGGCTGCCACAAACCATCTCAATTGCTTCCCTTCTCCCTCCTAGTTAAAATCAAGGCCAATCTGGCCTTGCAACCCCTCTCTGATCTCTTCTTCCTCTACTCCCCCCTCACTCTCTCTGCTCCTGTGCAGTCCCTCCTGGATATTTCTTGAGAATGCTAAATGTGCCTTGCCTCAGAGCCTTTGCACTTTGCTCTTCCTTGTGCCTAAAATACTCTTGCCCCAGTAGTCACATGACTCACCTTCATTAGGTGCCTCTCAATGGAAAATTGCAACTTCACCCCTAGCCCCAGCAGTCTTCTTCCCCTCGTCTTTCTTTTTCAACATTGCATCTGTCATCTGACATATTATATAACTGATTGATTGATTGTCACACACACACACACACATACATCCCCTCTGCCTACTCCACCCCCCAACCCACCACACACACCCTAGAAAGTAAGCTCCATCATGGGTTGCATTTTTGCTCATTGCTGTGTTTCCAGCACCAAGAACTGTGTTGGACATGTAGTGGAGACATAATAATATTTTGCTTAATGAATAAACCCATGAAATACTTGAGATAAGCCACATGCTTTCCAACTGTAGGTAAGGAGTTTGGTGGAGTTAGTAACCATGTGCGTCTTTGATAACCATACGCATTTCCAACGTGCACGTACAGCCTCTCCTTGCTTGGATGTCCATGTGACCAGCAGCTGAGCGCATTGTTGTGGATGGTTATGGACTGCACAGAGAGGAGTAACCTGTTGGTTGGTTGCGGTGAACTCTGAGGGAAGAGATTACAGTTACACCAGCAAGTCTCTTTGAGTCATCATGGATTGGTGGTAATTCATTTGGATCCCTGTAGAAGGACAAGCCAGGCCCAGCTCCTCTGAGAATTCCAAGGCTTGGGGAGCCAAGTCCTGCTGGGCTCCCCAAGGGCCCAGCCTGTTATCATCACATCTGGCACAGAGCAGGGACTCTAGAGCCAGAGCCACTTGAGGGTGAATCTATCAGTACTTGAGTAGCTTCCTTTCCTATGTCTCTGGAGACAGCCAAGAATGTGGTGTGAGCTTTGCGTGTTGCTGGGAGCCTGGGTGGGACGGTTTTTCACACAGCATTCATTTCCTCATCTGGGCCACTTCACTCGGTTGTGGATATTCAGGATATTGGCTCAGGCTGAAGACTTAGCAGCTGAGAGACATTCACAAGCCCTTACAAGTACTCTGGAGCTAAAGGTAGTATGATTTGATGGGATACATGTATTAAATGGAGCTTTTCAAGTTCGTTTATCACTGAAATGGAGCTCTTTGCTTGCATATCTGTCACAATCATGATAGTGATCTCAGCACAGGGTCTGGCTGGCTCACCTTCCCTCCCCCAGCACTTGGTCGAGGGCCTGGCACATGCATCGCTAAGTATGTCATGCTACGTTACATTGCACATAGCGCTCAGAAGGGTTCCTGTTCCCACCTTGAAATTAAGAAGCTTGTGCATCGTCTCTGTGCTTATCATTTCTAAATTAACTACAATAAACAGGGACTGATTCTGTATTAAGGAAGAAAAAAGAAATCATCATCCTTACCTTTCTCTCACTCAAGGCTTTCTCCAACAGGGTGGCTCAGCCTCTATGTTCCCCTCCAATACACAAAAAGATGCCATCAGACAACTGGAGGTTGGAGGTTTTTTTAGTAGAGGAAGGCGGGTGTGCTGTGGTAAAAACTAATCAGAGAAGCAAACTATGAAAAGGAGAGTTTCACTGTAGCCAGCTTAACTAAGAGTTTTAAAAGACTCCTCCTGAAGCCGGGAGTGCCAAAAACATGAAATAAACGGAATAAGGCACAGTGAACAAGAGCCAGCCTGTGGCCTTGCAAGGCATGGGCTCCTGGACGATTGATTTAACCTCCCTGAGCCTCAGCTTCTTCATCCCAGCAATGGACACGAAAACAGTGCCCACTGTCATGGTTGATTTGAAGAGTAAATAAGGGAATGTCTGTAAAGGCTTACTTAGCACAGTGGCTGCACAGAGAAGGTGCGGAGTAAGCGATGGCTGTTAGTGTCATTACTGTTATGCATCAGATCTTCCCACGCCTGCCCCTAAGTCTGCTCCATCTCACCTCAGAGGATCAGAGTCCTTTTTGATGCCAGGTCCAAGTTTCCTTTTCTGGCGCACTGCTATTGTGACCATCTCCCCCACTTTCCTTTATCCTGAGGAAGTTCTGAGCTGCTACATTGTCTTCCTGACTAAACGCAGTCTTAACTCTCTCCCTGCAATGCATTCTGAAATCTCTCTCCCTCTTCCTTCTACCTGAACTAGAGGGTTAACTCGTTAGCTCAAGTAGCAAGGCTGTTGGGCTCCCCAACGGCACTCTTCTCTCAGCTCTGTTTTGTCCATTCTGTCCGTGGAGCTCCCCACAGATCTCCCTGTCCAACTACCCCTTTACTGGAAGGCCCTGCCCTGCTCCATCATTTGTCCGAGCTACCTACATCCAAGTCTTTAATTTTTGCTTTTGCATAATCCCCTTCCCAGTGTCACAGTACAATCTATGTTTTCAATCCAATTTCTTCCCATGTTTTAAAATAGTTGGGTCCCCACATTTAGCACAAGACTTCCTTTGCCTAACCTATGCCAACTCCATTCTCAGTAATTCTCTCCCTCCCAGAGCCCCCATAGGGATGCCTGAGTCAGTGGACCTGTGCTGGCTTTGGCACAGGTATGATAGCCAGGGGGGCTGCAGAGGGAGGGTGAACGACCCTGCTTTTCTCACCCTGCTTGGAGATATGCTCTCCCTGACACCATCACTCCTGTCCTCCTCAGGCCAGAAGGAAAGGAAAATGAAATGAACCCCAAGAACCTGTAGTGTCCGCCTCCCTTCCTTCCCAGAGCCTCTGTAATTAGCTTAACTATTAGTTAATAAATAAATTTTTTAAAACCTGCAAAACGCCCGAGGCTTGGAAGGAAAGGCCCTTCTCTACCAACAGAGAAGGTGTTAGTGGTGCTGCTGTCATCAGAAAGTGACATACCCATTCTTCTCAATTTCCTGTCATCCACGCTTATTAACACCTCCCGAGTCAGTCCTCAGATGCAGAGACTTCCTCCTAGCAACAGCCCCATCGCCTGGCAACACCTCGACTGGGGTTTGTCACCAACTCCACCAGAACCGGAAGCCCAGCATGCAGGAGTCACGATGTCAGGAACCTGAAATTTGAAGATTGCACATTGCTTTATTAAAGACTTTCACATCCAACAAACTCACTATGAGTTTCAAACCAATGGCACATTTAGCCTAATCAGTAGCCTAATCAGTCTGCCCAAATAAAGTAAAATACATGTGTATATGATTCAATCGGAGAGCTGCGTTTTCTTTTATCCACATGATACCAGTGATGAATTTTTCACTCTTCAATCAGTTGTTCTGACAAGTATAGTCAGAGACTAAGCTGCCATTTTGTTTTTCCGCTTTATAGAAGCTGAGTTGCGGGGGGGGGAATCCTTTGGCACAATTTTTTAAATGGTATTTTCAAGTCACAGAGGGGATTTGCCATTTCCTCACAAGCTAAAACGCCTTTAGGATGTGTGTTTAGCTGCATTCTCACCCCATCTTGCACTGCACAGAACTTACAAGCCCCGGTGGAGAACTTGGGGCCAATTTTACCGTTAAATAAACTCTGGAATGCCCCAGGCAGGGTCGTTAACTTGTCTCCACTACATGCTGCATACATCTCTAAATAGCCACCTCCCTTCTGTGGGCTCCCACAGGACTCTGGGTGTGCTCCACAGCCCGCCCTGGCATGAGGGGACAATTGGACCATTATATTTGTACCAAGAACAAGCAGCCAGCTCAGCTCAGTTCCTACAAAGGGATGGGAAAAAAATACAAAGAAAAAACCAAGGACTAAATTTAGACCACTGGGACAATTTATTTGCCTTAGGAGTATTTAAGACATAACAAGCAAGCAGGTTATAAATGGTCAGTTTTGTGCAATTAACACACAAGTCTGAAAAGTATCCTCTGTGGATTCAGTTTAGAAATACTACCATGGGTCACACCACGTAGGTGGCCTTGGCAAGAGGCTCACTCTTCGCATCCATGACAACCCAGGACATTAAGGACCCACCCAACACCCTTCTCCACATTGTGTTTTTAAAGATTTATATCATCTTATTCAAAATGTCACCTTGAAATTCCCACTTTTTCCAAAAAAATAAAATGTTAAATTAATAAGATTCTTAAAACTTCTTAAATAAAGTTCTTCTTGTCTAAATCTCTAATTTTCGTGAGAGGAAAAGTTGGGGTTCATATATCATATGAGCCAGTTCTAATCTAATTCTATCTACGCTAATAACTCCCAGTCCATCTATATATATATTTATCCTAGGTCACAAGAGATCACCAAAGCCTTTGGCTGCTACTGAAATGGACAAGCTTACTAGAATAAAAGAAAGAACAAGAAGATTTAAAGCCTGATTTCCCATCCATCTTTTATGGCCTTTGAAGAGAATCACTGGAAAGTTTCCCTCACCCCTCACCCCAGAACCCTCTTCTCTCTTTCTATCAGAGAGCCCCCATCTCAACACAATTCTTGAGGATTTCGACTAGGTTCTCCGACCCCTCACCCTCTCCTGGAGAGGTAGGTGTGCTGGCACTCCCAGAATTTCAGCACAATGAATTGAGAAAGAAACTCCTGCGGACAGTGTCTTGTCCCACAGCAGGGGGTGGCCCCCACCACTCAACCAACTTTGAAAGCCCTGGGTCACTGTGAAGGTGATGTTTCTAAGCAAAGGCAGGGGGGATTGGAATAAGCCTAAGGGTTCTGAGTGAGCCTCTCTTGAAGACATGGGGCTAAGGCATAGAAGCCCGGAGAAGAAATCCAAACCAGCACAGCAATAAGAACAGCAGATGCAGTAGTGTCCATGGCCAGCTTTGTATTCCACCCCGGCCACGGATGGAACTAAGAAAGATGGCAGAAAGGCTCACTACCGTCCAGTAAGGAATTGCAGCCACTCCTCACCAACAGAGCTGCCAAGACAGATCCCAAACCAAAATGCCTCAAAGAGGTTTGCAACGTGTTTTTGATCAAGCTGCCCCTTGCACCCTCAGCTTGTTCTACCTAGTGCCCAGAGCATAGGCGCTCTCCAAGTTGGAGGCCCTGGGTAGCCAGGCCTGCCGCCAGCAGCTCTCGGTCATTTCCTCTGTGTTGAGCCCCCAGACTTGGCCCCTCCAGTGAGGCCACACCTCTTCCTCTCTCTTCCTCTCACACAGTTGCTGAGCCTGCAGGTTAAGAAGGGGAAAGCTCTGGACTAGGAAGAGGAACAATTAGTCCAAGCTCCTTCCTTAATCAGAAGGGACCGGAGCCAAGTCTCTTAACAGCATCCTCACCTGTCCAATTGGGATGATAACCAGGAGATGGCAGGGAAAAGGGGTTAACCATGCAGCCCGGGAGTCAGTGACCTTGAGTTTGCATCCCAGCTCTGACACTTTCTAGGCAAGTAACCTTGGGTAAGGTCCTTGACCTCTCTGTGCTTTAGTTTCCTCATCAGCAAAATGAGGGTAATAACACTGCATGTCAATAACTGAGACAATGGATAAGGAAATTAATATGATAAAAGTGTAAAGTGCTTGGCATGGTGCCTGGCACGAAGAAAAAGTCCAATAAATGTTCAGCATTTTGCACAGCTATCATCACCATCCTCTTCCAAAGTAGTGAAATAGTGTTCATGAGGTGTCCGGAAAGGAACCAAGTGCCACACACATTGCTAGCCTTCTCACAGGGAGTGTGGCTTCTCACTTCCTTCAGCTGATTCCACTGGGTGACGCTAAGGACAACACTAGCCTTTTTTGTTTTCTTTAAACTTTTGAGAGCTAATGCGATCAAAGAAACAGTCCTCAATTCTCTAATGGGTTTAGAACAAAAGAAACCTGCAAAGCTCAGATAAACAGGGAACAATCACCAAACACTGCCTTTCTAACTTCCTTGAAGCTTGTACACCTCCTAGTGGCACTCTCTCAAAATAACTCTGAAAGCTCATCCTTTAGCCAGGAGGCAAGGGAGAAACCGGTGTCATTTAGACTTCATGAGCAGAATCTGGGTCCAGCAGACCAACACACCTCACTTTTAGAGGGACAAACAGTAAGTCTCACTTCTCCCTAAAGAGGCATCAGGGAAATTGAGGGCCAGTGAAATCTTATGTCTAGACTTCACGGTCCAAGAGCCAGGGACAAGTTATGTTGTAGAGCCCCAAGCAAAGCAGTAAGAACATGTTAGCCAGCAAACAGCTGCGAGTACCCCTTTGCTGTCTCCCACCCTAATCCAAGCCCTCCCTAGCCCCAGATGGAGGAAGCAGCTGACAAGGCAGGGCCTGTCCTCTCCCCCCACCTCAGGACTCCTTTACCTTTTAAGGATGTCCCGGCACTGGAGGTAACCTGGACTTTGGAATCAGCCACACTGATGGGCGATTCCAGACTCCGTCATTCACTGACTGCGACCTTGGGGAATTGGCTTAATATTTCCATGCCTTAGTCTCCTCACCCAAAACGGGATTCTACCCGCCTTGTAGGTGGTTGTGAGGAAATCCAAGAATGTCTATAAAAGAACCTAACCCCATGTCAGGCATACAAGAGGCCCTCAGTTAATATGTTGTAACCCGGATTCCCTTCCCCAGGAGATGTTAACTCCGAAACAGCTAATGAATATGAGCTTCAACGCATGAGCGCCCCTGCAATTTGGTATATCCTTAGAGCAGGGATTCTTTACAAGGAGCCCGTGAGCTTGAATCAAGATTTTTAAAAAACATTATTCTTGTGGGGAATGTATTGGTGCAGGTGTGATATAGTTATTAAATTATACACAGTGTAGTGTGGATTTAGTAAGGGGTCCATGGTTTTCACCTGACTGGCAAAGAAGTCCATGGAACAAAAAAGGTTAAGGTCGTGACTTAGCGGGTACCATCTCTAAGCTCAGATGAATCTAGTGCTGTCAAAGTCTCTAACCATCCTCTCTCCTCACTGAACAAGGAAGTCTTTGATAGTGTCAGCAACTTTCAGAGCAAGAATAGGTGAGTGATTATGGTGAAATATTATGCAGTCATTTAAATATCTATTAAAAATTTGCTATAATTTAGAAAGTATTAGGGAGTGGATGTAGCTCAAGTGGTTAAGCACCTGCGTTCCATGTACGAGATCCTGGGTTCAATCCCCAATACCTCCTAAAAGAAAAAGATTAGGAAATACTTATGCTATAATAAAGTTTTAAAAGCAGGAAAATAAAAGTGTATATGCTGTATAGTCACAACTATGTTAACTATGTAAAGAAAGGCACCTGGCAGGAAATACTGAATTGATACTGAATTAGCAGTATCAATGATTTGGGGCCAGAGGACTGGAGGAGATCCCTCAAATCTGTAATGGTGGTTTGAATGGAAAGAATTTATGCCAATGACTTATTGAAGAGCATTTATTGAAGAGCAATCAAAGGGGATCCATGTTGACAACTGTACAAGAAATTTGAAACTTATCTTATTTCTTTATAATTAATTTCTAATGAAAATCATTAGAAATGCCAGGTGGTAGAAATTAACTCTCCATCAATTCAGGCATTCCTCCCACCTTTTCTCCTGGATTTCATCTCAATTCTAGGAGGCCTAAGTAGTGCCAGAGTGAAGTATTCATGGGGGAGTAGAGGGACATGTCAGGGAGCAAGGGGCAAGGGTGGGCGTGTGCTCTCAGCCATCTTCACACAGCCACACTGGAGTCCCTCTGGCCTTGAGCCACAGCTCTGCTCAGACACTGTCACACCCACTCCTCCCAATTGCAAAGTTGCCTGTGGCTCAGATGTAACCAGGGAAAAAGCGTCAGGTCTTTACTCAGTGGGGCACAAGCACAAAACTTTTAATTCTCTCCACTCCCTGTCTTCATCCATGTTCTGCCAATCTCCCCTCCCTCTCTCTTGATTACACCTTGGGTACTCTTTAGCTTTCCCATTTCTTTTCGATTTAAAAAAAAAAATGGGTCTAATAAAGTCCAGTTTAAACTTCAACCTTCACATCCAGTTCAAGTCTTGTGCCCCCCTCACCCCTGGCCTGAAGGAATGGCTCCAGAGGGACCGTTCTTCACTGTGTTCCTGATTCTGGGCCCTCGAACATGAAGTAAAAAGAGGCAGATTCCTTCTACTCAGCTCTCCTGTCTGCCTTGGCTGGCTGTGCCATCCTGGAGTAGGCAACCACAGGCCTCCACCTTTTGAGGTGCACACTCCTCCCAGGTGTGATGCTGCTCCCCACCAGGACCCTGCTGACCCCAGCTCGGTTCCTGCCCCGGTGTAGAGCCCATGGATTTTTACTCCTAAGCACTCCTGCCTGCATCTGCCCCTCCTGGATGGGTTTGCCTAAGAAAGCTCAAGCTCTGCCTCCATTTGACTCAGAGGAAATTCAGGCATCCCTGACCCACTAAAGAGTGGGTGTTTAGACTGCCCTTCTGTGGCTCATCTTTCACTCCACAGTCTCTCCAATTCATTCCTCCCCACGCCCCAAGTCAAATCGGAGCATCAATTCAATTGCAGAAGAGAGACCAAGATGAGTAATGAGCTACCAGTCCCACTTTCTCATAGACTCCCCATCTCCAAGAGTGAGGATGGGAGGAAAGGGGATTATTGGGGCGGGGAGTAAGGAGAGAGAAGCTGCATTGTTGTCTCTAGGCCTACAACCCACTCTCCAATAAATCCCCCTACTTCATAAACTTCTCATCAAATATTTTTTCTTAAAATGGCTAGAGATAAATGATATCATTCCAGCACAAGATGTGCCACCTCACAGGTTCTATGGAGGTTGGTCTATTGACTCTCTTTTCTTTATTGCCTGTTTTCCCTCCAGCTTAGGGACTTAGCCAAGATATCATTTAAAATTCAGTTTTTCAGGGGATGAGAGAAGAATTAACCCATTTCATGATCGTAACCATCAAGTTCAGACAATCCTATAGAGGACTGTCAGACCACATGCTATCCCATCCCAGTCACAAGTCTCACTCTTCCAGTCTCCCAGCTCTTCCTTCCTTCCTTTCAGCTTCTGCTAGGCACAGACTATAGGAAACGAAGAAAACTGTCTTGAAGTCTCTGTGCCAGACTCATCCATGAGGCAGTTCTGCTCCAGCACCAGGCTGGATGGGTGGAACAGGGCCTTGCCACCAACATGGCTTGGCCTCAAGAACAGAGACCCTCTTCCCTTCTTAACTTCACCAAACCTACCTAGGAGTCCTACTGTCCCCCATGTCCATCATTGCACAGCATCTGACACTCTTATTCTTCCAATTCTCATCTCCTTTCCCCAACTTATGCAATACGTATCCAGTTGGTGAAATGGGTGGGAAGTGGAGAGGTATTCACCAAGAAAAACTAGCTCTATAGATGAAATATTTTTCCAAATCTATTGTTGAATCTCCAAGACCTGAGCTTTTGGAACTGAAGGCCAATAACTGAAGTCTATCTTCTGCAATGCACTCCCTCCCTGAAGCAATGGATGTCACCCAATAAAAGGAAAAAGGACTGTGATAGAAAAGGAAATGCCAAGGACAAAAAAAATCACACTGGATAACAAGTTTTGATATATACTGGGGGAAAAAAGTCTAACACTGTTAGATTGAGGACATATCTGTCTTCCAAGAGAGGGGCTGGTAGAATATAATTACACTTGTCCAGCTCCTTCTAAAAACCAGTTGAGGATTCTTTTTAGTACCTCCGACTTATAGCCCATAAGATAGCATTCAAACAGTTTAGCAAGACTTACAAGGTCTTCCTCAATCTCACCCCACCTCTCTCTGTCTAGTTTCATTTCCTGCCAGCCTTCTGCCATCCTTGACCATTAGACCCTAGTCAGCTACATAGAAACAACCCCTGAGCCAACGATTACTCTCTTATGCTGTAAACTTCTACTTCTGTGCTTCTCCATCTCTCTGAAATGGCCTCCTGCCCCATTGGTTCTGCTCCAACTTGGAAAGTTAGGATTCCTCTCTTAAATCCAACACAAATATCTTTTTTTATATCTTTCTAGATTCCTGCAGGCAGCATTAGTCACCACCTCCTGCTGTGCTCCCCTATTTGTCTGTGAGTGCTGGATCCCCCTTGTCTCTGGTGCCTAGCACACTAAACTATAAAGTTAATGATTTTAGAAGTTTTACTCTTAAAGGGAAGCCATACCTCACAAGTATCCCCAAATTTAGAAGCTTTGTGGCATATCTTCTCTGTCATGCACACTGATGTGCAATTCAGTGCTCTGTGCCACAGAAAGAATAGGTTAAGTTCAGCAATATGCCTTCGTGATCAGGGTTGTTTAACCCAGATCTTTACACTGGCTATTTAGGCTGCCTGCAAGACAAAAGTGCCTTATTAAAAAGTCCTACCATCTCTGACACTCACTTACGCACTTCCTACTCCCATTGGTTTTTCTCCACCAACCCAGAAGCATAAAGATCTTAGATTAAATCATACTGTAAAAATGTTGCTAAAGCAAGTCCATGGGTCTTTATTCCCATTGAAAACTAGGTCAGTTAGCCACTAAAGGATAGAAAAAAGAGAGGATGTCCAGAATGGCCCTGGCCTCTCCCGAGACACCTGCCTCTGGCAATGGTACATGTGTGCATGCCCAAGTGCCATGATCCCCGTATAGAGAAAACAGCCGTATCCCTGCCTGCCAGATGGCCAGGACAGGTTCCAAACTAAGAAAGCATCCCTGGGTGAGGGCATTCATCCCAGCCATCCAGACTCAGAGCCTGGAGGACACAGCTGAGAAAGGTCGGGTCTGGAGGAAAATCGTTTCCCAGACAGGAACACTTGGCTCTCTCCTAGTGTCAACTGGACACCCATGAGCCTGATCCCAACCCTCCCGCCTACTGCAGGGCCTCAAGCCCTCCTAATGGACAATAAATACATTCAAATAATACCTACTTTAAAAAATAAAATGCCTTCTCATAACCTTGTTCTTTCAAGTCACTGTGACCTTCCTCTGACCACCAAATTTCTCAAAAATCAGTCTGTACTAGCTTCCTCCACTTTCTCACTACTTACAGCGATGATTTATTTAAATAGCCATCCCCAGGGGTGGTATTTAAAATATTTAGCTGAAATAACACTGATCAGACTGGAGCACCCAGCAGACAGAAGGTCCGCAGCCATGGAGAGCTGGTGCAGCTGTGTGGGGGCTCCAGTCTTGCAAACAAAACTGAACTCTACGGGGATAATCAACGGGAACGCCCACTGCAGCGTTAGCGAGGCAGTTAGTCATAAGAGGCTAGCAAATCCTCTTTCCCTTCATTCCCCACAGTGTTTTTCCAGGCCCTGAGAATTCACGTCTTCTCTTAGAAGGCCTAAGGACAGTCTTCTCCCCACTCATGGCTTTACAGGCCGCCTCCCACCCACAGCCCTGGAATACAGGGTCTATGCCTGATTGCTCCATGTCTCGCCTCCTAAAAACCTGCACACCACTCATGTACCTCAGGCCATTTGACTACTTTTGTGGCCACCTTCTTCCTCCTAATCCCCTACTGCATCTTTTCTCTCCCCAGGGAATCACCTCCAGTCTCCCTTAGTGTGTCTCTGCCCCACCTAAAAGCTATCTCAGAGCAGCCCCCTTTTGCATTTTGAAAACTAAGAAAGATTTAGAAACGAAAGCTATCCTTGATGTAGAAGATGACGTCTTCAGTCTATGAGATGCTCTTAGACATGCATTTCAGCCCTCCCTGGAATGCTGCATTGGAGGGAGCAAGCCTTAACAAGCCAAAGGCTGCAGTGCTGCCTTGCACACTCAGCTGACTAATGTGTCCAGAGAGATTTAGTCCTGTCTCATTTCTACCTCTGTTTTATTCAGTATTCCCAGCACACTATTTAGACATGTTTTGGACATGCTTTTACCAAAAAAAAAAAATTTTTTAATTTAAATCATAGAGGTTCACCTATTGCTGGATATAAGTGACATGTAAACTTCGGATAACACTCTTTTTAAAGGTTAGTTTTTGAACTTATTTACAATAGCTAGGGTTGACAATGATTAAATCTGCGAATGCAACCTATATCAATGGTCTCCAAACTGTTTTAATTACTCCCCTATCAGTTAAAAAAATGTTGCATATGTACTCACATTATATACATATTACTTATAAAATACACGCAAGTGTACTGAACATTGAAATACACTAAACTTAGAATGTTTAAAGGATGAAATCAAAACTAAAAATGAATACTAGTTCTTTTGTTTTCATGTCAACTGACAGACCATCTTAAGGACCCCATAATGGAGATCACTAGCTTACCTAATAATGCATATGATCAATGTAAATAATAACTTCAGCATTTAATACGTTTCATAACCTGGGTTATGGAGAATCCTTTTCAAGCCCTATTATTCTTCTCCCATGCAAAACCCTTCCCACCACCCACCATCACAGCAGCAAGTCAGCAAGTTAGTGAAGCACAGAGATGGACGGTATGGAGATTTTACCAACAAATAAAAATAGTTGTAGCCAGATATGTTGAGGAATAGCAAATCTTAAATTTCAAAGCAGTATGGATCTGCATAAATAGAAATAATAGTAAAATAGTCACACAGTTGGGAATAAGTGTAATAGTGAAGGCTTTGGTATTAGACCAGCTTGGCACTGAGGGTCACTTCTGAATCTACACCTACTGGTAGTGACTTTATATGACTTGGAATATGCCACACAAACCCTAAATAAATGCCTCTTGGTACATCCTTCTGGATTTGGTTGTCCATCCTTCTGGTTTCAGTATGGGTCTTTTCCAGATATCAGTAAGATCTTTAGTTATGGGCTTTCTTGGTGAGAGATTGCTTGCTGCAATTATAAGTCTTTATTGCAGCTCTCATTTATGGATTATTTGCTAAGTACTTTACAGACATTCTCTCTCCCAGTTCTCACTTATGAACAAAAATTATAATAACTATCCCACAATATGGTTATTAAGATCAAGGAACTCATCCAGGGCCAAACAGAAATTCAGTGCCAGAGCCAGGATTACAGGCCAGAGCAAACAGTTGACAGCCAAAGGGCTCAACCTCCACCTGTGCCAACTGTCAGGAAAGGCCTCCACACTCCACCTGATCGGACAAAAGAAATTTCTCTGAAAATTGCCTTTTTCAACAATCCTGGTTACTTCATTAAATCTTCTTTCCTACCTGGCAAATTAGAAAGAAAAAAAAAAAAATCACCAGCCAGTGAGTTATTCTAGCAGTGCTCCTTTTCCCCTATCAGCCTCAGTTGCTCGTTATTGGTATTAAAGGGGGACCAATAAATCAGACTCCTGTCCCATGCCAGAGTTCTGAATTTACTGAGAGAGACAAAGGTGTAAAGCAGATGGAGAGCATATTAGCACCTCTATTATTAATAAAGGCCATGCTGAACAGTTCCAATTTTGTCCCCAGAAGGGACAAAATTAAATTGACCCAAAGGCCAATCTTCAATCAAGACTGAAAATTCATTCCCTATTCTATTTTCTGCTTCAAATTATATCCAACTACATTGTCCAAAATATCTTATCAGGGGGAATGAAAGTGACTCAAGTGTTTGGGTGCCTGCCTCCCACATGGGAGGTCCCAGGCTCAGTTCCTGGTGCCTCCTAAAGCAGGCTAGCAAAACAGTGAGCTGACATGAAGGACTGGCATGGTGAGATGATGCAACAAGAGGTTGCAATGAGATGGCACAACAAGGAGACACAACTAGGAGACAGAATGAGAGATACAACAAACAGCAAGCAGATGTGGCTCAAGTGATTGGGTGCTTCCTTCCCACATGGGAGGTCCCACATTTGGTTCCCTGTGCCTACTGATAAAAGATGAGCAGACACAGAGAGCACACAGTGAACAGAAACAGAGAGCAAACAGAAAGCACAAACAATGGGGGAGGGCCAAAATAAATAATCTTTTTAAAAAAATCTTAGCAGCAGTTCTGAGAAAAGCAAATATAACATCAAAGAAACATTCCAAAGATAATGTTAGATGTCTAACATAAAGTTAAGCCTTCTCACCATGAAGTTCCTAGAGAGAAATTTGAATCCTCAAATGAAATCCCTTTACAATTTTAAGTTGGTTTTTTTTTTTAAGATTTATTTCATTTATTTCTCTCCCCTTCCCCCATTGTCTGCTCTCTGTGTCCATTCACTGTGTGTTCTTCACCAGTTGGGTTTTTTTTCTTTGCATCATCTTGCTGCATCAGGTCTCTGTATGTGCGGCACCTCTCCTGGGTGGGTTGCATTTTTTTCACGTGGGGTGGCTCTCCCTGCAGAGTGCGCTCCTTGAGCGTGGGGCTCCCCTACTCGGGGGACACCCCTGCATGGCATGGCACTCCTTGTGCATGGCAGCACTGCACGTAGGTCAGCTCACCACATGGGTCAGGAGGCCCTGGGTTTCGAACCCTTGGACCCTTCAAATGGTAGGCAGATGCTCTATCACTTGAGCCACAACCGCTTCCCTTAAGTCTTAAGAAAAAATTCCCAAGGGAACTCAAACCTAAAATCAAATTCACTTTCCCATATATATCAAAAATCCAAAGAAAATCTCTAAAACTCCTCTTTCTATGATGAAAACCCCTGCTAGTACAGAAGGCGAAATATTTTACTCAATATTTGAATAAAATATTGAATAAAATATCTCTTTAAATGCCTACCTGAGCTGGCTAGAAATGGAAATCTTTCAAGATAAAAAAATTTTTTTTTAATTAAAAAATTAAGAACTATTTTTAAAAAAGAAAAAGCACAAATCCAGCAAGCTAACTGAACATTGAAGCCAACAGCTGCCCCAAGGGATCTACTGGTTCAGGAGAGCCTAGAACTTGGGTTTCAGTGAGCAGTGAGCCACCAAGCTTGGGTCCTGAGAAAAGAGAAATGCCAGATAATACACTCCTGAGAAAGCTTGGACCTCCAAAAGGTGATATCCTCAGACAAAGGAAAAAGTAAATAAAACAGCCGCAGAGAGGGAGACCGTAAAAAAACTTGATTCCTACTAATATATCAAAAGGGAACAAGCATTTCCTCTGAGTATGTATATCCACAAACTGATCCCCACTTGGGTCTGGTGCAGGAATTTATAGTATGCCTGTGGCCAAAGCCTCCAAGTTGAAATTTTAGCTTAAAGTAGTCACGGATTGGTAGCACCTCCAGTCACCTAGAAGAACCAAATAGTCAGCCTCCTGGCAGCAATGCAGCATAATCTAGGCCTGAAAGAACTTCCATAGATAAACATTTTCTGGAACATGAGCTCATACTTAAAAATCGCACACACAGAAGTACATAAATAAAAATGAAAGCAAAAAAACAAGCCAATGTAATTATGATTCACTAAGTCATAACCACAATAAATACAGATATTGGAATTCTCAGATATAGCATATAAATTATGTTAAATATGTTTTAAGGGAATGAACAATTTTGAAAGTAAAATAATTTGTAAAAAGAGGTCAGACAGGTTTAAAATGGAAACAATTCAATTTTTCTTAATTAAAAATATAATAACCCAAAGTAGAAACATATGATTAAACATTAGTACCTCAGGTTAAGCATAAGCTAAAGAGAACAGTCTTGTACCAGAAGATCTATCTGAAGAATTTATCCCTAATCAGCAGAGAGAAGCAAAGACACAAAAAATGAGAGATTAATAGATCGGGAGGTATTTCAGTTTTCTAGGCTGCTCAAGCAAAACCATGAAATGGGCTGAGTTAAACAATGGGAACTTATTCACTCATAGTTTAAGGGATAGGAAAAGGGTCATCAAGGTGACTGGTTTCTTCCCGAGCACTGTGGCATTCAGGAGCTGGCTGGTCCTTAACCCTGCAAGGCACATGGCAGCGCCTCCTGGGCTCTCCCTTCTCTTCCACTTTCAGTCCATGCTCAGCTTCTTGCTTCCTGTGGCTTTCTCTCTCTCTCTCTCTGAATTTCATTCTGCTTATAAAGGACTCCAGAAAGACGATTCAGACCCATCCTGTTGGGCTGGGCCATATACTCATCAAAAAGTCCTACTTAAAATAGGCTCACACCCACAGGAATGGATTGGATTTCAGAACACGTTTTTCAGGAGTACATACAACTCCAAACCCCCATAGGAAGATAGCATAAGCAGATCGAATTCAGTGCTTCTCGAACTCTAATGTGTACAGTAGGACCTCATCTTAAACAAATTCAACACACGTGAATTCAGGTGTACGCAACTGGCAACTGAAAAAAAAATAAAGGCAGGGAGTAAATTAAATTTTAAAAATTATTTCTATGATTAATTTTGTTTACTTATTGTTACTAGAGTGGTTTTTTTCCCTTATTTATTTTAAAATGTGTGATGGTTATGTTCATACAAGAAATACTTATTAGATAATGGGGATCACCACGTGCTCGCCCTATATTAGACCCCAGGAGGCGGACAGCAGTGGGACAGCTGCAGGGGGTGGGAGCACAGTGCGAACCCAGCCAGGGTTTCCAGGCAACGCAGCCAGCTGGCTCGCAGATGTCAGGTGGCTTCCCCACAACCCATTGGCTGCCACCAAGTTCTTTCCTCTGAAGGGCACAGAGAGACCTTAGGACAGTACAGGCTCCTGGGGTAGACACAGCAGAGAGAATTAAAATTATTTAAAATTAGTTCTATGATTAATTTAGTTTACTTATTACTAGAGTATTTACCTTATTATTTCTTTAAATGGTGTGATCGATATGTTCATCTAAGAAATACTTATTAAATAACAGGGTCCGCTATTATGCTCTATTTTCAACTTACGTGAAGGGTCTTGGAATACAGTGGTCACATAAAACGATGTCCGACTGTATGTGATCTCCTGGAGATCTTGGCAAAAAAGCAGGTTCTGATTCGGTAGGCAGGGCTGGGGCCTGAGAGTCTGTTTCCAGCAGGCTCCAGGTGAAGCCAATGCTTCTCGGTCATAGCCCACACTTTGAATAGGACGAGTCCAATGCGCATCTAACCAGAGATCCAGTATGAGAGAAGGGGGAGAAAGGGGATGGAGGAAATACAAAATTTGAAAAAATATTGGGTATTTTTCAAAATCGAGGAAAAACACAAAACCTTAGAATCAGAGTCCTCTGAATTTCAAACAAGATGAAAAGAAATACATTCTTAAACATGCTGTAGTGAAACTACATAAAACCAAAGACAGAGAAGATTTTTAAAACAGATGCTTCCTAACAAGAGAATGATAGGCTTCTCAAAGGAAGCTGGACAAACACAGCACGCTATTTTCAAAGAGCAGAAAGAACACAATTGTTAGCCTAGATATTTACACCCAGAAGAACTGCATAAAAGCTTTTTCAGACAAAGGAAGAGTTTTCTACCAACAAGACCAAGGGAATTTCTAGAGGACGTACTTCAGGGAGAAGGAAAACAATTCCAGAAGTGAGGTCTGGTGAGCACAGAAACCATTACACATGTAACAGTTACACATGTGAGAAAATCTAAACAAACACTGACTTAATCAAATGCTAAAGTAGATTCTAATTTATTGAGCTAAAAAACTACATAGGATTAAAATACTAGACAAAATAGCATGTAAGTAAAAACATGTATATTAAAATTCTTTGGCAATCAATAAAATACTAGATTTAGCGTATATAATTTCCTAACAAGCGTGAAGAAAGGGGAGGGAGATAAAAAGGATAGTTCTAAAACAAAGGGGGGGGCGTGGAAGGAATAATGGACAAAAGGTGCAAAACTAGGTGGCAAAAATAAATTCAAACAGAGAAGCTATCACAATCAATGCAAAAGGACTAAACACCCCAGTTAAAAAACAACTATTAGATTGACTATAGAAACAAAATCTCATTATCATCTCTTTACTGTGGGCATAACAAAAACACAAGACCTGAAAAATGTTGAAAATAAAAGGTTGGAAAAGATATAAATTAGAAGTTGGTTAATCCACAATGTAGTTGGAAAGTTTAACATACCTCTCAGTAATTAATGTCAGCAGGCAAAAAAAATCAATAGGGTCATAGAAAATATGAAATACATAATGAGCAAGCTTGACAGAAACAGTATGCAAAATTCTCAGTGGCCAAAACTTGGAGAATGCACATTCTTATTAAGCATTATTGAAAATCGATAATATACTATGTAAAACAAGCTTCAAGAAAGTTCAGAGATTCAGAACAAGTTCTCTGACTTTAATATGTCAAAGTATAATTTCATGGGAAGCAGGTGTAGCTCAGTGGTTGAGAGCCTGCTTCCCATGTACAAGGTCCTGGGTTCCATCTCCCTGGCACATCCTAAAAAAAAAATTGCAAAGTATAATCTCCAGAAAAGTATGACTCACATAAAAATAAAGAATTAACAAGTATTGAAGATGAAATGTGTAAGATGGGGAAGTTGTTTCAAAGAGCATTTGAGTACCTGGGTAGTCATAAGCACTTTGAAAAAAGAATGTTACATAAGATTGCTAGATTAAGAACAAAACTGGTTAATGACCTAGAAGGCAATAAAACCATAACCTTTGGAGTTATTTTCTCTACTGGACAAAAATCTACACGCTAGCATGAAACAAAATCTGGGCCTTTGATCAAGATTGGAGAGCAAGTGAAATGAAGATACATCCCCCCAAGTAATTAAATAATCCTTGGCCAATTAAGCAATACACTTACCTTCCTTTGCCTTATTTCCAAGTTTGGAATAATTTTTCTTAACATGTGTGAACCTTCTTGGTTCATAGGGGATTTCTTCTAGGCAAGGGGAATCAATAGAGGATGTAAAATTATGACCTTCAGTCACAAAGCTCCCCTGTGGTACTAGCTGTGCTCAATTTTAAGACATTTTCAAACAAGTGCCTGCGCTCAGGGTCTCCTCTCCTGAGAAGTAAATTCACTCGCAGGCTTCCCGGCCGCCCGTGCCCCACCTTTGCAGCAGCCTGGTTGACTCAGAGTTCCGTTTATATTTCAAGCCAGCCTAACTTTAATAGAAGAGTTGCTAATATTCTCATTCTTTGGGGAAGGCATTTTTATATCTCCTATGGCAGCCTGCCTGGACATAATTATCTCCCTAGGTAACAATGATAATTTTCATGAGTGCACTGCTCTGAAAGTTACCTAAGTTTTGAAGGCTATGCCCCAACCCTGTTTTTCCCATAAACCCTGCTATTTTAGTGTATAATTTTATGGGAATGCAAGAGGAAACAGAAGTGGCTCAAGCAGTTGGGCTCCCGTCTACCATAGAGGAAGTCCAGGGTTCAATGCCCAGGGCCTCCTGGTGAGGGCAAGCTGGCCCACGCAGCAGGCTGCCCACATAGAGTGCCGACCCACGCTGGAATGCTGCCCCACACGGGAGTGCCCCTCTGCATGGGAGTGCCACCCAGTGTGGGAAAGTCACCCCACACAGGAGTGGCAGCTGACGTAGAGAGCTGGCACAGCAGGATGACACAACTAGAGACCCAGAGGAGAGAAAATAAGAAGATGTAGCAGAACAGGGAGTTGAGGTGGCACAAGAGAGTAATCGCCTCTCTCCTACTCTACAAGGTCCCAGGACTGGGTCCTGGAGCTGCCTAATGAGAATACAAGCAGACACAGAAGAACACACAGTGAACAGACACAGAGAGAAGACAACAGAGGGGATTGGGTGGAGGGAGAAATAAATAAAATAAATCTTAAAAAAAGAGAGAGAGAGAGAGAATGAAAGGTTTTCAGGAACAGATATATCACATTCTAGCAGAAACATCTTCATTTCATAAAGTGCTGAAATGTTCAGAGATATTTTTAAGCAGATTGTGGCTAAAGTTTTATGTGAGAGCTATACATTACCGATTAATGAATCCACTGATATCTTCCATCACTCCTCGTACATAATTTATCTACAATGAAGATAATGACATTACTGGTGAGATTATGCATGTTTAGGAATACAACTGGGAATACATTTTCAAACTTTGGTTACTTTTCTATTGAGCTGATTAGAATTTAAGCAGCAAATGGTGCATAAGCATCTCTCCAGATGGAGCTACTGCAAATACCAGGGACAAATGAGGCTTATTGCTCAGATCCTTTTTTGAATCTTATTTTAATCTGAGAATGGCTGAGGCCATTAAACTGTAAATATTATTAAATCCAGGGTGTTAAACTCCCATTTTTTGAAACCAATATGTGAGGAAATGTAACCAATGCATATCCAGTAGTAGTTTCTCCCAGAAGTGATAGTTTCCATGGGGCCATATATTAACACAGTGGGTTTGTTTTTAATTCAAAGGTGAACAATTTCCTGAAAGAAAATAAATTTGTTAGATGAGTTTTACACTTAGGACTAACTTTTTCAACTAGATTATATAGCAGGTTTTGTTTTTTTTTTAATAAATGAGCTCTTTTTCAGTGCCAAGGTTTTGACAAAAAATATATATATTTAGAGCATTTTATCAAATTTTGTACTGGCACAGGAGCATTTGTATTGGTAATAGTTACATTTCCCCAAACATTTCTAAGTAAGTTAGGTTAAACAATGTGAAATAGTAGCAGGTAAAAATCATAGATATTTGATAAGGCTTGGTAAGGGCTTTTTACTTCTTCACAGAAATTTAGAAAATGAATGAACTCTGACTGACTACCACATCCTTTGGCAAGTCGGGTGGTTACCATTTATTTTGCTTTCAACAAAATTAAAAATATTAATAGTAGTATATAAACCATATGAGTAAATCATTAAATGCAGAAAAAAAAACATTTAACAAAATCCAATAGCTCTTCATGATAAAAATTTTAAAAATAAAAAATAAAAAAACCACCCAACAGGAAACAGAAAGGAACTTTCTCTTTCTCAACCTGATAAGGAGATCTACAAAAACCGCAACAACTGGGAAACGGACTTTGGCCCAGTGGTTAGGGCGTCCGTCTACTACATGGGAGGTCCGCGGTTCAAATCCCGGGCCTCCTTGACCCCTGTGGAGCTGGCCATGCGCAGCGCTGATGCGCGCAAGGAGTGCCGTGCTGCACAGGGGTGTCCCCCGCGTGGGGAAGCCCCACGCGCAAGGAGTGCGCCCGTGAGGAAAGCCGCCCAGCGTGAAAAGAGAGAGCAGCCTGCCCAGGAATGGCGCCGCCCACACTTCCCGAGCCGCTGACGACAACAGAAGCGGACAAAGAAACAAGACACAGCAAATAAACACCAAGAACAGACAACCAGGGGAGGGGGGGAAATTAAATAAATAAATAAATCTAAAAAAAAAAACAAAAAACGCAACAACTAACACCATACTTAATGGAGAAAGAATGAATGCTTTTCCCCTCAGATTAGGAACAGGACAAGGATGTCCAATCTCATCACTTCCACTGAACTTTGTACTGGAGGATCTAGCCAAGGCGATTAGGCAAAAGAAATAAAAAGCAACCGGAATGGAAAGGAAGAAGCAAAACTATCTCTATTTGCAGATGATATGCATATAAAAAATCCTAAATTCACTAAAAAACTAATAGATTTAATAAGCAAGTTCAGCAAGGTTGCAAGATAAAAAATCAATTGTATGTCAATACACTAAAAATGAACAATCTGAAAATGAAATTAAAACAATTCCACTTGCAATAGCATCAAAAAGAATAAAATAGGACTAAATTTAACAACATTGAAAACTAAAAAACACTGTTAAAAGAAATTAGAGATCTAAATAAATGCGAAAACAGTCCAGGTTCATTGATCAGAAGAATCATTGTTAAGATGACAACATTCCCCAAATTGAGGTCCAGTTTCAATGCCCTGTCATTAAAAACAAAGCAAATTTTTTACGGAAGTTGATAAGTGGATCCTAAAATTCACATGGAAAAATGCAAGGAATCCAGAATTGCCAAAATAATCCTGAAAAAGATCGAAGTTGCAGGACTCATACTTCCCAATTTAAAAAGTTACTTCAAAATAATCAGGACAGTGTACAGTATAAGGACAGACATATTGAACCCAGAACCTCACACATGGGAAGCTGGCGCTCAACCACTGAGCTACATGAGATAGTAATAGTATAAGTGTGATATTCACCCTCTAATAATTTGTCAGAAGAGTGCCTAGCTGATTCAATAGGGAAAGAATAATCCTTTCAACAAAAGAGGGTGAACAACTGAATATCCCAAAAGAATGATGTTGGACTCCTACCTCACACCACATACAAAATTAACACAAAATGGATCAAAGAAATGTAAGAGCTAAAACTATGGAACTCTTAGAATAAAACAGAGGGGTTAATCTTCAGTGCCGTGGCTTAGACAATGGTTTCTTGCACAAGCAACAAAAGGGAAAAGATAAATTCTACTTCATCAAAATTTAAAATTTTTATGCTTCCAAAGGCACTATTAAGAGAGTACAAAGACAACTCATGGAATGGGCAAAAATATTTATGAGTTATATATCAGATAAGGGATCTATTGTACTCAGAATATATCATGAACTCTTACAATACTATAATAAAAGACAATAACTCATTTAAAAATGGGCAAAAGTTCTGAATAGACATTTCTCCAAAGAAGATATATAAGTGGCCAATAAGTATTAGCCATTCGGAAAATCAAATCAAAACCATACAATGGAATATTATTCAGCAACAAAAGAAACAAACTTCTGTTATATGATGCAACATAGGTGAGCTTCAAATACATTGTGCTGAGTGAAGAAGAAGACACTGAAAACTAGGTATGTAGCATCCCATTTGTAGTAAATATTCAGAAATGGAAAATCTAAAGAGACAGGAAGTAGATCAGAGGATGGAGGCAAATGACCGTTGCCTGCATAATCACAAGAGGACTCTCTCAGGTGACTGAATTGTTCTAAAGCTGGATTGTGGCAATAACTGCACAATTCAATAAATTTACTAAAAATCATTGAACTGCCCATTTACAATAGCTGAACTTTAGAGTATGCAAATATAATTCAATAAGGTATTTTTAAAATCTAGGGGGGGAAAAAACGTTATCTCGCATTAAAATAACATTTTTTTCTCTTCCTGTTATTTAACCAGGTAGTTATTTTTCTGTTCCATCATTTCCTAAGTACCTATTATGAGTCAGGTGCTGGATATCACACTTATACTATTACTATCTCATTCACTATTCGCTTCAACCTATTTCTCAGAGGAAGATACTGAGACCTAGAACTTAAGTAACCTGGCCAGGATCACACAGACAGTAAGTAGAAGGTAGAATTCAAACCCAGTTCTGTCTGACTTCAAAGCACAGGCAGTCTCTAAGCTACCCTGCTGCTCTGCTAAGGAATGAAAGCGATTCAGACAGCCTTTTTTTAGCAAAAGGAAAAAGAGTGTTTGCCAAGGCAACAAAACTCTCAAATTCAAAACATATCGACTTTCCGCAAAGCCAAACCTAGAATATTGCACGATCTTTGTTGCTGACATAAAATGGGAACTGGACAAGTGACTCTAAGATTCAGATCACCCAAAGTCAACCCAGGGTCTCCAGTCACTACCTCTAGTTGGTTCCTTTGTTTGCAGAATAGATGAAATGAATATCTCCCTTAGTATTTATACTAATCTCTCAAGAAGTTGATTTGAACGCAAATTCCAGGACCTCATGCCCAGATATTCTGGTCCAATAGGCCAGGAGTGGGGCCCCAGGATCTGCATTTTTAACAAGCATAAAATCATTAAAATCACAGCCTTCAGAGACAGATGTAGGTGAGTTTTAATGCTGCCTTTGGCCATTAACTAGTTATGGCACCTTAGACAGGTTAGTATCTCTGAGTCTCAGTTTTACTATCTGGTAAATGATGTTGATAATAATATCTATCTCTGAAAATTGTGAATTTTGAGTACTTGATGCTCTGAGAAAGCACTTAATAAACAGGAACTATTTTATTCATTTGTTTGTATTTCCTAGAGAGTTTGAAAAGATGGAGTTTTGCCAGCAGGCCAGATTGAATGCTTTTTTCTCCAAATCAGGTCAGAAGCAAACAGACTGTCGAGTTCAACAAAATCAACCCAACAGAGAAAGCAAAATAACCAGGCCTGCAGCCATAAGGCATTGCTTTGTGTCCTTTGTGAAAGAATTTATCCGTGGCCTTCAAAACCAATGGGGGGGGGCGGGGAGGGCAGGGAATAGGCAAGAGTAGTAACAGTGAGGCAAAGATGACACCTGCTGGCAGTGTGCAGCCCCGCAAAAGGCATTTTTGTTGCTTAGTTTCCTCTGAGATGGGTCGTTCTTTTCAGTATTCTACCCATGGCTCTCTTGCTTATGAAATGTTATCACCAAGGAAATAATCAGAGATGCAGACAAAGGTCTACATGCAAAAGTTTTCATCAAGTGTTATTCATAAAAGTGAAATATTGGAAAAACTTAATGTCCAACAGTGAAAAACAGGTCAAATAAATTTTGGTCCATCCATGCAATGGACTACCTGGCAGCCATTAAAAGTTATGTTTTCAAATAATGTTAACAGCATTGAGAAACGCTCGTATTAAAATGTTAAGTGCTGGGAAACGGACTTTGGCCCAGTGGTTAGGGCGTCCGTCTACCATATGGGAGGTCCGCGGTTCAAACCCTGGGCCTCCTTGACCCGTGTGGAGCTGGCCATGCGCAGCGCTGATGCGCGCAAGGAGTGCCGTGCCACGCAAGGGTGTCCCCCGCGTGGGGGAGCCCCACGCGCAAGGAGTGCGCCGGTGAGGAAAGCCGCCCAGCGTGAAAAGAAAGTGCAGCCTGCCCAGGAATGGCGCCGCCCACACTTCCCGTGCGGCTGACGACAACAGAAGTGGACAAAGAAACAAGACGCAGCAAATAGACACCAAGAACAGACAACCAGGGGAGGGGGGGGAAATAAATAAATAAATAAATCTTTAAAAAAAAAAAAAAAAAAAATGTTAAGTGCTAAAAGCAGATTATAAAATGAAACATGTATAGAATAGTGATTAAGTAAAGTCAATGCATGCATATGTTCATAGAAAGAAATCTGCAATAGAACGAAATGTAGAACATTGTTAATAATGATCATGTCTGAGATTGGTATTTTCTTCTTTACCCTTTCCTGTATTTTTCCAACACTTACACACACACACACACACACACAAGTATTGCTTTAGTGATTAGAAAGCATAAGAATAGAAATAACTTCTTTAAAAATGAAAAAATCTCAATCACACTGTATGAGAGAAGGGCCTTGCAACAAGATCCTGATAGACTCATGATAAAGATCTGAGGTGAACAGTTAAGAATCAGCTCACAGGAACTGTGATTAGAGAAGCTGATGAGAAAGTGTGAGCCTCATGGTGACATTAGCACCGTCCCATACTGCAAAGTCACAAGACAGTAGAACAACAGAACAAAAGAACGAGACTATTTCACAGCTTGAGAAACAGAAAGTTTTTAATTCTCCCAGGCCTAATCCTCAGATTCCTGCAACCAGTTCTCCTTTCTTATTATTTCTAGGGAATTTTCTTGCAAAAAAAATGAATGTGATTAAAAGGTCTCTCCCTGCTGGATGGGGGGGTATAGCCATATCTTTTCCATGAATGTCTGATGGATGCACCTTTTGCTTCCTGCAGAAGGGGCAAGGCCCTGGCTCTCACACACCAGTTCTGTGACCAAAGGGAAATTGCTTGAATTTTCTGAGCCTCACTCTTCTCATTGGCAAAATAACGGTGACAATAGCCACCCAGCTGACCTCCCACAGTGGAGAACTTTACCTAAGATAATGGGCTTTGGAAGCAATCCCCGATGTAACTCACACGTAAGGGCATAGTAGCCAACATCGTTTATTGAGTGCTCACTATGTGCCAGGAGCTTCATAAGATGTTTTTTATACATCATTTCATTTTATCATCATAAAAATTTTACGAGGTAAGTATAATCCCCACTTCATACACAAGAAAATTGAGCCTTCGAGCTACTCAAAATCTAACACCCTTTACACTGCAGAGTCAGGATTTGAGTCTGACAAAAGTCAGACTCTTAAACATTATTCGTACTACTGCATAGACTCTTAGAACTCAGAAGAGCCCAACAGATCATTAGGTTGAAACTCTGTCTTTTGCAGATTAGGACACCAAGACCCAGAGAGGGGGACACGACTTGCCCACACAACCAACAGAAAATACCATAAACTTCACAGGACACTAGTTTCTCCGCACGATTGATTCTCAGCCCAGCCACTGTGGTTCTCGGTCACTCGAGCCCTGGGGCGTGGGCCAGTGTTTCTGTTCTCATTTAGCAGCACTTCTCTGTTGGTGGTAACCAGAAACATTTGGATCCACCCCATTACTCAATGGCCAAATTACATATTCTGAACCGGGTGAACCTTTGAACTTCTGGGAATAGTGAGTTTCCACACAGTCAAGTTTTACCACTACCCAAGTCAATGGGAGGAAACGGGGTGAGGGGCAGAGAAGCCAGGAGTAAGAGGGGTCCCAGGTGACCAGCCAAGCTGAGCTCTAGAAGCAGGATGCACCCAAATTTTATTATTCAATGTAGGACTCCTGAGAAAGAAAGGAGAGGCTCCTAATGATTCTGTTGCCATACCATAAGGTAAAGAAAGACATTGTCAGGAGCATCTGGTTGAAAGAGAAGCCAGTGAGGGACAGAGGTGCCAGAACCTAAGTCAAAGGGTCTGAGACTGAAAGCAGACAGATGATGCTGAGTTTGGACATCCCTTTGGGTTGTGGTCCTAGAACAGGTGGATGATTTGCTATTCATAAATACCTAAATGTCACTTCTCTGGTGCTGTGCCTTAGCCCATTGGTAGCTCTAGAAGGGGCAAAGATCGTGACCACTTTAAAGTCCACTTACCCACCATGTATGGGCATAGAATTCACCATAAAGAATGTTCCCCATTTAATTTACTCCAGCTCCCCTTCTCACTACAGTACCAATCCTATGAACATAGCAGTTCCCCCAAAACAGTTCACTTTTTCAAATTTCTCTGCTCCTGGACCATAAATGACCATAACTTAAGCTCCAGTGCTCTGTGAACTCTACTGTCTGCCTTTCACTTATAAGACTGTCCCAGGTTCCACTTCATTCATTAAGTCATTCAACAAATCCACCATATGCCAATCACTGTCCAAATGAACAAAACAAAGATGGAGTTTATATTTTACAAAGAGAAGACAGACAATAAAAAGCAAGCATAGGGAAGCAGATGTGGCTCAAGTGATAGGGCTTCCGCCTAATATATGGGAGGACCCAGGTTCAATCCCCCAGGCCCCTGGGGCCTCCTGGTGAAAAAGAAGAAGAGAAAGCATGCCTACGTAGTGAGCCAGTGCCTGCGTGGTGAGTCAGTGCCCACGCGGCAATGAGTGCCTGCTCAGCGAGCCAATGCCTACACAAGTGAGTCACAAAGCAAGATAATGACACAACAAGAGAGTCAAAAGGGAGAGTCAAAGTGAAGCACAGCAGAAACCAGGAACTGGGGTGGCACAGCTAATAGGGAACCTCTCTCCACATCAGAGGTCCCCAGGACTGAATCCCAGTGAATCCTAGAGGAGAAAAAGTAAGAAGAGAAGTTCAAAAGAGAAACAGATACAGAAGATCACACTGCGAATGGATACAGACAGCAAAAACAGCAGGGCAGAGGGAAGGGGGAAGGAAGGGGGGAGGAAAGGGGGAGGGGGAGGGAAATAAATAAATAAATCTTTTTTTAAAAAAGCAAACATATTCAATAAGTAAATTCTGCAGTATGTCAAAGGGTGATAAGATAATATGTAGAGTAAGAGAGATCAAGATTAAATTTTTAAATAGAGGTCAGGGAGATCAAGGACATCTTCATTAAATAGTTACATTTTAGCAAGGATTGGAATAAACTAAGGAAATAGGCCATGATGATATCTTGGTGGGTAGGGGGACTCCAGGCAGAAGGAGTAGCCCATGCAAAGGTCATGAGGCAAGAGTAGCCCTGACATGTTCACAAAGCAGCAAGGAGGACAGAGTGTTTAGAGCAGAGTAAACAAACAGGAAGATTGCTCAGAGATGAGGTCAGAGGGGTGGTAGGGGACAGACTGAGGAGACTTGTAGCCATCATAAGGCCCTTGGCATTTACTCTAAGAGAAATGGGTAACAATTGCAGAGTGTTGAGTAAAGGAGTAAAATGATAGAACCTACTTTCTCAAAGGATCACTTTAGCTGCTGTGATGAGTGGCGATTAGACTGGAAAGAGCACAGGTAGAGCAGGATGGCTTAAGGAGAGGCTTTTACAGTAACTGAGAAAAGGGAAAATGGTGACTTAGAATAATGTGACAGCAATGGAGGTGGTAAAAAGTGGTTGGACTCCGGATATATTTTGAAAATTGAGCCAACAAGATTTCCTGACTGGTTGGATACAGGATGTAAAAGAAAAAAAGGAGTCAAAAATGGATCCAATGGATCAAAGACCTAAATATAAAAGCAAGAACCATAAAGCCCCAAGAAGAAAATGTACGAAAACATTTTCAAGACCTGGTGGTAGGGAAGCAGACTTGGCCCAATGGATGGGGTGTCCGCCTACTAGGTGGGAGATCCACAGTTCAAACCCCAGGACTCTTTGACCCATGTGGAGCTGGCCCATGCGCAGTGCTGATGCACACAAGGAGTGCCCTGCCACGCAGGGGTGTCCCCCGCGTAGGGGAGCCCCAGACGCAAGGAGTGCGCCCCATAAGGAGAGCCACCCAGTGCAAAAAAAGTGCAGCCTGCCCAAGAATGGTGCCACCCACACGGAGAGCTGACACAACAAGATGATGCAACAAAAAGAAATACAGATTCCTGGTGCCACTGATAAGGATAGAGGCGGTCACAGAAGAACACGCAGTGAATGGACACAGAGAGCAGACAACTGTGGGTGATGGGAGAGAAATAAATAAATAAATAAATCTTTAAAAAAAAAAAAAAAAGACCTGGTGGTAGGTGGTGCATTCTTAAACCTTATACCAAAAGCACCAGCAACGAAAGAAAACATGGGTAAATGGGACTTCTTCAAACTGAAACACTTTCGTGATTCAAAGGACTTCCTCAAGAAAGTGAAAGGGAGCCCATTTAATGGGATAAAATAGTTGGAAACTACATATCTGATAAGGGTTTGATTTCCACTCTATATAAAGAGATCATACAACTCAACAATAAAAGAGCAAGCAATCCAATTAAAAAATAGGCAAAAGGGAGCAGATGTGGTTCAAGAAGTTTAGTGCCTGCCTCCTACATGGGAAGTCCATGGTTTGGTTCCCAGTGCCTCGTGAAAAAAACAAAAACAAAAAACAAAAAATAAAATAAAACCAACAAAGGGAAGCATTGTGGCTCAGTGGTTGAGTGCCAACTTCCCACATACGAGGTCCTGGGTTCAATCCCTGGCCCCCAGTACCTCAAAAAAAAAGGGCAAAAGATTTAAATAGATATTTCTCCAAAGAGGAAATACAAATGACCGAAAAGCACATGAAAAAAAAAGTTCCATATCACTAGCTATAAGGGAAATGCAAATCAAAATGACAATGAGATATTATCTCACACCGCATAGAATGGCCATTATTAAAAAACCGGAAAACAATATGTGCTGGAGAGGATGTGGGGAAATAGGAACACTCCTTGTTGGCGGGACTGTAAAGTGGTACAGCCTCTGTGGGAGACAGTTTGGCAGTTCCTCAGGAAGCTAAATATAGAACTGCCATATGATCCAGCAAGTCCTCTACTAGGAATATATCGAGAAGAACTGAAAACTGTGACACAAACAGACATCTGCACACTGATGTTCATAGCAGCGTTATTCACAATTGCCAAAATATGGAAACAACCCAAGTGTCCATCAACCAACAAATGGATAAATAAAATGTGATATATATATATATATGATAGACTACCATGCTGCAGTAAGAAGACATGAAATTGGGACACATATGATAACATGGATGAATCTGGAAGACTTTATGCTAAGTGAAGTAAGCCAGACACAAAAGGACAAATATTGCATGGTCTACTGTTATGAACTAAATATGCAGAATAAACACATGGAGTTAAAACCTAGAGTATATGTTATTAGGAGATAAAAGGAGGACTGAGAAGGACTACTGATGCTTAACATACATAGAAGTTTTAGTTAACTTGACTGTGAAATTGTGGAAATGGATAGAGTTGATGGTAACACATTATAGTGAGTAGCAGGTGGTTTATACATAGAATTGAGGCTGAGAAGTGTAGCTTAGGGATGTAATTGTCAATTGAAAGAAAGCTAGAGAATAATCTAAGGACTGAATAACACAGTGAACCCTAGGTGGATGAAAATTGTGGTTGATGGTACAGATGTAAGAGTGTCCTTCTGTGAGATAAGAGCAGGTATAAGTCACTATTGCAGGGTGGTGGGAATGTGGAGAAGGATGGGAAAAATACATTTGGTGTGACCTATGGACTGTGGTTAACAGCAATACTGTAATATTCTTGCATCAATGCCAAAGCTGTACTGTGTTGATAATGGGGAAGAGGAAGATACGGAAAAAGTGTGCCAAATATATGCTATGGACCATGTTTGGTGGTAATAGTCTGATGATATTATCTCATAATCTGTAACAAATGTTCCAGCACGGTATGGTGTGTTGGTGAAGGGGTGTTGTATGGGAATTCTACACAAGTGCATGACTGTTTTGTAAGTTCCCAACCTCTGTAATAAAAATATATTTTAAAAGTAGTGGGATGTGTTGGGGGGAAAATATACCAGATATAAGATATAGATTATAGTTAACATTTTGATGATGCTCTTGCTTAGTTTGTAACAAATGTTTCACAACAATGCAAGGTGTTGATGATGGGGTGATGTATAGCACCCCTGTATGATGTTATGCATGTTTATTTTGTAAGTTTATAACTTTTATTATACTCCTATTGTTTATGTATGTACATGTATGAATAATTTACTTCAATAAAATAAAATGTTTTAAAAAATTCTTACAAAGGGTAAAAAAAAATGGCTCCAACGTTTTTATCTGAGCTACAGGAAAAATGGAATTACTGTCAACTGAGATAAAAAAATAAAATAAAAAGACTGTAGGTGGAGCAGATTTGGTTTTTTTTTTGTTTTCATTTGGGGGATCAGATATTAGCAGTTCAATGTGGAGCAAGTAGAACTGATGAGTTCTCATTTAGATACACAAGTCAGCGGGGCACTTGAGTGTTCTGGGAGCTAGTAACAATTTAAATGATATTGAAAGACTTGAGACTGGATGAGGTCATCCAGGGACTGAGACAGAGAAGAGAACCAAGTACTGAGTCCTGGAGCCCTCCAACTTTAAGAAGTCTGGAGATGAAGAGGAATCAGCAAAGGAGACTGGGAAAGACCCCTAGTGAATTGAAAGGAAACTAGGAAACTACAATAAGACAGATTCTAATTTCAATGGGCACACTGGCCAGGACTATTCTATTGTCTGATAACTTTGCTTTGTTTGCCTAAAGCAATGCAAATAAATTCCAGACCTCCAAGTGCATTTTCCTTTGCACTTATCTAGTCCTCTTCTCGTGGTCACCGTGTAGGTCTCTTAGCAGCCAGAGCAGTGGCCCTGATGTCAGGAAAATGGCTCAGGAGTGGGCAGCTATCTGCCGCTTTGATATGCTCCATTCCAGAGGAAGAGCTGCCAACCAAAATGGAGCCCATGGGTTGGGCCCCACTCAACATTACCAAAACACAGAATGAGAGAACTTTCAAAGGAGCAGGTGGACCGAAGTCTCAGGGCATTACAGGGCTTATGGGAGCACTGCCACTTGGAGAAGATGATGTACCCCAGGAACGGAGCAGACAGGCTTGGGGGCCCAGGTCATCCAAAGACTTGAGACATGTAGCCTGTTACCTCAAATAGAGGGTTGTTCTGCCCTATATCTTCCGTGCCACATGCTGAAGTTGCCCTAAGGAGGGAAACGTGTTTAGGGATTCATTTCTGAGGCTGTAAGAACACAGAAATATCTTCAAAGCTTCAACTCTCCAAGCTGATTGATATACGCTGACTCATTTTTGAAATTCCATCATTAGAGATTAATCTCTTGATTTTGAAATGTTTTTAATAAGCACTGCTCTCCATCAGCTCATACTGGTAACAAAGAGTTCGATAGAGAGAAACAGGAAGAAGGGAAAGGGCACAGGGCCACAACGATGGAAAAAGCCCCTTACACCTCCACCCCACCGCCCAGGTGGGAAATGGCCCAAAATGCAGCAGGAAGCATAACCTTACCACCTGGAGTTTCCCTGTTGACCAATGTAGGGGAGTCACAGGGATGAGTCAGAAACAATTTGGTTGAAGCTTTTGAGCTGCCTATGCAAATTTTCTTGGGCCTTCTTGCAACCACAGAGGAAACAGCCTAAACCCAAAAATCTTGCTGCTACAAAGAAGCCAAAAGGAGATCACATGCCTGTGTGGGGTCTGAGGGCAGGTTTCTTGCTCAAAGCTTGAAGGATCCCCAACTGCCACCCACACACACACCCTCTTCTGTCCTCTGCCAACTTCTTCTGCCCTTTTGCTACTCATCCAAATCCATATCTCCCCCAAAATTTCTACTGCCCAATGTTGAAAAAGACTCAAAACTGTAATTCTTCATCCTGTTTTATCTCATGTTTCTCATCCCTCTTCCCTAGGTCTTTTTAAAATGTCTTCCTTTCTGAGCCTCCTCTTGACATAAAGGTGCAATGGACACAACCAATCCAGTGTCCACATAGAAGAGGTGGCATTGGATTGGGAAAAGTGGACATAATGGACAAAGGGTATGGGGAAAGGCAGGAAGAGATGAGAGGTGGAGGTGTCTTCGGGACATGGAGCTGCCCTGGATGGTGCTTCAGAGGTAATCACCGGACATTGTAAATCCTCACAGGGCCTACATGATGGAATAGAGGAGAGTATGGGCCATGATGTGAACCAATGTATATGAGGTGCAGAGGTGCCCAAAGATGTACTTACCAAATCCAATGGATGTGTCATGATGATGGGAACGAGTGTTGTTGGGGGGGGGGAGAGGGGGGGTGGGGGGGTGGGGTTGAATGGGACCTCACATATATATTTTTAATGTAATATTATTACAAAGTCAATAAAAAATAAAAAAATTAAAAAAAATAAAAAAATAAAATGTCTTCCTTGTGGAGGACCTAGGGAATTCCCTGGATCCATCAAACCTTGTTGCTTTTCTAATTCTGAGTCAACCACTTTCTCTGAGGGCAGCACTCTAAGAACCTGCTAGAAAACCAGGTCCCAAATGCTTAGCCAGCTCCCAACCCAGCATCCAGGTCTTGGTTCATGAGCCTTGATCAGCTGCTGTGTCTACTCCCCTAGGTTCCTAATCTCTGCCCTGTGGGTAGATGTACACGATCCCGAGTAGTTGCCGGATACTTCAAGCTCTGTCTGCACAGCCAGAAGCCTGAACTCTGGTATCTTCTTGTACTTCAAATAACTATGTCCTTGGTAACCCTTAGGCATCCATCCGAAACTTCGGAGTGAGTCACTTTGATTTGATCCGGGATAGAGTGAAAAGATTAGCAAAATGTAGTGAAAAGGTCTTGACCTGGGAATCCAAATCTCCATTGTTATATGAACTTGAACAAATCACTTAATCTCCCTGTCTTTCAGTTTGTCCAGTCTCTTCTGGGGTGGGACAGAGCAGGCCCAGAATGAGGACAGGGGTCCTGAGGACTAGAGCTGGGAGGGGTGGATGCCCAACACAGCCAGGAGAACCAGGAGGCAGAGGAATCGCCACATGCTCAGAGAACACTGAGGACCCAGACTCAGGAAGCCCAGTTTCTAACCAAGCCCAAGTGGCCAAAGCCAGAAGACACATTGTTATATTTTATATATGGTGGTTGGGGGAAGCTGCTCTGATATATGGACATTTGAGCAAAGTCCTGGAGCCAAAGGATTAAAAGGTAGATCAATGCTGACTATTCGTTTAATCACCAATTATTTACTGAACATCTGCCTCACGCTAACATCTCAGCAAGGTGCTGGGTGTACAATGATGAGTAAAGCAAGAGTCCCTGCCCTAACTGAATTTATAGTTTGACAGTAGAGACAGGGAAAAAAGAAAGGCAACATAAATATTATGACAAGTTGTGACAGGTATAATGAAGGAAACAGGCAAGGTGCCCAGATAGAAATAAAGAGAGAAGGACCTAGTTTAGATAATGAGGCATCAGGGAACAAGGAAAAGGACAGATTCAGAGAAAGAGCAGTAAAGACGGTTGCTATAAATGAACCCGGAAGTTCATTTTTATTGGCTGGTCTAGGCTTAGGACAGACACATTTCCTCAGCTGTGAAATGCATTCAACAAATATTTATTCTCATTGAGGGCACTATTGAAATTTGGGGTGGGACAATTCTTAATTGTGCAAACTGTCCTGAACATTAGTTTTTGCACTTGCCACTAAATGCCACCCCTCAGTCATTATGAGGCCCAGACACCCACCACCCTTTACAAACACACACACACACACACACACACACACACACACACACACACACACAGCCAAATGCTCCCTAGGGCTACTATCCTCAGTTGAGAACCAATGAACTAGAAAATCTATGGCTCTTTCTAACCAAGCTAACATGATCATGTGGTACACCAGAAATTCAGTTTCCTGGAGCCAATCTTAGCATCATCAGAGGATAATTTAGTCTCTGCATTCACTTATTTTTAAAATAATGACGCTAACATAGTTATATGGGTAAACATATCAAGGAATTTTTGTGATAAGTTACTTGATATGAAAACATTCCAACATAACCAAAAATGGATCCTTACATTTCGAAGGGAACAATCCTAAACCTTTTTGAATACCATTATAGTACATAATTTACCCCATAAAAAAGACAATAAAAAAAATAAATGATGGCGGCGGACTTGGTCCAGTGGTTAGGGCGACCGTCTTCCACATGGGAGGTCCGCGGTTCAAACCCTAGGCCTCCCTGACCCATGTAGAGCTGGCCCATGAGCAATGCTGATGCATGTGCCGTGCCACGCAGGGTTGTCCCCCGCATACGGAAGCCCCATGCGCAAGGAGTGCGCCCGTAAGGAGAGCCGCCCAGCTCGAAAGAAAGTGCAGCCTGCCCAGGAATGGCGCCGCACACACACACGGAGAGCTGACACAAGATGGCGCAACAAAAAGAAGCACAGATTCCCGTGCTGCTGACAACATCAGAAGCAGACAAAGAAGACACAGCAAATAGGCACAGAGGACAGACAACCACGGTGGGGGGGAGGGGAGATAAATAAATAAATCTTTAGAAATTAAATAAATGAAACTTTAAGTGAACTTTTAATCCCATTAATTAATCTATTAATAAAGGATTGAAAATCACTTATAGGGAAGCGGATATGGCTCAAGTGATTGCACTTCCGCCTATCACATGGGAGGTCTCAGGTTCAGCGCAGTTGGAGCAGTGGGTAGGTGTGGCAAACTGATGCAACAAGATGACACAACCAAAGAGACACAAAGAGGAAAGACAATGAGAGATAGAACAAACCAGGGACTGAGGTGGCTCAGGGGATTGAGGGCCTCTCTTCCACATGGGAGGTCCCAGGTTTGGTTCCTGGTATAGAGAAGATGAGCAGACACAGAAAGTATCAAGCAAATGGACACAGAGAGCAGACAGCGACCAACAATGGGGAGGGGGAAGGATTATAAATAAATAAAATATATCTTTTTTTAAAAAAATCACTTATAAAGCTATTCTCTGACTCAAAGGCATCATTTTTCTAGACCTCTTTAATCTCCAGCAAGCACAGTTGGCATAATGGGGGAGTCCATTTTTTACAAAGAAATAGGTTTTATTACTTCTCAAGCATTACTGCAAGAACGACCAGAGAGTAAAGTAAATTGATGGCTGGCAGTCAGCTACGCTCATTCACTTCTCCATGCCTGTCCCTTAGCTCGCATAATTTACTACATAACATTCTTTGTTGGCCAGAACCACAAATGTTAAATCTAAAAATGCCAAAGACTTACTGTACCACTGTGTGAATGTAAAAGAATAGAGAAGAAAGTTTTTAGTGCTGTTTATAAGTTTTTAAAACTACTTTTTACGGCACCTTTGCAATATTTTTATGTGAATGTGTTTTCCGCTCTAAGCCATGTTGTTTTCCTTCCTTGTAAATTTCGTGCTCTGGATATTAATTCTTAAGCAAATGGCCTAAACTCTCCACTGGCCAATTTGGATTTGTCAGGAGAGGGGGCTCTGTTGCATGCGTTGCCTTTGAAATATGAGCACAACGAGATGACTTCACAGCGCGTGAGCATGCCAACCGAATTCAGGCTGAGGAACACAGCCGACACAGACAACCCTTTCATCTCAACCCTCTTCAAAACTGCCATAAATTTTTGCTGCTGAATGTATTGCCAGGAGCCTGAGGCCAGTTTTCACATTTTGGAGGATTTGAAGGGTGTCTAGTTACCAACTTCTCCTCTACCTCAGCCCCACGGTGAAACATGGTGGTGACTTTACACAGTGGTACCTGCCCCTTGCAACAAAGCAGTTGTTTTGCTATTTGAAGGCTGAGAAGGATGTACCACAGAAGTCAGAGAAGTGAAACAGAAAAGGGAAGTACGGGGAGGCAGTTAACACAAACCGCTTCAAAACTACTTTTAGAATTTCAGGCTGAGTAGAAAGTGGCCCTGAAACTGAGAGTGAAACCTCAATCTTTTCTACATTCATCTTTGAAGCCAAAAGTTGGGGGCATGCCTGGCCCTGAAAGCACATGCCCTGTCTTCAGAAAGAGCAGATTTAAGTCATTTCCCCAGATTCCGTACATTAGCTTTGCTTTGTGTTACTGCGGCTGCTGAACGATTCCCCTCGTCTTCTCTTTACTTCCTTTATCCCCACACATTAATTCCTCAGGGTTAAGTCTTGCAAGGAAACTGAGAGTTGACTTTCAGCAGAATACACCATGCCCTGGCGTCACGCCGGCTGTCCAAGCATCGAAGTCTGTCTGTCCCTTACACGAGGTAATTGCCTCCAGCTGGACCAAGCTCACTGAGCAAACGCTGGGTTTCCACATGATTTTGCGGCAGCACCCATAATGAATATACCTCTTTGATGGAAGAAAGAAGCTCCATGGAATAAACGACTTAAGGATTTAGGACTGGAGCTGGAAACATGGGCTGCTTTGTCCCTATGCCCACTGTTTTACCATCTAAAACATTCCTGCCTTTTAAAGGATCTGTCTTTTCCAGCCTCAACTCTCAAGTGACTATAAGAGACTGGTGATTTGTTTTTAGATGCCAAGGTTATGAATACTCTTTTATGAGTATTTTCCTTTGAACTCTTTTCTCTTGAAGAAGAAAAATAGCCCTATGTATTACAGAGTTGTCTGTAATAGACAAAACATACAAATTGTTCTCTGAGGGGCAGTAAAATGCTCCAAAATGCACATAGAAAAATTCCAAATGCAACATAATGTTTATGGAGCAAGATTATTGTAGCTATAATTTTTAAAAAGTAGTATTTCTGACTGGCATGAATTATACAGAACATATTTCAGAGATTAATGCCAAGGTTAATACCTTCCAATGTCTCTCTTTATGGCATCATGATTGCTTTTCCCATATTTTTATTCATTCTTACTGATAGAATTCTTGGATGTGCCATCTAGGAGAAAGGAAATCTTCATTAACTTAAGGCACTGTTATTTTTTATTTTATCTTGTTTCACATATCCTCCAACCTCCCTCTCTAAAAATAATTCAACTAAAGCCAGCTCAACAGATTATGATAGATATCCTATTAATATCACTCTGCCTCAAAAGGAATTTATTAAATTACAGTTATATGTATAGTGCTATCAACTAACATTTAGGGTCTTTAGTAAACTTCCTTCCAGTCTCATTTAATATCACCAAACTATTTCTTTTCAGGTGTTAAGAATGTGTTTTCTCTGAACCCCTATCAAATGTTTCTTCTCTTCCAAAAATTACTCCAGATAGCTCAGCTCCCTTAAATCTTGCTTTGTGGCTTAGATTCTTCAGCCCTAGAACCACTCATGCTGATTTGCCCATCCTAATGCAAAAGTAGGCTTTTCTATGGCAGAAAAATAATTCTGCATGCAAATAATGTGCCTCTGAAGGCTAACACTGACAGGGGAATTGTGGCAACAATGATTTAAGAATGCTCTCCCAGACTGAATGAATGACCGACAATCAAGATACAGCACTGCTTTGCATTTGGCATTAAGAATATTCTGCAGGGAGTGGAAGTGGCTCAAGCAGTTGAGTGCCTGCCTCCCACATGGAAGATCCCAGGTTTGGGTCCCAGTGCTTCCTAAAGAAAACAAAAAAACAAGTAAACAAGCAAAAAATAAGCAAAAAACAACATGCAAAACAACAAGCAAACAAACGAGCAAACAATCAGCAAACAACAAGCAAACAATGAGCAAACAGATGAAGGAGCCAACTCAGGGGAACTGATGTGGTTCAGTGGTTGAGTGCTGGCCTCCTATATACAAGGTCCCAGGTTCAATCCCCAGTCTGGCCCAGTACCTAAAAAAATTCTGCAAACTTCTTTTCTTACACAGAGGCAATATTATATGAACAATTCAGTGCATGGCCTCTAAAGTAAGACTGCTTGTTTCAAATCCCGACTCTGACACTTACTAGCTGCATAATCTTGAAAAAACACTTAATTACACAGAATACCATAAAAAAAGAGGTTAATAATGCTACCTGCCTCATAGGATGGTTATGAAGATTAAGTTGGTAAAAACATGTAAAGCACTTGTGACACTGGCACAGGTTAGCCTGCAATAAATGTTAGCTCTGAATATAACTTAATTCTCAAAGATGTAACATCCATTTACATCACTTTAGAAGCAGATTTATAAAATTTGTAAAATTTTTAAATCTTAGAAACATCCTTAAAAATCATCATCATGAATTACAGATAATGCTGTATATATGATTGTTTATATCTAGCTATATAATTTTTTTATGTTTTTTTAAACTCTCCCACCCCCACCATGGTTCCCTTGTCTGTCTGCTCATTGTCTGTTCTTTGTGTCTGCTCATCTTCTCCAAGACCTCCCACATGGGAAGTGAGCACCCAACCACCTGAGCCACATCCACTCCTCACTGGCTGCATTGTCTGATGGCTGTGTCATCTGCTGGTTGCAGCCATTGCAGCATCTGCTAGTTGTAGTGTCTGCTCATATTCTTTAGGAGGTACTGGGAACTGAACCGGGTACCTCCCATGTGGGAGGCAGGTGCCCAGCTGCTTGAGCCACAGCCACTCCCTAGCTAAATAATTTTAATATAATATTATATATATATATATCCTTTTATACCTGAAAAGTAAATTTTAGTAAGTAAATTACTTTCCTGATGACTTCCATTGTCATTGAACTTATAACTGTCATTGCATCCTCACTCAGCTGGTCTCCTTCACTAGTCCCAGCACATTAATTTAGCGAGTATTTACTAAATGTCTGCTCTGAACAAGGAGTACACAGAGAACAATAGTCTCAACCAACTGCATCTATATGGCAGGATTCTGTTTAATTTATCAAGTTTGTATTTCTAGGTCATTGTTTCCTACAGCAAAAGATAAATCCGTGAGTGCCTATGTGTTTCCAGTCAAACAAGTTTGTCTCCATGAATTTCCTGAAAGAAATATGCTGTTAAGTAGAACCAAACTTGAATACCATATAATTTACCAACACAAAAATGATCATAACTATTGTGCTGCTTTAATATTGACTCTGGAGGTCACACTGAACATTCTTTTTCCATCTTCATCTCAACCCAAAGTCAAGACAGCAAATAAATGTCTGATAATAATATAATTTAACAGAAAAAAATAGCACCCCCAAATTGTAGACACAGTTTGATTATAACTATGTAAAAAAAAATCTACATTGAAAAATATGTAAGGAAAGATCAAAGAGCTAAGAGCTAGTGGTGTTTCTGTTAGTAAATGAGATTGTTTTTCTTCTGTTCGCATTTTTCAGTATTTTGTTAATGACTATTATTTTTACAGTAAAATCTTTAAATTTGTAAACTTTGACTCTGCTTTAAATGATACAATTCTTCATTTATAAATATAAATTCACAATATGCCATTTCGTTCTGGTTTTAATTTCCATTAAATAAACCCTACAAAGACATCTCTAAGAAATTTGAGTCTTCAGACTGCATCTTTGTTTCTGTGTTATAGGCAATAGAGTCCCAAACGTGAAAAATTGTAAAATTAAGTCTACAGAGTGCCCATCACTACCATATTTAAAGACTGTTTAGGAGACCACGATTCTGAATATATAACTCTGATTTTGCCTCCATTTCCTATACACAGGCATTTTAAAAGGATATTTATTTTCTGTTTTCCTTGCATGTTCCCTTCATCTCTAGAGGAAAATTAATGTGTAATTCAGGACAATATAATTCTAGAATTTATTGAGCACATATTCAAAGATGCATACAGAATGAATCTATAGGTTAGAACTCGTCACACAGCATTTGTCTGGAATCAGATTTTAAATGGTACCTTGATTTTAGAATACACTGCTAAAAGCAATTACTGTAAACTAAGTCAGAGTATTACAAATGAAGATATTCCAACACAAAGATTTGTATGATTTTGTTTAGGTTGTCAATGGTTGCTTCATCCAAATTTTCTTCACTGTCTTCCATGGTGTGCCAGACTTCAGGGAAAGGAGTTGGTATCAGGTGCAGAACTGGAACACCTGTTAATAAAGAACTGATTTATAATTAGGTATATATTTCCAATGAGTAAACTAGAAAGTGTCATTCTTCAAACGGAAGTCTGCGTAGGGGACCTGTACCACATAAAAGGAGCTAATAACTCATCATCTTCTGTGTACTTCCTTGTATTTTACCTCTGTTTTCCCAAATCATTCACTCATTAAACAAATAGTAATCAATTCAATAAATAATTAGAAAGCACCTACTATATACCAGACCCTGTTCAATGAGCTGAGATTTTATCAGTGAAAAGATAAAACCTTGCCCATATGGAGTATTCTTTTCAGTGGAGATAGAAGCAAGTAAAGGAATAGAAAATATTTTAGGAAGTGCTAAGTGCTTATAAAGAAAATATTTTAGGAAGTGCTAAGTGCTTATAAAGAATAAGAAAACCAGGTAAGGGAATAGATAATGAGGCAGCAGGGCCAAGAGGGAGGATGTTATCAGATGAGGCCTCTTTGAGATGCTAATATTTGAACAGAGACAAGAACTAAATGAGAAAGCAAGCCTTGCAAAGATTTGGGAATGCATATTCTACATAGTGGTTGAATCTGAGCAATTTTTGGAGACAGAGGTAGGAGGTGATGTTGGAGAGGGAAAATGGAGCCACCTTATTGACAGAAAACACCAGAGTTACACAAAGCATAAGAATATAATCCAAATCTATCAAAGGGAAGGCAGGATGTCAGTGGGAGATGGTCTTTCATAAATATTCTATATGCAGCAAAAAATAATGGTATTTTCAAGAATTTGGACTGTCTTTCATGCCACGTCTTTCATGAGAACTTAGAAAATAGAAGCCATGAGATGATAAAGTGGATGATTTAGTTAATCTGTTAATTAAATTCAATGATTCCTCACAGTTCTGGATTGTCCAAAGCAAGGGGAGTGGGAATTACTGCTAAGGCCAGATGCTAGATATCAGTGTATTATACTTCTTATTATACCTTGGTGACCTGGGACATGGGGGTGGGGTGGGGAGCAGAACTAAGGATAATTCCCAGGAGTCTGACCTGAGCAACTGAATAAACACGGATCATTTATTGGGAGAGAAGCATTTAGTGTCAGGTCCATCAGCCCTTCATATCAATGAACAGTGGAGGACTCTGTCATTTCATTTGATAACCTGAAGAGTGAGGTGTGGTAAGGCAAAGTTAGAGCATAAATTGTTGCACCTGAATTTTACCTGGAGTCAGTAAAGTTCAGATGAGGGAGAGTCTATGTTTCTTCCCTCATATTCAATTTGATTTAAGCCTCTGATTTCTAGAAAACACATATTTATAGCAGGATATATATACTTGCTTTCAAAGATAGGTACTCATTAAAATTAATTTTTTTGTCTCTTTTTGGAAGAGACTTGCTTTAGAGTTTCCCTACTGAAGAGAGCTACCTGATGGCACAAGGAAACTAAATAGGGCTTGGTACTAAGCCAAGGCTGATACATTGATCTTGGTTTACTCTTTTTTTTTTTTAAGATTTATTTTTATTTCTACCCCCACCTCCCCCTCACTCCCGTTCTCTGCTCTCTGTATCCATTCGCTGTGTGTTCTTCTGTGTCTGCTTGTATTCTCATTAGGCGGCTCTGGGAACCGATCCTGGGACCCTCTGGAGTGGGAGAGAGGCAATTATTCTCTTGCGCCACCTCAGCTCCCTTTCCTGCTATGTCTCTTGTCTCTCCTCTGTGTCTCTTGTTGCATCATCTTGCTGCATCAGCTTTCCACATCGGCCAGCACTCCTGCGTGGGGGTCACTCCCACACAGGGAGGCATTTCCACGTGGAGTGGCACTCCTGCCTGGGCCGGTTCTCCACGTGGGCCAGCTCACTGCATGGATCAGCTTGCCTTCACAAGGAAGCCCTGGGCATCAAACCCTGGACCTCCTACATGGTAAACAGGAGCCCAGCTGCCTGAGCCACATCCGTTTCCCTTGGTTTACTCTTAAGAAATAGATAAGTGGTATTATACCACTCTCTTGAAGTTTAAATATGCACATAAAATACAATACGGCAGGGTGAAAAATGTGCACGGCTACAAACACATGCACAACCACATACATTACCTTTTCTTAAAAATGGAATATGGTCATCCTGAATCATGCTTCTTTGATTATAATCCTGGAAATACTTCCTCTCCCAAGAGTGATCCTTGAGCAAACCCAATTCATGGAGATCACGTTCTGCAGATGACAAGTGGACATCAGGTGAACATCTATGCACCTCTGACAATAAACAGCTAAGCTGATCTTGGGTTTGTACATTTTGGAGTAGTTTCAAGGAGAGAAGAGTTGTACAAGGCTCTAGCCTCAAAGGGGAGAACTTCCTTAGTGGTAGAAACTCAACAGAACAAGGGAAAGAAGGAGAATGAGAAAGTAAGAGGAAAATAGGGGAGGGGGACTCTAGTGTAGATGCTAATAGGTCAGCAATGCTGCATGAAGAGATGTTGTGTTTGAAAGGGGAATGCTCAAATAATATAGGGATGGAGTATACCAAGTAGCCACACCATGAGAAAGGGTTATCTATTTTAACCTATATCAGGGACACTCAAACTGTGGTCCCAGACCAGCAACATCAGTGCAACCTGGGAACTTGTTAAAAATGCAAAATATCTCATCTCACCCCAGATCTACCAAATCATAAACTTGGGGAGGCAGAGCGGAGTGTAGAGACCAGTCATCTCTATTATAACAAGCCCTCCAGGTGATTCTGATGCCCACTAAAGTTTGATAACCACTGGTCCACATTCTGTCATTCTTGTCATCTTGTAACATATAACGGGAGATATATATATATATACGTAATATGTATTAATAACTTGTTATATATATTATATTATATTATATTATATTATATTATATTATATTATATTATATTATATTATATTATATTATATTATATATACATATAATATGTAAGAAGATGGCAAGAGCTCTCAAGAAGGCTATAAAACAACTGAATAAAGTGTCCCAGGATAGCTGGTCTTTATAAATTGATCAATTTTAAGGGTGGAACTACAACAATAATAAGCAAGCATAAGAACTATGACTTTAGGAACATTGAGAAAGCCCATTATCCCTAACTACAAAAACAATACCACTATCTGATTATTCATAGCTATAATTCCTATACCATAGGATATAACTTTTCTTTCTATAATTAGAGATTTGCTTCAAAGTGTGAATACCACTGGGAGGGGCAGCACAATGGGTTAATATGACATCAAGGGGCAAGTTGCTGATCATTCTGATAAAGGAAAAATGCAGCATATTCTTAAAAGAAGGCCAAGCCCAAATTCTTGAGGCTACCATCAAAATAAGGAAAACATGCTGCAAGGAAGAGGCCCAAGAAATTTGTACTAATAATATCACAATAGCAATTTTTTCAAACTATGAATTGAAATTTGCCTAGGATAAGGATCTGAGGTTCAGGTAGAAGTTTTACTAGTAAGAGTCTAGATCTGGACGTTGACAAATTCTTAATACATGGCAAAAGCATGAGTTAAGATAGCAATGCCTTTCCCACTGCTTAAAAGTGACACAATTCTATACTGCTCCAAAGGTTTGCTGTGTGGCTAGTTCAAAATTCCTAGCATAAAGTCCTTGCCTCAAATGCAAGCTTCTGGTCTAGATTGTATAATATAATAAAAGTCATGCTTATTTTTACCTCGCCCTGATGTCAAAGAGTTATTGTAGGCTTGTTTTGTTTTGGGGAGAAGGTATACAGCAAGGGGGAAGGAGTGGTGAAGAGGGCTAGAGACGTGAAGAGAGTAAGTTATTCCTTTCCTACACTGAGCCCTAAGCCTCTCTCTTAAGCCATGGGTATGTATGCTTTTTGCCCTGAACTGGCCTAGTCTACTCCCATTCATTTGACACTAAACCTTCTCTTAGATGACTCCTGAAGGATCTGGTTTTCTCTCACATCCTGATCTCTCAATCACCCCTGAACGGAAGACAAAAAGCATTGGAAAGGAGGAAGAAACCATACTAGATTGAAAGGAAAATAAAGTCTGAATAAGGCAAAAAATAGAAGATGACAAAGACAGAGAAGGAGAAAAAAGAAAAATGACAGAATATCTTGTGGTATTATTATAAGGACATAGCACTAATTTCATCAGTCGACATCATTTTCTGAGTGAAGTTTTTCCTAAAAATGCATTCCATATGCTTCAAACAGGACTCTGGAAAAAGTATTTTCAAACTATTTCCAAGGATATGCAAATGTGAAATGTAGTATTTTATGTTTCCATTTCAAAATGCAGTTTCATGCAATAAAATAAAATGGCATGCTAAAAGGAATGAATAGGAATAATAAACTAATCAATAGAGAGAGCAAGAAAAAAAAGCCAGTAAAGCATATTGCATACTTAAATCATATGTTTTGCATTTTAAAACGTAGTATTTTTCAGGGAAATGAAACCAGTTTTCACTTTTTAATAGTAGCAGTGCTTACCAATTGTTTGAAGTCTATTAAACCATCTGGCAGAGCCTGGGAAAAAATTGAAGAATGTTGGGTCTGGAGATCCAATTAAATCCAATAATACCAGTAAATCCTAAAAGAAAAATATATTGTTTAATCACCATCACCAAACCACTTTTTACATTCATCAACGGATAAAAGCAATCTGTCAAAAATAACTGCCTTTTCATAGTTGAGGATAATATAAAGAATGATACATATAAGAACAAAAGGTTTAAAAACACTGTAAGCTCACTGTTTTAGAGAACTTTTTTTTAGGTGCCAGGCATGGGGATTGAACCCCAGACCTTGTATGTGGGAACCCAGTGCTCAACCACTGAGCCACAATGGGTCCCCTGAGTGTTTTTTTCATTTGTTTGCTTGTTGTTTCGTTTTTAGGAGGCACTAGAGACTGAACCTGGGACCTCCCATGTGGGAAGCAGGTGCTCAACTGCTTGAGCCACATCTGCTCCCCTGGAAAACTTTTTAAATCTTGCTTATGAAGTGTGGACAAATGACAGAGTGGAAATTCTTAATGTATATAATTTCAGAAAGATAACACTAAGGAAAAACTAGAAAGAGAATATTTGGATGAATATTTCATAGATTAAAAAAAAGAATACATTTACTTTATTTTGAGATGGGAGCCCATCAACCTGACCTATTTCATTCTACTTAGCCATTTTATTCTTCGTCTATAATGATACAACAACCTATAGGAGAGCAATAAGATAGTAACTTTTTTTTTTAGTTTCTCTCCCCTTCCCCCACACCCCAGTTGTCTACTCTCTGTGTCCATTCACTGTGCGTTCTTCTGTGACCACTTCTATCCTTATCAGCAGCACCAGGAATCTGTGTCTCATTTTGTTGCATCATCTTGTTGTGTCAGCTCTCCATGTGTGTGGCGCCATTCTTGGGCAGGCTGCACTTTTTTCGTGCTAGGCAGCTCTCCTTACAGGGCGCACTCCTTGCATGTGGGGCTCCCCTATGCAGGGACACCCCTGCGTAGCACGGCACTCCTTCGTACATCAGCACTGTGCATGGGCCAGATCCACACGGGTCAAGGAGGCCCGGGGTTTGAACTGCGGACCTCCCATGTGGTAGGGGGATGCCCTAAACACTGGGCCAAGTCCACCTCCCACTATTTATTGTTTAAAGCAAGATATAAGAAACATTCTTTGACTAGGAGCTATATCTCTGGATCTTTTCATCAAACGAAGAGGTAGGACTAGCTGATCTCTACAGACTAATTATGACAATAAGTCTCTATAATTAGACCAGTGTTCCTTAATTTGTTTGAACCACTAACTATTCTTGGAATTTCCCAGGGAGGAAAAAAGTGAATATATAAAAATTTCCATAGAAACATCAGCAGGTTAGAGGACCCCTTGAAGACTACCCCCAGGATAAGAACTCCTGAATGATACAAGCAAGATAATTTATTAGTAAATATCTAGCAGAAGTCCTAAAACACAGTTGATAAATATTTATTTATTTATCAGAGTCTGTGATTCTATAGCCATAATACGTATGAACTCATGAATGATTAAGTACATTCTTTGTTAAATAAAAAAAAAAAAAAGACTTGTTTGAAATAGGAGCATATTCACAAGGTTGGATAAGCTGCTAAGTTTGTTGTGGGGTGAAGGTCAGTGACAGGGCCAAGGCAGGAGGACTAGAGGGGTTAGGAACAGGCTATCAGTTCACAGACGTGGCAAAATCTAGGAATAGATGAGGACACGGGGTAGAATGAAGTCTCAAGGATGGCACGAGGTTTCCAGTGGGGTTAGGGAGGGCTCAGAGATGAAACAAAGGTCAAATATAGGAAAAGAGTCAAAGTGCGTAAAGAATTCAGGGAGGGAGTAAGGGACTGGGGATGGGGTGTGGGCCCAAAAATGGGGACAAAGTCAAGGATGAAAATGAAGCTGTCTGTTGCACCCATTAATTGGCAATAAGAGAAGGGTTTTGAGGCAACACTAAAATGTCCACACCCACATGCCAAAAATGCCACATCAAAACCAGCACATCTAAATGTCACATACATATAAAGTGACTATAATGCTTTGAAACCACAGAGGACAGTCTTCCCTCCCATCTCCATACTATGTCCCACTCCTACTCCATTTCCCAGGGGCCACACCTTCATTGACATTATAAAGGCCTCAAAGAGGGGATTTGCTTCTCTCCACCTCTATATAGTACTGGGGGAATGTGATCACACTGGACCAAACAGAATCTAATGTTTTCTTAATCTTATTTTCAGATCACTTTAATTAAGGTCAAACATAACTTCTAACCCAGAATCATTCTTTTTAGCTCTGAGATTTCTCATATACCTAATAGCTGCCAAGAAATGTTCTATTATAAATATTCTACTCCAAAGATGATGCGGCATTTTTAGGTCTTTACTTATTTGGCAGACTCTTCCTTTGAGGCAGAGCCTACCATCTGCAGTGCTATGGAAATTACCAGACTAACCATTCCATGCAGTTGGTTGGTGTCTCTTGCTCCTGGTGGGTGCGGTGTCGATGCCATCTTTGAAGCTAAGTGCCGGGACCCATAAAGAGAATCCCGAGGAGACCAGTGAATAAAAGCCTCTTCCCCATCGAAGAAAATGAGCTGGAGTGAGAGATCTGGCTTGGAGTCTGAGACATTCTGATAATAAGAACAATAACATGGAAGTAAAAATGCTGGGATGAATTAAAAAATAACATGCTTCTCCATTAACCTGTCAGAAAATATACATATGTTATAAAGGACAACATTTTAAAAAAAGCAAAAATATGCAAAAATGTATTTCTCATCACTTCCTCTTCTAAAGTCATCACATCTCCACCATCCTCAGCCACGTATATTTCACCTTCTCCCGCACCCCCTAAAAACAGAAGTCTCATATTTTTCTTATTCCTCAGAGAATTCAATTGCCAAAATGATACCCAGTTCTCATATAGAAGGTCTTGTTGCCCCAGATGCTGGAAGAGCTGTCAGCAAAAACCAGCTGTCAGTTCCTTCAGGGACTGCCTCAACTGCACCTACTGGGATGTCCTACATCCAGTGATTGATCTACACCAGCAGTATAGACTTCTCTAAAGGGCCATTCTATCTCCAGATCTCCTCACAGTGTTGGCTGAGGCTGTTCTCAAGTCTGCATCTCAGCTCAATTTCTCCCTCTCCCTAGTCCTGTTTCCTTCCTCTCCTACTATAGATGTTGATTCCAAGGCCACTCCTTAATAAATATTCAGAATGATAAACTTCACCTCAGAGTCTGCTCCCTGGGGAACCCAAACTGAAACAACTGTAAACATTGTAACTTGTATCTCACCTTATTTTATTAAAGTCTGCAATTTTTTTTAATTGGGTCTAGGTTCAAGGATCTTCCCTATAAATGCTACAAGGACACACAAAGAATAATAAAGTATAGGTCCTGCTCTGAAGGTGCCTATACTTAAGCTGCACTAGGGAAAGCTAAGACAATTACATGAGCATGGCAAAATGTGCCCAGGGCCACAGATGCAATGCAAAAGCCAGTGGTCATTGAATGGAATGAGAGGTCAAATCTCTGAGACCTCAAGGAAAGTTTTATGAAAGAGGTAGTTCTTGAGTGGAACTCAGATGGAGTAGGACTCTGACAGATTTTATACATTCCATTCTCTGATGACAACTTTCTCCTTTCCAGAGTAGTCCTTCGGCTATACCCAAACCTCCACATCGTTTAACCCTACTGGAATATCCAATCGATCAACTGAATCTTTCCCATTTCCACAGTCCCTCATTCCCATGATGCCCTCACTTCCTCTTATTCAGCTCAAAAATTCTAATCACTCCCTAACATACATACTCAACTCTGGTAAAAATATAACCTTGTTTAAGTCCAACTCTCTACCAATTTTGTGCCTGTACTCATGCAGCTAAACCTGGCTGGAGAAAAAATACATAACCACACTGTCTGATCTCACTTAAAATTCATGACCACAAACCTCAAGTTGGCCGTAAGTGTTGACTGACATCATACTGTATTTTCCTAGTCCATTCGTTATCTCACTCTTCTAGACAATATTTCACATTCTTTTTTCCCTAACTTGCAACACCTCACCCATCCTCATTCCCACCTGAATCCTTCACATTCTTCTTGACTGGGAAAATGGAAACATTAAGACTCCCACCCCCAGTCTACCCATCCACCAGCATTGGCACCCCTCTACTCCGCCTTCTGCCTGTTAGCACAGCTGACTCTGGGTGTTCGTTTCAGCTGGCAGACTCTCCACTAGCACACTAGATCCTATCCCTTCTTGTCTCCTCAAGGATATCACCATTTCCTTCCAACATCATTGATTTTTCTATATCTGTTGAATCATTCCCATCAGCCTACACACATTCATTTCCTTTCATCTTAAAACTGTTCAAAGCATACACACACCAAAAAAAAAAAACTGTCTGATGGGGAGCAATGTAGCTCCAATGGTTGAGTGCCTGCTACCATGTATGAGGTTCTGGGTTCAATACCCTGTACATCCTTAAAAAAAACAAAACTTTTTGACTCTACTTCTGTCACCAACTACTGCCTCATTTCTTTGATGCCCTTAATATCAAAACTCCTCAAAAAAAATTGTCTATTCACACTGTCTCCGATTCCTCTTGTTGAACCTACTTAAACCTACTCCAGTCAAACTTCATATCAACCACTCCACTGAAACTGCTCTTGTCAATGTCCCCCATGACCTCTACTAAGTCTAATGGTCAGCTGTCAGTCTTCATCTTTCATGAAGTAACATCAGTGCTTCAGGTGAATTCTAACAAGCATTTCAAAAAGAATTAACACCAATCCTGTTTAAACTCTTTCAGATAATTGAAGAGGAGGGAAAACTACCTAACACTTTTTATGAAGCCAACATCACTCTAACATCAAGGCCAGATAAAGACATTACAAGAAAAGAAAATTACAGACCAATCTCTCTAACAAACATCAGTGCAAAAATTCTCAATAAAATACTTGCAAATCTAATCCAACAGCATATCAAAATACATATACATCACGACCAAGTGAGATTTATTGCTGGTATCCAAGGCTGGTTCAACATAAGAAAATCAATCAACATAATACACCACATTAACAAATTGAAGGAAAAAAAAACATGATCATCTCAATCGATGTAGAAAAGGCATTCAACAAAATCCTGCATTCTTTTTTGATAAAAACATTTCAAAAGATAGGAATAGAAGGGAAATTCTTCAATCTGATAGAAGGCATATATGAAAAACCCACAGCCAACATCAAACTCAATGGGGAAAGGTTGAAAGCTTTCCCTCTATGATCGGGACCAAGACAAGGATGCTCACTGTCACCATTGTTATTCAATATTTTACTAGAAGTTCTAGCTAGGGCAATTAGACAAGGGGGAAAAAATTAAAGGTATCCAAATAGGAAAAGAGGAAGTAAAACTCTCACTGTTTGCAGATGACATGATCTCCTGTACTTAGAAAATCCTGAAGTTTCCACGACAAAGCTACTTGAGCTAATAAATGAGTTCAGCAGAGTGGCAGGATACAAGATTAACAAGAAAAATCAGTAATGTTTTTGTACACTAGTACTGAACAATCTGAGGAGGAAATCAGGGGGGAAATTCCATTTTCAATAGCAACAAATAGACTCAAATACCTAGGAATTAACGTAACCAAAGAAATATAGGGCCTATATGCAGAAAACTATAAAACAATGCAAAAAGAAATTTTAAAATACCTAAACAAATAGAAGGCCATTCTGTGTTCATGGATTGGAAGAATAAATATCATGAAGATGTCAATCTTACCCAAACTAATTTATAGATTTGATGTAATACCAATCAAAATCCCTATACCTTACTTTACAGAATTAGAAAAGGCAATTATCAAATTCATTTGGAAGGGAAAGTGCACCTGAATAGCCAAAAGCATTCCAAAAAAGAAAAGCGACTTAGGAGGAATTTCACTGCCTGACCTTGAAACATATTACAAAGCTACACTGGTCAAAACAGCACAGTCCTGGCATAAAGATAGACACATCGATCAGTGAAACAGAATTGAGAACCCAGAAATAAACCCTCACAGACACAGTCCACTGGTTTTTGACAAACCTACCAAGTTACCGTTAACAGGACAAAACAGTCTCTTCAACAAATGGTACTGGGAGAACTGGATATCTATAACCAAAAGAATGAAAGAGAACCCGTATCTCACTTCCTACACGAGTATCAACTCAAAATGTATCAAAGACCTAAATATAAAAGCCAGGACCATAAAACTACTAGAAGAAAATGTAGGGAAACATCTTCAAGACCTTGTAGTAGGTGATGGTTTCTTGGCCCATACATCCAAAGCACATGCAACCAAGGAAAAAATAGATAAGTGGGACCTCCTCAAAATTGAACACTTTTGTACCTCACAGGGTTTTGTCAAAAGGGTGAAAAGGCAGTCAAATCAATGGGAGAAAATATTTGGAAATCTCATGTCTGATAAGGGTTTAATTGCAGGATATATAAAGAGATGTTATAACTCAACAATAAAAAGATAAATGACCAAATTTTAAAAAATGGGCAAAAGCCTTGAATAGACACTTGACAAAAGAAGAAATGCAAACGTCAATAAAACACATGAAGAAATGCTCAACATCACTAATGATTAATGAAAATCAAAACTCAATGAGATATCATTTCACACCTATAAGAATGGCCACTACCAAAAAGACAGAGAACTACAAGTATTAGAGAGGATGCAGAGAGATAGAAACACTTATTCAATGTTGGTGGGAATGCAGAATGGTACAGCCACTGTGGAGGACTGTTTGGAGTTACTAAAGAAACTGAATATAGAGTTGCCATGTGATCCTGTAATACCACTACTGGGTATATACCCAGAAGAACTGAGAACAGTGACACGATGTTCATAGCGGCATTATTCACAATTGCCAAAAGTTGCAAACAACCCAGGTATCCATTAACAGATGAATGGATAAACAAACTGTGGTCTATTCACACAATGGAATATTATGCAGTTATAAGAAGAAATGAAGGGAAGCAGATGTGGCTCAAGCAATTGGGCTCCTATCTACCATATGGGAGATCCAGGGTTCAACTCCCGGGGTCTCCTGGTAAAGGCAAGCTGGCCCATACAGTGAGCTGGCCTGAGTAGAGAGTTTGCCCACAAAGAGAGCAGACCTATGGAGGAGTGTTGCACTGTGCAGGAGTGCTGATCCACACAAAGTGCTAGCCCACAAGGAGAGCTGGTGCAGCAAGATGACGCAACAAAAAAAAGAGACACAGAGGGGAGACAGTGGGCGATGCAGCAGACCAGGGAACTGAGGTGGCACAAGAGATTGAGTGCCTCTCTCCCACTCCGGAGGGTCTAAGGATTGATTCCAGGTGCCACCTAAAGAAAAGAAAGGTAGACACAAAGGAACACACAAGCAAATGGACACAGAAAGCAGACGGCAAGCACAAATCCACGAGGGGAGGGGGAGAAATAAATAAATAAATAAAATCTTAAAAAAAAAAAGAAGAAAAAAATGAAATTATAAAGCATATGACAACATGGATGAACCTGGAGGACATTATGTTGAGCGAAGCAAGTCAGACACAAAAGGACAAATACTATATGAGTGCATTACTATGAACCAAGTATATTGTGTAACATATTGTATGATTCAAAAAATATTTATAGGTATCCAATACATTTAATTGAGAAATGTAAGTTTTTATTCAATTGTGTTTTCCTTTTACTTTTTAACTGTTTATATTTTCAATTATTAAATATACAAAATAAAGTTAAAAAAAAATCACTGCTTGACATAGTTGCTCTCCCTCACCTCCTAGATATACTTTCTCCACTTTGCTTCTAGGACACTATATTCTACCTCAGTAGGCTTTTTTCCCCTTTCCCAACCCCTCCCCAGCCCTGCTGTTTTTGCTGTCTGTGTCCATTCGTTGCTGTCTGTGTCCATTTGTTGTGTCCTCAGTTGACTTTGATGGTTCACTTAATCTCTCTTACCTTCTAATGCTAGTGAGCCCCAGAGCTTGGTCCTTGGTTATCTTCATTTCTCTCTTTATACTACCTTAATCATCTCATCTATTCCTGGGACATTAGATATATAAACAATTCCAAAAAAATTATCTTTCAGCCCTGACCTCACTCCTGAAGTCCAGACCTACATATTCAATTGCCAAAATGACATAAGAAATATAGTAAGTCCAGAACTCAACTTCTAATGATCCTCCTGAAATCTGCTCTACCTACAGTCTTCCCCAACTAAACCGATGGTAAGACCACCCCTACAATTAGACCAAAAACACTGGAGTCATCCAGTCATCCTTGATCTCTCTCTCTGCCTCCTCCTCCCCTTCTTCTCTCCCTCTCTCCATCCAATTTGTCAATAAATCATGTTAAGTTCAATTAGGCTTGGAAGTGGACTTGGCCCAGTGGTTAGGGCGTTTGTCTACCACATGGGAGGTCCGCAGTTCAAACCCTGGGCCTCCTTGACTCGTGTGGAGCTGGCCCACGTGCAGTGCTGACGCGCCCAAGGAGTGCCGTGCCACGCAGGGGTGTCCCCTGTGTAGGGGAGCCCCACGCGTAAGGAGTGCGCCCCATAAGGAGAGCTGCCCAGCATGAAAGAAAGTGCAGCCTGCCTAAGAATGGCGCCACCCACACGGAGAACTGACACAACAAGATGACGCAACAAAAAGAAACACAGATTCCCGTTCTGCTGACAACAACAGAAGCGGACAAAGAAGAAGATGCAGCAAATAGACACAGAGAACAGAAAACCGGGGCTGGGGGTGGGGGAGGCGGAATGGGGAGAGAAATAAATAAATAAAATCTTAAAAAACAAAAAAAAGTTCAATTAGGCTCTTTCTCCTGCACACTGCTACTATTAATCCTTAATACTGTACTTTCATTCTTTTCAAAACTTTCTGTATATTTTGCCACTGCTCCAAGTACAACAACAGCCTTCAGACTGGCTCCACTTCTGCCTCTGCAAACCTATTTCCCACTGCTCCCCATCACACATCTTTCCTCCTACTCCATGCATATGTGCATGTGTCTTTCTCCTCAGTCCATATAATTGCTCTTATCTGGAGATCTCCCATTCTTCCTTTCAACAATTTCAGTCCTGCCTATCCTTCAAGAACCACTCAAATACAGCAATGGTGACCAATTGTCCCGACTACCCAGGACTTTCCTAGTTCGAATGCTATGAGTCTCGCCTCCTAGAAAACCTCCCAGTCCCCGGCAAACCTGGACAGTTGGTGACCCTAAGTACAACTTACTCAAGGAAGTAACTGATTTTTTCCGAGATTCAAATGATATTTTTCCTTTCTTATCTAAATTCCTAGATTTAAATCTGTCCAAATAATGGTATTCAAGATACCCTGTGAGTTGCTGTGAAATATAATATCACTTAGAAGGTAAATGGAGTTTAGTAAAAACAGTACTGGGTTTGGAGTTGGGAAACCAGAATGCAATTTCATCTGTGCTATTTGTTAGCTGCATGACCTTGGGAAATTCACACGACCTCTTATTTTTCTCATTATAAAGAGATGATAATATCATTTTTCACATAGGATAGTTGTAATGCTTAAATTAAATATCCCATATTGAACCTTTAATTTATACCAGTCCATTTAGCACTTATGCTGCATTATATTTATTAAAATACATCATGCATTTAAAATATTAAAAGCTAATAAAAATAACAAATATTAAATCTTCTATTTTACCCATCCCACACTTTAAACTCTTTCAGCTGTTTCTTTGGTATTTATATTTACCTCCATAATTTAATCTAAATATACCAATTATCTCTTGATTTATCCATTTTAGAACTATTGACATCTTGTTATGACATTTGAGGAATTTAGCTCTCTTACACAGACTTCCCTTTCACTTTGATTCAGTTACTTAAAAATTTTGTCAAATGCATCATCTGTATTTTATCCATTAAGTGGATGTTAATATTGTTTGTTACTGAGTTAAGATATAGATTACATTTGTTTAATTGAATCATTTTTCTGTTTTCCTGGAATTAATAATTCCTTCTCTTTTTCACTTGCTTAGTTTTCTTTTAACCTAATATCTGGTCAAAGTTTCCGGATATCACTTTTGTTTTTTGTTTGTTTGGATGGTTTGTTCTTGTTGTTTTTGTTTTTAATTGGATGCAAGCCTCCTGGAGTCCTTCTGCCTGCTCCAGCCTGAACGGGATGCTCCTTAGGGCTCTGGCACACCCTTATCGTGGGACTCCCTTCACCGTCTCCCTGGAAATTCCCTCTGCCTTTCCTACAGTAGATCTCCATTGATCTGGATCTCATGACTTCTTCCTTGATTTATCCCTTGATTCTGTTGGAGCATATCTTTAAGTAACTTATGAGAAAGAAACAGTACAAGGGAGTGTTCCTTTGATGTTTTTGTGAATTTGCATATTTGCAAATGTTTTCGTCATAGTCTTGTATTTGATTTAGCTAGGTATGAGAATTCTAGGTGGCAAATTATTTTCATTTAAAAGGTTTAAGGTAGAATTTCCTTGTTTTCTAGCACCCAGGGTTTCTGTTCAGAAGCCCAGTGCCAATGCTTTTTATATGACCTATGGCATTCCTGACATGTTCCTCCAGAAGGAATGACCATCTCTTTCTGTATATTCCTCTTTCTGGAAAAGATATTTCTCCTACATTAGTATCCAAATATTTCACTGTTTTATTTTGAAAATCATATTATTACATTTCTAAGAGTGCTTTCTTACTCTGTGACTGTTCTTTTATTATACCATCTGTTTGTTTCATATATACAACTTCTCTTATCTCTCGAAGGATATTAAAAATACTGTCCTTTAAGTTTTCTTCTGCTCCTTGTACTCAATTTCCTCCTTTTTGAATTTGTATTATTTATTTTGGCTTCTTTCTTTCATGCTGGAGACTGTACTCGAATGCCTGGTGGTCCTTTTGGTCATTCATATCGAAGAATAAGGCTGACTGAAGACACAAATTGGTTGGCTTCACTGCAGGACAATCAGGTGTCCAGTCAGTGTTTTTTCTGAGGAACCCAAATGTCACCATCTGTGGGTCTTTTCTCTGAGTTAATTCACATTCTCAGGATTGTCAGTTTCCTATCAGACTGGAGCTAGATAAGCTGGCTCCGGGCTTTCTGGTACTGGAAATGGGGGAAAGACTGGGGATTTTACTGCTCAATATGTAGACTTTCATCTCATCTCCCTGCTTTCCACGGGGCACCTTGTTACTTCCTTTCTCTGTCCTTTGTGTTCCCAGGTCCAGAAACTCCCTGATTCTATTTTTCCAGAAAAATTTGTTCTTACTTCCTTCAAGGATAAAGGTAGGATGCTCGTCTACTTGCCTGATGTGGAGGTGGGGCCCTAAATATCTAAGGGCTCCTTATCCAGACTTACAAACAACCCCATCCCTAGCCTCCTGCCTCACTTCTGCCTTCCTCAGCATCTTGTATCTCCAATCCCTCAACTTTTCCAGGACTTTGTCAGGGACCAGCTTCCTTCTTCGATTTATTCTTCTCTCCACAGAGTGTGGTTTCTTCCTGCTCTGATGCCATTTACCATTTCTCCATCTACCTTGTCTTTATATTGTGGTTTCCACTAACAGTGCCTCCTAATTTCCCTTAAGATGGAGTTTTCCTGATTGTCTTAGGGTGATTTCATAAGGAGGAGAAAAAATGTCTCTATCATCTGGATATTAAAAGTTATTTTTGAATGCTAATCATTTCATTTATCATAATTTTTGCTTCTCAATTAGGCCACAGGAAAAAAGACAGTTAACTAGACTTTGAATCCCCCACAACTCCTGACAATATTAAGAACACAATGTGTTTGTGCAATATAGACACACTTAGGGTTTAATGTACTTTGAATAATTAAGCAGATGTTCTCACTGGCAAAATCATTTCTAGGAGGTATGGTACATTACTTCTGTAGAGAAGTTTTAAGCTTCCAATTACTTAAAGGGCCTTGACTGGTTCCAAATTTCTAACTCCAAATCAAGCAACAGAATTATGGAACATAAGGGCAGAATGAGACTGTTTGAGACCAGAGACATTCTACACATGCCTAGGGCAGAGGCAGAGGGTGGTAGGGGTCTTGATGAAATTTCAACAGCCAGGCTATTGCAATATTCAATGCAATGCTTTACATTCATTCTGTTCTCTTAAAATCACTCCATTTAGACAGAATTGGACTGTGTGGATACTGACCCTGAGTCAGGTGAGACAGCCCACTCATTTTGCTCTGTGATGGTTAGATTTATGTGTCAACTTGGCCAGGTAATAGTGCCCAGTTGTTTGGCCAAGCAAGCACTGGCCTAATTGTTACTGTGAGGACATTTTATAGACTTAAATCATCGATAAGCTGATGGCATCTATGGCTGATTACATCTGTGATCAACTGAGAAGATTGCCTTTAGCATGGAGAGAGGTTCTCATCCAATCAATTGAAGGCCTTAAAAGGAGAAGTTATTATTTCCACAGTCAGGGGAGAGAATTTCCATCTCTATTTTAGCCTACAGATTTTGGACTTGTGCATCCCCAAGGTCGTGAGACTATTTTACAAAATGTTATAATATTTGTAGATAAGTCCTGTCGGTTCTGTTTCCTTGGGGAACCCAAGTACATACTCCTTTTCAGGATTGTCAGGAAAGTAATGGTTATAACTTTCAATTTGTAGTAACTCTGGCTAGTATCCTCTACCTAGGAGAATTTATGCAGCCTGATTTATAAAAATCTTCAAGGCCTCCTTCATGGTAATACCATAAATGTCTAGTTACCCATACATATACTCAGTTATCTGCAGTCATTCCCGATTTCAGGCATAATCAAGTTAGCTACTGCCACAAAAATAAGCTGTAACAACTAAACTTCAAACAACAGTCAGGTATCCTCCCAGATTTGTACGTCACCTGACCAGACTGGGTTCAGCTGGGATGGCACTGCTTCACCCTGCAGCCAGACAGGCTGGCTCTGCTCCAAATGTCACTCATCCTTCTCTGTGTCAGAGCATTCTCTTCTCATGGTGATGGCAGAGACACAAGACAGCAAGCTCAATAGCACAAGCTATTTTCCAGTTTCTCCTTGTGTCACATCTACTACTATCCAATTGGTCAAAGCAAATTAAATAGCCAATCCCCAAGTCAAGGGATAAGGAAGTACAACCTGCTCCAATGGGAGGGCCCGGCAAAGTCAAAAGGCAAAGGACATGGGTGTATAATTATAATTCTATTACTGGACACAGACAGGGGCATGCAAAGAATTGGAACAATAATTCAGTCTACTTTCCAGCCCTCTACCAGCTCACATTCTACCACCAACTATCCAACCCAAGTGTGGCAGTTTGAAACTATTTATGAATTCCAAAAAAAGATATTGATTATATTTGTAAACTGGTCTGTTCCTCTGGGTGGGCTACCCTTTGATTGTATTAAATTCAAAGGTTTTACATTTACTTGAGTATGTTAAGATTAGGGCTTTGAATTGACCAAGTTAGTAGGGCGTGCAGGGTTGGGTCCCCATTCTCCTTGGCGGGCTATATAAACGGACACTCAAGAACACAGAAGAAGATACACGGAAATAGGGAGAGCTCCACAGACAAGGAAGAGGAGAGAACTTTGATCCTAGGGCCCCGGAGAGAGCTGAGACATTCGCCTGATACTTTGCAGCTGAAGAGAACAGAGCAGGTGAGCCCCGTGAGAGCCTACAGCTGAAACTGGAAGAAGCTGGGCCCATGGAGTCTTTAAAGGAAAGAGGAAGGCTGAATCCTTGCAGATATTGCTTGCTATCTTGCTTCAACACATGGCAACAGAGTTTGGTGAGAAAGTAACCTTGAGTTGGACTCTTTAGGGCCTTATAACTGTAAGCTTTTACCCCAAATGAATACCTTTATAAAAGCCAACAGATTTCTGGTACTTTGCATCAGCGCCCCTTTGGCTGACTAATGCACCAAGACAGCTGAAGAAATGTAAAATAACTTTTTAATACAACTTTAATTGAAGTATAACTGGAAGAACAAATCTGATAGTCTCAGAGACAGCATTTGGAACTAGCACTTTTTTTTTTTTTTAATTCTCCACATCACCATTTACCTCTAATAAAAAGGATTCTTAAGAGAAGGTATATGTTGACCAAGTTTTGTTAACAGGGATCCTCACTAACTATTCATGTAGCCCCTTCTATTGCAGGTCACAAAGAGCAGGTATGAGCTGGATGGAACAAGGTAAAGGAGATCACCAAGTGAAAACCCACCCATCACACAGAACTGGGCCTTTAAGTCATACATCATTTCATGTCCTTATATTAGATATACAACTATAAAAATTAAACCTTTAAATCAGCTTCCAGACTCCCTCACTCAGTTGCTAGGAAAGGCTGCTATTTAAAACTAGGGGCAAAGTATGGGACAAAGACATTATACAAGGTTCCAAAAGAAAAACAAAACCAAAAAATGGTGAAAAGAATACTGAGAAGTTATAAACAATTCCTGCTTTCTTCAAGTTCAGCATATCCAGCAGAAAAAGAACCAAATATCTCTAGTACTTCCATTACAAAACAAAACTTTTACTTCTTTACCCCCATTGTATCAAAAGCTGGACCCTTCCTAAAGCTCTGAGGGGGGAAAAAAAGGCATTTGTTGCCTGTGAACAAAGTTTTTTGTTTTTGCTTTGTTGTGTTTACTGGGTTATGAGTGATATCAGAACAAACTGTCTTCATCTAGTTTAGCACTTTTTTCCAATATACCCCTAAGAACACAGAGACTAAAATATCATCTGAGAGTCCCAGAAGTATTCTGAGCTGAGAGCATAACAAAAGCTTTGCTATGCTACATAAAATTGAGCCAAGATTCACAGATAATTGCAGTAATGCATTTGTACTTCATGCTTTTCATCTTGATATGTCTGAATTACCCACTCTCTACTTAGAAACCACTTTGCTGCAACTCCCACCCTCAAACTCAAAAGCTACCATCTCTCAGATCAGAGGTTGTAATGTTTTTCGTGGCTATATAAACAAGAAGAAATAAACATAGTTCTCACACAATCACCTGCACCAATCTTCCACTTTCTTCATATTTCCTAAAGAAATATTACATTTATATTAATATGTATTCAAAATGGAGAAATCAGATCCCAATTAATGAATGCACTGTCATGCATCTTAGGTTTATTGCTCACAGTTAACATTTCAAATAACATAATCTTTCAATTAATATTCATGCAATTTCATGTTATTTTGTAACAAATTAGTACAAAATGTACCCGAAGTTTCCATTTCTAAATGGTTTTTCACTCCCTAAGGATTCTAGAATTCACTCTGAGTTACTGCTAATGTACCCTATTCTGGGAATCAACAAGAGGAAAACAGATACCTTCAGAGAAAGAAGCTGCTTGTCCAAGGCTCGGGCAAGTTCCAGAATCATAGCACATGGCACAGCTGCATCAATAGCTCCCACGAACACCCTGTTGCTCCACTGAGGAAAATACTTGGAGTCATAGTGACAGGCAAGGACCAAATGCCGTTTAGCAGTGGGATTGAGGGTGCTGATGATATTTGAGAAGGACTGGTACCCATAGGGTGTCTCACTCAAGAAGGTGTCTACTTCCAAGGCCCAGTCAGCTTGAAGTCTCTGAATCCGCTGCATGATGTGCTGATGGAAGCAAAAACAAAATTTCAGACATAGGGAGTTTTCAGTAATGTTTTAAATTGTATGTGATGCCCTTCAAATTAAAAATGCAATGAACGCTTATTATATTAATTTATTTTAAAGGAAAATTAATCCTCTCTCTCCCCCAACATTTCCCCTACCAATCAATCCTAGGCCCTGGGTTACCAATGTTGATAAAGTGATGCCTACCTTTCCATACGCTTCTCCTTGCTCATATGAACAGATACTAGCAGCTGAATACATACATTTGGCAGAGGAGGCATGTTTGTATAGGTATAAAGTCCCGCTAATTACTCTGTTTTTCTCACTTACACTGTATCATGAACATTTCTACAAGTCAGGAGCTGGACAGCCACTTGAATATGAGTTAAAGTCCACTTTCAATATTTCTGGGAAGCTAAGAAGGCATGTTTGAGAAATCAGACATATGACGGTCCAACAGGTCTCAATTTCTACTCTTAGCTCTCTGAGGGCAAGGGCTGCAAACTGCAGCTCTTTTTGTCAATGCATGTGCCCCATGTCCAATGAATACTTGATCATGTAAATGAACACTAACAAAAGATATTGATGCCCACCTATTGAGGATACTGTAAAAAAAAGTCCATAAAAAGGAAAAAGGGCATGGCTAGAGGATATTTGAGGCCCCTGACTACTCTAAGAGTCAATAAACAACTAACTCTGAACCACAGTGACACTATCAGGCTGTATTCTCTCTGCACCCAAAGCTGGTCCAGACCACTGCAAATACGGGCAAAATCAAAAAAGAATCAATTTTCCCATCTCTCCCAGCCACCTTGGGCCTCATGGACAACAATGACTGATGGAAAAAGCAGCAGGTGGAGCAAGAAGCACCACCTAAGGGATCAGAGCCTAGAATCTGTGGTATGAGAAGCTCCAGGTGAGTTCATAGCTGTTCCATCTGTCCTTTCCTGTCCTTAGTTTCTTTTTGCTTCATTTTTCTCACTATTTTTCACCCATTGATTTGAAATATTGTATATATCTTTATAAGTTGCCTTAAATTATTTTGAAAACAGCAAACTGGCCCTCAAAATAACTGGTAATTGGTTCCAGTGGGAATGGATCTTGAGATAAAAAGTGAATAATTTATAATAACTACATAATAATGAGATATATTTCCTCTAAAGAAGTACAGAATTTTCTAGCCTCGCCACATCATGTGTGGCCTGTAGCCTGCTGCTCTCACGATACGTGGGCAAGGGCCTTGGAAGCACTGGGGCAAGAAGCTTGCAGGCAGAAGGGAGCTTAGGGAATTAATCCACAGTCAATCCTGCCAAAGCCATAATAAATGGTTCCCCAGGTATTCACTCTCTGCTTTCTGTTCATGAGGTGGACTTTGGCCTATATATACATGTGTGCCTTTTCTTTTACAAGATTACAAGTTATCTTTTTTAAAAAGAAATGTTTTTTGATGATATTCTTTCATAATTTGTAAGAAAGGTCTCAACAATGCAAGGTGTTGGTGGTGGGTTGATGTACGGGATATCTGATGTTATGCATGTTTGTTTTGTAAGTTCACAACTGTTACTAGACACTTGTTATTTATGTATGTTCATGTATGAATAATATACTTCAATAACATTTTTAAAAAAGAAATGTTGATTGCATTCTTAAAATTCCTACCTCGTTTATTGTCTACAGTTCTCAGTACTGTACTCTGCTCACTGTAGACTCAGAATACCTTCTTTTCAAGGAGAATATATAAAGTTATATGATACAGAACATTAGAAGTTAGAAAGAGAGAAATCATGAGTATGTAAGATAAGCTTTTACACAGAATATTAAAATGAGTTAGCCCCAGACTCTGAAAAAAATTGTTTTCCACTAAAGAGCTCATCTCAAAAAAAAAAAAGGATATACTCCATAACATCTGGTCTCCAGATGGTGAGCTACTACATTAAATGTCTTCTTCAACACCCAGGGCAGCCTGCAAGCTCACAAAATGAAGTGGGATTTTAAATATCTGTTAGGATTGTTCAGTTGCAGTTATGTTCTGAAACACAAATGCATTTTTCAACTACTGAACAGGTCTTGGCCATAATTTCTGATGTCTATATTGACACTAAAATCCACGAAAGAATCAGCAAATGCCCCCCCACCAAAAGTTCTCCCTGAAGTAGCCTTTTTTTTTTTTCAGAGTAAATATCTGTTAATTTATCATAGTAATTTCTTTATAAATAATCCAATGCGCCACATAATCTACTAGGTCACCAACAGCCATTGCTGTGTTTTTGGCTTTCACACTTAGTCAGCAAGTTCTCACTACAACTCTCTAGAGTAGGCTCAGAATCTAACCACTTTTATCACTAGAAAACCCATAAGCAGGGATGGCTTGGCTACCCTAGTAGAAAGCAGCTGTATTTCCCCAACTCTAAGCAGCAAAAGCTTGGACCCTCAATGGGTACAAAATGCAGTTTAGCATGTAAACTATATTTTAGATGACTGCACCTTTGCTTTTCAAAAATGGAAAAGGGAGAGAATAAGAGAGAGAGGAGAAGGAAATGAAGACACAGATAGATGGAATAAAGAGAGAAAGGTAAAGTCTACCTTATGAGGTGGGGGGGTAGTCCTGATTTTAAATTAGCATGAGTGAATAACCCTGAGTTTAACTGATTTGAATTTAAAGTTATTTCTAAGTTCTGAGAAGCAGTGGCATTAGTAGAACAGGTTTGTTTGGAGGAAGCACATTCCCCAGTATTTGCACTGTCTGCAGCTAGAATGCTGCCAGGCTGCTTAGCCCCACCCCTGCCAACTTCAGGAGCCTCTTCCTTCCCAAGTGTACAGCATGCAAGGCTCTGGAGCTTCCAGCTGAGAGCATCTCACCCGGGGCCCCTGCACTCAGGAGGTTGGCTGAGGGTGCATCCTAGTACATGCTGTACATATCTTCTACTGAAAAAATCCAGCACAGCTGTAGAGGATTTTAACCCTCGCGTTTCTAGTTTACCTCTTTTAGACAAAGTAAGGTTTATCATCATGATTTTTCAATTTATTTCTTACTCCTATCTTGTCTAGAAATCATTGAACTACCACAAAATTTAATGCCTTTAAATTATTTTTTTAACAAATAAATTATATTCTCAAAAAATTTCTAATAATCCAAAGGGCAGCTTTGGACTTACTGCACAGTGACAGTAAAATTGCAGATGGTAGAATATTCTTTCCGAAAATATTCTCTCTCTGAAAGACAATCCCCAGCAATGCACATCTTTACTGCTTAGATTCACTACTGAGTGAAAGCTATTAATCCAAGTCAAATTAAGGTCATGAGTGAAGTTCTCTCAAAATAAGTCAAAGAATCATATAATTCATCTTCAAAAAAAGAAACCCTCTTTCTTCCTTGCCTTAGGGGACAGCTCTCTAAAAATTAATTTTGATTTTTGTGGTAGAGTGAATTATGTGCCCCAGTTTAGACATGTTCTTAATCTTAATCCGCATTCCTGCATGTGTGAACCCATTGTAAATAGGATCTCCTGAAGATGTTACCTATAATTAAGGTGTGGCCCATGGTGCGTTTTAATCTGGATTACTGAAGGCCTTATAAAGAGGCCCAACAGTCACAGAAGTGAGAAAGGCATGGACGTCACCATGTGATGGGAAGCCAGGGAGCCCAAGGATTGCCTCAGAAGCTCCTGCTGCTTCTAAGGATTTAAAGGTAAGAGACCCAAAGAGCACCTTCAGGCAGAGTGAGGACCATGCGTGATGAAGGCTGACTTGCCCCAAACACTTCTTCCAAGTCAGGCACTTTCCTGAGCATGGATCATTTCATGCAGTCCTTCTGTAAATCCTGCTGTGCAGGAACTACTATAACCATCCCAAGTTTACAGGTTAGAAAAGACCTGACATATAGGTATAGGAATTAATTTGCTCAAGGTCATGCAGTTCTTAGTGATGGGATCAGATCAAGTCTGGAAAGCTCTGGCTGGGAGGCACCAGTTGTGCGGTATGTGCATCCAAACATTTCCAGCTCTGGCTCTTCTTGGGCCCAAAGAGGAGGGAGAGGCTGAAGAAAGTGCCTGACTTGGAAGAAGTGCTTGGGGAAAGTCAGCCAGCATCACACTTAGTCCTCACTGCCTGAAGGTGCTCTTTGGGTTTCCCATCTAAATCCTTAGAAGGAGCAGGAGCTATTTGGATGGGGAACAAGAGACTAATGGGGTAACAGTTGTGATGGCTGGCGAGGCTAGACTTGAGGGGCAGACGCTATACACTGGGAAGAAAGGAAGAGTCCAACAGCTGGGCAGCTGAGCCTTGCAGGTCTGGCTTGGGCCACAGCAGTGGGGTGCCAAGGTCTTTGTTCCAGAAATTAGACAGGAGGAGTACTCTCAGAGGGACCAGTCGTGCCCTATTCCCTCCCAACCCCCCCTTGAAATGGGGCTACTTTGAAAAAACAAACATCCAGTGGAGGAGTTTTGGATTGCTTAGGAAGACTGATGCTAAGGAGGCAAAGAGATTTTCAGGGCCCAGCCCAGCTTATGGCTTATTCCATCCTCTACAGCAGTATCTTTCAGACTACCAGTAAAATCAGTGGGTCTTAAAATCAGGCTAGGGGGTCAGGACAAGCATTTAAAAGAGAAAAACTAGTATGATAGAATTAACAATATCAGAGTGAATTGCAGGTAGGAAGGGTGATCATTTTTCATGAAACTTTTGTCAAAATTAAATACACCTGTAGGTTTGCATATATGAAACGTAAAATATATTTTTACTGTGAGTCAAGATCAGAAGTTTGAAAAGCATTGCTTTGGAGAAAGCAGCTTGCCACTGACCATTAACAATCGCTCCAGGGAGAAAGGTCTCCCTAAGGGGAACGAAGTCCTGATGGTCAGTACAGTGGCTCACTCTTTACCCAGAATCACCAAGCAAGGACTGTCTAAGGCGGTTGATGTCAGGTGATCAGGGTCCAAGAAAACTTGGTTGGGAACCTCGGGCTGTGTTACTGAAACAGTCAAGAGCTGGGCTAATATCCTGTTTGATGTTGTAACCCAGATTTCACAAACAAACTGGTTTCAAGAAACATGCATCACCTAATTCAGAATAGACATTCACTCTCACTTGTTTGGCTTTCTAGGCTATTCATTTTGGTGAACACTGAGATGAGAGAACGGATCTGATCATTAGACAGCTCAGAAATGCAGCCATAATGTTATCCCTCATGTGCAACCCAGTCTTCAACACCTCGAGGTTGTGTCGTGTGCTCACCTGGCGAGCAGCGTAGCTTCCCGGGGAGCCCGGATATCGCTCTATCAGCAATGGCCGTAAGTCCTCTTGCCACATTTCAGAAATGTTGGTGCCCTCTGCAACTTGCTGAAGAGACGACGAATTCAAAATGACTGGTTGGTGATAATTCTGAGGATGAAGGGAAATTGTTTAACTGGCTTTCATTTCATAACATGTTTAAGACTTAGCCCGGGACATTTGCAATTGGGAAATCTCCACTTTGAACCTCAAAATAAAGGGGTAACTTTATGTCATATGAGGCCAATTAAACTACTCACCTTTAGAATTGGCCCCTTACATCTAGAAAGTTGAACTAATTCTTTTAACAGTTTATTTTAAAAGCAAAGTTAACAGTGGTTTAAACCTGAGAATTAATATTTAACATTTATTATCTGTATAACTTTTAATGATTTTTTGGTATGATTGCTCTGTAAAACCAAGGTTTAAAAATATCAATTATTAAAATATATATCAATTATTATTCTATTCCTAAAACCCAGCATTTAAAAAATTGCATCAGACAAGACAATAAACTTTTGAGCATAATTGCTTTATCAAAGGCTGGGCTGTGTTACCTAAGTACTGTCTTGGGGTTAGAGGCAGGATGCAAAGCTTCTGGCTGCCATTTATAAGTTGTGTGACATTGGGCAGATCCCTTTGCTTCTCATCCCTAAAAAAAAATGCATAAAGGAATTTGATCTAGGTCTGCACCTTACAATATGATGGCCACTAACTACATGTGGCAATTAAGTACTCACAGTGTACCTGGTCTAAATTGAAATATATTATAAGTGTAATATACAAACCCAATTTCAAAGACTTAATTTGGAAAAAAAATTAAACAGCTCAATAATTTTTATGGTAATTACATGTTGAAATGATAAATTTTTGATATATTGGGATAACAAAAATTAAAATTAATTTCACCTACTGTTTTTTGTTTTTTTAATGTAGCTACTAGAAAATTTAAAATTACACACATGGTTCTCATTATATATTTCTATTGGACAGACCTGATCAAGATGATTGCCATTTCTTTCAGCCTGAGCTTGATGATTCCATAATCCATTAAATAGTATACTTTTTATCATCAGTTAAAATTATTTTAACAATTTTATGGTCATACTTTTAGGTAGATTTATGAATTAGTTAAATAAACTCTGTAGAAAAAGCTAAATAAAAATAACATTCAAATTTATATTTTGGATATTACTTTATACATGCTGTATTCTCTTATGATACTAGTACTGATGAATCATTCATTCATTGCACGTTTACCAGGCACTCAATGATGGAATATGTTACTTCTCCCCAAAAGGAAGTGAGTGGTTGATGGGATGATTTCTTCCCTTAAGGGAGTGATGAGGGCAAGGTAAAGATATTGAGTTCTTTGGAACACAAAACAGAAATTAGGGGAGCTTTGTCTATTTTACAGTTCTTTCCAGGACCAATGTTAGATAAATATGCTTAAGTAATTGTGTGGGTATTTTCACGCTATGTCGTTGATGAGAAATCATGGAAATGGCGAATACTTAATGCCTAATTACTTACATGCTTAGTTACTCTCCAGCATTATTATGCAAAAAGTATAGGCAGTGGGATCAGACAGACTGAGGCCTCTCAACTCAACACCCAGCTATTTACTTGCTATAACCTGCCCAAGTTACTTCACCTCATTAAGCCTTGATTTCCTTATCTGTAAAATGGAAGTAATAACATCTATTCCCTAGGGTAATTATAATTAAATGAGCAAATATATGTAAAGTGCCATAGTAAATGCTCAGTAAGTGTTAGCTTTATTCCCTTCTACCTACAAACACTAAAGAGATATAGAATTTTAGAGCTGGAAAGGTCATTTCAAGTGGCAACTGAGGTCCACAGAAACCAAACTGATTTTCCCAAGGTCGTAGGAGAGTTGTAGGTTAAGTCCAGGAAAAGACCCCTCGTCTGCTGACTCCCAGGCCAATGCCTCACTGCCTCATCTGCATATTTCCAGTTTATCTTGAATGGTGGCGCTGTGCCTGAACATCCTAAGGTTTGTGTTTGTTTACTGATAACACATGTTTAAATATATTTTCTTAATAACTTTGGATGGCAGCCTTCAAATTATTTGGAAGAATTTAAATTCTAGAATCTATGTCCTTGTGCGAGCTCTTATACAAGCACTTTGAGAAGAAAGCTAAAGCTAACAACAAAACAGTAGAAATGTGAGAAGGGAAAAGATGAAAACCCAGGCGAGAGGTCAGAAGGCTTACACGGTTAATGATTACTTACCATGGCCTAGCAGAGCCTGTCCAGTCTCCCCTGCTGGCTGGCAAGTCCCGTTCAGTGCAGCTCGCCCAGCTGGCCATGCTCAGTCACCCTGGCACCCTTCCAGGCCCACCGCACTCAGGGGCTCTGCATCCTCTGAGCCTTCGCATCTGCAGTGCCCTCTGTCCTGAAGCCCGTGTTCCCCTTCCTCTTCGCCTGGCAAACTCCTGCTTATTTCAGGTCACAGCCTCTTCCTCGGAAAACCTTCCCTGGCTCCTCAAGCTAGGTTTGAATCCCATTACATGATCTCAGAGCATGCAATTCTTTTCCTTCATTGCACACATCACAATTGCAATTAATTGTATATTTACTGGTTTAATGTCTTTCCCTTCACATCCAAATCAAAGGGAAAGCTCGTGTTCAAATGGGTAATTTACAGAGGCTTGAAAAAATTCTTCAAGAGATTTAAGAGAAAAAATAGGAAAAAATCAAGCCCTTGAATCTCTAGCTGTAACAGATATTGTGGATGAAACATAGTTAACAAATAGATGTGATAAATGCTTGTTGGATTAAAAAAGAGTAAGTTCAGTAGACAGGCCATGGACGTTCAGGAATACAGGGACCTGCAAGTTTTGCTCCTCAACCTTCTAGACTCACCCACTTAATTAACATACTTCAGGAAAGAGCTCTCTTGCACTCTCTCTGTGTCTCTGGAAATAAGGATGCCCCGTAAAATCACAGAGATAAAAGCTTCCCAGTCCATGAAGGCTAGAAAAGGGGAAACAACCACACTCTGTTCATTACTTAGGCCCTTCTACTATGAAAGTCCTGTAAGGAAAAGCATCTGGCTTTTCCAGCCTAAATAGCACACGTTCCACTTTTATGGAGCCTCACTCTCAGAACACAATAAATATAAAAATCTATATGGAGATGAGAAGGAGTACGAGAAGAGTAAGGAAAATGTGCTGAGCATCAGCAAAGTAACTGAGACACTAACAGTGTTGAGCCCAATGATAAATGCAAACCCCAAATTATTCTAGATGTATTTCAGTTAAAAGGCACTTGGACAATTTTCTGTTGGTGCAGGTGTTCTCAGCAGAATGGGGTTCTATTATGCAGTCCCTGCCTTGTCTTCTCATCCAGGCAGAAAGGACAGCAAGTCTGCTTGGGATGACAAGAATCTTTCAGCTGAAAGAGTGTGAACCGAATATCCTGCAGTTTTCTTCTAGGCTAATCACATGGTGTCAGGCCAAAGAGCATTTTAATTACTGAATTTGTTGAGCTGGCTCAGGTTGCAGAAGGCTCCAAGGTCCCAAACCACTGAATTAAAAGGAGATCATAATAGAAGTGCACTCAGTTCAGTTCCAGTTTCCATCCTATATGAGCATCTCCCAGACAGCACTCAGGTTAATACCTGCCTACCTGCAAACGCAATTCAGCACTTACTGAGCTTCTGTGTGTCGGATGCCACTGACATCACGTAGGCAGTTGCAAAATTGTTGGAAACTGGATAAGACAAAGTTCTGTCTTTTTAAAATACAAGTAGCCCTCTACTTAAAGGCAGAGCAGAGCAGAGCAGGCTTTGAACAGGACAATTTAGGGTCATATCCCAGGTCCCTGACATACCAGGTGTGACTAGGAAAAGGTTCCTCATCAGTGAAATGGAGTTACCTACCAGATAGTGGCAGCTTAAGGATGGTTCATTTTGTCTTACTCCCGCAACCACACCTCACTGCCTCTGCCTTGGAGCCTCCATGTAGCTGCTTCCATAAGAAACATGGAGGGGAGAAGGGAAGGAGTCAAGGGCTTTCAGAACCATGGGGGAGGGCCAGTTGAGCACTTTTAGAATACCTGTGGATCCTGAAGCAGAAGGAAGTGAAATGCTGGAGAGCACAGACAGAGTTTGCCAGAGCTGGCCCTGGAGGAATACTCCTAGGTAAGGCCGATCCTCTTGTTTTGTGGTTCCTCTGTTAAAAGATCTGCCCCTCCAGCCACAATATGACCTGAATTTTTCTACATCACTTTTTTTAATAATAAAGGAAAATTCTACCAATTGGAAGACCTTGGGTCCCAATTTTATAATAAAGTCTATAACAGCCTAAATATCTAAAAGAAAGGAATAGTTAAATTATTGAATGATGATTTTGCAATCATCAAATGACTTTTAATGAAATTTATTGGCTTAAAGAAATACTTACAGTATACTAGTAAGTGAAAAAGCAAGATATAAAAACTGTATATGTAGCATAGTCTCTAGTATGAAATAAATATCCCTGTGTTTGCTTTTTCTAAATTAACCTTTATTGAGCATTTACTGATGCCAGGCCCTGTGCTAAGTGCTTTACATAGATTAGCTCATTTAATCCTCCATAAAATCTATGAGATTATCCACCTCTATACACATAAATATAAACACATTTATAGATCAATAGACATATATTTGACAGATAGATAGATAGATATACAGAGAGAGAGAAGACAAAAGTAAAAACACCAAAATGTTAACAGTAATTCTCTCTGAATGGAGGAATTATGGGTAACATTAGTTTTCTTTGTAGTACACTTTGCTGTATTTTTCCACATTTTCTAAAATAAGCACATGTTAATTTTATGATTGGGAGACTTTAATAGAAGACATAATTTTTAGTTTATTGGAGCTAATCACTTCCTTTTTAAAAACATATATGAAGCCCTCTCAACATCCATTAGTCATTCACATCTGAAGGAGCTTTGTTCTAATAAGATTTCTTTTAGCACCTAGCTGATAGCATTGTATTAAAGGAATGGGTCTGTAGTAAAGCAGTAGGACTGGGGAGGGCAGTCAGGGGAAGCAATTTTAAAACATGGATCAACCTCCAAATCAGGGAAAAGGAAATGTAGGGAATGTGAGCAGAGAAGGTACCAAACAAAGCAAAGCAACAACAACTATAAAACCTACCATTTAGGATCCACACTGGCCCAGAGAGGAAAGGTGAGCTTCTGGCTATCGGACCCTTCCCACCAGCACCATCCTCCCAGGCTACCTGGGCACTGTGTATTGTGATACCAGCCAGGACTCATCAACAAAGGGAGTAGAGTAGGAAAGGAAAGTTCACCGGCTCAAGCCAAATTCTAGTTCTTCAATTTGCTCACTATCATTGTGGTCAAGTTACATAAATTCTCTGAGTTTCAATTTCCTCGTTGATAAATTGGGAATGAATATACCCTCCTAATATACATCAGTCCCGGGAATCTAACAATATAGCTTCTATGGGGAAATTGTTTGCAGATTTCAGAGAACCAAGTCTCAGTCTTATGAATGCAACCACAGACGAGGGTTGACCTGTTTTTACATATTCGATACCATTTAGACATATCTGTATTTCAAAACCAGGGAGATTAATTTCAAAAGTGATGCTTTCTTTACCACACCTTACATTTTCGTTTTTTTTTTGTTTGTTTCTGCTTTATTTTTTTTAGTAGGTACCTAGGATGGAAAGCAGGACTTTGTGCCTGGGAAGCAGGTACTCAACCACTGAGCTACATCCGCTCCCCAAGTAAGAAATGGTTTTTTTCGTTTATTTGTTTGTTTGTTTTGTTTTTAGGCAGTATCCGGGATTGGACCTGGGACCTTGTACATGGGAAGAAGGCGCTCAACCACTTGAACTACCTCAGTCCCCCACACCTTACTTTTTAAATGAGCAGACCAGTGTGCTTCATAGGATTGAAATAGGCAAGTACCACAGAGAGCAAGCAAGTCATGTATTTTAGTGTGGACTGATTCATCTCCCAGTCCACAAGCCTTAGCTGGTGGCTTGCAAGACTTCAGAAAGGCCTACAAAAAGGGGGTGGGGGGCAAGAAGGGGAGTGGAGCGGAGAGTGGAAGATGCTGCAAGCTGGTTTTGCCATTTGTTTATAAGCAGTTTTCCAACAGTACAGTGATTAGATTTCTTAAAATAAACATAAAAGAGATTCATGGCTTAAAAGACATTTCTAGAAACTTAAACTTAAAACATTTGAAGAATCACAGCAGCTCCTCCCACCCACAAAATCATCCTGCCTACACAGGCCTACAAATGATCCCTTCAGAGCAGCTCGTTCTGTTTCGTCTTACTTATTCTCATCCCTTTAGGCGTATCATAACGGCACACTCGGTGTGACTCCAAATTCTGGTTTTTAATGCCCCTTCCCCATTTCTGACCAGAGAGGTTTTCTAGGTGAAGCAAAGGAGCCTAATTCTAAGTTCTTCACGGTTGTGAAGCCTACTGAACCCCTACGGGAAGTTGATTTTCTTATAATGAAGTTTTTCTTGAGGTATTTCCCCCTCTCCTCCACCAGCATCCCTGTGGCCGGTGGTCTGTATGCCTAACCGGGAGTCCTGCGAACGGGGAGGGGGGCGGGGAGCCCTGAAGGGTGAATTGAGCATGCGCTGGGGCAATTGAACCAGGCTGTTCAGAGACCGTGCCAGTGGCTGGTGGGAGTGGGCGGGTGAGCCCACCGCCCAAGCAACCAGCAATGGGTCTGAATTTCAAACGCTTGAGTAATACAGACACACTATAGGTGTTTGAATGATCTGTTTAACAGCGTTGTCGAAGTTTCTATCCCTTTTCTCTGCTGCTGTTCTTAGTATCTTTAACAGCATACCATTTTGCAATATCATTAGGTTTTAACGTTAAGCACCTAGCCATTTCACGATTTCAAAACCGTTACACAAGAAAGGAAAATAATTGGAAACCTATTATGTCACACAGAGGGAACCTGCAGATTACTTTTTATCGTATGTTCCTTATATGAAATGTCTAGCTACAACTGGCTACATTTCACTGAAAACTGCAGTTTGAGGGCTCTCTCTCTCATTTGATTTTAAAATAAAGCGGGGGGACAAATGAAGCAGTCTCTGAGCGGCTCCGTTCACAAATCTAAAGCAATCATCCATTTCCGTCCAGAGCACGCGGAAACTTCAGCGTCCCTAGGGCATCCCTGGATGCAGCAGTGGGCGGGGGTGGGGGCTGCACGCGCACCCACAGACGCGCCCTGCGCGCTGGCGGCCCCCGGGCGCAGGGGCTGGGACTACTGACAGCGCGGGTCCCGAGGGGGCGACGGCGCGCTCCCGCCCCGCTCCGCCGCCGCCGAGCCACGTTTCCAGTGCCTATCAGTAACCCCAGCCCACCGCAGCCGAAGGCAGGCGGGAGACCTCCCCCAGCCCCACCCCCGCGGCTCCGAAGCAGCGGCGAGAGCAGCCGAGGCACCCCGGCGAGGGCGCGGGGTGGGGGTGCGCCTGGGCGGGGGTCGTCCGGTCCCAGGTCCCGGCACGCGGCCAGAGCCGCTGGGGTACAGTCCTGCAGGGGCAGCCCCTCACCTTCTCCTCGGTCCAGGCTGCGCCCCGGGCCGCCAGGGGCAGGGCGGCCAGCAGCAGCAGCAGCAGGTGGGCGCCCCCGGCGCGCGGGTCCCCGCCGCCCGCCATCTCCCCGAGGCCGCCCGGGCGCGGGTTCCTGGGGCCGCCGGCGGTCGCGAGTCCGGGAACGCGCGTCCTCCGCCTTCCCCCTTCTCCACCCTTGGGTCGACTGTTCCCGCCTCCCCATCCTGCCGTCGCCTCCCGCTGCCCTCCTCCCCGGCCCCTAGCAACGCGGGCGGGGTGCCGGCTGCCCCCGAGGCGGGAGCTCCCGCTCCCGGGAAGCCCAGACGGCGCCTTCCTCGGCTCGGGGAGGAAGGAGAGGCACGCAGGACCTTTCACTGTGACGGCGGCCGCAGGGGGAAAGGGAGGGTGAACCAGACTCCGGGGGTCAGGCAGGGTTTTTCCACAGCTTTTTAAGAAGGGTGGGTAGGAAATCGACATTTACTAGATACTTACGTAGCAGGCACTGTGAGCTACTTTCACCACTTCCCTTACTTAAATCTCCACAACCGTGTGAGGTAGGTGTTGATTCCATTTTGTACGTGAGGAAACCGAGCCCGCGTGGACAGCCTGCACAGGAACCCTCGAGGATCAGTATTTCTTCCACGGGAAGCTGTTTCCATGGCAGTGAATCTTTTCCCTTTCTCTTTCACTTTTTTCCTCACAAATAGTTACCTTGTCCTATAGGACGTAGACTCTGATAATCCCAAACTGAGAGGGATGGTTGCAGTAATTATTTGAAATAAATATTCACAGTTGCCCTTTAGGCACTCATCTTCTCCAATGCATCCCCCAAAAGGAAGGGATGAAAATCTTATTTACCTTCCAACATTTAAGATACAGACAGTCCTGGCTAAAATAAAATAGCATCTTAAGTTAGTCTGAAGCTTTCTGATCTGGATTGTCAGTACAGTTACTTCACCTTCTTCCTGTGAGGATTAAGGAGTGGCCTATCCAAAATCTTTATAGTAACATAGAGTTACCAGGAGAAAAAAGGAGGAAGAAGAACAGAACCAGGGAACTGAAACAGAACTACGTCCTAGGGAGGAAAGGTTCAAAGGCAATGGAGCCTGTGGGATGCCTTCTCTGTCTTCCTAGGCTTAGCCATAAGGGTGAGTTTTTAAGAAGAGAAAGGGCTGGAATGGGAATACCCTGTTCTGCCCTCCTCTGGAGCTACAAGGGAAAACAGGATGGAAGTATCTACTTTCCTGATGTTCAAAATTGTTGTCTATTCATGTCTAAGTGGCTATTTAAATCTTCAGGCTAAAATATAATTAAATAACTTCTTTTTTAAAAAAAAATATGTTTTTTAAAGATCCATTTTATTTTTAAGATTTATTTTTCTCCCCTTCCCTCCCTCCCTTCCCCCCTCCCCCAGTTGTCTGCTCTCTGTGTCCATTCGCTGTGTGTTCTTCTGTGACTGCTTCTATCCTTATCAGCAGCACCAAGAATCTGTGTTTGTTTTTGTTGTGTCATCTTGTGTCAGCTCTCTATGTGCGGTGCCATTCCTGGGCAGGCTGCACTTTCTTTCGTGCTGGGCGGCTCTCCTTACGGGGTGCACTCCTTGCGCGTGGGGCTCCTCTACGCGGGGGACACCCCTGCGTGGCAGGGCACTCCTTGTGCGCATCAGCACTGCTGCATGGGCCAGCTCCACATGGGTCAAGGAGGCCTGGGGTTTGAACCGCGGACCTCCCATGTGGTAGATGGATGCCTAACCACTGGGCCAAGTCTGTTTCCCTAAATAACTTCTTTATAATATTCATAGGCAGTTCTTTTGATAATTGGACCACTTCAGAACTTTCAACTGGTACAGTATTCAGTACAAAACCACTATCACATGTCCCAATATATATTTTCCCTTGCTGCTTAGGCCACTTGGAAACAGCACTTTCCCTGAGTGGCTCGGTAATACACAGCCTGTTTTCCTTACCCTTAGGAGGTACCAGGGATTGAACCTGGGACCTCACCTCATACATGAGAATGCAAAGCAGGCAAACCTATTATCTTTTTCCAAAGAGATCCCTATAAGAAATGGGAGGCAAAAATAGCAAACTTACGTAAAACAAAATGTGAAAGATAATATTAATATCCTGCCAAGTTTAAGCAATTCAAAATAAGAAATAAGGAAATGTTTGAGTTAAAATACTAACATTTCTGTGTGAGGCTGAATTCTCTTTGTATGCTTCAACCAAAAATCGGACAACAGATTGAATCATAACAAATATGAGAATCCAGTTGTCTTCTATTGTCAGATATTGAAGAGATTTTTTTTTTTTAATGTTCAAAAATGCCAGTCATCTCACTAAATTCTTTTGGCTTTGGAAAACATAGTTTTGTTTCTTTTTTCTTCATAAAAATGTGTTATTTAAATTAACATGTAATGTTTTCCTTATTTTAAAATAAATACAGAATGAAATATTTTTGAATGCCTGAGTTTTAATTTTCACAATAAATATTTGTGATAGTCTTCTGTGTTAACTCTAGTATCCAGTTATTTAATCAAACACTAATCCAGGTTGTTACTGTCAATGTATTTTGTAGATGTGGTTAACATCTACAATCAGGTGATTTTAAGGAAAGGTGATTGCCTTCTCTAATGTGTGTAGGCCTCATCCCATCAGATAAAGGCCTTATAAGCAAAAACTGAGGTTTCCCAGAGAAGAAAGTCTGCCTCAAGATGCCAGCATAAAATCCTTCCTGAGGTGCCAACCTGCCCTACAAATTTCAGACCTTTTAAGTCTCCACAATCATATAAGTCAATTTCTTCAAAGTAAATCATACATATATATTCCCATATACTATTAATTCTGTTTCTCTGGAGAACTCTGATATAATGATAGACACAACTCACATAAACCATAGTTTTTTGTGGTCCTAAGGTCCTCAATAATTGTTATGAAGGTAAAGAGATCCTGATTCCAAAATATTGAGGACTGCTGGATTAAAATAAAGTTATTTTACCTGGGAGAGATAATACATTAAGCCAGTGGTTCTAACTTTAGCTACACATTGAAATCATCTAGAAAGCTTTTTAAAAACGGTGATGCCTGGGTCCTATCCCCGGAGATTCTGATGTGATTAGTCTGGGATGTGGGCTGAGCATCAGGTTCTTTAAAGCTCCGCAGGTGAGCTTTAAAATCTAACATGCAGCTAGGATTGAGAACCACTCCATTAAGCCACAGACTCTGAGAAGCAAACTAGGAATTAAAAAAAAAAAAAATCATAGAATCAAATTTAAAATAATATTAGTAGTCATGTAGTGTAGTAGCTATTTTGGAAGGCCAGGTGGTAAGAGTAAAAAGAGATTGGTAGGGATGTGGATGTCGCTCAACCAACTGGGCTCCTGTCTACCATATGGGAGGCCCTTGGTTTGCTTCCCAGAGCCTCCTCATGAAGGCAAGTGCACCCGCGGAGCGCTGACAGCCGGCACCGATGGAGAGCTGGCACAGCAAGATGACGCAACAAAGGGAGACAAGCAGACACAGAAGAACGCACAGCGAATGGACACAGAGAACAGACAGCAAGCAAGCGGTGGTGCGGGGGTATAAATAAATAAAAAATAAATCTTTAAAAAAAAAAAAAGATTGGTTAAGTGGGCCAGTCCTAAACAAATTACGAAGGAAGCAGTTTAGATTCAAAATGCCCATCTTTATCTTCTTTTCCCATACTTTTTTTTTCTCTCCTCTGGCCACCCCTCCCTCCCTTGTCTGCTCTCTGTGTACATTTGCTGTGTGTTCTTCTGTGTCTGCTTGCATTCTTGTCAGTGGCACCAGGAATCTGTGTCTCTTTTTTGTTGCATCATCTTGCTGCATCAGCTCTCCATGTGTGCGGCACCACTCCTGGGCAGGCTGCACTTTTTTTGTGTGGGGCAGCTCTCCTTATAGGATGCACTCCTCATGCGTGGGACTCCCCTACACAGGGGACACCCCTGCGTGGCAGTGCACTCCTTGCGCGCATCAGCACTGCGTGTGGGCCAGCTCACCACACAGGTCAGGAGGCCCTGGTTTTGAACCCTGGACCTCTCATGTGGTAGGCAGATGCCCTATCAGTTGAGCCAGATCTACTTCCCTCCCCAGCTTTTTATTCCCTTCATAAGCCTCAAACTAAAAGACCTTGCCCTTTGTTCTTTTAATAGCCACAGTGAACATAAAGATGCATACACTTCTTCCCAAACCTGCCCACCATTGTTTTAAAAATGAAGTGAAAAATTATTTTTTTTCCTTCTGCAGTTCCCTAGAAATAGTCTCAGGAATCCAAATTTCCTGTAAATCTTCCCAACTACTTTCACTAAATGAGAGGTGGGCCTCACCTTCAGGTCAAGGTGGCAATACAAGAAAAGGCTTCTCTCCTTAGGTTTTCTGGCACTTTCCCTTTCCAGGCCTTTAGACTAACTTGCCTTTCAAAGAATGGAAGTAGAACTTTTCCAATAAACCCTGATTCCTTTCTTAAACACTAATCTTACTCCAAAGAAACTTTCTTTCACCCTTTGAATCATGTATTGAATTATGTATCCCAACAAAAGACCTATTCTTAATCCTAACTCATGTTCCTATGGTGTGAACCCATTTGCAATGTATTTACATTACCCTTTTAAGGGCATTACCAACTCTTTGAAGATATATTATCAGTTACAATGCGTGAAATATCTGTGAATAGTATCTCTTAAAATCCTATTTAGATGTGGCCCAACTGAAATATGGTGGGCCTTAATCCATATTACTGGAGGCCTTATAAAAGAGAAAGCCACAGGAAGGAGCAGGAACACAGTGGAAACCAGAAGAGCCAACACAAGAAGAGATGGCCATGTGACAGGAAGCAGAGAAGAAAGCCAAGGAACCCCAAGGATGGGGGAAGCGGACTTGGCCCAGTGGTCAGGGCGTCCATCTACCATATGGGAGGTCCGCGGTTCAAACCCCAGGCCTCCTTGACCCGTGTGGAGCTGGCCCATGCGCAGTGCTGATGCGTGCAAGGAGTGCCCTGCCATGCAGGGGTGTCTCCCGTGTAGCGGAGCCCCATGCGCAAGGAGTGTGCCCTGTAAGGAGAGCTGCCCAGTGCAAAAGAAAGTGCAACCTGCCCAGGAATGGCGCCGCACAGAGAGCTGACACAACAAGATGACACAACAAAAAGAGACACAGATTCCTAGTACTGCTGATAAGGATAGAAGTGGTCACAGAAGAACACACAGCAAATGGACACAGAGAGCAGACAATTGGGGGGGGGGGGAGGGAGAGATATAAATAAAAAAGAAATCTTTAAAAAAAAAAAAAAAGGAACCCCAAGGATTGCAGCAAGCCAGCACCAGAATGCTACAGACTTTGAGGAGAAAGCATGGTCTTAGTGACTTGATTTTTGGACTTTTAGTCTCCAAAACTGTGAAACTATAAATTTCCACTGTTGAAACCAATCCATTATGTGGTGTTAGTCATAGCAGCTTTAGCAAACTAAGATGTCCCCTTACTAATTTTGTCATGCTTTTTTTTAAATCATTTTTTTTCTCTGAAAGATCTAAAAATCAAAAGCCTTCAGTGTTCAAAGGAATGAATGTCTAATAAGGAGTTTTAATCCATTCCAGGAGATGGGAATAGAATCAAAGAAGAACCAAAGAGAAACTTCACTTTATAACGAACAGGTTGACTTTTTATTTTTAAACTTCTATCTACATTAATTTTTTTGCATCTTGTAGGACCAGAGTAGGTGAAAAAAATTCTTGTACATATTTATGATACTACATGAAAGATGACAAGCCATTAGCTCAAGAACCTGTTTCCATTCAAAGTTACTAACTAAATTGTTATGGGAAACTGGCTTACCTGTTTCTTATTGTAAATGTTACACCTGTCCTATTGTAGATATTGCAGTTGTTAGATGTTGCTGTTATTCCCTATTATTGTAAATGATGTTGCAATTCTAATAGCAAACAGCTGCTTGGTAGTTTCCAATAAACACAAGGTAGAAACTAGGGTGGAGGCTCTCAGTTCCAGAAGCTGTGAGTCCCTGGCCCCATCTTTTCTCCTCTCTTATGTGTGTCTCTCTCTATTCTTTTAGTTCATAAAGTTCTGCATTGCCTTTCCTTCGAGCCAACCTATTGTGAGGTGATTGCAGCAAGTGACACCCAACGTGGGGCTCAAGGGGAAGAAGAATTGCTTCGAGTGAAACTAAAGGAGTTCTTATGGTGCAGAGCCCCGAGTGGTTTAGAAGGCCTTCCAAGTCCTCGGTGAGTAAGGACACTCTCGGTATTTTAGCAGGGTTACGATGGGAAATGGAGACAGTTCAACAAAAAATCGTCCGTATGTCTGTCTCCTAAAATAACTCCTTAAAGCAGGAGCCAAGGCCAGAGAGCCTCATATTTTAGAACTCTTACAGATTATAGAAACCACTTTGACTATTGTTTAAATCTATTTTAGAACACTTACAAACAGAAGATGAGGAAGAAAAAAATGAAAATAGAGAATATGAGGAAGTTTTTCCTACTGAATTTTTTGATGATACTAAATCTAAAGTTGTTTTGCCTTCAGCTCCTTCATTACCTGATTTTAGAAAGTCACTTTCCCCTCCACCGACGCTGCCGCCTCCTCCTATACCCAGATACACTCAGCCAAAGTTGTCAGCTTTACAAGAGGGCATTTTACAGGCTACAAGGGAGGGTGACTTGGAGGCACTTCAAACGGCCTTTCTGGTTACCATATGAGAAAGAGTAGCTCTCAGAGTTGATCCCCATAACCCAAATAGAGTTTATGAGTTCACTCATGAACCCTTCCCATTTAAAATTTTGAAAGAGTTAAAAGCAGCCGTGCAACAAGATGGTCCAAATTCTGCTTTTACCTATGGAATGGGGCAGGGGCTGGCTGAAGGCTCCAGGCTGATTCTGGCTGACTGTTCCATGTTGGCACGCATCACCCTAGGGTCTGGAGAGTTTTTACAACTCAAAACCTGGTGGACAGATCATGCGGAGACTCAGGCTGCTCATAACAGAGCCCATAATATCCCCATTTCCTTGGATCAATTAGTGGGGGTGGGGAATTGGGCGGGAATAGACCAGCAATTAACAATGGATGATCAAACCATCACACAGGTTCATTGCTGTTGCTTAAGGGCATGGGAAAAAATTGAGGTTAAAGGCCAGCCTGTGGTGTCATTTCAAAAAAATATTACAAGGACCTAAAGAACCTTACCCTGACTTTATTGCTCGGTTACAAGAGGCTATCAAAAAAGAGGTCAATAATTTAGAAGCTGCTGATACTATTTTGCAACCAATGGCTTACGAAAATGCCACTCAGGATTGTCAGAAAGCTATTGGGATTATGAAAGGTAAAGTGGATTTGACTGGACATATTAAATTGTGCCAGAATGTAGGCACGGAGGGCCACTGTGCTACAATGATGGCTAAGGCTATGGCAGGGATGAAAATCAGTAAGAGGTTCTCTGGAAAATGTTTTAATTGTGGAAAAATTGGTCACAGGAGAAAAGATTGTTGGAAAAGATCTGAGGGAAAAACAATGCTGCTGGGACAGAATATTTCTGCTCTGAAACGACCTGAGCTGTGTCTATGGTGTGGTAAAGAAAATCAGTGGGTAGCCTAAGTCAGTCTAATTATCATAAGAATGGCACCCCCTTGTCGGGAAACTTCCAACCCGCTCTCCACCCTACTAAAAAAGGGGGTTCAGCCAAGCAATCCCCACACTCTCCGGTTCTCTGCAGGGCCCTGGACTTATCCCCTGCCACAGCAGGAAGTGCAGCCGTAGATATTCCTATGGCAGAACCTGTTATTCTGCTTCCAAGAGACACCCCCATCCTTGTAAAAATGGGAATAAAGGGACCTTTACCAATTGACATTGTTGGACTTCTGGAGAGAAGCAGTCTTATGTCACAGGGAGTTAGAGTGCATACAGGAGTAATTGATTGTGACTATAAGGAGAGATTGTTTTGTTTTCATGCTAATTCTGATGGGGCCTATTAAGCCAAATCAATAAAATTAGTACAAAATTTTTACCAAGGTGTTAAAAGGAAATTTTGGTTTTGAATCAATAGCTTACTCCTGAACTTCAAGTCTTAGTGTAGTCTTAAAGAGTAGTAATCTAAAAAATGTGTGCTAACGGTCTGTCTAAACTGCTAAATAAGAGCTTAAGTGCATTTATGCTGCTCAGGTTATCCTAACTGGTTCCTGATTACTAATAAGTGTTTCCAAGAACAAGCCAGCTATTGTTTTCTGCCTGAAAAATGAGTCCTCAAAATGATGGACTAAGTTTAAATTCAACACTGAGTTGTGGCCCCAGGTCCCGTGAAGAGGCTAAGAGCAGGACCAAGGAAGGCATTGAAATCATGTGATAAACTTCCAGCTGCCCCACAGCCCAAAATGGGGAAGTAAGAATTTGTCATTGCCTATGCCTCAAACTATGCAAATTGGGGAAAACGAGGTCATTTTTGATCAAGTACTGGCCTATATAGCCTTGCTGGTAGGAAATCTTAAGCCTATGAGAAATGAAAGTTTATTCATTAAATCTCTGCTAATTGGAAATCTTATTGTTTGTTGTTGTATAATCTACGGTAGTTATGGATTATGTATAAAATGCTTGAATACTAATCAGAACTTTACTAATGAAACATATTGTATACTTAAGTGATTTGATGAACTGTAAGTGATATATAAATGTACCTTGATGTAAATCTCTTAAGCTTGAACAATCCTGGAACTGAACATATTGAGGGGGAAAAAAAGAATATTGTTCAAACTTAAAAGTGAAAATATCACACAGAAAGCTTTGTTAATCAGTAAAATGTCATTTGTGTAGACTTTGCGAAAACAAAAAGGGGGAAATGTGGGAAACGGGCTTACCTGTTTCTTATTGTAAATGTTACACTTATTCTGCTGTAGATGTTGCAGTCATTAGATGTTGCAGTTATTCCCTATTATTGTAAATGATGTTGCAATTCTAATAGCAAACAGCTACTTGGTAGTTTCTAATAAATAGGAGGTGGAAACTAGGGTCAAGGCTTTCAGTTCCAGAAGCTGTGAGTCCCTGGTCCCATCTTTATCTCCTCTCTTGTGTGTGTCTCTCTCTTTCTATTATTTCATAAAGTTCTCTCTCTCTATTCTTTTATTTCATAAAGTTCTGCATTGCCTTCCCTTCAAGCCAACCTATTGTGAGCTGATTGCGGCACTAAATTTTTATGGTGTAAGTTAAAAATACAATCAAGGTTAAGTGTGTCAATAATATATTTTTAAGGTCCTCTAATTCTATAAATTCAAATGAAATGGCAGATGCAATGGAAAATAAGGTGCAGCATTTGGAAATTAAAGCCAAAGTTCCTCTGATATGTACACAGATTACTGTAATACTTTTTTTTGAAGATTTATTTTTATTTCTCTCCCCTTCCCGCCCCCCCCCTCCCCAGTTGTCTGCTTTTTGTGTCCATTTGTTGTGTGTTGTTCTGTGTCCGCTTATATTCTTGTCAGCGGCACCGGGAATCTGTTTCTCTTTTTGTTGCATTATCTTGCTGCATCAGCTCTTCATGTGTGTAGCACCACTCCTGGGCAGGCTGTGCTTTTTTTGTGCTGGGCGGGTCTCCTTACAGGGTGTACTCCTTGCACGTGGGGCTCCCCTATGCAGGGGACACCCCTGCATGGCACGGCACTCTTTGCATGCATCAGCACTGCGTTTGGGCCAGCTCATCATACAAGTTAGGAGGCCCTGGGTTTGAACCCTGCACCTCCCATGTGGTAGGTGGACACTATCCGTTGAGCCAAATGCACTTCCCTAATACTTTTTTGAAATTATTTTAATGAGTAGCCTTGCAACAGAAGTACTGAAATATAGAACTAAATCTTTAAAAAACATTTATCCTGTTTCTAAGAGGTTAAAAAAACTATAATCATTTTGTGATTTCTAGCATATCTGATAAGCCTAAGGCATTGTTTTATAAGTACTGTATTTACAGTTAATTAGTATACAATGTATGTTGTCTCTTTTGTGTTTATCTTCTAATATATGTAGTTTATATGATTTCAACTTACATAATGCCTGTTGTTTCATGCAACTTTTTATTATTCTTCTCCACTTCAACTTGTCCATAAATTTGATCAGCCTGACATCAGTTTAGAGTCATCTTCAACTACAATGACAAAGAAATCACTTATAAATTCCCACTTAAAAAAAATCCCCAATTTAAACATTACTTCCTTGGAATGCCTTCCTTAACCCTCAGATAGGTTAGTCCTTCTGGCTATAGATTCTCATAGTTCCATTGATTTCCCCCCCACCCCCCTCGTAAAAACACACACTTTATTGCAGTACTTGTTTAGTTCTCTCTCTTGTCTGGTGGGCAGGGACTGAGCCTGGCTTGCTCACAGATGCATTTCCTATACTGGTTATAATGATTAGCCTGTTTAAGTGTCCACAAATATTTTTTAAATAAACATGAAAACATGATGGTTTCAGCAATAAGTTTACCAGTGTGTAATCTTCTCTTTAAATAGATCACACCCCCTCACCCTGCCCCACTTTCTCATCAAGCACACATGCACACTCACAAACACATACATACATATGTACATACGTACTAGAGAGTATTTAAATATCAGAATTCCTTTATACAAAAATAGGATAGGGTGGCAGACTTGGCCCAGTGGATAGGGTGTCTGTCTACCACATGGGAGGTCCGCGGTTCAAACCCGGGGCCTCCTTGACCCGTGTGGAGCTGGCCCACACACAGTGCTGATGCGCACAAGGAGTGCCCTGCCACGCAGGGGTGGCCCCCGCGTAGAGAAGCCCCATGCGCAAGGAGTGCACGCCATAAGGAGAGCCGCCCAGCGTGAAAATAAATAAATAAATAAAGTAGGATAGAATGAAGGACAGGATGAAAAAATTGTATAAAACTCCTCATGGTGAAAATGAAAATTGTGTTCAAATTATAAAAATTTTTTAAATGTTAAGATACCTGAAAACATTTCATCCTCTTAATAGTAGAGTGGAAGATATGGTAATCAATGTTCCTAAACAACCTAAATTAGCAGTTTTTCTTTCTAAATGACTTTTTGAGAGCAACAACCCAACACACTCATATTAATAATGTCAGTCACTTACATCCATTTCATGAATGATTTTCAAGTTACTCAAAATTTATCATTTTCTTCCAACTTTCAAACACTAAATTTGCTTGTTTTTTATTTTTTCAATATGTATTTATTTTTACTAGTGAGTCATGAGAAAACTGGGGACCCATCAACAACTTTTTCCCAGCAGTTAAGATAGAACTTTTTAAAATGTGGCTATTTTCTAGAAGAAAATATGAGTATTGTCACAATTCTGGGGTAGATAAAGATTTCTTAGAAAGAACACATAAATCACAACCATAAAAGAAAATGATAAGTTGATATTCATCAAAATTAAAAACTGCTGACCAAAAGATACTTCAAGAAAATGAAAGACAAGTTATAAACTGGGAGAAAAATATTTATATGTTTGACAAAGAATTTGTATCTAGAATATATAAAGACCTCCTACAAATCAAAAAAATAAAAAATCCAATGGTTGGGAAATGGGGACAAATATTTTATCAGATATTTCAGAAAAGATAAATGTCCAATAAACACATGAAAAGGTGTTCAATATCATTAATCATCAGGAAAATGCAAATTAAAACCACAAGATACCATATTATTCCTTCTAGGATGGCTAAAATTTAAAAGCCTGATGATACCAGATGCTGGCAAAGATATGGAGCACAATTCTCATGCATTGGTGGTGGGAGCATAAAATGATAAAACCACTTTGGAAAACAGTTTGTTTCTTATCAAATTAAGCATACACCTAGTCTTTGACCCAGAAATTGCATTCTTAAGTATTCCACAAGAGGAATGAAAACATATATCCACACAAAGACCTATACAAGAATGTTCATAGTAGCATTATTCATAATAGCTAAAATCTACGTGCAACTCAAATGTCCATTAACAGGTGAATGGATAAACAATGAAAATGTTCATACAATGGAATTCCATTATGTTCATACAATGGAATAATACTGAGCAGTAAAAAATAAGTAGTTACTAATTATATACTCAACAACAGATATCAATCTTAAAAACACATTGAGTAAAAGATGCTAGACAGAAAAGACTATATACTATGAGATTCCATTCATATCAAGTTCATGAACAAGCAAATCAATGTATGATGATATAAATCAAAATGGTGGCTGCCTAAGGGGGGTGAAAATCAACTGGAAAGAGTCAAGGAGGAATTTTCAGAAAGTGATGATATGACCTATATATTGATTGGGATGTTGATTTTACAGATAAGTACATTTGTCAGAACTCATGCAATTGTATACTTAATTGTATAGGTTGGTGCAAATGTAATTGCGGTTTTGCATTGTTGAAATTTGCTGTTTGATATTGGAATAAATTCTTAAATAAAGGTGGTTAAGTTATACATCACTTTAACGTGCACTTTAATGTGCATTTCTCACTTTATGTTTTGCTAATGACTTATTACTCGCTGCTTATTTTATACTTATTTTAGACTATGGAAATGATGTTAGACAAAAAGCAAATTTGAGCGATTTTCTTGAGTTCAAAATGGGTCATAAAGCAGTGGAGACAATTTGCAACATCAACAATACATTTGGCCAGGAATTGCTAACGAACATACAGTGAAGTGGTGGTTCAAGAAGTTTAACAAAGGAGACAAGAGCCTTGAAGATGAGGAGCGTAGCGGCAAGCTTTTGAAAGATGACATGACCAATTGAGAGCAATCATTGAAGCTGATCCTCTTACAACTACAGGAGAAGTTGCTGAAGAATTCGACATTGACCATTCTACGGTCGTTCAGCATTTGAAGCAAATTGGAAAGGTGAAAAACTCGATAAGTGGGTGCCTCATGAGCTGACGGAAAATCCAAAAAATCATTGTTTTGAAGTGTCATTTTCTCTTATTCTATGCAACAACAATGAACCATTTCTTGATTGGATTGTGAGGTGTGACCAAAAGTGGATTTTATACATCAACTGGCGATGACCAGCTCAGTGGTTGGACCAAGAAGAAGCTCCAAAGCACTTCCCAAGGCCAAACTTGCACCATAAAAAGGTCATGGCCACTGTTTGGTGGTCTGCTGCTGGTCTGATCCACTACAGCTTTCTGAATCCCAGCGAAACCATTACATCTGAGAAGTATGCTCAGCAAATTGAGAGGCACAGAAAACTGCAATGCCTGCAGCCAGCACTGGCCAACAAAAAGAGCCCAATTTATTCTCCACAACAATGCCCGACCATAGGTCGCACAACTAACACTTCAAAAGTTGAACGAATTGGGCTACGAAATTTTGCCTAATCTGCCATGTTCACCTGACCCTTTGCCAACTGACTAACACTTCTTCAAGCATCTCGACAACTTTTTACAGGGAAAACGCTTCCACAATCAACAGGATGCAGAAAATGCTTTCCAAGAGTTCATGGAATCCTGAAACACAGATTTTTATGCTACAGGAATAAACAAACTTGCTTCTCATTGGCAAAAATGTGTTGATTGTAAAGGTTCTATTTTAATTAATAAAGATGTGTTTGAGCCTAGTTATAATTATTTAAAATTCACGGTCCAAACCACAATTCCTTTTGCACCAACCTAAGATCGGAGCACTTGAATGATTATAAATTTTACCTCAAAAAGAAAAAAAAAAAAAAAACACTCCCTGACTTAGTCCATTAGCCTTCATTTTTTAATTAAGGAAATTGGTGTTCAGAGAGATTCAGGTCTCACCTCATTTATGGCAGCACCTGCTATAAAACTTAAATCTTTCACTTTCCAGTAGAGTAGTATTAATCATTGTTATAAAAGCAAACATTTATGTAGTTCTAAATATTTTACATACATACACTTATTCATTTCATACTCACAATTCTGAAAGTGATATTATTATCCCCAGTATTAAAGACAACCTGCCTAGGATCACACAAAGCCAATTCAACTGCAGTCAGAAAACTTTTATTATAACCCTATTACCCTATTAGTGTTTCAAAGGAAAAAATTTGAGAAACCAGTAAATCCATTTAATTTTAATATGCTAAGATTTTACTGAATGTAAAACAAGATACTTTTGAAATTATTTCATTTCTAAATTTTAAGTAGAATGCTCATTTGTATCATTCCCCCCTTTAATCAAATGTTTATTATGTCTGTTAGAAGGAAAAGTGAATTTTTTATTTTAAGTAAATACTAAAGCATTAAATTAATATAACTTAAAGTCAGGACTTATGTACTTGGCTGTCTTTTTTTCTGGGTCATTTATGAATTTTCTGAGGTGCTATTTTCTATTCTAAGTTTCAACAATATGAAATTGTAAGGTTTTTGTACTAATCAGGCTACACTGACTATAATCAGACTTAACTATTTCTGTCAACTTTGGAATCTTGGAGATGTATTCATTATGATTGCTAATTAAACCTTTCTGACTTCTCATGAAAGAATAATCATTGCAAGAGTAATTTTCAAGTCAAACAAAAAAATGCTTGGATTTTAAGATTCTGCCCTGAGTCTCAACTGAAAGAAGAAGAAAGGCTCTAAAATCTCTTTCCACAGGGTCTGAAAATAGAACCTCAAGAAACCAAATAAAAAAGATACAATTCACAGAAAATAGTAGCCATCATTTAAAAGAAAGTTTACTCTGCCAAGTATAGCTATTAATAATAATGGTTAGAAAGTTGCAACATACTATCAAAACTAAACTCTGCCTTTAAACCACATATGTTCCTATGAATATCTTTATTTTTGCTTAAATTTGGCTGAATTTATGCTGTTTTTTTTTCATATCTAAAAATCATTAGCAAAGTATTTTGAGTGTTTTAGTAATATTAAATACAGTTTGTGGGCAGTGGATGTGACTCAAGCAATTGAGCTCCTGCCAACCACATGGGAAGTCCTGGGTTCAGTTCCTGGTTCCTCCTGGAGAAGATAAGCAAGACAGTATGCTGGCACAGTGAGCTGATGCAACAAGGTGATGCAACAGGGGGACACAAAGAGTAAACACAATGAGAGAGACAACAAAGCAGGGAATGGAGGTGACTCAAGCGATTGAGCACACTTTCCCACATAGGAGGTCCCAGGTTCGATTCCTGGTGCCTTCTGAAGAGAAGATGAGCAGACACAGAGAGCAGACTGCAGGTGCAAACCAGTGAAGGGGGAGATAAATAAATAAAACAAATCTTAATAAATAGTCTGTGGTCATAAAAAATCCTCTCAAAATGACAGATCATATATACTCCATTGTTCAGACTATAATAAATTAGATGAACTAATCCATCTTCAATTTCAATGTTTGAAAGAGCATTTTAATGTTTTCAACAAAGCTCATCATCAGCATCAAGCAAGAATATAGGTAAAGTTCCCTTTAAAAAGCTTAAATTATGCAGCATACAGTTTTAATAAAACTAATTCCCTTCTGTTACTGCCCAAGACTTGATCTTTTATGTTCTCACTTAGTAAATCACGTATCTATTATGGAGAACCCTAAAGTTTGAATTTAGAGCAGGGGTTCTTAACATTTTTGTTCCACGGACCCCTTTGCCAGTCGGTGAAAACCACAGACCCTTTACTAAGTCTACACTATACTGTGTATTATTTAATAAATATACCATACCCAATACGTCCCCACAAGAATAATATTTTTTTGAATTTTAATTCAAGCTCATGGACCCCTTGTTAAGAACTTCTGATTTAGAGCACTATAAGAAAGCAAAGGAGAATCATTAGTTGCTTTCATAATATATTGTTTTAGTCCTCCAAGAAAATCCTCCTAACAGCCTGGGGTTGGAATCTGTATTTCATTTTCAGGAAGAAACAAAGTAGTAATTTTAGAAAGGGGGTTTAAAAGAAATTTCATAAGCAAAAGGGAGTGGCCATAGAACAACTGTGCATCTTCATTCCACTGCAAGGTAAAATGGCCCCAACTCTATATTCTACTCTTGTATTGGAGAAAAATGAACATTAATTAGAAAACAAGCTAATGACTCAAATTCATGACATTCAGGACTACAACAAATATTTAGGAGGCAGTAAATATCATTATTCAGGCTTTTTAGAAAATGAAAATATGAGGTAAACATGTATAGTGGATAGATGACATCTCTGTGGGCTAATATTACATAGGCTCATCTTTACTAAATTATGCAGCTATCTATAAGAACTGATTATTTTTTAAGATTTATTTATTTATTTAATTTCCCTCTCCTCCCCCGGTTGTCTGTTTTCTGTGTCTTTTTGCTGTGTCTTGTTTCTCTGTCCGCTTCTGTTGTCGTCAGCATCACGGGAAGTGTGGACGGCGCCATTCCTCGGCAGGCTGCTCCCTCCTTTGCACTGGGTGGCTCTCCTTATGGGTGCACTCCTTGCGCGTGGGGCTCCCCTACGCGGGGGACACCCCTGTGTAGCACGGCACTCCTTGCGTGCATCAGCACTGCGCATGGGCCAGCTCCACACGGGTCAAGGAGGCCCGGGGCTTGAACTGCAGACCTCCCATGTGGTAGACGGACGCCCTAACCACTGGGCCAAAGTCCGTTTCCCTGATTTTATAGTATATATATTTATATACTTCACACATGTAAAAGACTGATAACATAATCTCTATAAGGGCAGGAACCTGGCAACATAGTAAATTCTCAATAAAACATTGAATGTCCAAAAGCAAATACTTCATCATTTTTCAAAGTAGTACCTGCAACATGAGGAAATATTTGATTCCTCAAATATTTGACTCCACTAGTCCAGCACAGCTTGAGATGCTAGGTATGTGGGGAGTAGCTGTAACAGTAAGATAAAGGAGGAGGGCGGAAGTGGAGTTGGCCCAATGGATAGGGCGTCCGCCTACCACAGGGGAGGTCCACGGTTCAAACCCGGGCCTCCTTGACCCATGTGGAGCTGGCCCATGCACAGTGCTGATGAGCACAAGCAGTGTTGTGCCACGGAGGGGTGTCCGCCACATAGGGGAGCCCCATGAGCGAGGAGAGCACCCCGTAAGGAGAGCCACCCAGCGTGAAAGAAAGTACAGCCTGCCCAATAATGGTGTCGCACACAAGGAGAGCTGATGCAACAAGATGATGCAACAAAAAGAAACACAGATTCCTGGTGCTGCTGATAAGGATGGAAGTGGTCCTAGAAGAACACACAGCAAATAGACACAGAGAGCAGACAACTGGGGTGGGGGGAGAAATTTTAAAAATAAATAAATCCAAATTTGTTTAAAAAAAAAGTTACTGTCTTGAGTGATTAAATAGATTATTGGAAACAGAAGAAGAAGAGCAGGTATCAAGGAAAAGATGAGCTCAATTAGGGACACTTTGAATTTGTAATCTTTTCATGGGAGCTTCAGGTGAATACAAAAATAGATCAAGGTTAGTGTTATGGTTTGAATTGTGTCCCCCCAAAAGATATGTTCATGTCCTAACTCCATTTCACATGAACGTGACCTTATTTGGAAATCGAGTCTTTGTAGATGTGATTTGTTCAGAGAAGGTCAAACTGGATTAAGGCGGGCTCTTTTCCAATACTGTTGATGTCCTTACAAGGAGACGGAAATTTGGACAAAGAGACACAGGAGAGAATGTCATGTGATGACTGAGTCAGCGATTGGAGTGGTGTATCTACAAGCCAAGGAATGCCAAGGATTCCTGAAGCTTGAAGAGGCAAGGAAGAATTCTTCCCTTCCTTGTTTCAGAGGGAGCCTGGCCCTGCCAACACATTGATTTTAGACTTTTTAGCCTCAAGAACTGAGAGATAATAAATTGCTTTTGTTTTAAGTCACCAAGTTTGTGCAACTGGCATCAAACTGATGCAAAGCCCTAGGAAACTAAAACAGTTAATGACACAGATTGTAAGATAGAGATTAAAGCTGTGTGTTGCGGATGTGGCAGGGGCCCTGCCAATATTCCCTCTGTGCTCATCATTCCCATGTATGCCCACCCAAGGGCTGCATACAGCAAGCACCTGTGAGTCTTTGCTTGAGGGCTCCCAAGAGAGCCCCTGGGTGGGGTACGTAGGCCAGCTGGCATTGAGGAGGGTGGAAGTGTCAGGGAATTAACGTCTCCAGGAGCAACCCTCCACTGCTACCTGCCAATTCAGTGGACAACACCTTAGCTCAATGGCCCATGAGTGGGATAACTCTAGGTGTATTTTACCCTGTTTCCCACAGTTGTCCAGTAGATTTGAAAAAGTGTTGGGGAAGAGGTGAAGAAATCAAAGCCTCATGTATTACCAGTGGGAACATAAAATGGTGCAACAACTATGGAAACAGTTTGGTGGTTCTTTAAAATGTTAAAAAGAACTACCATATGATCTAACAATTCTACTCCTAGGTATATTAACAAAAGAACTGAAAATGGGGGCTCAGATACTTGCATACCAATATCCATAGCAGAATTTTTTACAATAACCTAGAAGTAGAGGAAAAAACAAGAGTCCATCAATAGATGAATGGATAAACAAAATTTGATAATCCATACAATAGACTATTATTCAGCCATTAAACATTAAATTCTGATACATACTCCAGCAGGGATGAACCTTGAAAACCTTATGTTAAGTGAAATAAGCCAGACACAAAAGGAGAAATATGGTATGAGTCCACCTACATGAAATATGTAGTAATAGGAAAATTCATGGAGACAGAAAGTAGATTAGAGGTTACCAGGGGCTGGACAGAGGGAAAAAGGAGGGGTTATTACTTAATGGGCACAGAGTTTCTGTTTAGGGTGATGAAAAATTTTGGGAACAGATAGTGGTGATGGCTGTACAATACTTTGAATGTAATTAATGCTCGTGTACTTTAAAAGGGTGAATTTTATGGTATGTGGATTATATCTCAAAAGAAATATGTAAAGAAATGTGTAAAGAAAAAATACTTTATGGCTGAGCCCAACTAAACTATTTGGTCTACAAATGTGCCCCATATTTTCCATGCCTTTCTTCACATTGTTGCTTCCAACTAAAATGTTCTTTTTTCCTCTATTCCTCTCCTCCATATTTCTAAATCCTACCCTTTCTTCAAGGCTCAATTAAAATCCTCCTCTTGTATGCATTTAGCCTTCCCTAAGTCAGGAGTGAATTTTTTTACTTTTCTGACATCTTCTAGCCCTTTATTTTTCCTATTTATTTTTTTCTCTAATGTCTTCTATGTATTATAGATTTTCACATATCTTAGCTAGTAAACTTTTGGGCTCCTGAGAATGGGAGTTGTTTCATCTATGGATCCTATCCAATGCCTAGTACATAGTAGCCTCTCAAAATTGCTTATTGAATCAATAATCAGGGACTATAAGTCTCAGTGAGAATCTAGGAAAAAAGACCAATGAACTAAATTAACAATAACCAGCCTTCAGCTAAATGCTTCTCCAACATTTAAGGAACATGAGATACTTTAAAGTGTAGGCTTACATGTGAAGTTTTTGAATTTGAGGTGTCATGATCAGAGCTCTAATTACAGCAAAAGGTTCAGGTTAATTATGGTTTGACTCACTTTATTAAAAATAAAATCAACAAAACTATTTAGTGACTTTATCCTACACTGGAATATATGAATCTGTTAGTGTAGAAAATGTCACAGTAATAACTTCTGGTCACTTGAGGACCTGAACAGTACCATCTTCCTTTGATGAAGGAAAAAACAATTCATCCTATAGCCACAGGGATTCCTCTTCCTTTAAATTCTTTATCATTTTGAATTTTTTTCCATAGAATTAAGCATAGAAACTTTTATTTCTCTGTGCTGCCAAAGGACAGGATTAGACATGAACACCTAAAATGCTCCAACTCTTTAATGTGAAAAATAATAGTGAACACTTATTGAGAATTCACCCTGTGCCAATCATTTTTAAAAATGCTTACTCTTCAACAAATAGTGTTGGAAACTGGATGTCCATATGCAAAAGAATGAAGGTGGATAGCTATCTCATACCATATACAAAAGCCAACTTGAAATGGATCAAAGATCTAAATATAAGAACCAGAACTATAAAACTCTTGAAAGAAAATGTAGGAAGCCATCTTCAGGATCTTATGTTAGACATTGGTATCTTAGATTTTACACCCAAATTACAAGTAACAAAGAACAAATAGATCATTGGAAACTCATCAAAATGAAATCATCAAAATGAAAATGTTTGTGAGTCAATTGACTTCACCATGAACATAAAAAAGACAACCTACTGAATAAGAGAAAATATTTGGAAATCATACATCTGATAAGGGTTTAATATTCGAAATTTCTAAAGAAATCTTACAGCTCAACAACAAAAAGACATACAACCCAGTTAAAAACTGGTCAAAAGACTTGACATTTCTTCAAAGAAGATCTACAAATGGCCAAAAGGCACATGAAAAGATTCTCAACATCAGTTACTCATTAGGGATATGCAAATCAAAACCATAATGGGATAACATTTTATACCCACAAGAATGGCTACTATAAAAAAAACAACAACAAAAGCAAGTATTGGAGAGGATGTGGAAATAAAGGAACACTCGTTCATTGCTGGTGGAAATGTAAAATGGTGCAGTCACCAAAGAAAACTGTTTGGTGGTTCCTCAGAAAGTATAGAATTACCATATGAACTGGGCATCCCCTTCTAGGTGTATACCCAAAAGAATTGAAAGCAGGGAATCAAATAGATATTTGCACCAAGATGTGCATAATAGCATTATTCAAAATTGTCAAAAAATGGAAGCAACCCAAATGTCCCTCAACTAATGAATGGGTAAACAAAATGTGGTATATACACACACTGGAATATTTTTCAGCCATATAAAGGAATGACATTCGGATATATGTGACAAAATGGATGAATCTTGAAGATATGAGGAAAGAAATAACCAGGCACAAAAGAAAAATAACTGTATGACCTCACTGATATAAAATCATTAGAATGAGCAAATTCATAGAGTCAGAAATCAGAATGCAGGTTACTAGGGGCCAGGGCGTGGGTAGGGAATGGAGAACTAATGCTTTAATTGCACAGTTGCTCTTCGGAGTATGGAAAAGTTTTGGTAATAGATGGTAATGATGGTAGCATAACATGATAAACTAAATTAACAGCACTAGATTACATATTTACATGTGGTTAAAAGGGGAAATGTTAGGTTATATATATTACTAAAATAAATTTTTAAAAAACAACTACAATAGGACTATGTATCATAAATAGTGGACCCTAATAAAAGTCATGGACTGTAGTTAATAATACATGTATAATAATACACTTTCATCAATTGTAACAAATATACCACACTAATGCAAGGTATTGATAATGGGGGGAGAGGTTATATGTGGGAACTATTTTCTGCATGATTTTTCTGTAAAGCTACAACTTCTGTAATTTAAAAAAAAGCTTTCACATGTTATCTCATTGAGTCCTTTTTTTTTTTTCCAAGATTTATTTTTCATTTATTTCTCTCCCCTTCCCTCGTCCCCCACCCCCAGCTGTCTGCTCTCTGTGTCCATTCTCTGTGTGTTCTTCTGTGACTACTTCTATACTTATCAGAAGCATCGGAAATCTGTTTCTTTTTGTTGCATCATCTTGTTGTGTCAGCTCTCTGTGCATGTGGCGCCATTCTTGGGCAGGCTGCACTTTCTTTCGAACTGGGTGGCTCTCCTTACGGGGCACACTCCTTGCCTGTGGGGCTCCCCTATGCCGGGGACACCCCTGCGTGGCAGGGCACTCCTTGTGCGCATCAGCACCACACAAGGGCCAGCTCCATTCAGGTCAAGGAGGCCCGGAGTTTGAACCACAGACCTCCCATGTGGTAGGCGGATGCCCTATGCATTGGACCAAGTCCACTTCCCTCATTGAGTCTTAGAACAACTCATGGTATACGCTCTATTATGATTCCAGTTAAATGATGAGGAGAATGAAGCACAGACAGGCTAACCTACCCACAGTCACACAGATTGTCAAAATGAAATTCATACCTTGGCAGATTAACTTCTTGACCCATCGTATGTATAGTGTTTCCTGCATCCCAAGAACTACACAAAACAAGCATTTACTTTCAATTAATCTCACAAATAACCCATAACATAAATAATTATTTCCCCCCTTTTAACAAGCAATCAAACGGATCCTAAGTGAAATTAAGAATCATGCATCTACTAAATGGCAGAGCCTGGATTGAACCCTATCTTCAGACACCCAAAACTCATTCCAACCCTTTCCTTCCAACTGGCTCCTCAGGGCCGCTGCAGGTCCCTCTGTTCCAGTCAGGAGCTGTTGTGATTACTATTTTTTAATACTGGCTCCCTACATAAGTCTGTGGCACCTTTGTTCTCTTTCTCATTTGGCTTTTTAAATATATTATAACCAATTTACAATATTTCAAAAGAGAGGTTTTTAATTAATACTCAAAGTGAAATCCAAAATAAAAGAGATACTCTATAGCCCAAGAGAGTTTAAGGTTAATTCCATTTTTAAATCCATGAGCACATTTATGTTTCCTCCTCTTTCCTAGAAGACTTATTTTGTAACCACAAAGATAAACAGGAATTATGGTGGTAGGTGAGGTAAGTGGCTTTTATTTTTTTATTTTAAAAGCAATTTATTGGAGTATATCATTCATACATGAACATACAAAAACAATAAATGTAGTGTAAAAGTTGTGAACTTATAAAACAAACATGCATAATATCAAACAGGGCTCTCATACATCACTTTACCACAAATACCTTGAATTTTTGTGCAACATTTGTAACAAATTATGAAAGAAAATTGTCAAAGTATTACTAGTAACTATAAGCCATATCTTACATTTGGTCTATTTTTCTCCCAATCCATCCAATTTTTTTTGTTCAAAAACCATCTAATTTATCTAAATCAATGGCATTTGGTATAATCACCAGGTTGTGCATTCATTACTACAATCAACACTAGATATTTTTATTACTTCAAATAATAATAAAATAAAAACAAATGTCTACCAAACCCATTTATTAGCACTACTAATTACAAATCCTATGTTGTGCTTTCATCATTTCTATTCATTTCCAAACATTTCCAAACAACTCTAACAATTCTGCACAGATTAAACCTCAGCTTTCCATTCTTTAACCACATTCTTTTCTCTAGTGACTTAGATTCTAGCTATTAACTCCAAGTGTTTGCTCATTATATTTAGTTCACAATAGCAAAGTCATACAATATTTGTCCTTTTGTGCCTCGCTTGCTTCACTCAACATAATGCCCTCCAGTTTCATCCATGTTGTCACATGCTGCACAACTTCATTTCTTCTTACAGCTGAATAATATTCCATCATGTGTATATACCAAAGTTTGTTTATCCATTCATCAGTTGATAGACCCTAGGTTGTTTCCATCTTTTGGCAATTGTGAGTAATGTTGCTACAAACATCAGTGTGCATATCTGTGTTTGTGACACTGCTCTCAGTTCTCCTGGTTATATTCCTAGTAGTGGAATTGCCAGGTTACATGGTGGATCTATATCTAAATTTCTTAGGAACCACCAAATGGATTTCCACAGTGACTGTATGATTCTACATTCCTACCAGCAGTGAATAAGTGCTCCTTTTTCTCCACATACTCTATAACACTAGTAGTTTTCTGTTTTGTTAATAGTGGCCATTCTAGGAGGTATGAAATGATATCTCATTGTAGCTTTGGTTTGCATTTCCCAAATAGCCAATGATACAAGCACTTTTTCATTCTTTTTTTTTCATAATTTGCAGTTCTTTAGAATTTCATTTAGGATCCATTTGATTGCCTGTAAAAGGGAGGGAAATAATTATTTACATTATGGGTTATTTGTGAGATTAATTGAAAGTAAATGCTTGTTTTGTGTAGTTCTTGGGATGCAGGAAACACAGTACATACGATGGGTCATGAAGTTAATCTGCCAAGGTATGAATTTCAATTTGACAGTCTGTGTGACTATGGGTAGGTTAGCCTGTCTATGCTTCATGCTCCTCATCATTTAACTGGAATCATAATAGAGCGTATACCATAAGTTGTTCTAAGGACTCAATGAGGGAAGCGGACTTGGCCCAATGGATAGGGCATCCACCTACCATATGGGAGGTCCACCGTTCAAACCCCGGGCCTCCTTGACCTGAGTGGAGCTGGCCCTCATGCAGTGCTGATGCACACAAGGAGTTCCCTGCCACACAGGGGTGTCCCCCACGTAGAGGAGCCCCACACACAAGGAGCGCGCCCCGTAAGGAGAGCCACCCAGTTCGAAAGAAAGTGCAGCCTGCCCAAGAATGGCACCACATACACGGAGAGTTGACACAACAAGAAGATGCAACAAAAAGAAACACAGATTCCCGGTGCCTCTGATAAGGATAGAGGTGGTCACAGAAGAACACACAGCGAATGGATACAGAGAGCAGACAACTGGGGGTGGGGGACGAGGGAAGGGGAGAGAAATAAATGAAAAATAAATCTTGGAAAAAAAAAAAAGGACTCAATGAGATAACATGCGAAAGCTTTTTTTTTTAAATTACAGAAGTTGTAGCTTTACAGAAAAATCATGCAGAAAATAGTTCCCACATATAACCTCTCCCCCCATCATCAATACCTTGCATTAGTGTGGTATATTTGTTACAATTGATGAAAGTGTATTATTATACATGTATTATTAACTATAGTCCATGACTTTTATTAGGGTCCACTATTTATGATGCATAGTCCTATTGTGTTTGTGATAGGTTTGTTGAGTTCCTGTATTTCTTGAGAGCCAATGTATTATTAATAGAGTGTTTGTGCATTTCTAGGAACTTATCCACTTCATCTAGGTTCTCTAATTTGTGTGGCTTACAGTTTCTCATAATATCCTCTTATGATCCTTTTTATTCCTGTGGGGTCAACTCTAATGTCCCCCCTTTCATTTCTGATTTAATTTATTTGCATCTTCTCTTTTTTCTTGGTTGGTCTTGCTAAGAGTTTGTCAGTTTTATTGATTTCCTCAAAGAACCAGCTTTTGGTTTTCTTGATTTTCTCTATTTTTTTAAATTCATAATTTAATTTATTTCTGCTCTAATCTTTGTTATTTCTTTCTTTTTTTACTTGCTTTGGTTTTGGTTTGCTGTTCAATTTCTAGTTTCTAAAGTTGTTCAGTTTATTCTTTGATTTTAGCTCTTCTGTTTAATATAGGCATTTAAGACTATAAATTTCCTTTTCAGCACTGCCTTCACTGTATGCCATAAGTTTTTGGTATGTTGTGTCCTCATTTTCATTCATCTCAAAATACCTACTAATTTCTCTTTCATTTTTCTTTGACCTACTGACTGTGTGAGACTCCGTTCTGTAGCCTCCAAATTTCCCTCTTTCCCTCCTATATTTATCTCCAGCTTCATTCCATTATGATCAGAGAAGGTGCTTTGTATAATTTCAATATTCTTAAATTTATTGACAGCTGTGTTGTGGCCTAATATGTGGTCTTTCCTGGAGAAAGATCCACGAGCACTTGAAAAGAATGTACAACCAGCTGTTTCAGGGTATAATGTTCTGTATATGTCTGTAAGGTTCAACTTATCATATTGTCAAGTTCTCTGTTTCCTTGTTGATCTTCTGCCTGGTTCTATCCAGTGATGTGAGTGGCATGTTAAAGTATCCAATTATTATTGTAGAGACATCATTTCTCCTTTCAGTTTTGCCAGAGTTTGCCTCATTTATTTTGGGGCACCTTGGTTAGGTGCATTGATAATTAAGACTCTTACTCCTTCCTGGTGGAGTGTCTTTTCCTTTTGCATCTCTTATCCCTCTTTTGCATTTAGAGTCTGTTTTGTCTGATACCAGTATAGCTACCACTGCTCTCTTTTGGTTTCTAATCTTTCATGCCTTTCACTTTCAGTCTATTTGTGTCCTGGGGTCTAAGGTGAGTCTCCTGCAGACAGCATACGGATGGCTCATGTTTTCTAATCCATTCTGTCAGCCTATGTCTTTTTTTTTTTCAGGAGGTACCAGGGAATGAACCCAGGATATCATAAATGGGAATAGGTGCTTAACCACTGAGCAACATCTGCTCCCGACCCAGCCTAGGTCTTTTGATTGGGGAGTTTAATCATTAGTATTTAATTTAATTACTGTAAAGGCATTACTTACTTCAGCCATTTTATCATTTGGTTTCCATATGTCATATCTTATTTTTGTCAAATTTTTTACCTTTTTTGGTACTCTTTATCATAGTCTTCACTTTTATACTCTCCTCCAAGCCTCTTTCTTCTCTTTACATTCCTGGCTGCAGAACTCTCTTTAGTGTTTCCTGCAGAGCTGGATTCTTGTTTGTGAACTCTCTTAGTTTTTGCTTGTCTGTGAATATTTCAAACTCATTGTCATATTTGAAGGACAGTTTTTCCAGGTAAAGAATTCCGGGCTGGCAGTTTTTTCTTCTTCAGTACTTTAATTATATCATAGCACTGCCTTCTTTCCTCTGTGGTCTGTGAAGAGTAATCCACACTAAGTTTTATTGGACATTCCTTGTATTGATGTTCTGCTTTTCATTCACTGCTTTCAGAATTTTCTCTTTATCTTTAGCATTTGTCATTGTGCATTTTATGTGTCTTGAGGTAGATCTATTTGGGTTTATTCTAATTGGAGTATGCTGTGCTTCCTGGACACATATATTCATGTCTTTCATGAAAGTTAGGAATATTTCAGCCATTATTTCCTCAAATACTCTATCTTCCCCTTTTCCCTTCTCATCTCCTTCTGCAACTCCCATAACATGTATGTTGGTGCACTTCATGTTATCATTCAATTCCCTGAGGCCCTGCTCAATTTTCTCCATTCTTTTCTCTTTCTGTTCTTCTTCCCCTTCAATTTCAGTTGTTCTTTCCTCTGTCACCAATTCTTCCATTTTAAATCTGCTGTTCTGCGCCTCAATTGTATTTTTTTAATCTCTCTCCCCTCCCCCCCCCCCCATTGTCTGCTCTCTGTCCACTTGCTGTGTGTTCTTCTGTGTCCACTTGTATTCTTGGCACCAGGAATCTGTCTTTTTGTTGTTGTTGTTTCATCATCTTGCTGCGTCAGCTCTTTGTGTGTGCGGCGCCATCCCTGGAAAAGCTGCACTTTTTTCACATGGGGTGGCTCTCCTTGTAGGGTGCACTCCTTGCTGTGGTCTTCCCCTACATGGGGGACACCCCTGTGTGGCATGGCACTCCTTGTGCACATCAGCACCGCGTGTGGGCCAGCTCACCACACAGGTCAGGAGGCCCTAGGTTTGAAGCCAGGACCTCTCATATGGTAGACGGACACTCTCTCAGTTGAGCCAAATCTGTTTCCCTCAATTATATATATATTTTTACACTTTTTAAATTAAAGTTAACAGATCACAAGGAACTTCAATTGTATTTTTAATATCATTTATTGTGTCTTTCATTCCCATAAGCTGTTATTTGTCAAGATTTCCAATTTTTCTTTGTGCTCACCCAGTGTCGTCTTAATATCTCTTATTTCTTTAGCTATGTTGTCCTTCAACTCCATGATTTAAGAGATTTGTATGAACCTCATTGATTAGCTGTTTCCAGTCCTGTGTCTCATCTCGAATTTTGATTTGTTCTTTTGCCTGAGTCACATCTTCCTTTTTCTTAGTATGGCTCGTAATTTTTTTCCTGTTGCCTAGGTATCTGATTCTGATGCTGAGTTTACTTTGATGTTCAGTTTCTCTCTCTTGCCTAGGGATTTACTGTTAAGTAGCTGTATGCTACCACTGCTCTTTGACTTTTGGTTCAACTTGTTCTAGATATTTAGGATTTCTCCTATTCAACTGCTCAAATCAAGTCTAAGGACCCAGCAATGAGGTGGAGGCCATACTGAATTTGTGGTAGTCTGTATCCCTTCCTCTCCCCTTTCTTGGGGAAGAGGACCCCTGCAGCCCTCTCAGTCCACAGCCACTGCAATCTGCAGACTGCTATTTGCTCTGTAGGTGGGTGGAAGTATGCCCGCTGCTGCTTCTGCAGTTCTACTCATGGAATTTTTCAGTCAACTGAGACTCCTTTCCTTCACCCCTTCTCTTCTGGGTGGTGTCTCACCTTCCCCAGGTGTCCAGAGTTCCAGAACAGCCTTCCAGATAGTCTCAGCTAGTCCTCTAGCTCCTTTTCTTTTTTTCTTTCTGGGATTAAAGTGATCCCTCTACCTCTCTAATCCTCCATCTTCCCAGAAATCCCCAAAGTGATTGATTTTTTAGTATAAATTACTTGAATATTAACTTTTAAGAACACTATATGAAATCCAAGGTAAAATATTTGCAGTGAATTCTCCATTTAGTTACCAGATTTTCCTCATCTTCCTTCTTTAATAGGACCATTCATACTATACTGTTCTTTGATTACACTACATACTTTAAACATTCTGGGAAACAGTTGTGGCTCAACTGATAGAGCATCTGCCTACCATATAGGAGGTCCAGGGTTTGGTACCCAGGGCCTCTTGACCCATGTGGGCCCACGCACAGTGCTGCTGCGCGCAAGGAGTGCCGGGCCATGCAGGGGTGTCTCCCGCATAGGGGTGCCCCACATGCAAGGAGAGCTGCCCCATGTGAAAAAAGCACAGCCCTTCCAGGAGCGGCACTGCACACACAGAGAGCTGACACAGCAAGATGACACAACAAAAAAAGCAACACAATTTCCTGGTGCTACATGATAAGAATGCAAGCGGACACAGAAGAACACACAGCAAATGGACACAGCAGACAACAAGGGAAGAAGAGAGAAATAAATAAAATAAATCTTTTTTAAAAAACATACATATGCAGATTTATTTATAGTATAGTACATAATTATTATGTACTATACTAAATGCAAGTGTGAATAAACATATAAAATTACATAAAGATGGGAGAATGTGCCTGGCACAGACCTGGTGTTCAATAAATAATAGATATTATTAATAGCCTTGATATCCAAGCAGAAGAATTTCGACCCAGTGTGGTAGACAGTAGGGAATAATTTCAGAGCCAATCTTATACTGTTTTAGGAACAGTAGGCTAATTAAGATAATGAATACATACTGGAAAAATCCAACAATTCAAACAATATTTACCGGGCACTGTGTTAAGAAATGTGTAAATAAAAATAAGACATAGTCTTCTACCAATTCAGCAGGGAGAGGGGCTTTAGGGAGTGTAAGAGGATCTGATAAACACACCAATAATGATCAAATGTGATAAGTGAGAAGTATCTATCAAGGACTTTCAGAGCACAGAGAAATTCCTAACAGGTTGCAAATAAGAGAAGTCTATTCCAAAGATGTAACAGTTTGAGATAGGCTAAAAGAACCAAGAGACCACTGCAGTAATCCAGATGTAAGATGAGAAGGTTCTGAATTAGAGTAGTGACAGTGGAAATTGGGTAAGGACATTTTTAAAAACACATCAAGTACATGTCTGTTGGTAAAGATGCTAAAACATTTTCCTCCATAACTATTTTACCAACTCTATTTAACACTCAAATGTTTTCTGAAATGTTCAGCTATGTTTTACATTCATAGAAAAAGAAACATAAAATAACTTCTTAGTAAACCACATTTTGTAAATTAAACCCAGCTGAAGTTTTAAAATAATGACTCTTTCCTCTGGTTGGGCCAGTTATCATCATTATTTGCTGCACTTAGGATTCTCAATTAGGTAGCTCTACCATCTCAAATCACAACAGTGTTGAACCTCTTTGCTTAAGTAACACACATGAATGTTTATGTTGTCTGCCATTAAGTACGGGGTAGGGACAATGAAAATATGGGACAAAAAGACAACTGCAGCCATAGAAAAGGAAGATTGTAAGCGCCTAGGTTTTCATATTTCACCACCAAGAAGAAAAATCAATTTCATCTTGGTCATTCAGGTTATATTTTCTCCCAAGGATAAATTCTCATATGGTAATGCATTTACTTACTAAACTAAGTCATTATCCCTGTAATACTCTTGGAACAGGAATGAAAAGTCTTGAGAAAACTGTAGTTCATGTTGAACAAAACTATAGGTACAAAGAAAGCTTTACACTTAAATGTATAGTTGGAAGATTCATCTTAAGGAAACAATTTCATTTTTAAAAAGAGAGAAGCAGATCAGTAGAAATGAAAGATACGTACAACAGCATCTTGGTTTGTTTAGAAAAGTTACTTCTAGGAAGAATAACTTCTGTCTCTTTAAGGATCACAAGAGAAAATGGAAGTCAAAAAGTGAGATCAGACTGACTGTAAACTACTCCAATGAGGTCCTGGGAATCTTGTTGAGAGAGGATATTTGGGGCTGGGCTAAACATCTATTGGGAAGTGAAGGAAGAAAAAGCAAAGTTAGGTAAGAGAGTTCTTTAAAAAGAAAGTAAACTTGAGTGAATTTACTTTCAATTTTAAAGTAAATGGCAGAATGACTTTATGTATTAAATTATCATTAGATATGAATTAGATTGAACATAAAATAGCAGCTTCTAATCCTTGAGAATGTTTCAGAAATTTCTTTCTCAGAAAAAAAAAATAGCTTCTGAGTAGTCCAGGGTTATACATATTTTCACTTGCTCTATCATTAATATAAATTATTTTTAAGTTTCCATTTCTTAACTTTAAATCCACAGGACATCCTTTTAAGATTGCCCGCTTGGTATAAAAAATAGGAGCACACTTACCTAAGTTTCTTTCTTTCAGTTCATCAAAACTGCCCTGTTGATTCTGCAAGGAATGGATTGTTGACTGTAGTCCATCAGATTGTTTCAATATATTTTAAGTACTTTTGAGATAAAATTATTGTCATAAGAGAGCTATGTAGTTTCTGGAGATGATGCCTGCCAGCCGCTCAGGCTTTTCTCTCTCATCAGACGTCTAGAATTTAAAGCGTAGTGTATTTCCCCCCTAGATCCTTATCCCCATTCCCACCCCCGCTCCAGACAAACATATTCGTTTCCATGTAAGTGTAAACCTAGATCTGGTGATTCATTTCAGCTTGGAGGTAGAGGACCACTGACTTTTAAAGATGGAGAAGTAGGAAACGCGAAACACATTGAATGTAGCCATTCCGCGCTTGCTTTCGGTGAACGGCTCTGGGTGTGTTTGCCTTGGTGCAGCACGCCCGGGGCTGCTGTGGCACGTGGCCACTTGAAGAGTAGGAAGGAGGGAGGGATATGTGGGGAGGAGTGAGAAGATATGTCACTGTGAAAATTGCCCTCTGCTCTGGACATCTGAGGATGAAAACCCCTTCCAGTTTTCATCCCTTGCCACCATCACCTCCATCAGAGTAGGAGACAAAAGAGAAAAAGGCAGTTCAGTAGCAATAATGGATATCAAGAACAGTGTATGTCACTGGAATAAACACACAGTCGCGTCTTCGGCAGCGCCCCCGCTGTGCCAGCGCCCCCACTTCCCAGCGCTCATCAAGACGCCGGGCCTCGGAGGGTGCAGAGGGGGCCCAAAAGCCCCAGAGCGTGCGTCGCCCCTGGACGGGGGAAAGCAAGTGAACCACACCTCCGCGCTCCCACCGCCGGGGACCGAGCCCGCGCGGGAACTACAGCTCCCGGCAGGCCCCGCGCCGGCCGCGCGCCCCCGCCCCGCGCGCCCCCGCCCCGCGCGCCCCGGCCCCCCGCCCTCCGGCCGCAGGACGGGACCCAGAGGGAGGGAGGCAGGGGAGCCGGCGGCCGGCGGGCGGCATCCTGCCAGGCGCGTGAAGCCTCGCTGGTGCCTCGTCCGGGACCCAGGCGCTGGCGGGCGCGGACTTTCTCCCCACTGGCCGAGCCCGCCTCTGTAAGTAGTCGTCTCAGGCAGCCGGGAGCAGCCACCAAAAAAGTTAGCGCCGCCGCGGCCGCTTTGTTCTCCCGGCCCCGTCGGGCTGAGGCGGCGGCCGCGGGCGCCAGGCGCGCCCCTCCCCCACCCACACACCGCACTCGGCGGCGGGACTCGGACCCCGCGCGGAGAGGGGCGGCGGCCGCGGGCTGGGCGGGAAGTTGGCGGACCGCGCGCGGCGGCGGCGGCGGCGGCGGGAGCGGGCGGTGGGCGGTGGAGGGCGGGCGGGGGCGCCGGCGGCCGCCAGATGGGACCAAGTTCCGGCGTCGGCGCCGCGGCCAACTTGGATCCGCGCTGTGCGGGTGGCCACCCCGCCCGGCTGAGGTCCCCCCAACCAGTTACCGAGGCCAGAACCGCAGTGCCCGAGGTGCCGGATTTGGGATGAGCCCCTTCCTTCCCTTTTAATCGCCTTTCGATGTAACTGTCTGAGAGGGGCGAGTAAACCGCGTTTGGAAAATGTAAGCCCCCGCCCCAGTTTCCTGATTGCATTTACTTTTGCAAGTTTTCAACATTGCCCCGAGTTGTTCTCCCCCCTACCCCCCCGGGATGTTTTGTGTGTTTTTTTTTTAATGGTACACTGAAGAGTGTCACTGTTGCTTTTGAGCAATAAAAATGACTGCATACTACTCGACTGCTTGTTGGATATTTTATTTGAAGTCCTCGCAGTCAGAAGCACAGGCCTTGCCGTCTGCAGGCTCGAATATAAATCAAGCGACAGGCGTGAGTGTGACCTGCAGACTTTTCCACACACATGTTGTCAGGGACTTAACTGTCTTTTTCAACCACACCCATCCCCGCAGGAAATAAGACTGTCGGTGTCATCTTTGATTGGGAGAGATAAGTTACACCCTGAAATATTACTTTGTACGACACAGCTTTTATGAACTGTACCACAAATGAAACAAAACTTTTAAAATGCTGTACTTTGTAGCCTACAAAATGTTATTTTATTACTCTTAAACTGCTTTGCATTGTATGTAGTGTTGCAATTCTTTCTTATGCTTTTAGCAATATGATTTCACTTACTCGGTTATTTCACGCTTAGGAATTTCCAGTGCAGATGAGGGTGGTGAGTGCTTATGGATTTGAGGCTGAAGGCCCCCATTAAGTTCTCCTACTAGGGTCTTTGCCTGTTTTATTTTTTAAAGAAGTCTCCCCCCCCCTCCCTTTTCAGAATCTGTGTTGAGATCAAGCATAGAAATTCAGCCGAAAGGAAGTTATAAGTTAGTAAAAGGATTTTTTAAAAAATGTGTCACAAAACCTGGTAGGTTTTGCTTCAGTTGATAATAAAAATGTGGTGGGCCTGAGTAGATGAGCTTGAGTATTCCTATTTGAAGATCCAGTTTGCAAAATATTAGGTCCTATAATTTGGGATATAGCATTTTACCTTTTAGGATGACTAAGATTCAAGACTGTTGGCCAGCTTATTTATTTATTTTTAAGATTTATTTTTTATTTTTATCTCCCCTTCCCCCCACCAGTTGTCTGCTCTCTGTGTCCATTCGCTGTGCGTTCTTCTGTGACTGCTCCTATCCTTATCAGCGGCACCAGGAATCTGTGTTTCTTTTTGTTGCGTCATCTTGTTGTGTCATCTCTCTGTGTGGGTGGCGCCATTCCTGGGCAGGCTGCGCTTTCTTTCGCGCTGGGCAGTTCTCCTTGCTGGGCTCCTCTCCTTATGGGGCGCACTCCTTGCACGTGGGGCTCCCCTACACGGGGACACCCCTGCGTGGCGGGGCACTCCTTGGCGAGCATCAGCTCTACGCGTGGGCCAGCTGCACACTGGTCAAGGAGGCCCGGGTTTGAACCGCGGACCTCCCATGTGGTAGGCAGCCACCCTATCCATTGAACCAAGTGTACTTCCTGTTGACCAGTTTTTATCTTAAAATTAAATTTTAACACATCCCAGATAGTAGTGAGTCTTTTAGTTACACAAAGTTTGTAAGCTTTTGGTTTCTTCAGATGAACTCTTTAAAATAGAAATTTCTTTCTATTAATATATTGTTTTTAATTTAAACACTGCCACACACATGCAAAAAGACCGTAAATCAAATTTTGGGATATTAGATTTTTTCAAAATTATGAGTTGGAAACATGTCATTAAGGATAAAACTGAATAGATGGTCATGTAAATGTAGTTTTTTTTTTTTAAAGATTTATTTTTTATGTCTCTCCCCTTCCCTCCCCCCAGTTGTCTGCTCTCTGTGTCTATTCGCTGTGTGTTTTTCTGTGACCACTTCTATCCTTATCAGCGGCACCAGATCTGTGTACTTTTTCCAGGAATCTGTGCTTCTTTTTTGTTGTGTCATCTTATTATGTCAGCTCTCCGTGTGTGCGGCGCCATTCCTGGGCAGGCTGCACTTTTTTTCGTGCTGGGCGGCTCTCCTTATGGGGCGCGTGGCAGGGCACTCCTTGCACGTGGGGCTCCCCTACGCGGGGACACCCCTGCGTGGCAGGGCACTCCTTGCGCGCATCAGCACTGCGCATGGACCAGCTGCACACGAGTCAAGGAGGCCCGGGGTTTGAACCGCGGACCTCCCATGTGGTAGACGGACGCCCTAACCACTGGGCCAAGTCCGCCGCCCCATTTATGTAATTTTAATTAAACTTGTTATGTGTGCCTCTTTGGAGCAATTGTCTCATTAGTGGAAGAAATGAAATGTTCTTGGGAGATGTTTTAATTTTAATTTCCATGTAGGAGAAAATTTTTCTCTGCTGTGTGGTTAGTTTATAATAGCACTATCTGAGAAATTGCTCCTTGGCTTTTAGCCAATCAGATTTCTCAGATACTACTGGTGCAAAGTAGTGATGAAGATATATCAAGTCCAGTGTAAATTTATAGAGCATTGCCAGGTTGGCCGTTTGTAATCTTGTTGCTGGATAAATGTTTCAGTGCCCAAGCAGAGGCATACTTGGTATGCCCTTTGTGTAGTCTTCCTGATAGTGAAAGGACTGAGATTGAAATGCTATTGATCCAGATGAGCAGAATTTTAAAAGAAACAGGTAACAATCTGATGGTTGAACCCTGAGCTCCTAGGGGGGAAAGAATTAGTCTGAAGTGATAGTCATCATTATGAAAGTATATAAATAATATAGAGAGTGCTACTAACTATGATTTTTTTAAAAACCAACAAAGTTATATGAATTTTTTAATATTCCCATTTAAAAGAAGCATCAGGATTATTAAGTAAAATCAAGCCTGTATCAAAGCAAATATGGACATTGATGTCAGGGCACTAATCAATATTACATTAAAAAGGTCACATTACATGCTAAAAGAATATATGTATATATCAATGGGGGGGGAACCCTCCACTTCTTTTACATTCCTAGCACATAAAACTAAAGCATTATTGGTGAGGAGTTACAGTAAACATGAATTTTTCCTCTTCACTTTAGCCTTTACTCACTACCAAAAGTAAACTGGCTACACTAAATTATGAGCTTCCTTTTGAAATATTTAATAACTTGATATGTTTTGTCTCTCTGGCATCCTCTTCCCTCTGTGCTTCCCCAGCTCCTACTTATCCTTTAGGTCTCAACTATCACTTCCTTAAAGGGGCCTCCCCTGAGACACTAGTTGAAATTAGGTTCTTTCCTATATTGTTATATCACTTTTCAGAGTGTGTTTACCTACTTCATGTGAATATTTTCTTGTCTCTGTCCCATGTTACAACATAAACTCCAGAGAGAGCAGGAGCCACGTCTGTTTTGGTCACTTTTATATAACCCCAGTGTCTCTCATAGCAGTCTGGCAATAATGGGAATTCAGTAGATAATTGTTGTATGAAAATGCTGCTGTTAGGGCTTTTCCTATTTAAAGACTTTGCTAATATATAAGAAAATATATGGGTTAGGGTAGAGGGTAAGAGCAAGGGAGAAAGACTTGTGCCTGGTGATGTTGCCATGAACTAACACTCAGGTAAGTCCCTTAATTTTCAGTCTTTGCTTTACCTTGTCTGTAATAGTATGGCAGATTGGGCTCATCCTATCTTTTGATTCTATTTAGCAGTGGTGACACTATATGAGCTCATTTTTGTAGAACAGACAGATATCTCCCCAAAAGAAATTTAAGATGTTCCAAATAAAATTAATTTTTAAAGATTTATTTATATATTTATTCCCACCACCCCCCCAGTTGTCTGCTCTCTGTGCCTGTTTGCTGCGTGTTTTTCTTTGTCCGCTTCTGTTGTTGTCAGCAGCACGGCAATCTGTATTTCTTTTTTGTTGTTGTTGCGTCATCTTGTGTCAGCTTTCCGTGTGTGTGGCGCCATTCCTATGCAGGCTGAACTTTCTTTCGTGCTGGGCGGCTCTCCTTAAGGGGCGCACTCCTTGCCCGTGGGGCTCCCCTACATGGGGATACCCCTGCGTGGCACGGCACTCCTTGCACGCATCAGCACTGCGCATGGGCCAGCTCCACACGGGATCAAACCCCAGGACCTCCCATGTTGTAGACGGACGCCCTAACCACTGGGCCAAGTCCGCTTCCCCCATATAAAATTATTAGAAGTACTTGCCAACTAAAATGATGTTATTATCTAGACCCTCTCTCATAGCTGTTAGAAACATCTAATTGATATACATTTTATGATTTAATAAGATAGACTACTGTCACAGCTTTCTAATTAAAGAATCAAGACAAAATAAGTAAAATACCAAGGTTCACATGTTAGAATTTTTAGATTTTTAAAATATTTAGTCTTAATATTTTGTATATTACATCTTACAAAGCAAGTCAAGGTTCCATAACCAAAACAATAGGGAAAACAGATGGGATGAGTGGGTAGTAGCTAATATGAATAGTATCTTCTGCTTGTGTTGATGGTTAAATTTTTAAAAATCTTTTTATGCAGAATTAAAACCTTTATATCTAGTTTATTATGAATAGTTATCAGTAGTTAATGATAAATTTTATATGATAAATATGTTAATTTTATTATTGGTCAGTTACTGTTGCTTAGGTAAGATTAACAGATAAATAGAAATTTAGTGGGAAAATATCCATCAAAATAAATTATTTAACAACAGTATATTATGTTTTGAAATATTTAATTTGATTGCAGCATTATTTATTGATATCTTACTACTTTTTTAATGAAAGTTGTCCAACTTTGTAAATCTGCTCAAGACAGATAATGTTAGGGAGCTCATTACCTCATGAGACAACTTGTTCGGTTAAGTTGTAGGAGGTGGAATGAAATAGTAAAAAGACAGTGGTCTTTGGTGTCAGGGAAACTAGTTTGAATTCCACTTCCATCACTTAACTAGCTTTGTAATCTTGGCCACCAGTAATTTCTCTGAAACCCTGTTTCCTTTTCTGAAGATAGAGTGGAATGAGGTTGTTGTAGGGGTTTAATGAAGTATGTATCAATCTCCATATTTGGCATACATTTGGGGCTTGTTGATCCCTCGTCTGATTACTATGATAATTGCTAAAATTTATTGAGCACTTTTTGCAAGCCATGTGCTGTTGTAGATACACTCCGCAGCTCAGTCCTCATGATGACCTGTAAGGCAAGTAGTACTGTTATCTTCATTTTACTTCTTCCATCTAGAATGATGCTGAAATGAATTCTTTTATTAATACCTCTTCAATATTTGAGGACCACTATTCTGTTTTTTGTTTTTTTGTTTTTTTTAAGATTTATTTATTTATTTAATTCCCCCCCTCCCCCGGGGGTCTGTTCTCTGTGCCTGTTGCGTCTTGTTTCTTTGTCCGCTTCTGTTGTCGTCAGCGGCAGGGCAAGTGTGGGCGGTGCCATTCCTGGGCAGGCTGCACTTTTTTTTTTCTTTTGCGCTGGGCGGCTCTCCTTACGGGTGCACTCCTTGCATGTGGGGCTCCCCTACACAGGGGACACCCCTGCGTGGCAGGGCACTCCTTGCGTGTATCAGCACTGCACATGGGCCAGCTCCACACGGGTCAAGGAGGCCCAGGGTTTGAACCACGGACCTCCCATGTGGTAGACAGACGCCCTAACCACTGGGCCAAGTCCGTTTCCCTTTTCTGTTTTTTAAAAGCATGTATTTGTCACATGACACTGTTTTCACCTTTTTGTAGATTCATGTTCTCTCTTTTTAAAAATCAGTACAACTCTAAAAATATGGATCCTAGAAATGAACTTAATAGTGATATAGCACTGTATATGTATGTATGTATCTAGCACTAATTAGCAATAAGTAGAGAGAATGATACTGATACATTCTCAGTGACCTGGGGGTTTAGATTTGTATTAGGTCTTTTAGTTGCTTATTATAATTTTAGTTTAATTCTCTTGGATATATGCAATCTAAGGATTTTCTAAATATGTCTTCTATGTCTTTTTTTTCGATCTGGTTGCATCATCGTCTATTTGGTGCAGTTGCTTCACTGCATGCATGGGGCCTAAGCTCTCTGCACCATGCAAGCCTAGGATGCCTTTTTTTTTCTTTTTTTTTTTACCAAGAGGTCCCAGGCATGGAACCCAGGTCCTCCGTATGGTAAATAGGAGCTCAAATGCTTGACCCACAACCGTTTCCCATCTTCTATGTCTTTAACATCTATAAATAATGAAAAACAATATAGGGCCAAGGACAGAGTTCCAAGGCTCTCCTCTAAAGACTTCCCTCATTTAACTTGACATAGAATAACTGTACGACATCCAACTCACAATCAACTTATTTATAAAGATGTCATGGAAAACTCCCTTTAATAGTTTTTTGGCCAAAATACACTATTTTTTTCCCCTGGACTTTGCAGATTATGTGATCTAGGAAAAGTACTTTCAGCTCTAAACCTCTATTTACTCAGCTATATAATGAAGTGGTTGTGAGGTTTAGATGAGGTACTACATGTAAAGTACTTAGAACAGTGTTCAGCAGATAGTAAGAGCTTGTAAATGTAAGCTCTTATTTCCTCCATCTAAGAAGTCTCATAGTTGATCTTTTTCAAACTGTAAAGGCAGTTGACTTGACATTACTTCTTTTTAATTTGTGCTGACATCTAGTGATCATTATATTCTTTTCTAGTTATAAACCATTTACCTAATAATCTATTTGAAGATATGACCAAGGATTTATGTTAAGTTTATGTGTCTGTAATTTCTGAAATATGCTCCCCCACTCTTCTAACTTCCAAGACTTGAAGCAACCCTGACCTATCTCCTGGCTATGATCTCTTGTCTCTTTCTGAAATCTTTTCTCCAAGATCATAGGAGTCTGCTTTGTGATTGCACTTGCTAGTTGCTTTAGAAGTATGCTTTGGGATACATATGGACCCAGATACCTAAACTGACAAAAGTCATTTTAGTCACTTACTCACTAGCCTTGGGTTTCAGTTCTCCATGCTTTTCTGCAGCTTTAGTTTAAAAACTGTTGGAGAAGATAAGCAAAATACTAGTTGAGTAATTCTGCCTTCTCTGTGTGATCTCTCAACTGCAACAACATCCTTTCTGAGCAGTGGTTCAGTTCCTTGTTCCTATTGAGAAATGGTATTTTATTGTGGAGACAGTTCTATATAAGAAAGTAGTAGACCTGTTATGTTGGGCACATTTTTTTCAACTCCTTGTACTTTGGTTTTTTCATCTGCAAAAACGATGATAAATGGGGAAGCAAATGTGACTCAAGTGATAGGGCTTCTGCCTACCATACGGGAGGACCTGGCTTCAATCCCTGGGGCCTCCTGGTGAAAAGAAGAGAAAGTGTGCCTGCGTGGCAAGCCAGTGCCCACCTGGTGAGCCAAGTGCCCACATGGCAAGCTCTGTTCCCATGTGGTGAGCCAATGCCTGCAACAAAAGAGAGATCAAGGGGAGAGTCAAGGTGAAGTGCATCAGAAACCAGGAACTGAGGTGGTGCAGCTAACAGGGAACCTCTCTCCACATCAGAGGTCCCTAGGATTGAATCCCGGTGAATCCTAGAGAAAAAATGAGAAGACCAAAAAGAGAAATAGATACAGAAGATCACATAGTAAATGGATACAGACAGCAAAAACAGCAGGGTGGGAGAGGGGGAAGGGAGGGAGAGAAATAAATAAACCTTTCTAAAAAATGATGATAAATGTGTGTCCCATCAATTTTCAAAGAGGTATTGTGAAATAAAGTATGTGACACTTTTAAAAACTGTCAAGTGCAGTACTGTATAAGGTGAAGTATAATCATTTATTGAAATGTAGCTATAAATCCTTCTTTTGTTACCTTTAAGTGCTTTTTCCTAACCCTTGGTTTATTCTGAGCTTTTTCATTCCTATTACTATAAATGTTTTGGCTCTTCTTTTACCTTCATTCTAATTTATTTAGCCCCTGTTAACTACTCTCCATACAGTTGCCCTGTAGCCACGCTGGATGCTTCACTCTTTTCTTCATTGAACTTGTTTATGAATGTGTAGGTGGAATTTAGAAAGATCCAGCTCATGAGAGCCAATTTACTTAGCTTTACATATTTAGCTGTACCATGTGTTCTTCTTACTGTTGGAAATCCTTTATGATAACATCACTTTATCCTAGGTCCTGTCATAAGTATGTTATCTTCACATTTCTTTGCTGCTTATTTGTTTGAAGTTTATCCCAGTTTGCTTCCTTAGTTTTCTGAAAGGAATTTGTCAACAAAGCAAGCCAGGGGTCATGTTTGAGAGAATTAAGACTTTTAATATAAAAAGAGTATTTTTAACTTAACTATATTAGTAAAGTATTATACATCTTTTATATGGCTGGGAGGTACATATTTTATTGCTATAATAAGATCAGTTTTATTTTTCGTTTTGTCATTTCTGTTTTTTGTTATAACTCAGTTTTATAATTGTATAAAAAGTGTTTACTCTTCCAGTATTAGGTGAGGGATACCAAGAGTATTTATTTGAGGAAGAGGGTCTTCCTGAAAATACACCCACTTTTAAAAATGGCCCTGAAATTAGACCAAAAAATGGCTACCTATTAGGATTTACTGGTGAGTTATAAATATCATAAGACCAAAAATTATCGATTTTTCAAATTTAGGGATTCTTGCATTTTTAAAATAATAAGTGAGTAAAATATTAAACTTGCTTTTCAAAACTCTTTGCAGGGTGACTACATTTCAGAAAGCAACTTTTCTCAATGGACCCATTCATCAAATGAAGTATATTTGAACTATTTTTAAAAGCTTTTTACTTCATCATAGAAATATATAACTCCCAAAATGAAAGGGAGGGCATTTGATAAGGTGATTTAAGTTGTGGACATTTGAGAAAGTATCCATTCAAATCAGTGAGCTAAAGGATAACTATCGAATAGATTAATCCTAAACTTATTATTTTTAAAAACCAAGAAGATTTCATCTTGACAGATAAACAACTTTTATTCAGTATGTATTTTCTGAAATTAAAAGAGAGAGATAAGAACAGACTTAAATGAAAATGAAGATGCTTTGTAAATGAGCAATGTCATCCCTTCTCTGACTTAATTCAGAGATGTTAAATCCTTTCCAAATCCCTAGTTGTGGTCCTAAAGACAAGATTCTTTTTTGATGGGACTGATTAAGGGAAATAGGACCTTTTGTGTATCCAACCCATAGTTGTAGAACTTGCAGTCATCGGCATGAGTGGCTTAAAAGAGGAAACAAAGGAGCTTTCAACTAAATCCAAAACTGCAGTAATTTTTTCTTTTTACCACTGTGAGTTCAAAAGCCTTTTCATAACCATTTAAAAAGAATTGGCAACTATTTTAAAAGATTAAAGGAAGGCAGATGTCCGCAAACAATTCGCCTCCATCAGCCCAGAAATCTGTGTTACCTGCAACTCTTCCTGCTGTGCTTCCGACTACTTCTCCATGTTCAAGTCCTAAGACAGGACTCTCTGCTCGACTGTCCAATGGAAGTTTCAATGCACAGTCACTCACCAACTCCAGGGGCTCAGTACATACAATTTCATTTCTACTGCAAATTGGCCTTACACGGGAAAATGTTGCCATCGAAGCCCAGGAACTATCTTTATCTGCTGTCAAGGATCTTGTGTGCTCCATTGTTTATCAAAAGGTACTGTACATTATGTTTATGTCAGTAGTTTTTCTAATATTGTTTCTAATGCTTCTCTGTAAATTATGCTTCTGGCAATCAGCTTACACGGATGGATCAATTTATGTGCTGATTCTGATCATTTTTGGAAGAATCCTAATAGACTATTAACCTATTTTCAAAGTCTTATGATTGGAGCCTGTATCTCAACTTCATATTTCAATAGTTTCTAAAATACTGCTCATTCTACTTATCTAAGAGCAGGGGGAAAAAATCTGTACAGTAACAAGGAGGCATAAGCAATTTCATTTGTTTTCAGAGAAACACTCGGGAGGTAGAAAGAAGGGAGCAAGGCATCTGGATAACATAAAAAGAATGGGATACAGCAACAGCTGAGTCACAGGGACACATGTTGTTACTTGGTGCCCTATGCTTTGCCCACTGTTTTATACCATCTTCTTTCCCTTTAGATATTGAATTTGTTTTTCAGAGAGGATGTTTAGGATCCACCTAAACTGTCATTTAATATAGGACTACACTTTCTCTGGTTTTTAAAAAAATAGTTATATCAATGTTGTATACAATGAATGATATACAATAGAATTTTTTAAGTGAAAAAACAGTTAAACCTGTTCTGAATATATTGCAAAATATATGGAAGTTTGAAAATTGAGAGTTTATTTTGTTTTCCACCCTCCATACCATACTTTTTTTTTTTTTTAAAGGAGGTACTGGGGATTGAACCTGGGACTTTTTACAAGCGAAGCAGGCACTTAACCACTGAGCTACACCCACTCACCTCCATATTATTTTTTTAAGGAAACTTTGCTAAATAGTTTAATAATTTTGATTTGATTATGAACTAGTATATTCTGTACTTTATCATAAAAGTCTTTGTATGGGTTGTGTGACTTGGTTTCATTTTATTTTTTATGGTCTAAACATAATATATTTCAAATTTGTTTCAAACAAATTTGTATACTATGTTTGTAAAAGTCATCTTTGTGAGATTAATATGTTTTCATTCAAGCTTATCATCTGATTATGTGCCAATTCTCTATATGGTTTGTCTTTTATCTTCTGATGTAGATGTAATTAGCAATCCAAAAATGTTACTTGGTTTGTGAAAATGATCTGTGCTTCCTGTTTGTTAACAGTAACATATATTTTTTTTAAGATTTATTTATTTATTTCTCTCCCCTTCCCCCCCACCCCGGTTGTCTGTTCTCTGTGTCTATTTGCTGTGTCTTCTTTGTCGACTTCTGTTGTCGTCAGCGGCATGGGAATCTGTTTTTTGTTGTTGTTGTTGTTGCGTCATCTTGTTGTGTCAACTCTCCTTGTGTGCATTGCCATTCCTGGGCAGGCTGCACTTTCTTTTGTACTGGGCAGCTCTCCTTACGGGGCGCACTCCTTTCGCGTGGGGCTCCCCTATGCGGGGGACACCCCTGCATAGCAGGGCACTCCTTGGCACGCATCAGCACTACTGCATGGGCCAGCTCCACACGGGTCAAGGAGGCCTGGGGTTTGAACCGCGTACCTCCCATGTGGTAGACGGACACCCTAACCACTGGGCCAAGTCCGCCGCCGACATATTCTAATGTCTTCTAAAGTAAGATTAACTTGCTGTTTTTTGTTTTGTTTTTTTAGGCAATTTTTTTTTCAGATTTTATTTATTCCCCTCCCTCTTGTTTGCACTTACCGTTTACTTTCTGTGTCTGCCAATTGTGTGCTCTCTGCCTGCTTGTCATCTTCTAGGAGGCGCCAGGAACCCAGCCTAGGTCTCCAATGTGTGAGGGAGGTGCCCAATCGCTTGAGCCACCTCCACTCCCTGCTTGTTATGTCTCATTGTGTGTCTCTTTGTTGTGTCAGCTCACTGTCTTGCTCTTCTTTCTTTAGAAGGCACTGGGAACCAAACCGGGAACTCCCATGACATAGGCAGGCACCCACCTGGTTGAACCACATCCGCTTCCTTTAACTTGCTTTTGTAGATCAGCAGAACCATCTTTTACAATCTGCTTTTAGTTTTCCTTTCATTAAATATATTACAGTTGTTTTCCACAAATATTTTAAAACTGGATTGTAATTTTTAACGTAAATGTAAAATTTGAATTTAAATACAATTTGTAACTTATATGTTTTGGTGGAATCTGTATTATTCAGTTTTCAGTATTTGGAAATTTCATTTAGTTTTTATATTTATAGAGCCATATTGATTGCAAGATTATTGTAGAATTAGATGGGTTAAACCTTTGGGGAACTGAATTACAAATCATAATCTATGAATAATTAGTGTGATAGAAAAGAAATAAACAGGATATAGCTCAAAAATTGATAAATCAAGGTAAACTTTATATAAATATAAAATAAAATTACTGAGAATTGGGTGTAGCTCAGTGACTGAGTACCTATTTCACATGTACTAGGTCCTGGGTTCAATCCACGGTACCTCCTAAAAATATATATATACATACACACACACACACATATATATATATATATATAATAGGGAGATTATAGATTACTATTATAGCCAGGATAAAATAAACGTCATAGTGGGCTGAATTTGAGTCAATATAGTCATATAGGAATGTATTGGGCAAAAATAAAGAGCATATATATATAACATAAAAATGTGTAGCACATTCTTTGTGGCATGGGCTAGTATCATAACTATTAAATGTAGTGAAGTATTGAACTATGAGATACTCATTTATTTATTTACTTTATAACTTTGGGCACGTGAGTTTTAAAGTTTTTAAGCTTTTATTGGATAAGATTGGAATTTATATTGCTTTATTTTCTAAAACCCTTCAGAGATTATATACAAATATGCCATATAGTATATGTGTTTAGTTATAGTTTTCCTAAAGAATTTTTTCCTCTTCATGAAATTATTCATATCTTCTGCCCATTTTTATATCAGGTTTTTAAATTTTTATTTCATTGTGGTTTTTTATCATAAATTTTCCTATTTTAATCACTTTCAGTTGTACAATTCAGTGGCATTAACCACATTCACAATGTTGTGCCACCACCAACCACCATCTGTTTCCAAAACCCTTTCATCATCCCAAACAGAAACCTCATCACCAAGCTGTAATTCCCAATTTTCCCATCCCTTTTGCCCCTGGTAACCCCTGATCTACTTTGTCTTTATGAATTTACTTATTCTAGATATATCATAAGTGAAATCATATAATGTTTGTCCTTTTGAGTCTGGCTTATTTCACTTAGCATAATATTTCCAAGATTCATCCATGTTGTAGCATATATCAGAACTACACTCTTTTTTATGGCCAAATAATATTCTGTTGTATGGATATACCACATTTTGTTTATCCTCATCTGTTGATAGACACTTTGGGTTGCTTCCATCTTTTGGCAATTGTGAGCAATGCTGCTGTGAACACTGGGGTACAATTATCTCTCAGAGTTCTGTTTTCAATTCTTTTGGATATGATTCTAGAAGTGGAATTGCCTAGTCATTTAGTAATTCTTTGTTTATATTTCTGAGGAACCAACCACTAAACTTTTTTTCACAGTGCCTGTACCATTTTATATTCTCACCAACTATCTAAGATGGTTCAAATTTCTTGACAACCTGGCCAACACATGTTATGTTAAATAATAGTGATCTTAGTGGGTGTGAGGTGATACTTAGCTATTTTTACAAGGTGCTTGTATTTTTAATCAGATTTGGAATATAATTTATCTGTAATAAAATCCATCCAACTTTAAGTTCATGCATTTGGTAGGCTTTAACAGCTATGTACAGTTGTATAACCACCATCCATTCACAATGTAAAACATTACTAATACCAAAAGTTACCTCTTCATTTTTGAAGTCAGTCCCTTCACTCCCAGCTCCTTCACTTCCAGCCCTGGGCAACCAATGTTCTACATTCTTTCACTTTAGTTTTATGTTGCCTAGATTTTGCTGTAAATGAGATCAGACAGCATGTGTGTTGTTTTTTGTTTTGTTTTGTTCCTTTTTTTTCTGTCTTTTTTCACTTAGCACAGTGTGTTTTAGGATTCATCCATGTTCTATTTGTCAGTAGTTCCTTTTTACTGCTGAGTACTATATGGCTCTACTACAATTGCTTATTCATTCACCAGTTGACAGTTGGGTTGTTTCCAATTATGAATAAAGCTTCTGTGAACATTCTTACACAAATCCCTGTTATAGATATATATTTTTTAAGATTTATTTCTTTATTTCTCTCCCCTTCCCCCCCACCCCACCCCGATTGTCTGTTCTCTGGGTCTACTTGCTGTGTCGTCTTCTTTATCCACTTCTGTTGTTGTCAACTGCATGGGAATCTGTGTTTCTTTTTGTTGCATCATCTTGTTGTGTCAGCCCTCCATGTGTGTGGCGCCACTCCTGGGCAGGTTGAACTTTCTTTCGCACTGGGCGGCTCTCCTTGCAGGGTGCACTCCTTGCGCGTGGGGCTCCCCTACGTGGGGGGCACCCCTGAGTGGCAGGGCACTCCTTGCGCGCATCAGCACTGTGCATGGGCCAGCTCCACATGGGTCGAGGACTGGGGTTTGAACCGTGGACCTCCCATATGGTAGACGGTCACCCTAACCACTGGGCCAAGTCCGCTTCCTGATAAATATTTTCATTTCTCTTGAGAAAATACTTAGGAGTATGATGGCTGGACTATGTGAAAGGTGCACATTTAACTTTATGAAAAATTACCAAACTGTTTCCAAATTAGCTGTATTTTCTGTTCCCACCAGCAATGTATAAGAATTTTATTTACTCCACATCCTTGTCAACATTTGGTATTATCAATCTTTTTCATTTAACATTTCTGATTGGTATAAGGTAGTATCTTCTTCCTGATTCTAATTTGCATTTCCCTGATGACTAATGGAATCAATTATCTTTTCACGGGCTTAAAATTGCAATTTGTGTATTTTTTTTTTTTGGTGAAATTTCTGTTCAGATTTTTGCCCATTTTTGTTTTGTCAGCTTGTTGCCTTATTGACGTGTAAAAGTTCCTTTTATATCATGGATACAAGTTCTTTATCAGATATATTATTGTTTACATATTTCTTCCAGTCTGATTTCTTTTCTTTCTCTTAGTGTCTTTTGGAGAACTGGAGCTTAAATTTTGTTGAAGTCCAATTTATTATTTTCTTTTTCATTTATGGACAGTGCTTTTGGTGTCATATCTTAAAAAAAAAAGTTGGCTTAACTGAAAATTACAAAGATTTTGTCCCACATTCTATAAGTTTCATTCTTTTAGCTCTTACCTTTTGGTCTATGATCTATTTCAAGTTATTTTCATAAATGAGATAAGGTAAGAGTTGAGGTTCATTTCTTCACATGTGGACATCAAGTTTTCCAGCACTGTTTGTTGAAAAGACTGTTCTTTCTCTCATTGAATTACTTTAGTATATTTGTTGAAAATCAGTTGACCATGTGTATTTTTACCTATTTTTGCATTTTATTTCATTGATCTATATGTTTATCCTTACATCAGTTCCATACTGTCTTGAATTCTTTAGTTTGATGAGGACATGAAGTTAGATGCATAAGTTCTCCAACTTTGTTCTTTTATTAAAAATTTTTTTTTGTACATATGACCTCTACTTCCTTTTTCATGGTCAAATAATTAGAATTCTGTGATTCTGCTTCCTAGTAGTACTTTTTAAATTTTATGTGATCTATACCTAGTTATTCAAGAAATTCATGCACTTCCCTGCAGTTAACTAGACAAGCATTTGTAGTTGTTAGCAATGAGTAGGTGACAGAAATACGTGATTGTTTATGCAAGGCATTATTGCAAGATTATTTGCAAAATATGCTCATGATTTTAAAAAGTATATCTCTGGTCCATATTTCTCTTCTAAGTTTCAGACACACCATATTCTGTCTCACATATGGGTCTTTGTGCCTGTTGTTCCTCTTATAGGAACACCCTTCTGCCTCATTCTTTGCTTTGGTCTCTAGGAAGTCTTTTTCTGACCTCAGTCTGGGTTAGGTACTGGATTTTTTAACATTTATCAAATTGATTGTAATTGCCCCTGTACTTGAATTATCACCAAAAGTGTGTAAGCTTTGTGAGATCAGACATCATGTCCACAGCAGGTGCTGAATAAATATGTCTTGCTTGAATGAAGGAAGGAATTCATGTGAAGCAGTATAGTATAGTAGTTAAAAACATGAGCTTACATTTATTAAATGATATGTTTATGAAATGCTTAGCACAGAGCCTAACACAGTACTCACAGTAAATATTAGCTAATAATATTATTTATTAATCTGATTTTGGTTGTTTCTAAACTAAAAAATCAAAACCACCACTTTAACCATTGTATTTTAGATCCCGTCTCTATTGAGAGTTTATTGGGATTGGTCAATTGTGATCCAGAAATGGATGAAAGCTACTACCAGTTGTTTATGTTAACTTTTGGTTTTGTGCTTTATGGATTATACACATATGTCAAAATCTATTTTCTACTGTGTAGAAGTCAACTGATTCCTTCCTTGATCCATATAGGTGAATTATTCACAGTTTTCCATTAGTTCTACTAATGCTCCCTTTAATTGTTCGTGCAAAAAGTGAAAGTTTAACGGTATACCAGTTCTATGATTTATTTAGTCCTCTGTTCTTGGGCTGCATGTATCTATTTCATGTGTAGTCTTTGGCTTCTGAAAGATTGATTTTCTACTTTTTTAACTAGTCAGTTAATTATTGCTGACCAGTAAGTGAGTGAACATCCTCTTCTACATTTTTCTACTCCTAGGTTGTTACCTCTAATGTAATGGAGTTGAGATATTCCCGCATTATATGCACATTTCCTAGGGTTGAACTGGCTGAAAGAGCTCAAAAGAACAACTCTAAAAGACTAAGAACAAGCTAATTGAAACTGTATAAGAACTTTTGATATCACAAGCAGGATGTGAAAATTAATCAGTAGTACATAAACATCTCCATTAGAAGACGTTAACTACAAGTGTTTGTCTTTAAAAATGGATGTTCCAAATATAAATAAAATTACAAAATTGTGTGAAATATTTACCAAAAAAATGCTTTATAAAATGAATGCCTTATCATGGTCCTAAAAAAGGAACATGATAGTGTATAATTTTTACTTCCCAAACTATTTTCTCCTATTTTATTAGGATTTTATTAGGATTCTTTTTATCTTGACAATGTTGTTTTAAAGTTTATCTGGATGGGAAAGTAATCAAAAACATTGTTAAAAACTCTGAAAAATAAAAGGGTGAGAAAAAAAGCTACAATTGGAATTATATATTGCCTGAACAGGGATAGACAGAGAGCCATGGCACATTTTAAGTATATGTCAAACAAGTCACCATAAAATAAGTGAATCATTTTTCAAAAAATGGTGTTTAAAAAACTAGTAAAGCAGGTGAAGGGGCATCCACTTAATACCTGGCATCAAGATAAATTTCAGAGAGAATTAAAAGATTAAATTTAAATTAAATGTAAATTCAAGTAAAAGGGAAATTAGTATAAAATGGAATTGATTATTAATATTTATCATAACTTCTAGAGGATAAAATAAACTCACTTTCAGATCAACAGAAATAACCACAAGGGAAAAGAAAGGCTTATAGATTTGGTTGTTTATAATTTTGATATTTAGGAGTAGTGTAGCTCAGGGGTTGAGTGCCTGTTTCACAGGTTCAATCCTCTGTACCTCCTGAAATTTTTTTTTTTAAAAATTGCATATATAAAAAAAATAAAAATACAATTGGGAAAATGTTACAGAAAATATTATATAAGATTAATATTTTCACTCTATAAAGAGCTCATGTACTGGTAAGAAAAACACTGATTCCAGTAAATACTTGTTTGAATGATATAAAAATATATTTCACAAGAGGGTACATAACAATTAGTAAAAAGCATGGAGAAAAGTGTTCAAAATGCTGGTAATAAAATAAATACAAATTAGCTATTATGTGTTCAGTTAGGGAAAAAATTAAATCTGTGTCCCCAGGCAGGGAAGGGTATGGTAAAACCTTACAGAAACAGAGAACACGCACCAATCATTTGATACCTATAATTTAAAACTGGATAAAATTCTAATGAAGGAGGATGATTCAAGACAGACGCTAAGGTTTTTTTGTGTGTGTGTTTTCTCCCATATCTCTGTAGCAAATGGATCACTTACAATTGAGCTTTGCCTAAAACTTGGATGTGACCAAAGGTGGTCACTTTTTGAGTTTCTTCCAATTTCATGACATAACCTACAGTGGAGTAGGGTGGAGTTTTTGTTGTTGTTACTATTAACGTAAGCCAAAAACTTAGCTTCCTTGTTTTGAAGCTTTGAAACTCCTCCAACATTGTTACGCTGAAATTGGTGCTTTCTCATTCATTGTTTATGTACAGAAAAACATACCTGGTAGACATTTGTTTAGGACGTATTGTATCTTTCCTACTGTGAAAAGCATAATACTGAAAATAATCTTTGGTGGTTATTACTTTCATTAATGAAATTATTTATAGTTGTCTGAGCTGAAAAGAGAAAGATGAACAGATAAACAAGCCACTAGTGTTCTTCTTTTTAAACCAGTATTCTTTTCTGTCCTCTTTTGTTTACCAGTGCCTTAGTTGTGTCCAAGCTACTTCCACTAGTTTAGATTGCCAGATAGTTTATGGAACTGTTTGTTCCTAGGATTGTGCAAATGCCCAGGTGGTTCTAGAAATTTAGAATTCTCAGTTATTCACTCCCTGAGGACACCAGTGAACTTTTTCCTTTTCCTCATAAGAATGTAGATAGGATTTTGGATTCATTGGCAGCCATTAAAGTTCAGGATTTCTTTTTACTGTTTCCAATCAAATTAAGCCAGTGGTTCTCAACTGGGGTAATTTTGCCACTAAGGGAACATTTTTTTTTTTAAGGTTTATTTTTTATTTCTCTCACCTTCCTCTCCCTCCCTGCATTTGTCTGCTCTCTCTGTCCATTCGCTGTGTGTTCTTCTGTGACCGCTTGTATCCTTATCAGTGGCACCAGGAATCTGTTTCTTTTTGTTGTGTCATCTTGTTGTATCACCTCTTCGTGTGTGCGGTGCCATTCCTGGGCAGGCTGCACTTTCTTTAGCACTGGGCGCCTCTCCTTACAGGGCACACTCCTTGCGCGCTCTACGCGGGGGACACCCCTGTGTGACAGGGCACTCCTTGCCCCCATCAGCACTGCGCATGGGCCAGCTGCACACGGGTCAAGGAGGCCTGGGGTTTAAACCGCGGACCTCCCATGTGGTAGGCAGACACCCTATCCATTGGCCAAGTCCACTCCCCACTAAAGGAATGTTTAGTAATATCAAGACATTTTTGGTTGTCACACCTTGTGGGGAGAAGGGGTGCTACTGGTCTAGGGGGTAGAGACCAGGGATGTTGCTACAATGCTGAGGTTGAAAATCCTTGAGTTAATCTGATATAGAAACAGAATTTCTGAAGTTTGGATAAATTCAAAACTTCTCAATATTAGTACTTTGTATGGTTTCAGTAAATTAACAAATATATATCTCTTAGATTAAAATCTTCTAGATGTGAATTGAAGTCTGAGAGCTTCTAAACAGGATTTCTAATTTGGCCTTTTTTTTTTTTAAGAATAGTACACAATTTCCATTATGAGAATGAATGTTGTTAAATATTGAATATGAAGTATTAACATATATGTATGTCCTTTATCTTCATATTGGTTATAATATTCACTTAACAACAAACAAGATCCCTGCCTTCTAGGAGGTTATAAACTGATGAGAGTGCTTTTTTTTTTAACTGATAAAACCCAAAGAACTACTGCGACTAGCAATCAAGAAAGCCAGAAGGGAGGCAAATCTGAGCAGCAGATTGAGCCAAGCAGGGGGAACACTGTAAGAAAGAGTCAGTTTACAAATGGGAAAGTCAAAACCGAGGGAGAAGGCCAAAAGCCTGGCCCATTTTATGATGATTTTTCATGGTTAGATTCCTAGGATTGAATTTTAGATTGGCTTTTCAATCTGTGCTATTTCGTGTTATTGATCTAAGTCTTTAAAAAAAAAAGAAAGAAAAAAAGAAAAAGAATAATCCAAGACACAGTCTATTATCCCAGAGCAGAGTTTTGAATCAAGGACGCAGACCCAGGTTTAAGTTTTGTTTCTGCCATTTTGTTGTTTTGTGATCATAGATCCTTTTTGAGTCACTTCTGGTCCTCAGTTTTCTTATTTGTGAAGCTAGGATCGTATTACCTACTTCCATCAAAAAATATGGTGATTAAATGTTAAACCCTTAATATGGTGGCTGACACATAATTGGTGCTCAGAAAATAGTAATTTTTTTTTTTTTTTTTTTTTTTTTTTTTTTTTGCAGTACTAGGGTTAGGGATTCAACCTGGAACCTTGTATATGGGGAACTGGCCCTCAACCACTTGAGCCACATCTTCTCCCACTTACAATTTTAAAAGCTCTTTAAATCTGGAAATATCATTGATCTTTGGAACATTCTAAACTTTTTAGTAAATACCAAAGCATGTATAGAAGTCTTCGACATGCTGACATTGTGTTGGTCTTTCTTTTTGATTTTCATATTTAGCATATAACAAACTATTTAAAAAATGAAAATCAAGTATTCATCTTATTAGACCACTAGGATTACTTGCTTTGAAGAAAATTAAATGAGATAGCCTATGTCAAGTGCTTTGCAAAATGCCTGATGCAGTGATGACACTCAATGAATGTTAGTTCCCCACTTTCTTGCTTTCATTTTCTATTGCCGAGAGACTTAGAGAGTACCACAGTAATGCTACTGTTACTGTGTTAATTTATTGAATGAACATAGTGGAGTAATTGGAGTGAGAAAGGAAATTGGCATACAGCAGTTCATTTTAAATTACAATGTTGTTCACCAAAATTGAAATTATTCTGACATCTAAAGCTGTCTGCTTTTACCTGATTTAAAACACTTGTTTTTAGTTCTTAGTATTTACATGACACTAGCCCACAAGACTATTTGCTTATGTAGCCTTATTTAGGAGTGATTTTGGTCTATTCTTTGACTCAGTACATTGTCTGTCTAGACATGGATTGGGTATAATTTTCAGGTCCTGTCAAAGTAGAGCAAAACCCCCAGCTGCATCTTTTGTTTTCTAGAAACCAGTCCTCATTCTTTGTTTTTCCGCTGCCCTATCCTTTCTACTACAGCTGCATCGCAGCAGCTTGGTGACATCCTACCCCCAGATTTTTTTTCTTGCCAAAACAGTGTCAGGGAACCATTACTAATCTGGAGGCTCTAACTGGAAGGATTTTTTTTAGGATAAGACATTGGCTAGGATAGAAGGTTCCAGAAAGTTTGAGTTAAAGATATATAAATTCAGAACTAGTTGCAAAACAAGAAAAAAAAAAGAATGTTCAGATAAGATTGCTTTAGTTTGTGCCAAAAAGAAAAGGCATATATTAAATGAAGTGGCTCTTCTGTATGTCTGGAAAATTCTTAGTTGGAAATTAATGATAAAAGTTAAGAGTAAATTCAGAGTCCATGCTGAATAATTTTCTTACTGACTCAGCTAGACAATAGTGCATTCAATGTCTATAGAAAGTCATTGGCAATCTTCTCTTTAGTTAAAACTTCCCTGAAAATGGCATTAAATTAATGTTATATTTGTTTCTGGGAAAATTACTCATATTAAATAAGTTATTTTTGTTCAATATGCAACAAAGTTTTTTGATAAATTCCTGTTCAGTAGTAAATTTCAGGGGTTGGATTCAGGGGTTGGATACAGTTTATTGACTGTAATCTGGTTTATGTTTGAAAAAACTTATTGTGAAGATTTACTAGGCATCAAATTTAAAAATGACTTCAGTATTCAACGTCTCAAAATAACTGCATATGAAGAAACCTGTGGTGCTGGAAATGTCCTATATCTTGATCTGGGTGGTAGTTACAGGGGTGTGTGTGTATGTATGTTTTTGTGTATATGTATATATGTGTGTGTATAGTTATCAACCTTCTAATTAAGATTAGTGTACTTTACTCGTAAGTTTCATAATTTTAAACTTTTTTGTAAGTAAAAGTTTGTTAACCCCCTCCAAACACTTACCATTGCCCTCAGAATAAAACTCATACTCCTTTCTTAAAAGGTACAAAGTGATCAATTATTTTCTCAGTGTTCTGAAGGTATTTTGCTAATACATAAACTTGTATTTGACCAAGTAGAATATAAATTTGATAGCCTCCTACTTCACCTAACATTTTACAGACAGAATTTTAACAACATGAGCTTTAAATTGTTTATCTTAAAGAGCTTTTTCAAAATATGGTATTGTTTAAAGGAATTTGTTTGCGTGCATTGGGACTTTTTACTTATAAGAAATGTAAGCTAATACCATGAAAATTAACTTCTATAAAATAGTTACAGAAAGACAAGAGGATCTGTTTTTTTGTTTGTTTGTTTTTTTTTTTTTTTAAACCATCTTTAATGCAAAATCAAATCAGAGTTTGACGTGAGCAAAGAGGAAGCATGTGGGGTGGAAATTTGATAACTTTATGATGAAGTTATGTTACTTTCCATGTGGACTGGGAAGAGACTTCATTTTGCATGTATTAAAGGGGTCTTTGGCACAGTAGGTAGAAAGCAAATCCAGAAAAGTTTGGGGAATTAGGAAAAAGGCCAAATAAAAAGCATTTATGCCTTTATAGTTCCTATTTTGCTTCCACCCTGCTAGCTCTTTTGTTATTTTTTTCATTTTCTCTTTTTTCTTTCAGTCAAAGTTGAGGTAGGCTAGGAAAGGAAACATTTTGGTTTTCAGAAGGTTATCAGCTTCCTTCCATATACCCTAGCCTGTCTATACTCTTGACTCCTCTACTCCCTAGAGCAGGGTTTCTCAACTTCGGCACTATTGATAATTGGGGACCAGATAATTCTTTGTTTTTGTGTGAGATTGTTTACTGTTTCACACCATCCCTATCCTCTACTCATTACCCCTCCCCAAACTATGGCTTCGAGAATGTCCCTAAACATTAACCTATGCTTTCAGGGCAGCAAAACCACCCCTAGTTGAAAACTACTGTGGTAGTTGACCTTCTTCACCTCCATGTTAGCTGAGTGGGGTAAGTCCAATAAACCAGAGTGTAGGAGTTGCAAGTCTGTTGAAGCTCAGGGCCTGGCTATCACATGGACAGTCCAGAGATTCAGGTCCCCTGGGTATACACTAAACCCCAGCACCAACTACAGATCCAATAAAAGTAACAGGAGAGGCTTGTGCACAAAGATCACATCTGAGTCCAGCTCCATCACACAAAAACACAAACTCCAAAGTAGGGCCGGACATGACACTGAACTCCATCTGCCATGACCATAGAACCTGTGGGTCTCTGTAGCCCTCAGAAGAACCAATACCTGGGGTTGTATCTACTTTATCTGTCTCTAGGACTCTGCTGAGGTGTGCATAAGGGCAACCCCTCTGATAACCTCCCAGCTCTTTTTGGAGACTCATAGCCATAACTGAAAGCAGGAGAATTGCATCCAGCATCCATGTGGAGTCTAAGCCCCCTCTTGATATAGATGTGGAGTGGACACAACCATTCTAAGGTCCACAGGATGGAGGAATACGGTATGGATTAGAGTGGACTTACTGATATTCTATTCATGAACTATTGTGATTAGTAATCGAAGAAAATGTGGCATTGGTGTGGAGAAAGTGGCCATGGTGGCTGCTGGGGGTAGGGAGTGGGAGGAAGAGATGTGATGTGGGGGCATTTTCGGGGGTTGGAGTTGTCCTGGGTGGTGCTGCAGGGACAATTACCAGACATTGTATGTCCTCCCATGGCCCACTGGGTGGACTGTGGGAGAGTGTGGGCTATGGTGTGGACCATTGACCATGAGGTGTAGTGGTGCTCAAAGATGTATTCACCAAGTGCAATGAATGTCTCAGGATGATGGAGGAGGAGGTTGTTATGGGGGGGAGGAGTGGGGTGAGGGGGGTGGTGGGTATATGGGGACCTCATATTTTTTTAATGTAACTTTAAAAAAATAAAGACAAAAAAATTAAATTAAAACAATAAAAAAAAATAAGAAAACTACTGCCCTAAAGAAATGTAACAAATAGCCAGTGACAATTTCTGCTCATGACTAAAGATGTTACCACCTCTCTTGCTCTTCTAATTTTGTTCTGTCACAAGTAGCCTTTTTTTTCCTTTCAATGAAAATAATGTTTGAAAATAATGTTTCAAAGAAAATAATGTTTCCTTTCAATGAAAATAAAATAAAATATCCTATTTTATTAGATAAAATTTGTATTCTGGAAGGATACAAACTTCTGTGCTATCTATTTATTTACCTACAAATGAAGACATTAGATTCACAGATGTAATCAAGAATTAATTTTTCATTGGGTTGCCAGAATATTTCATCTTTCTAAGATCCTAAAACTGAAAAAAAAAAAAAAGTTTTCCTTTGTTCTTTATTTTACTGAAGTCTGGCTTAGGAAAACAAGTCATTATCTTAGAAAAGTTGCCTTTTTCTGTATAGTATGTTTCCCTGACATTGGACCATTTGGAGAAATTCACCATTTATATTGTTAAATATACAGGGTTTTTTGTTTTGTTTTTTTGACATATTGTTCAAGACTTACTAAGGGCCTTCCCCGTAATGAGAATCACTCTGGTGGTTTTAAGAAATAGTTGGATTTGGAGTCTTAAAGGCTATCAACACAGTAAAAATGGGCAAAGAATAAACAGCTAATTTATAGAAAAGGAAACATGGGTGACTCTTAATTAAGTATGTGAAAAAAATGTTTAGTCTCACTTATAATAAAAGAAATGCAAACTATACTGAAATACCATTTTCACCTAAAATAAAGAAAAAGTTTGATAATACACTATAAAAGGGAATGTGGAGAATATGGCAAAAACAAGCACTCTTAATATTTTACTTGTAAAAGAATAAACTGGTGTAGCCTCTATAAACAGCAATTTGGCAGCCCCTAAAAATTTCAAATGTGCAATTTCTTTGATGCAGCAAATCTGCTTCTGGGAAGTTATCCTATACAGATACTGAAAAGGTTAAAAAAAAAACAAAAATGATATATTTGAGATTATTCACTGGATATTGTTTATAATAAAAGATAAGCAGAAATACAGGCTAATGGAATTGAATCGAAAATTCGGAAATAGACACATCTATGGCCAAGTCCACTCAATTGGGAAAGAATATTCTCTTCAAGAAATGATGCTGGGGGAAGTGGATGTGGCTCAACTGATAGAGCATCCGCCTACCATATGGAAGGTTCAGTGTTCAATACCCAGAGCCTCCTGGCCCACGTGGTGAGCTGGCCCACGGGGCAGTGCTGCTGTGCACAAGGAGTGCTGTGCCACATAGGGGTGTCCCCCGTGTAGGGGTGCCCACATGCAAGGAGTGTACCCCACAAGGAGAGCTGCCCCACATGAAGAAAACGCAGCCCGCCCAGGAGTGGCACCACACACACAGAGAGCTGCTGCAGCAAGATGACGCAACAAAAAGACACACGATTTCCCGGTGCCACGTGACAAGAATCCAGGTGGACACAGAAGAACACACAGTGAATGGACACAGAGAGCAGACAATTGGGGGGGGCAGGGTAAAGAAGAAATGATGCTGGGAAAACTGGATATCCATATACGCAAGAATGAAGAGTGGACCCCTCTCACACCATATACAAAAATTAACTCAAAGTGGATCAAAAACCTAAATATAACAACCAGGACTATAAAACGCAAGAAGAAAATGTAGGGAAGCATCTACAGGACCTTGTGTTAGGCAGTTATTTCTTAAACTTTGTACCAAAAGCATGAGCAACAAAAGAAAAAAATAGGTGAACTTAAAAACATTTGTGCCTTAAAGGACTTCATCATGAAAGTAAAAAGACAGCCTACACAATGAGAGAAAATATTTGGAAACCACACATCTAATAAAGGTTTAATAGCCAGAATTTATAAAGAAATCCTATGGCTAAATAACAAAAGGACAAACAACCCAATTTAAAAACGGGCGGAAGTTTGAATAGACATTTCTCCAAAGAAGATAGACAAATAGTCAAAAAGCACATGAAAAGATGTTCAATCTCATTAACCACTTGGGAAATGTAAATCAAAATGGAATATAACATGTTAGAGAGGATGTGGAGAAATAGGAATACTTCATTGTTTGTAGGAATATAAAATAGGGCAGCCACTGAGGAAAACAGTTTGGCGGTTCCTCAAAGTAAGTACAGAATTACAATATGACCTGGCAGTACCCCTTCTAGGTACATATCAAAAAGAATTGAAAACAGGGAATTGAACATATATTTGCACACCAGTGTTCATAGTGGCATTACTCAAAATTGCCAAAAGATGTCCAAGTGTCCGTCATCTGATGAATGAATAAACAAAATGTGCATCTGTACGCAATGGAATATTATTAAGCTATAAAAAGGAATAATGTTCTATGCATGCAACAACATGGATGAACCTTGAAGACATCATGTTGAGTGAAATAAACCAGACTAAAAAAGACATATTGTATGATATCACTAATATGAAAAAATTAGAATAACGCAAATTCAGAGAGTCAGAAACAAGAATACAAATTATCGGGAACCAGAGTTGGGGGTAGAAAATAGGGAGTTAATGCTTAAATTCTTCAGAGTTTCTGTTTGGAGTGATGGAAACTTGTGGTAATGGATGGTGGTGATGGTAGCACAGCATTGTAAATGTAATTACCATATATCTAAATGTGATTAAAGTAGGAAATTTTAGGTTGTGTATATGTTACTAGAATAAAAATTAATAAAAAAACCAACAACTGTAGCACCATACAACACAGAAAACTCTACCATATGAGAGGACCTGGGTTCAATCCCTGAGGCCATTTGTCGAAAAAGAAGAGAAAGTGTGCCTGCGTGGCAAGCCAGTGCCTGCGCGTGAGCTGAGTGCCCATGCGAATGCCCACACAAGTGAGTCATGAAGCAGGATGATGACACAATAAGAGAGACAAAGGGGAGAGTCAAAGTGAAGTGCCGCAGAGACCAGGAGCTGAGGTGGTGCAGTTGACAGGAAACCTCTCTCCATATCAGAGGTCCCCAGGATCGAATCCCGGTGAATCCTGGAGGAGAAAGACAAGAAGACAAAAAGAGAGAAATAGATAGAGAAGACCACACAGCAAATGGACATAGATAGCAGGGAGGGGGAGGAGAAGAAGGAAAAAAATCATGGGCTAATTGATGCCTTGCACTCAGCAGACATACAATAAATGTGACTTTAAAAAAATGTTACTTATTTATCCCCCTTCCCCCAGATGGTTCTCTCATCTTTGTTTATTGTTTGCTTAGCATTCTCCAGGAGGCATCAGGAACTGAACCTAGGACCTCTCACAAGAGAGGCAAATGCCCAACAGCCTGAGCCATGTCCACTCCCCACATGCTGCCTTGTCTGCTGGCTTGTGGCATTTGCCTGTTGCGACAGGCGCAGAGTCTAGCTGTTTGAGGCGGGAGGTGGCATCTAAGCTTCTTGTGGTAGGAGGTGGTGTCTGCCTGTCTTCTTTTTTAGAGGTCACTAGAACCTGAACCCAGGACCTCCCATGTGGTGGGTTGGCATCCAAGGGGTTGAACCACTTTTGCTTCCCTAAATGTGACTTTTTAAAATCTGTTTTATTCATATCAATATTTTATTGGAGACTTATTTTTATAAGGATAGAATGTGAACTCTTCAGTAGTCCTCAAGAATTGTTACATGGGGGAATTTTTGTCTCTATATTAATAAAGTTTTTTTTCTATATTTTCAGTCTTTTCAACTGAGAATTCTTATATTTTTAGACATATTTAAAGCATGTTATGAATTTTATGAATATTATTGATAATGCAATTGAAGGAATTAATATAAAAATTTAAATATTTCTGTATTTTTCCATTGTTTACCCAGGTTTTAAGAAAAATACACATAAACTCTTAAATTTCTAATGAAGTCATTGTTTGCATAATATTCTTTTGTTTTAAATTCCCCACCCCCAAAAAGATTTGAGACTGTTTACAGATACAAGATTTTTTAAATGGAAAGATTAAGGTAAAAAAATAAGGTGAAGCTGGGTTAACACATGGACCTAAAACACATACCATAAGACTCTAGATGGATGCAAGAAGTGATCCACAAATTTATGCTTTTTATTATGGGCAAAGGAAGAAAACATGATTAGTTATATGAACAAATTATTTGTGGTATAAAACCAACCAGAGAAATTTCTTTCGTGGGTCAGTCCTCACAAAGAAGGGCAATCATATGAAGTAGGTGATTCCTCAACAATATCCCTACAATAAGTACAGTTTCAAGGTTAGGGTGACTGATTCATATCAGACTGTAAAATGCAGGCCAGTGACAATGTGTATAGCTCATTAAAGGCTGTTTTATGAGGAGTCAAAATAAGTCAAAGAGAATATAAAATTCAGCTGAATTGACTTGATCACAGAAGAAATTTGAAATATCTAGAGTGGTGTTTCTCAAGGCACTTATAGTTTACAAAATGGTCTTAATTCTTGTTTGATGATTAAGAAATTAAAAATGATTCTTTTGTAAGGTAAGTATTTAAAATTCTCTTATAAATAACTTGAAACCATTAGCTATAAAAAACTTAGGTCACATACTTTCATATTTACTCCCTAAAGTGTCTCAGCACTATAAACACAAAAAGTAGAAGCCTTGAAGTATTATACATAGGGCATATGTGAACAAACCTTCAAGTCTCCCACCCTGGCCATAGAGAATCATTTTTATAATTATAGTAATTAGCCCAAAATTTGAAAAAAACAAACAAGGTAGATGTAGATGGATCTGGTAAAGTATTGAAATTGGTACTCAAGTCCTCCAAACTATAGTTTGAGCATTATTGGTCTTCTAGCAGCACTGTTCAGTAGACCTTTCTGTGATGATGGAAGTGTTTTGTGTTTGTGCCATCCAGCACAGTTGCCACTGGCCAAGGTAGCTATTGCACACCTGTAATTAGGCTAGAGTATTGAGATACTTAACTTTTACTTCTATTTAATTTTAATTTAAATATCCACAAATGGCTAGTAACTACCACATAGGACAGTGCTATTTTTCAGGCTATATAAGAATATAGTAGCAGTAAGTTCAAGATACAGTCTCCATCAGTAATTGAGTATAAAAATCCTGTATTTCTAATTAATGGCAGAGGCACATGTTTTAAGATAATCAGTGTTTATTTTATTTTTAAGTTTACTTTCCTCTTTTTAAACTTCAAAGTTAGAATGCTTGAACATGTGCTTGACCTTTTAGATATTAATAGGATTGTTAGCAAATATTCAGTGTTAGACTAAAGCCCTACACTTAAAATCCTTTCATAAGACTGAGACATTTACATACTTAGAAAGCTAAGGTTATACTGATACAGTATTATTTTCGTCCAGTTTCCAGAGTGTGGATTCTTTGGCATGTATGATAAAATTCTTCTCTTTCGCCATGACATGAATTCAGAAAATATTTTGCAGCTGATCACCTCAGCAGAGGAAATACATGAAGGAGACCTGGTAGAAGTTGTTCTTTCAGGTAAGTAAGTAGTTTCTTTTATTTTGTTGTTGCTTCAGTGATCCTCATTTTCTTTACCAAATGCTGTGTTCAGTTATATTTGGTCTTTGTACTGTAGTTGCTTATTTCTTTCATCTATAAAAGTAGTTAACATACGATTTTTACTTCCAGGAAGGTTATATTACAAAGTAGGAAAACAGGCCCTGAATTATTTACAAGTGGTACTAAACTAAGGGAATTATCAGTTGAACTGAAAGAAGAATACACTTTTCTTTGAGTCAAAGGAATTAAAACAATTATACTGAAATTCTGTTCCCTTTTCCCCATTTCTGTGGAAAGCATTAAAAGAGAAAATTGAGGTTCAGAAAAAAGTAGCAGAAAGAGGAAATAATGAAGACACAGAAGAGGAAACTGCAACACTGGTTGTTCGGCTTAAATAATGCTCCTTCCCTTTTTGTTCTCAGTGGACACTTTCCTGTCTCTCTCTCTGCTTTTCACTGTCACTTGTTCTTGCCATTCCTTGTACCTTAGCCCTCACTATTTCTGATCTCATCCAACAGCAAGTGAAGAGGATTATTAGTGAGGAGTGTAAAGACAGAAGGAATGTCATACTAAAGCACATTATAGCTGTGAACTACTTGTTTGGTGGGAAAGGGGTAAGAGAGGACAGATGGAAGGAAGGAAGCAAACTGACTAGCCAGAGGTCCAGAGTCCTCTTCCCGAACTTGTCTTCATCATCTGTTCTTAAGACCCTCTCCACTGTCATCTTTCCTTATTAGTCTGCACTCTTTCTCTTGTTTTTCTTATCCTTCCCATTCATCTAGCCCCTAGTCTGATCATTCATTTTCTACATTACAACCCCCAAATCTATAGATTTCCCAATCCTTGTTTTCTTCTTTACACCAGAGGGGATTCACTCCCTGATCCCCGTGGAGGTCATGCTCACATCCATTCCTTCTTTGTTGTGGACTCTTCATCAGACCACAGGGGCATCCACTAGTGACTTGCAGGTAGAGATGAGAGGAAGGTCCATGTGTCTACTGCTGAATTGCTCACTGAAGGGAAAGGAGTCTCTTTCTCTTAACCACTGTACTTTGGAGGACAAAGATTGTATCCTGGGATGCTAAGTTAGAACTCAGTGCCTTTTCCCACAGAAACATTAAATTGAGGTTAGTTCCACAGTATTTTTAATTTTTTTTTGAGTGTTCCACTCCCCAGTTTATTACATTAAAGTTTATCAGGTTGGAATACACCCAGCAACTATTTGTAATCTTGTCACTGTGAGAAAATGCTTTTCAAGGTTCAAATACCTAACCTACAGATCTAATTTTGGAGGTCAAAATATTTTAAGCTGATGGATTTACTAAACTAGAATTTTTAAATCACATAATAAATGCTGAAAATTTATTTTCTATTGTTAGAGAAAACTTTCAGAGAAAACTTATTCTGTGTACCTAAAGAATATTCTTTGACAAAAATGAAATTTCCAATCTCATTGCAATTATGAATATAAAGTTTCTTTTCTTTTTTACAAAGCTTTGGCCACAGTAGAGGACTTTCAGATTCGTCCACATACTCTATATGTACATTCTTACAAAGCTCCTGCCTTTTGTGATTATTGTGGTGAGATGCTTTGGGGATTAGTACGTCAGGGACTGAAATGTGAAGGTATGTGTTCTAAAATTGTTTGATTTTAGGATTTCATGTTTTTCACTTGAAAAGTAAATGATCCATTCTTTAATCTTAATGGAAGAACAAGATCATTAGTTTGTGACTAGAGAGTAACTAGGATTTAGAATTAGAGAGGTTTAGACTCTGCCACTTAACTTGTATTTGTGGGCAATGTGCTAAATCTCTTTGAGTATCAGTTTCTCTGTCTGTAAAATGTTTTCCAACTCATGGGATTCATGAAGTATAAATGTTTAAATGGGGTCATTTGGGTAAAGCATTTGGCACAAAGTAGTTGCTCAATAAATATTAGCTTCCTTATTTTTTTGTAATATTTTTAAAAAACTAGTCTTTTACATAGAGTAGCCACATGGGTTGTGATTCTTGAGGCATAACACCCTGCTTCAATCTTTAATTTCAAGTTTTATTAGAAAATGAAGCTGTTCATTAACATATCCATTATGATTTTTCTTTATAGACAGTACAAAATAAGTTGTAGTGGATACATAGTTTATTTGTAGTAATTTATAGAATTTTTAAATTTAAGATTATACATTTCAAAGTAAGCAAAAATGGTAACTTTTAATCTGAAAACTTTGAATAGTTCATGTCTTGCTGAGCTCACCTCTTGAGCAGGACTTTGGAGATACTCATGAGTGGGCAAGGAACAGTCCCTTCACTAATGTCAGTTCTGAAGATTGTTCTTTCAGATTTTTAAACTGAGTTCAGAAGCAGAAAAGGTATTGGGGACTGATTGGTCTTAAAAATATTTATGGAAGGAAGGCCCTGGAAAGAGAATCATATTAAAATGGCTTCCATTTTGGGGTACATATTTTGTTCCATGTAGTATAAGGCATCTTATTAAAGTGAACTTACTTAATTTTCATTACATACCTGAAAGAAAGATACTGTATCCTTTAAGAAACTGAGACTCAGCCAAGATAAGTGACTTATACAAAGTCACAAAGTCAATGAAGTGGCATAGAGAATATTTGAATCTAGGTCTATCTATAATTTATCATCATTATCATCATGTTCATTACACTTAACATTTATGGAGTACTTACTATGTTCCAGGTTCTGTGTAAAGAACTTGACATGAATTAGGTCATTTAACTCTTAAGAACTCTCTGAGGTACTTCCTGTATTCCCCATTTTACTAATTAAGCAATTGAAAAGAAAGAGAGGTGAAATGATTTGTCCAAGGGTATATAATACTAAAAGGTAAAGCCAGGATTTGAACTCAGGCATTTGGAGTCCAGGGCCAGGCACCACGCCAGATGATAAACATTTTTTTTTTAAATTCAATGTTTATTTCTAATTCAAAAAATAATACAACAGACAAAAGGCAGTTCAAACAAGTTATGGAAGCATAACTCCTAAAAAGTTTTGTCCAGGCACTTGTATCTCATCCAATTCCAACAACAATTCTCAATTCTCTTATTCTTATTCACATCTCACAACAATGCAATAGGTATTGTTAGCCCTATTTTACAGAAAAGAATATTTTCATTATGATTCATATTTCTTTTAGCTTATATTTATAAATATTATTAAATGATGCTTAAATGTTAGCCACTTGTTTTAAAAAACTCTCATATGTAGGAGGCTCTGTACCTTGGAAGTTATCTGGTAGTGGAGTAAGTTTCCAGGAACCTACATTTTGATGCTTTGGACTGTGAAATTATTTACTACATGGTCATAGTTTGTCATGGCATTTCTCCTGTTCCTGAGACCATCATGGACATGCTTAACCAGGGCTGCATATTGAAATTAGTCAGACACATTTTAAAAAATAAATGCATGGGTCCCACCTTAGAATGCTGAATTAGAATTTCTAAAGGACAGGATCCAGGTGTACATCACTGTTTAAGAAAAAGTTTTCAAAGGCAGAAGTCAGTAAACTTTTTCTGTACGGGGCCAAAGAGTAAATATTTTAGCACTGTGGGCCATATGGTCTCTATTAGAAGTACTTAGTTCTGCTGTATCACAAAAGCAGCCACAGACAATACATAAATGAGTGATATTGGCTGTGTTCAAGTAAAACTTTATTTATGGACACTGAAACTTGAATTTCATATAATTTTCATCTATCACAGGAGGTATTTGGTCCTCAGGCCACAGTTTGTTGGCCAGCACTTTAAGCCAGTGGTTCTCAAAGTTGACTATATATCACCTGGAGTGCTTGCTAACACATACCTTGCTGGGCTCCATCTGAGAGTTTCTGTTTCAGTAGGTCTAGGGTAGAGCCCAATAATTTACATTTATAACATGTTCCCAGGTAATGCCCTAGGGCCCACACTTTTAGAACTCTCTAAGCTAATTTTACCTTTCTAAATAAACTTTTCTTTCATAGTTTCCTGTTCTTAAATTTGTTAGCTTCCACTTAGCTTGTCATCTGAATTCTTAGAGAAGATATTGCTACCAGGAAAAAGAAATTAAATTAAAAAGTACTTGCTTTTTATGTGTCACACTGATATAGTAAACCTTTTCTAATCTACTTACTCTTTACCATTGAAAATATATTTAGGCTGTGGATTAAATTATCATAAACGATGTGCCTTCAAGATTCCAAATAATTGTAGTGGAGTAAGAAAAAGACGATTGTCAAATGTGTCTCTGCCAGGGCCAGGCCTCTCTGTTCCAAGACCCTTACAGACTGAATGTGTAGCCCCTCCAAATGAAGAGGTATGTATTACAAGGTAATGGGGAAGGTATTATACTAGTTAGTCCTGTGTTTCTAGAGGGTATATGATATCCTAAATGGTAATTTTTATACTAAAGAATAGTAACATTCCCACACTTAAGAAACTTAAAATCTAATGGTGGAGTTGGGCTTACCAATAATAATGAAATGCAGTTTGTATTCCTTGGGATCACATTATCACTTGAACTACTGGAGTAGCCTTCTAACCAGTATTCCAGCTCCTGGTCTCCTCACTGCCCTTCATCTTATATACTGCAGCCAGATGAAGTTTCCTAATACACATCTCTGATTATGTTACTCCCTACTAGGAAACCATTATATACTCTATGTTTCCAACAAACTATACTATTCAGCATTCCCTAAATGCATCTTCCCCTAACTTTGCTATTGTTGGTGTCCATCCCATATATTTTGTCCAGACCCAGCTCAAAAGTACCTTTCCTAATTTTCCCCTTATCTATAAATTATTTTCTTTCTTGAATTACATAGCACTTTGTTCAAACCTCCCTATGGTGTGAATAACATTCTGCCTTATATCATAATGTTGTGTACTAGATTGTCCTCAAGGAGGTTATGATATATTTGGAGGAGATGTGGCTCATGTTTTTGTGTGCCCCAGCATGCTTAGCACAGTAACTGGTACCTTTGAGGTACTGAGGGATGGATGGATGGATGAATGAATGAATGAATGAATGACCTTGCTGACCTTCTCAGTACCCCAATGAGGTATGTCAGTAGATTTGTATATAGATAAAACAGTTGAGACTCAGAATGTTTAAGTGACTTGTCAGAAGTCATAGAGCAAATTAGTATGAGATAGTAGAAATAAACACAGATATCATTATTTTTAGATCAGTTATATTTTTTCTAATACACTGTACTTTTCAAGGATAAGGGTAGATCAGGGAAGAAAGAAAGAACTCCCTTCCATCTTCAATGGTAATTGAAATGACTTCTATCTATAGGTTGCAACCTTTTACCATTTGGTTGTTTTTATAACCCTTTTGGTCTTTAAATTACAGGCAAAATTAGGCTTTGGGGATGTTGTCTAGATATCCTTGTCCCAAGACTTTGCTGAACTGAGGCACTAGAATAAAAACCTCTGAAATCCTTTTATAAAAATTTGTATGTACATGTTGCTTAGCTTGAGTGTGAGAATTTTAAAGTAAAAGAAGAGTACTGTGGGTTAAGGAACTGAGAGACGGGAGTTGTTATAAGCCTATGGAAGAACTTGGGGAAAAGACTGGTTGAAGAAAAGTTAGCACTGTATGTGCTGAACCACCCAAGGGAATTTAGCTGGGATTGAGGAGACTGTAGGAAAGAGTTTTGTTGTTTTAAGAGTTCCACAGACTCCTGTATGCCAGCTACCTCAGCTGAAAATTACTAGATTAGGAAATAGCACAAGGACAGAGCAGATGGATAAGGTATTGCATTTTTATTCATTAGTTTATATTTTATCCTGAAGAAGATTAGAACCTTTTAGGGAAGTGTGAGAAGTAGTTGCATGTTTGAAGTGATTAGATTGTGCAGAGTATTTTAGAAAACAAGTAGATACTAGAGAGGGCTATGTCTCTCAAGAAGATTATTTTTTGACAAAAAATAGCTTAGAGGACAGGACACCAGGGGTAGGTGAGACACCACCCAGAAAAGAAAGGAGCAAAGGAAAGGAGTCTTCACTGGCTGAAAAATCCTGTGTGTAAAGCTGCAGCAGCAGCAGCTGGTGCCTATCCCTCCACCCTTGGAGCAAATAGCAGCCTGTGGACTGCAGTGGCTACAGACAGTGGGAGTTGCAGGGGTCCTCTTCCCCAAAAAAGGGGAGAGGGAGGAACACAATTTATAGCAAACTAAGATTTTGGCCTGTGAACTTGGTCTGCTGCTTTGGAGGGGTCTCACTCTTCCAGGCCAGGTGGGGCCTGAACTTTGTTGTACTGAGAGCCAGCAGGGAGCTAACGATAATTTGCCTTCCTACTTACTGCCCTAGGCTAGTTGCTGAGGAGGCAGAGGAAGGGAGGGTGTGGCAGGCAAAGGGTAGAGAACAGCATCTGAGAAAATTTGTGAGAGGTGGCCATCCCTGAGGACCTTCCTCCTGCATCTCCTTCCCACCGAAGGAGTTAAACTGAATGCATTATCCTCTAACATGTGGGGTCTGAGCTGAGAGATCTGGCAAAGAGTGCCATCTGCTGGCCAGACCAGAATAGTGCCTGAAAAAGCTAACTCAATAAGGGCAAGCAAGTGCCTTTACTTCTATCCTCTCCAAGGCCCTGAGAAGCTGGCCCACACCCAATTACTGTGTCCTTGGCCTTGGTTTGAGCAGTTAAACAGGGGAAATCCTAAATTTCTAGAACAAATTGAACCAAGAGTCAAAGAACAGGGGTAGCACACAGCTGTTTAACAGTAAATCCCTAGGCAAGAGAGAAAAACTGAACATAAGAGTAATCTCAGCATCAGAATCAGATACCTAGACAACAGCAAAAGATTACAAGCCATACTAAGAAAAAGGAAAATATGACTCAGGCAAACAAATCAAAGCTTCAGATGAGACACAGGGCTGTAAACAGTTAATGAAGTTCAAACAAATCTCTTAATCACGTCACCAAGTTGGAGGATAACAATGCTAAAGAAATAAAAGACATTAAGAAGACACTGAGTGAATACAAAGAAAAATTGGAAATCTTGGACAAATAACATCGTATGGTAATGAAAGACACAGTGAGATAAAAAATACAATAGAGGCACACAACAGCAGATTTAAAATGGAAGAATTGGTGACATAGAAGAAAGAACAGCTGTGAAACTGAAGAGAAAGAAGAACAGAGAGAGAAAAGAATGAAAAAATTTGTGCAGGGGCTTAGAGATTTGAATGATAACATGAAGTGCACTAACATACGTGTTATGGGAGTTTCAAAAGGAAAAGGTAAAAAGGGCAGAAAAAGTATTTGAGAAAATAATGGCCAAAAATTTCCCAACTCTCATGAAAGGCATGAATATATCTGTCCAGGAAGTACAGCATATCCCAATTAGAATAAACCCAAATAGACCTACCCCAAGACACATAGTATGCAGAATGCCAATGCCAAAGATAAAGAGAAAATTCTGAAAGCAGCGAGGAAGAAGCCAAACATCAATACAATGGACACCCAATAAGACTTACCGCAGATTTCTCTTCAGAGACTATGGAGGCAAGAAGATAGTGGTATAACGTAATTAGGATACTGAAAGAGAAAAACTGCCAGACAGGAATTCTTTATCTGGAAAAACTGTCCTTTAAACATGACATGCACTTAAAATATTAACAAATAAACAAAAACTGAAAGACTCTAGTTCTGCAAGAAACACTAAAGGGAGTTCTGCAGCCAGGAATGAAAATAGAAGAGAGAGAGGCTTGGAGGAGAGTATAGAAGTGAAGGCTATCAGAAAGAGTAACCAAAAAGGTAAAAAGGTGGACAAAAATAAGATATGATATATGAAAGCCAAAGTATGAAATGGCTGAAGTAAGTAATGTCCTTTACAGTAATAACATTGCATGTTACTAGATTAAACCCCCCAAGCAAAAGACATAGGCTGACAGAATGGATAAGAATACTTGAGCCATCCATATGCTGTCTGCAGGAGACTCACCTTAGGCCCAAGGATACAAATAGACTGAAAGTGAAACACTGAAAAAAGTTATTTCATGCAAATAGCAACCAAATGAGAACAGGGGTAGCTATAATGGTGTCAGACAAAACAGACTTAAAATGCAAAAATAGTAGTGAGTTGCAGAAGGCAATGATATACTAATAAAAGGAACAGTCCACCAGGAAGAAGTAACAGTCATAAATATGCAGCTAACCAGGGTGCCACAAAATACATGAGGCAAACTGGCAAAACTGAAAGGAGAAACAGACATCTTCACAATAATAGTTGGAGACTCTAATATGCCACTCACGTTGTATTAGCCATTCAAAGGGGGTGCTGATGCAAAGTACCAGAAATCTATTGGCATTTATAAAGAGTATTTATTTGGGGTAGAAGCTTACAGTCACAAAGCATAAAGAGTAAGTTACTTCCCTCACCAAAGTCTGTTGCCACATGTTGTAGCAAGATGACTGCCAATCTCTGTGAGGTTTCAGCCTTCTTTTTCCTCTTAAGGCCTGTGGTCCCTGCTCCTACCATTCTCAGCTGTAGGTTAACATAAGGTTTGTCTCTCTGCCCAGGGCTCATTTCTTTCTGGGCTCAGCTACTCTGCTCTCTCTACAAGGGTGGCTATAAACTATTAGGGGAATAGCTTGGCTATCTCCCCGGGGCTCCAGTGTCCAAAACATAACCCTCCTCTGCTCGTTTTCTCTGTGAGTGTGGGAACTCAACATCCTACTAACATGGCCGAATGAAAGTCTTAATCATAATTTAATCAAGTGAAAGTGAAACCTCTGAATTTAATGCAATCTGCCGTGCCCAGAGGAACAGACCATTTTACAAACACAATCCAATATCTGTTTTTGGAATTCTTAAGTGATACCAAACTGCTACACACATCAGTAGATAGAACAACTAGACAGAAGACCAACAAGAAGAGAACTTGAATAGTGTGATAAATGAGCTCGACCTGACAGACATATACAGAGCAGTGTACCTCCCAGATCAGCGGGTTATATATTATTCTCAAGTACTCATGGGTCATTCTCCAAGATAGACCACATGTTGGGTCACAACACAGCTCTCAATAAATTTTTCTTAAACTTACTTACTTCTCCCTACCCCCGTGTTGTTTTCACTTGCTGTGTCTTTTAGTCTTGTTTCTTTAGGAGGTACTGAGTACCAAACTTGGGACCTCCAATATAGGAGGGAGGTGCCCAATTGCTTGAGCCACCTCTGCTCCCTGCTTTGTTCTGTCTCACTATGTTTTTCCTCTTGTGTTTCTTGTTGCATCATCTTGCTGTCTTGCTCATCCTCTTTAGGAGGCACCAGGAACCTCTGCTCCCTGTTTCGCTGTGTTTTTCATTATGTTTTTCTTCTTGTGTCCTTCTTGCATCAGCTTGCTGTACCAGCCTGTCTCTCCAGCTCACTGTCTTCTTTAGGAGGCACTGGAAACCAAACCAGCAACCTCCCATTTGGTAGGCAGGAGCTCAATTGCTTGAGCCACATCCGCTTCCCTCAGTAAACTTAAGAAGATTGAAATTATACAAAGCACTTTTTCTGATCATAATGGAATGAAACTGCAAATCAATAATAGGTGATAAAGGGGGAAATTCACAAATGCATGGAGGCTAAGCAGCACATTCCTAAACAATCAGTGAGTTAAAGAAGAATTTGCTAGCGAAATGAGTAGATATCTCAAGACAAATAAAAACAAGAATACAACTTATGAAAACATGGGTACAGCAAAGGCAGTGTTGAGAAGGAAATTTATAGCCCTAAATATATTAAAAAAGAAGAGCTAAAATCAAAGATCTAACTGAACAACTGGAGAAACTAGAAAAAGAACAGCGAAACAATCCTAAAGCAAGCAGAAAGGAAAGAAATAACAAAGATTAGAGCATAAATTAAATTGAGAACAAAAAAGGAGAGAATCAACAAAACCAAAGCTTGTTCTTTGAGAAAATCAAGAAAATTGACAAACCCTTAGCAAGACTAACAAAGAAAAAGATGATCATAAATAAAGTCAGGAATGAAAGGAGGGGAATAGTACAACTGACCCCACAGAAAATTTTTTAAAACTTGTAAGAGGATATTATGAGAAACTATGCCAATGATTTAGACAACGTAGATGAAATGGATAAACTTCTAGAAATGCACAAACAATCTACAATGACTCTACAAGAAATACAGGAACTCAACAAAGCAGTCACAAGCCATGAGTTTGAATCAGTCATCAAAAATCTTCCAACAGAGAAGCAGACTTGGCCCAGTGGTTAGGGCATCCGTCTACCACATGGGAGGTCCGCGGTTCAAACCACGGGCCTCCTTGACCTGTGTGCAGCTGGCCCATGTGCAGTGCTGATGCGTGCAAGGAGTACCGTAGTACACAGGGCTGTCCCCTGTGTAGGGGAGCCCCACGCACAAGGAGTGCGCCCCATAAGGAGAGCCGCCCAACGCGAAAGAAAGTGCAGCCTGCCCAAGAATGGCGCTGCACACACAGAGAGCTGACACAGCATAATGCAACAAAAAGAAACACAGATTCCCGTGCCACTGACAACAGAAGCGGGCAAAGAAGAACACGCAGCAAATAGACACAAAGAACAGACAACTGGGGTGGCAGGGAAGGGGAGAGAAATAAATAAATAAATCTTTAAAATTAAAAAAAAAAACTTTCAACAAAGAAAAGTCCAGGACCAGATGGCTTCACAGGTGAATTCTACCAAACATCTCAAGAAGAGTGAATACTAATCCTGTTTAAACTCTTCCAAAAAATTGAGAAGGAGGGAAAAGTACCCAACACATTTTATAAAGCCAACATCACCCTAATAACAAAGTCAGATAAAGATACTAAAAGAAAATTCCAGACCAATATACCTAGTGAACATAGATACAAAAATTCTCAACAAAATACTTACAAATAGAATGCAACAGCGTATAAAAACAATTATATGTCACTATCAAGTGGGTTTTATTCCTGGTATGGAAGGGTGTTTCAACATAAGAAAATGAGTTAATGTAATATACCACATTAACAAATTGAAGGGAAAGAAAAACACATGATCATCTCGACTGATGCTGAAAGGGCATTTGACAAAATCCAGCATCCTTTCTTGATAAAAATGTTTCAGAAGATATATAGAAGAAGGAACGTTCCTCAACATAATAAAGGGTATATATAAAAATTTCATAGCTAACGTTGTATTCAGTTGGGAGAGATTGAAAGCTTTCTCTCTAAGATCAAGAACAAAATAAGGATGCCCACTGTCACCACTGTTATTCGACATTCTTGCTAAAGCAGTTAGGCAAAATAAAATAAAAGGCATCCAAATTGGAAAAGAGGAAGCAATATTCTCATATTCACAGATGACATGATCCTATATTTAGAAAATCTTGAACTATCTATAACAAAGCCATTGGACCTAAATGAGTTCATCAGGGTGGCAGGATACAAGATCAACATGTAAAAATTGGTAGCATTTCTATATACTAGTAATGAGCAAACTGAGGAGGAAATCAAGAAAAAAAAAAATCCATTTACAATAGCAACAAATGACTCAAATATCTAGGAACTAATTTAACCAAAAATGTAAAGGATCCGTACTGAGAAATCTACAAAACTTTGCTAAAAGAAATCAGAGTACAGGGAAACGGACTTTGGCCCAGTGGTTAGGGCGTCCGTCTACCATATGGGAGGTCCGCGGTTCAAACCCCGGGCCTCCTTGACCCGTGTGGAGCTGGCCATGCGCAGTGCTGATGCGCGCAAGGAGTGCCGTGCCACGCAAGGGTGTCCCCCATGTGGAGGAGCCCCACGCGCAAGGAGTGCGCCCATGAGGAAAGCCGCCCAGCGTGAAAAGAAAGAGCAGCCTGCCCAGGAATGGCGCCGCCCACACTTCCCGTGCCGCTGACGACAACAGAAGCGGACAAAGAAACAAGACGCAGCAAACAGACACCAAGAACAGACAACCAGGGGAGGGGGGGGGAATTAAATAAATAAATAAATCTTTAAAAAAAAGAAATCAGAGTACAAATGGAAGGACATTCTGTGTTCATGGATTGGGAGACTAAACATTGTGAAGATGTCAGTTCTACCTGAATTGATTTATAAATTCAATGCAATACCAATCAAAATTCCAACAGCCTACTTTACAGAAATAGAAAAGTCAATGACCAAATTTATTTGGAAGGGAAAGGCATCCCAAATAGCCAAAAACATCCTAAAAAGGAAGAGTGAAGTCAGAGGACTCATGCTTTCTGACCTTGAAGTGTATTATGAAACTATAATGGTCAAACAGCATGATATTAGCATAAAGATAAACACAATCAATGAACTCAAATTGAGAGTTCAGAAATAGACCCTCACTTCTATGGTTAGCTGATTTTCCATAAGCCTACCAAATCTACTTTCTGGGACAGAACAGTCTCTTCAATAAATGGGCTGGAAGAACTGGATATCCATAACCAAAAGAATGAAAGAGAACCTTTATCTCACTCTTTATTTAAGAATCAACTCAAAATGGATCAAAGATCTGAAAACAAAAGCTAGGACCATAAAATTCCTAGAAGATAATGTGGGGAAACATCTACAAGGCCTTGTAGTAGGTGGGGGGGGGGGGCTCTTAAACCTTATACCCAAAGCATGAGCAATCAAAGAAAAAATAGACAAATAGGACCTCCTCAAAATTAAACATTTCTGCACCTCAAAGGACTTTGTGAAGAGGGTAAAAAGGTTGCCCACTCAATGGGAGAAAATATTTGGAAATCACACATCTGACAAGGGTGTAATATCCATGATATATAAAGAGATCCTACAACTCAACAATGAAAAAGATGACCTAGTTAACAAATGTGCAAAACTTTTAGACATTTGTCCAAAGGAAAAATACAAATGGCAAAAAATACATGAAAAACATGTTGAACATCACTAGGGATTAGGGAACTGCAAGTCAAAGCTACTGTGGTGAGATATTTCACACCTACTAGAATGGCCACTATTAACAAAACAGAAAACTACAAGTATTGCAGAGGATGAGTAGAGGTAGGAACGCTTATTCACTGTGGGAATGTAGAGTAGTATGGCTACTGTGGAAGTCTGTTTGGAGGTTCCTAAAAAAGTTAGGTATAGATCTACCATGTGACCTGGCAAAACCATTACTAGTAATATACCCATAAGAACAGAGAGCAGTGACACAAACAGATTATTTGCACACCACTGTTCTTAGCAGCATTATTCACAATTGCCCAAAGATGGAAACATCCCACGTTGTTTCACAAGTTATGACAGCATGGATGAACCTGGAGGATGTTATGCTAAGTGAAGCAAGCCAGGCAAAATGAACAGATATTGTATGACTTCACAATTATGAACTAAATTATAATGAGGAAACTCATGATGTTAATAACTAGACTATAAGTCACCAGAGAAAAGAGTATGTTAGAGAATGAAAAGCTGAGGTTTAATCTGTGCAGAACTGATAAAAAGTTGTGTTTGGAAATGAATAGAAATGGTGAAAGCACATCATAGTATTTGTAATTAGTGGTGTTAACGTGGGTATGATAGTAGTTTGGTTTTTTTTTTGTTTTGTTTTTTTAGCAATGAAAATGCTTTAATATTGATTGAAGTGAGGAATACCCAACTTGGTGATTATACCAAATGCCATTGATTATACAGTTTAGATAAATTTTATTATTTATGAGCCTAAAAATTAATAGGATGGGTTGGGGAAAAATATACCAAATATAGGATACAGACTATAGTTAATAGTAATACTTGTGACGATGTTCTTTCATAATTTGTTACAAGTGTTTCACCACAATGCAAGGTATTTGTGTTGGGGTGATATACGTGAGCCCTGTATGATTTTATGTATGTTTGTTTTGTAAGTTCACAACTTTTATTATGCACTTGTTATTATTGCTTATGTTCATGTATGAATGATATACTTCAATAAATTGTTTTGTTTGTTTGTTTTTTTAAAAAGGTTACTTTTGAAATTCCAAGCAGTCTTAAAAAGGAAGAAGTATAGTTAGAAGAGTAGTTAGGGAAAATCAGAGGGAAGGAACAGTGGCACAAGAGGGCACTCCAAAGCAGGGTTTCTTAAGGGATATGTGAGCTTGAACTGAAATTCAGAAAAACATTATTCTTATGGGGACATGTTGGTGCGGGTGTGATACATTTATTAAATAATACACAGTACAGTGTGGACTTAGTGAGGGTCCATGGTTTTCACCTGACTGGCATAGGGGGGTCCATAGAACAAAAAGTTTAAGAACCCCTGCTCTAATGGAATGGAGGAGATAACAAGGTACAAGCAACCCCAGATCTGAGCTAAGGTTAGTGAAGAACTACCTTTGAGTGCCTAAACAATAAGAGTCTCTTAAGCTTTTATGAGCCAGGCTTTATGCTAGGTGCTTTACTTAAAATTATTCTAATTTCATAGATAAGGAAAATGAGGAAGAAAAGTTATTTAAAGAGTCAAGAGAATTAAACTTCATTGAATACCAAAAGTTGAAAAAGGTAAGGTAAGAAAAGTATAGAAACATTGTCGAACCTTGAGGTTGTCATTGTTTACATTTAAGAAGTCAGTTTCTGTTATAATGTCAGAGGTCAGTCTAAAAGGAATCAAGTAAAGAGATGGAAGAACAGAGGAAGGTAGAATCTTCATTGAGTTTGGTAAAAATTAAAATGGGATTCTTAAGATTAGAGTAACCAAAATTGAGTGATGACTGTTTGAAATGAGTGAGATAAATGTTCCTTTAAATATGTTTGACAAAATTCCCAAGGGGCAAGCTAGAAAGAATATCTTGGGTATAAGTGTACATATGAAAGTGGGAATATTTCTTTTACTAATAAATCCAAACTCAACAAAATTTACATAATTTAGGCATTACCCTTTTAATTGCTTTTTCCCCTCAATAATTATATATAATTGACACTTGGAAATATAGTTTTGAAATTATAAGTATTAACATTCAATTCTGGTTATTCTAATCTCAGTGGTCCCGTTTTAACAAAATTCTGGGTAGTTCTATCAATGCACATCGTCTCGCTTCTTCCCTCCAAGTTCTGAATAAGTCTGCTACACCTCCCCCCCAATAGAGTGGCAAACAATTGTTTCCAGTGGGATTGTATTATATGCCCAAGTATTTTAAGATGGAAAATACATGAAGAATCACTGGACTGCAGAATAGAAGACCTAAGTTTAAGTCTTAAGTCTAAACAATACCACTTGGTAGTTTTAATCCCTTTCAGCATGTTTTTGCATATTTCAGATAGGAATAATAACATAAATAACTACTTGTACTGGACTTGACAAATTAGGTGGCTGCTACAAGCACAGTCCCCTGACAGCTTCCTTGCACACTTTCTGTATTATGCTCCTAATACTCTCATCCCAGAAGGACCTGGCCCAAAAACACTAATGGGCCATTGGCAATAAGAAGAAGCCTGGTATGAAAGCCCTGCCTTTCAGGGGTATCCTATTTATTTGATGATGAGTGGCCAGCTCACTGCTTTCTATCCAGTGTGTTTTGGCCTTGAGACATATCGAAAGTGGTAGAGACAGGAGGAAGGGAATCAGAGTGGTTGAGACACCACTGGAATAGGGATCCAAGGGATGGCAAAAGTCTAAAACATCTGTTTCTAGTTCCCACTATGTTTCTTTCTTAGCTTTGCAGAATCATAGTGGTATTCCTTTGACTAAGGTGTTAATATATGGCAACATTGAGGTGAGCTAGACTAGAGTAGGACTCTTCGGACAGTGGAAGCATGCAAGTTAAGTATAGGTCATAACACTCTCTTGTACTTTTCTTAAACTTTCATAATTAGTTTTAGAAGATTTCTAGCTACACATTAGTAAAACACTATTGATCTATGGCTACATTTGTGTTCTTTTTTATAGTTCTCTCCTCCATTCATTTGTTCTTTCATTTCCTCCTTCCAACTTTCTTCAAAAAGCCTTTTTTCCCTTCTACTCCCCTTATTTCTTTATATGTCTCTGTTTCTTGATTTCTTTTGGCTTCTTTGGTTTCCATTAGTTGAACATATCAATGTAGAATGACTCAACTTATCTCAGTTATTGTCATTATTAGTTACAGAAGTCATCTAAAAGATCTCAGGGCATCAATTCTGACAGTAAAGATGCAAACAGCTACAACAAAATCTGTAATACTTGTAGGTAGCATGTGGGTATTTAAATTTGAACATGAACTATGTTTTCTTCATTCTTACATCCCTAAAATCAGTGATGTTTGCTGAATGAATGGAATGAGCCATGTCAAACTAACACTTAGTTTGATTATTCCCTTTGTATAGAAAAGGCCATAGTTTTTAAAAATTTTTTTTAAAAGTCCACCTAAGTCCCAGGCTAAAAAAAAATTTTTTTTTTTAAAGATTTATTTCTCTCCCTTTCACCCCACCCCCCAATGTCTATTCTCTGTCCATTTGCTGTGTGTGCTTCTTTGTCCACTTGCATTCTTGTCAGGTGGGACCCGGAAACTGTGTCACTTTTTTTGTTGTGCCATCTTGCTGCATCAGCTCTCCGTGAGTGCAGCAGCCACTCCTGGCGGGCTGCACTTTTTTCGCACAGGGCAGCTCTCCTTGCAGGGCGCAGTCCTTGCGTGGGGCACCCCTACGCAGGGGTCACCCCTGTGTGGCACAGCACTCCTTCTGCGTGTCAGTACTGCGTGCGGGCCAGCTCACCACACGAGTCAGGAGGCCCTGAGTATTGAACCCTGGACCCTCTATATGGTAGGCGGACACTTTATCAGTTAAGCTATAACCGCTTCCCCCCAAATTTTTTAAATTGGTACTTTCTTTAATTTTCCTTTCGCGCTTATGAGAGAAAAACCCAAACAACTGGAAAATATTTAAAATATCCAGGTACTTCTTAAGCATATAAGGCTAATGTTATTTTAATTAGTTTTATATCATTCATAGTTTATATCATCATTAAGTAGGCTTAAATTTTTACATTTATATTTTAGTCTTGTTAAAATAAATTTGAAAATTAAGATTTATTTCAAAATATTTCAGATATCTTTTTCAGTAATGCGGTATGAGCAGCAATAATGCTTTCTGAATTTATTTACTTGTCCTGTGATTAATTCCTTGGCACAATTTTAAGATTTTCATTTTTCGATTTTAAAATTCTGTGTGAATCTGGCAAATAATAATCAATGAGTGTTTGTATAGGAGGACAGTCAGGCTTTTTTTTCCTTCCATTATAAATAATAGTAAAATGCATTCTGTACTTTTCTTATTCAAGGGTTGGTGAATTAGGTTTCCAAAGGAAACTGCTGAGATCCACAATTTTAGATTTTTACCTATATCATTCCAAATAAGTGATTCTTTGGTCACACCCTGCTCTCAATACTTTATTTTTAGTACTGTCTTATGGAAATTACTTATGTTTTAGTCACATGTTCACCAAGAACCAAGTAAGAGAATTCCTTCTTGGAGTGGTCGGCCAATCTGGATGGAAAAGATGGTAATGTGCAGAGTAAAAGTTCCACATACATTTGCTGTTCATTCTTATGGCCGTCCCACAATATGTCAGTACTGCAAGCGGTTATTGAAAGGCCTCTTTCGCCAAGGAATGCAATGTAAAGGTAGGATTGGATGTTTTCCTTAAGTAAAATTCTTATCTGTTTATGTTAGCAAAGATAATTCAGAAACTTTAACCAAAGAAATTGTTCTTGTAGTGTTTAAAAGATATACACACATACACACATACACACATGTGTATGTGTGTATGTACAACTACAACTAATATCTTTAATGTGTTTACTATGTACCAGGCACTATCCTAAAAAAAACACTAACATACTCTTAATTTTCAAGCACTTATATGAGAAATATGCTTTTTTGTTAGTAGTAGCAGTAATTTTCCATTTTATAGATGAGGAAACTGAGGCATAGAGAATTAAGTAACTTGCACAAGATCACTTTGCTAATAAACAGAAAAGCTGACATTTGAATCTATAAGGCATGACTGCTTAACTTGCATACCTAACACTTAACCAATTCAAAACAGCTAGTGAGCAGCTAAGCTGATATTTGAACTTGTCTTTCTGATCCCAGAGGCAGACATCACCAGAAATAGAAATAATGGGTTTCTCTTTTCATTAGACATTATACAAACACACACACACAATAAATATGAAAAAGTTTTATTGTTATTATTTTTAATTATATGGCTAGAACTGTTCAAAAAACTGTCATTCCAGAGAATAATCACATTGAAATAGGTAGTATATTGTAGAAGCCACTAGAATTATAAGAGACCGCCTGTGTTTGTATACTAACCCAGTACAGTATATAGTATTCCAAAAATATTTCTTAATGTAATAGGTTTTTAATAGAATAATTGAATACGTTTTTCCTTGTAGTTGTATACTTGTATGCTTTTTAAAGGTGATTTGTTCTTTTTATCACATATACATCCTCTCAACAATCCTGTGTAATAGAGTGGTAATTAAAATAGATTAAATGTCTTAAATTATTAGTCATTGAGCCAGGATATGATATAAGTAGTTTAACTATAACCTTGTATAGTTTTTCCATGGGATTAATTTATTAAAATAGTTCTTGATATATAGTACTTTCTGTATAGTAGAAGTATTTGTGGAATTGAATTATTAAGTTATCTAAATAAAACATCAGATTTTGCAAAAATAAATCCATAATAACAACACAGAATAAGATAATTGTATATAATAGTTAAGTATATAAGAAAAAGCATTCTGGGCATTATGTGACTACATATGAGAACATTGAATAGAAAACAAGTTGCATATTTGTTGTTAGCTATTTAACCATCAGATATAATTAAATGGTAAAATTTTATTTCAACAGATTGCTTTTGAATGTGAGTTAATACATAAATAATACTTTAAAGTATCAGCTCAAATGTGTATTGGCAAGTGGCCACTAAGAAATGTTTTGGGGAAAACGGACTTTGGCCCAGTGGTTAGGGCGTCCGTCTACCACATGGGAGGTCCGCGGTTCAAGCCCCGGGCCTCCTTGACCCATGTGGAGCTGGCCCATGCGCAGTGCTGATGCGCACAAGGAGTGCCCTGCTACACAGGGGTGTCCCCCGCGTAGGGGAGCCCCACGCGCAAGGAGTGCACCCATAAGGAGAGCCGCCCAGCGCGAAGGAGGGAGCAGCCTGCCGAGGAATGGCGCTGCCCACACATCCCGTGCCGCTGACGACAACAGAAGCGGACAGAGAAACAAGACGCAGCAAAAAGACACAGAAAACAGACAGCCGGGGGAGGGGAGGGGAATTAAATAAATAAAAATAAATCTTTAAAAAAAAAAAAAGAAAAAATGTTTTGGGAAAAGAGCATTAATAACAGATGAACAACTCTAGCCAAAAGATAATATTAGTAAAGGTAGTAAATAGTGCTGCTCTGTTCAACAGTATAGAAACCTTCTAAAACCATATGAATAAAAGTACAATATTTTATAGAGGAACTAAAATACATGGATTAATAGATTTTGAAATAAAGCTACATAACTACCACTGGGATATTAGTTTAACTTTTTAAGCTTCTAGAAGAATAATGTTGCATGCTTATGGTTAAAAAAATGGTAGGTCATATTCCTTGTATAAACTATTTCAGCCACCAATCAAAAAATAATCATTAGTGCTCACTTCAATAGCATATATACTAAAATTGGAATGATACAGAGAAGATTAGCATGGCCCCGGTGCAAGGATGACAGGCAAATTCGTGAAACATTCCACAAATTTTTGCATGACTTTGCAATGACAGATACAGACCATTATATATTTTGTCAGAACCTATAAAATTGTGTGGTGCAGAGTATAATCATAATGTAAGCTATAGACCATGGTTAGTAGCAGCTCTCCAATATGTGTTCATCAATTGTAACAAATGTACCACACTAATAAAAGATGTTGTTAAAGGGAGAAAGTGTGGGAGGCAGAGAGGATGAAGTATATGGGAATCCCCTATATTTTCCATGCAACATTTATGTAATCTAAAGCTTCTTTTAAAATAATAATAAATAATTATTTCCATAATTCCTGTATTGTGATCATATGAATTAAGAGACTTAGAAAGTAAAATAGTATTATTTTCATTTACTTGTCTAAGAAAGAATTGATAAAATAAGTAATTTAATTAAGAGAAAACACTTTCATGGCATCATTTAAGAAATTATACAATTCCAAGAATATCTAGTCATTCATTTATTCAGTCAGTCATTCATGTGTTTATTTTCTATCTTGTTCTGTGTTTTAAGGCAGCTTGAAAGTATATGTTTAAATATTTGAAAGCATAACCAAATAAATAAAAACATGGGTGGTAAGAATATAGACAAATAAAAATACCTGCCATTAGAACCCATGTACTTGCTGCAGGCAGGCCACAAATTTGACTCCAAAATCCTAAATGGGAAAAGGGAAACCTTGGTATTTTCACAATTCTCAAAGCTCATGAGATAAAAATCAAATCAACTGTTTGAGATATATGAGATAATAAAACTTCTCTGAATTTTTCCTAGGGCCTCCCCTCAAAGGATAAAGTTATATAAAGCACATTTTTGTAATAGACCAAATTATCAATTTCATGAGGATTTTCCTTATAATGACCTTCAAAATATGCTATTTTCATGAGACCCAATATTTTCTTGACCCACAAGAATTACAAAATCATTCTAAATCAGGACTAAAATTATTTTTACTTTGCCGTTGTTGGGAGGTACATTTCAAAATAGAGCAGTGAGTCTCAATTTTAGCATCACCAAAAGGAAACAGATTTCTGGGGCCCAAGAATTTGTCTTTGTAACATCTTCCCAAGTAATGCTGATGCTGTCGTAATGGAGGTAGTACTTTGAAACCACTGAGTTTTACAGTAGTGTTGAGCAGATTATATCTGACATTGATATGTAAGACCATGAACTCTGAGGTTCTTGCGAGCTAAAGAGAAGCATATGCAAAAGTGGGAGACCTTGTACATAAGAGGCTCGTTATTATTCATTATCATCATCATTGTTACTATTAATCATACTCCATCAGTGATTTAAAGAAAGTCTAACTGTACCTGAAACTATGACTTTTTACATAAGTTAATAAATCGAATGTTTTTATTTTAGATTGCAAATTCAACTGTCATAAACGCTGTGCAGCAAAAGTACCAAGAGACTGCCTTGGAGAGGTTACTTTCAATGGAGGTAGAATTCTTTTTCTTAATTTCTATAACAGATCAGAAAAGGTCACAATTCCTTTGTGTATTATCTCTGTATAAGGTTATATTTGCATATTTTATTGTCACTTTGTTTCTTATCTTCAATTAAGTTTCTTTCTGATTGAATAATCAAGAAAATTACAGAGATCGGTGATAGTATACTTTTACTAGTAACTGTACTTTCCTATCTTTACCTTAGCCACTTACTTCTTGGACTAACATAGCCAATAGTGCTACATATCCTCGTTCATCTTTAGAGATGAAAAGATTTATTTTAAAATGCTGCTGTTTTCTCTATTCTTTTATAGTTCTAACTTTATTGAATATTTACTATATGCCAGGCACTGTTCTAAGCTCTTTACATATATTTATATATTAACATTTAAACCTAAGAACAACCCTTTGAGGGAAGTACTATTATTTCTACTTATTAGACAAGTAAACCGAGGCACAAAGACATTAAATACCTTGCCTAAGAAATATAGCCAATAAACAGTAGAGATGGAATTTGAACCCATGTGGTCTAGTTCCTTAGTTCATATAGTCATTAGAACACTCTGTACTGCCTCAGCATCTCTGTTGCATCAAATAATCAGTCAAACATTTCCCATTTTTGCCTTTTTTTTTTCCTTTCACAATAATGGTAAATAATATGATTATGTTTTTGGAAGGCAGGAGTAATACTAGCCATCCTAGTGAATGTGAAGTTGTGTATCGCAGTGATATTTCAGATATTTACTGTTTATTTAGGGTTTTTTTTCCCCCCTGCAAATTGCCTATTGAAATGCTTTGTTGATTTTTCTATTTATTATTGATTTGCAAGAGTTACTGATAATTCTACATACTAATCCTTTGTCAGTTATCTGTGCTACAAATATCTCTCACAGTTCGTAGTTTATCTTTTATTTTTGTAACAGTTTTATTGAAGTATGTTTTTTATACCTTATAATTCACCCATTAGTATATTCACAAAGTTAGGCAAACATCACTACAACCTAATCTTCATCACTGCTAAAAGAAACTCTCTACACATTAGCAGTCACTCCCATTCTTTTTCCTCCTCTCCAGCCCCTGGTAATCACTTATCTATTTCTGGATTTGCCTATTCTAGACATTTTTGTATAAGTGGAATCATGCAATATGCAGTCTTTTGTAACTAGTTTCTTTGACTTAGCATAATGTTTTTAAGGTTCATCCATTTTGTAGCATAAATCAGTACCGTATTCTCTTTTTTGGATGAATAATATTCCCTTATATGGATATATCACGTTTTGTTTACCCATTTATCACTTGTAAGAGTTCTTTAAATATTCTGGGTAAAATTACCTGTATTGATACATAATTTTCAAATATTTTCTCCCATTCTCTTTGCTGTTTTTTTACTTTCTCGAAATATTTGCAGTACAAAAATTTTAATTTTGATGAAATCCTATTTGTCTATTTTTTGCTTTTTGTCGCTTATACGTTGGGTTTTTGCCTCAGACGGCTTTGTCTAACCCCCAGGGTCACAAAGATTTACTTATTTTTTTCTTCTATGAGTTTTCTACTTTTAGCTCATACATTTAGATCTATGATACAATATTAGCTAATTTTTTTGTATGGCTTAAGGAAGGAGTTTATTGTAATTCTTTTGCATATGAATAACCAGTTGTCCTAGCTCCATTTGTTGAAAAGACTATTCCTTCCCCATTGAATTAACTTGGCACCCTTGTCAAAAACCATAAATGTAAGCATGGTGGCATATCTCTTAACTTTACTTATAGTGTATTTTGTCATACAGTAATTTAAAATTGAAGTGTAATCAAATTAATCTTCTGTCTTATGATTTGAGCATTTTACGTTTTCTTCAAGAAATACTTTATCCTCAGTCATAGAGATATTTCTCTAAATTTTCTTTTTAAGATTTTAACAGCTTTTTCTTCACATTTAATAGATTGCCTCTGTTTAGACATATTGATATTCCATTAATATAAAACTCTTAAATTCATTTAAAAATTTGCTAGAACCTTCCACTCTGGGAACAGATACAGATATACCAATGGACATTGACAGTAGTGACATCAACAGTGATGGCAGCCGTGGCTTGGACGACATAGAAGAACCATCTCCCCCAGAAGATAAAATGTTCTTCCTGGATCCATCTGATCTGGATGTGGAAAGAGATGAAGAAACTGTTAAAACAATAAGGTAACATATATGTAGGTGTTGCAAGCTACTTCCAAATGCAAGGTCAGTCCAGGAACTCCATTAAGAAAGAAAAAGCCACATCTCTATAATGGAACTTTATATCTACCTTAAAATCTAATTAAGTAGTGGCTAATTCTTTTACTTGTACAACTGTATTTCTGAAGTAAATTATATATCTTTTGCTATTCACTCAAGATGGAAAGGAATGAGAATCCGTTTTTATTGTGTTGCTTTTTTTTAAAAGGAAAATGCTTTTTAAAATATAGACCAGTGTACTTCAAATTATAATTGAGAGTTAAGCTTCTCCTCCACTTGTTCTTAAATTTGCATGCTAATTCCAACTCCTTCAAAATTTGGTCATTTCCCAGCTGAAACAAATGAAGCATACTGATTTAGGAAAAAAAAAAAAAAAAGGTGAGTTAGACACAGGGGCTAAGAGCTCAGAAAACTGGACCCTTAGAAACAGAGTGTAAGCTTCTGGGTGAAAAAAAGAATATTTGAAAATGTCTATAATTCATATGAAAGGAAAACTCCTAAACACAACTTTATTTGCAACAGGGATCAGGAGGACTAAGGAAAGAGTTTTAAAAATTAGGAATTCATTTGCAATGTTAAATAATTTCTCCTTTTCAGTTAGTTTTAAGGACAAAATCATATTAAGAACTTACTAAATTTAGAAACAAAAAGGTGTTAGGAACAAGGTTTCTAAATAATCCACTTAGGTGGCAGACTTGGCCCAGTGGTTAGGGCGTCCGTCTACCACATGGGAGGTCCGTGGTTCAAACCCCGGGCCTCCTTGACCCGTGTGGAGCTGGCCCATGTGCAGTGCTGATGCGCGCAAGGAGTGCCGTGCCATGCAGGGGTGTCCCCCGTGTAGGGGAGCCCCACACACAAGGAGTGCGCTCTGCAAGGAGAGCCGCCAAGCGCGAAAGAAAATGCAGCCTGCCCAGGAATGGTGCCGCACACATGGAGAGCTGACACAACAAGATGACGCAACGAAAGAAAAACACAGATTCCCATGCCGCTGACAACAACAGAAGCGGACAAAGAAGATGCAGCAAATAGACACAGAGAACAGACAACCGGGCTAGGGGGGGAAAGGGGAGAGAAATAAATAAATAAATCTTTAAAAAATAATAATAATAATCCACTTAAATTGAAGACAGTAAAATCATAATATAGGGGACTGGGTGTAAATCAGTGATTGAGTGCCTGCCTGCTTCTCATGTATGAGGTCCCAGGTTTAATCCCCAGTACTGCTTCTTAGAAAATCATGTATGTAATGTATATATATATAGAGAAAGAGACTAACTGATCAGATCTAATTGTGTAGTAGCTGTCGCAAAGGGCCAGTATTGAATATTTGTTAAAACAGCCATTTTCTTCACAAAGGCAAATTACCTTAAGGTAGAAATAGAAATAAAGAATATATTCCTGAGAATGTTAAATGAAGATGATGGTGAAAAATTTAAGGACAATTTTCATAGTGCTACAGTTAAGTTCATTATTAATGCCTTGTAAAAATGCTATTAAACAATCACACTATTTTAAATATCCCTCTGTGTTGATAGAAAATAATTCTTTGAATGTACAACACTACAGGATATACTACTTTGTAGTAAAATATCACCATTTTGGCAGGTTTTGGTTTTCATTGGCAAGGAAAAATTATTTAGATAAAATGGTCATCTAGGGAAGTGGACTTGGCCCAATGGATAGGGCATCCGCCTACCATGTGGGAGGTCTGTAGTTCAAACCCCGGGCCTCCTTGACCCATGTGAAGCTGGCCCATGCGCAGTGCTGATGCATGCAAAGAGTGCCCTGCCACGCAGGGGTGTCCCCCTCCCCGCATAGGGGAGCCGCTCATGCGAGGAGTGTGCCCCATAAGGAGAGCTGCTGAGCGCGAAAGAAAGTACAGCCTGCTCAAGAATGGTGCCTCACACACGGAGAGCTGACACAAAAAGATGATGCAACAAAAAAAAAAGAAACACAGATCCCTGTTGCCTCTGATAAGGATAGAAGCAATCACAGAAGAACACACAGCGAATGGACACAGAGAGCAGACAAGTCAGGAGTGGGGGAAGGGGAGAGAAATAAAAATAAATAAATCTTAAAAAAAAAATTGGTCATCTATTATTCTCACATGGCTGAATACTTACTTCCAGTATAGTCATTCATTCAGTTTGGCTTATCATTAAATTATATTATTATCATTATTAACCAAAACTTAATATTGACCCAATTTGAAGACTATTAGACAACTTAGTTACTTTCCTAATAGTGAATACTTAATAATTTTTTTGAAGTATTTGTTTATTAACTGTTGGAAGGTCAAATTGAAAAACAGAATGTTTTTCACCATGTCTATTCCCCCTTAAAATTGCTCTTATTCTCCAGCTAAACTGTTAGTTACCCATGTTTGAATATTAAATGATTTGATTCATTACATATTATTATTTTTATTTTTTGATTTAACATATGAAAAGAACTTGAAATAGTGTCTGGAATTAGTATTAGAAATCTGTAATTCATTTTTCTTTAAGTATCTTCTAGAAGTAGTTTTTGCTAACAACATGAAAGATTGAATTACATTTGAAACAAGTAAATTTCAGTATAGGCTTTGCTTTTTGCTTTGTCCTAAATTTACTGATTTTTCTTGTTGCTTAGGACAGGAAGACTCCTCAATAGCAATCCCAGATAAGACCCTCTACTAGACCCCAAATCTTCCTTTGGGGAGAATTCATTCTACTCTATTGCTCATTGTTTTCTAATTTTTTGTGTGACCCTCTGAAAAACATTTATGACAAATGAGAGATTATTATTATATTATTCTTTAATAAATCAACTATATTTCATCATATTAAGTTTAATTTATTTTCTTCTTAAGCCATTGTTTGTCTTTCTAAGATATTTTGAAAAATTTGGTCAGTTGTCTTAAAAGGGCTTGGTGAGCCTACAGTATTTGTGTGGTTTTTTTAAATGAAATTACAAATATTTCAACACATACATGTATATCTTAAATATTTTTTAGTCCATCAACAAGCAATAATATTCCGCTAATGAGGGTGGTACAATCCATCAAGCACACAAAGAGGAAGAGCAGCACAATGGTGAAGGAAGGATGGATGGTGCATTACACCAGCAGGGATAACCTGGTCAGTAATCAGAGACATTTTAATATTACTATAACTTTGTTATCAGTTTTGTTTTATGCATTTTTTAGTCAAAATGAGAATGGGATATATATAAAGATATGTAAAGTAAAGGACTATGTAAAAGTACACTGATATTATAATTACTTGCAGAAAACTTTTAAGAGGCAGAATATTCAATATATTGTCCTTACAACCTGGTAGAGCAGTAGAGATTCAAAATCAGTCTGGCACTGTCACAATGAAGTTATGGTTTGAAATATAGTTAGCTACAAATAAAGATACAACTAGAACTTTAACTGTAAAGTCATCTTAAGTTATTACCAAAGCTAGGAAATGTGTGTTTATACATACACCTTTATTTAATATAAAATATTAATATAAGTTATATTTTAGGTCTTACAAAGAAGAAGAATGGGTGAAATTACATGGAATGACAGCATCTTTTAAGAGTCAGCATAGTGTAATAGTTAAAAACATGATTTGAAGCTAGGCTGCCTGAGTTTGAATTCTGACTACTGTGAACATGAGAAAGTTATTTAACTTCTTCAAGCCTCATTTTCCTCATCTGTAAAATTGGCATAATTAACAACATGTACTCCATAGATCCAAATGAGTTAATGTATGAAAAAAGCTTGGAATAGTTTCTAACACACGGTAATCACTCAGTAAATGTTATATACTAGCCATTCTTACTGTTTTGTTTTTACCACTGGCTGAATGGATTACTGAAAGAGATTTCCTATAAAACCTTTTAGGAATAAAATGTCATACTCAATACTTTTAACTGGCTTAAGAAAAGCTTTATGTGATAACAACTGAATAGGCAGGCTGCAGATATTCTGTGCTTTTTCTTTTGTTTATAGCCCCAAAGAAACTTAAGGCGTGCTTACATATGGGAATTTAATAGTATGTCAAAGGTGCTATATACCAAATTAGTGGGGAAAAGCTTCAATAAATGGTATTGAGACATGCACATAGCCATTCTGAAAAAAAAAATTAAGTTACATACATACCTTGTACTTAACACATAATAAATATGAATGTATCCAAGATTTAAGTATAAATGAGTGAAATCAGTAGAAGCATCTGTGAGAGAATTATTTCATAAACTCACAATCAGGAAGAAGCAATATCAGATCAATAAATTTAATCTCAAAACAAAAAGCCAAGACAAATGACAAGCTGGGATAAGTGTTTTCAATTCATATTATAAACAAGGACTAATTTCCATAATATATAAAAAGTGCCAACAAATTATTAAGAAAAAGACCACAACACAGTAGTAAATGAACAAAGAATATGAAGACTTCACAGAAATGTTTCTTAAAGATAAAGGCCTGATTTTGTTCATAATAAAAGAAATACAATTTAAAATGCCACTGAAATATCAGTTTTTATCAGTGTAGCAAAAATCAAAAAGTTTAATAACATGCTGAACACTCTCATAAATTGATGATCAGACTATAATTTGGTGTAAAATAGTGGAGGATAATTTAATATTAAGCAAAATATTTTTTATAAAGATTTATTTTTTATTTATTTCTCTCCCCTCGCCCACCCCATTGTCTACTCTGTGCCTATTCACTGTGTGTTCTTCTGTGTCCGCTTGCATTCTTGTCAGTGGCATCAGAAATCTGTGTCTCTTTTTGTTGCGTCATCTTGCTGCGTCAGCTCTCCATGTGTGAGGCGCCACTCCTAGGCAAGCTGTGCTTTTTTTTTTGCATGGTGTGGCTCTCCTTGCAGGGCGCACTCCTTGCCCATGGGGCTCCCCTACACTGCCCATGGGCCAGCTCACCACATGGGTCAGGAGGCTCTGTGTTTGAACCCTGGACCTCCTATATGGTAGGCGAATACTCTGTCAGTTGAGCCAGATCTGCTTCCCTGTTAAGCAAAATTTTATGTGCATATTTCTTTGACCCAGCAAATCATCTTCTAGAATTTTAACCTATAGATAAATTTGCCCAAACACAAAACATGTGACTGGATCATTATATGTAATAAAAAATTGGAAATAACCCATATGTCCATCAGTTAGAGACTAATTGAATACAGTGGAATAAATTCAGTAAATTTGCCAGTGTCCGGAAACATAATTTTGACTATCACAACTGGTAGAGCGTGTGCTACTAGCATCTAGTAGATAGAGATGCTGCTGAACAACCCACAATGAACAGGACAGCCCCCACAACAGAATTATTTGGCCTAAAATGTCAAAAGTACCAAGATGGAGAAACCCTTATTTAAACAGTGGAGTAATATGTGACTGTAAAAAGGGATGAGGAAGCTTTTTATGTTCTAATAGGTAAAGATATCCAAATGAAACAGGCAAAGTACATAATAGTTTGTATAGTATGGTACTGTTTATATAAAAAGGAAGGAAAAAATACATACTTATTTGCATGTACATGCTTAATATTCTCTAACAGGATACCCCAAAACTTAATAACATTGTGTGCCTAAGGTAGTGGTGGATGGCAGGACATAAATGACTGGGGTGGGGGTGGTACTTTTTGCTATATATTCTTTTCACTGTGTATCCTTTTTATATATACATAAATTTGAATCTCATGAATGTATAACCTATTTAAAGATACAAATTTTTAAAAATGAAAGGAAAAGGAAAGTCCAAGTGCTTTGGGTGGATTTTTTTTTTTAATCTCACAGAATCCTGCTCTTTGTTTTATAGAGAAAGAGACATTATTGGAGACTTGACAGCAAATGTCTAACATTGTTTCAAAATGAATCTGGCTCAAAGTATTATAAGGTAAGGATTTACATTTTTTTAAGTGTATATTTTTCAAATACTTTCAAATAATATTAATTGTTATACTTGAATATACCTATTATGACTCTGGCTAATATAGTTCTAAAAGTCACTGTCAGGTTCCTTGTTGAAGGAACTGTTCCCCACTCCTCCATTCCAAAGATTGATTGATTGTTTGGATGGTTGGTTGGTTGGTTGTTTTGAAGTAGCATGTTGGGTTGCAGAGGTTTCCTCCTGGATATTGTGATTTCGTTTAGACAGTTTTGTAAGTCCCACAATTATTGCTGGTCCAGAAGAGGCAAATGTGATATCTCATGTTTCTTCTATCTTCTATTTCACGTTAGGCCTCAGTTCTTGAATACTTATTTTAATTCTTCATCTCCTTTGTACAGACGTCTTGACATCTTGCCTTGTCCTGCATTCTGCCATGTTATAGGCTGACTGACACAAATAAGGTTTAAGTGTAACAGTTGTGTCAGTAACAGCATGGGAAATAGTGGCTTGCTTTGAGCTGGGTTTTTTCTTTTTTTGTTGTTTAAATAAATTTGTTTTTTTGTGGTTTTTTTTGCCTTAGGAAGTGAGCTAAACAAATTATTTTAACTGTTTACCCCCATGGACAGAAACAGAATGGAGTGTTTTTAAAAACTTCTCCTGACCTAACATTTTGCTTTTCCTGCCTGTATTCCTGCTTCTTATTCCCTTTGAGTATATCTTGCACACAGTAGCCACTAGAGAAGTAGTTGATGAATGAGTTTAATGTCAATTGGAAAGTAACACATATTGCATATAATGGCAAATTGCCTTCCTAAATCCTCCCATTCTTTGCACTCTAGTTATCATATTCATTCTCCCTGCTCTGCCTCTGGCATTGCTGGGAATGCAAATCATTCAAGACAGATATCGTTAAGACTTGCCTCTGTATCCCATATGCCACACGCTTTAGGTACATTTATGTTCATCTTAAGGACATTCGTTAGAAATGTGTATCTGCGTTTCTTTAGTATACCTGAAAATAAATACAGGATATATTCATATTTTCCAATGCTTCATTTTTTACTTCAGGAAATCCCTCTTTCAGAAATTCTCCGCGTATCTGCACCACAAGATTTCACAAACATTTCCCAAGGCAGCAACCCACATTGTTTTGAGATCATCACTGATACTATGGTATACTTTGTTGGTGAGAACAGTGGGGACAGCTCTCACAATCCTGTTCTTGCTGCCACTGGAGTTGGACTTGATGTAGCACAGAGCTGGGAAAAAGCAATTTGTCAAGCTCTCATGCCTGTTACCCCTCAAGCAAGTGTTTGCACTTCGCAGGGGCAGGGGAAAGATCACAGTAAGCAATAAACTTGTTCATGACTTTTTTTCCTCTTTGGTTCTGAAACATTTTGTTGGTGTGGGTGTGTTTCTGTGTATATTTTCAAAGCTTATTTTAAGCTTTGCCTTTACAAGCCAGTATATTGTGAGTTAATTTCTTTATAAAATTGTCTTGGTTATAGAGTATGTAATCTCTAGAGCTAGGCTTCAGAGTCTCTGCATTTAAATCTAGGCTCTATCACTTACTAAAGCTCTGTGATTTCAGGCAGGTACTTTGATCTCTGTAATAGGATGCACTTCATGGGGTTATCAGTATTAAATGAAAGAGTCACAGTAAAGGGATAAGAACAGTCCTTGGCATCCATGACATTTCATTGGATTAAGTATATTACTAGTATGAGTGTGATATAAAAGGCTATAAAGAGTGAAGGATCACATCATGCTCACAAAATCTGTGGAATCAGAATTGCCTTATTGCTTTTAAATGGATTAAAATATTCAGAAATACTACAAAATTAATGAAACATGTTTTCTACAACAAGGAGATTTTTGAAATAAAATGTCAACTGGGTAAATGTTCAAATGAACACTTAATTGAAAAGTCATGCTATAATGCCACTTTCCCCATTGGAATTGTGTTCTTTATAGGAAACGTAATTCATTTGTTAGACAGGTATATTTAAATTTAAATAAATATCAGCCAATTTGCAATATATTTTGAATTCACCTTTCTTATTTTTGCACCAACTGTTTTTGGCATTATAAGCTAAAGTACAAAAGAAATGCAGAAACCTTAAAAGCTGTTTAGGGAGCTATGGCATACATACATAAGTGAGTGTTAATGGTAGCTTAAAGCAGTACAATGCAAAAACGAGTACAATGCAGAACTCAAGGAATTCAGATGAGGATAGGAAAAGTCAGTAGAGGCTTCATGGTCGAAGACCTTGATTTGAACATTGGAACTCTTGTGTAGGATTTGGATGGGCGGAGCTAGATGGTAGGGATGTACGGGTAGTGCTGCTCTAGTTAAAGAGACAAGTGTGTTCAAAGGGACAAGGGTCATGACCACTTACAGGTTAGGTGTTTAATATTTATATTTTAGGTTGAATAGATTAATATTTTGCACTGATTCTTAAAGTTTATAGATGATTTTGGGTAGAACCCTCTGACATTCTGATTAAAACCATGGACCCTTTTACCAGAAAATGATACATACAAATTTTATATTTTTATAATTTCAGAGAATGTAGGGATCCTCTCAAAGCCATTCATGGACCTCACCATCTCCTCCCCAGGTGTTAAGAGTCTCTAAGGACAGAATGGCTTAAGGGTTAACAAACAGAAAACCCTAATGTAAACCATGGTCTATAGTTAATAGAACGATTACAGTAATATTCTTTAATCACTTGTAACAAAGGTACCACATTAATGTAAAGTCTTAGTAATAGAGGGGTTATATTAGAACAAATATTTCCTGCCTGATTTTTCTGTAAATCTACAACCTCTCATATATATATGGTATATGGGGGCTTCTTAAATACTAATTACTAATAAATACTGTTACTATCTTGTTGTTGCTCTCCTTATAACAGTCTGTCTAGAACATAGATCTCCTGGGAAACAATAAAAAGTAAAACTGGATGGTGCTAGGTGATAGAGACCTTGAAAGAAAATAAATATTGAGGCTTCAAGTAGGAAATTGGAACTACAGAAAAGCAGAGTTAGAAACATTAATTTGTTGATGCTGTACCTTTTCTTTTTTTCTTTTCCTTTTCTTAATATTTAAAATTAATTGTTAAAAAACTTTAACATTTTAAAATTGAGTTTTTTTCCTTCATGTTACTTATTTTTCATGTATAGTTTCCTTATATTTCCTTATTACTAAAGTTTTATGTTTGGGATTATAAAGAAAGCGTCACTATCCTACTCCTTTGAGTTGTCTCGGCAGTTTGCTGACAGGTGTTCTCTTCTTTTCTGTGTTTCCATTTTCTCTCCTTGTCAATTAATTTGACATCACATGTTAAAGTCTGTATTCTATATATTTCAAAGATCTATTTGCTGATTTGTTATAATTAGTTTTATTAGAATATTGTTTATTTTTAAAGTCTTATGTTTCTCTGCTTACCAAAGTAATACAAACCTTTAAACTTTATAGAAATATGTAATATAGAATGAGAAAGTCCTCCATGTACACACTTAACCCCTTTACACCCAGTCCTATAGCTCCCCCCTTAGAAAACCATTAGTGACAGTTTGACCTACCTTCTTTCCTCCCTCCCTCCCTTCTTTATAGAAAAATTATGTGGTACATATGGAGTTCCCACTTAACACCCCCAACCCCCATTATTAACACCTTGCATTAGTGAAGTACATTTGTTACAATTGATGAATGAATATTTTTATAGTTATACTATTAACTATTTCTTGATTTAGGAAGAGCGTGGGAAAAGGGGCACCTATAATATCTATGTTATACTATTTTTCTTTTTACAAAAAACAAGATCATACTCCATTCTTTTTGCAAATTTCTTTTATCCACTATTTAATATGTATCAGAAGTATTTCAGTGTCAAAATATAGATTTATGTAATTTTTAATTATTATGCAAGTGATATATGCTTTTTATTTTATTTTTTGAATGCAGGCAATATAGAAGTGTATAAAATAAAAACTAAAATCCTTGTTCCCCCAATCCCTACCTCTCTCTCACTCACCAGAAGTAATTATATATTTTTTTGTCTTGTTTTTCAATTCAAGTGCTGCTACCATGCAACCTTTATAATGTAACAATATGTCATGGGTAGCTTTCTGATTCAGTTCTTGTAACTCTACATTATGTACATAGTTAAATGGTCTTCCTTTACATGGATATGTCATTTAACCAATTTCCTGTTGATGGGTTAGATTGTGTAAATAATTTTTTTAATATAAGTAATTGTATTTTATTGACTGCATATTAACCTTTTTTTTAAACTTCATTTACCATGGGCATTTTGACATGAGTAAATATAAATCTTAAATCATGTACTCAAAAAAAAATAATGTACTAACAGTTTCATTCTTTTCTCATACATCATTCTTATACTTTACAGAAGATTTGTCTACCAGTATCTCTGTTTCTAATTGTCAGATCCGGGAGAATGTGGTAAGTAATAATTGCAGCTAAAATGTGCAAATTGCATGACTAAAATAATAAACATGAAATGTGAAAATCTTGTTTGAAAAATAGGTTCATAGCCCAAAGCTTTGAGAAAGTTGCATGAAGATACTATGCTAGTCTTTGTGAGTGATAACTAAGTCTCTTCCCTAAGGAGTTTTTCTTTATAAAGGAAACTAAGTCATATTTTTTAAATTGTGAAAGTAAAATTCACTTTTTCATACATGACATTAGAATATTACGAAGTGATAGACTGGTTGAAAGAGAAGATGTTACTTCTTGCTGGGTCAGCAGGGAACATTTCCTAAAGGAGGTGAACTTGAGCTATGCCTGGGAGGGTAGAAAGGATTATTGACAAAAGTACTCAGCAGGTGAGATAGGGATGGGAGGAACGACTTTCCCTACAGGTAAAAGGAACAGGATGAGCTAATAAAGGGAAGCAGGAAGTGCAGGCCTTTTAAGGAAGCGTGACTGGATTAAGTTTGGCTGGAGCAGAGAATCTTAACAGAGGTTGCCAAAATTTTTCTGTAAAGGGCCAGATAGTAAATATTTTAGGCTTTGTAGGGCTAAAATACTCAAATACTTTTGCAGGCCAAAACAACTCAATTCTGCAGTTACAGCAAGAAGGTTGCTATATTCCAATAAAACTTTATTTATGGACATTGAAATTTGAATTTCATATAATTCCACATGTCATAAGATATTATTATTTTGGTTTTTTTCCAATCATTTAAAAACTATTCTTAGATCATCATGGGTTGTAAAACAAAATAGGCAGCAGGCCATAATTTGCTGACTCCCTGAATTTGAAGGGGAAAAGACTAGAAAAAAAAAAGTCAGATAATTGATCATTAGCTATATGTAAATCTCTTTGGTAAAAGTGTCTCTTCCTCTTTTTGCTGTTAGAGTTCTATAACATATAATGTTGTTGAGATAGAACTAAGATTACAGTGAAGACAGGCTATCCAGTAGTGTTATAGGAAAGAGATGGTTTCAAGGACATATAACTGCATAGCCCCTCTTGTGGTGGGTAGAATAGATACTAGATTCTTGAGGTAGGAAAAGGAAATAAAAAAATAATAGCAGTATAAACTTTGGAGGAACCTACAGGGGCATGAGAACATACCTATTCATGGCTGAGGTGGGGGAGGGTTCAGAATTGGTCTTTGTTAGAGAACTTTTTCTAGCAGTTACTATGTATACAGAGTGGATGTCTTCTTATCTAATTTGATTAGATCTACATTGTGGTTAATTAAACAAAGTTGATTAAACTTGAAAGCATATAAAACTCATTCTTACAAACTGAAAAATTTTCAGTGTAACTTAAAACATAAATGTGCACATTTGTTTTTGTCACAGAGCTGAGGCTTTTCTTTAATTGTGGGTCTGCTGAGTCGAGTTCCACTCTATCTTTTTGCATCAGCCATATCCATGTGCATTGTCTATAATTTCCACTTTTTGTTTCCGTAAGTGTGAAACATTCTGAGAAAAGAATCCTAGAGTTTTACTCACCAAATCTTTTGTTTAGTTTGCTCACAAGTAATTTTATCAGCAATTGTTTTTAGTGCCTCATCTTTGTAGTGTCAAGTTAAGTTACCAGTCACAGAGCCCTGTATATAGTTGGGAGTTCAATGTTGATGAGAACCATAAAATCATAGGCATTTTGAAAATTAGAAGAGACTTAAGAGAGATTTAGGCCAGTACTTTTTTACAGATGAGAAAACCTACTCCCCAGGAATTTAAGTAACTTGTTTAAGATTGTCTAATTTAACAAACAAGAATTAGGAAGTTAGTATTTGTAAAGTTATTGACTAAATATATGCTACTTTGCACATTATGGACTTGGTACTTTGCATTCATCCTCATTTAATTCCCTCAAAAATGCAATTAGATAGTTATTATTATATCTACTTTACAAACGAGAAAAATGAGGCCTGGGAGACAACTTATTAAACTGAATGCCTGCCATGAGACAGGCATTGTCCAGGAATATAACACTGAACAAAATAGACATAGTCCCTGATTTCATGGAGATAGGAAAGAAAGGTATTGAGCAAGCAGTTAAAAGGGTAATGAATGCAAAAAGTATGGAGTGCTCTAGAAGCATTTAACAGGGAGCATACCCTATTTTGGGTATTACAGAGGCCCTCTGAAACCTGAACGGTAAGAAAGAATTAGCCAAATAAAGAGGGATCTCTTTCTGACACCCAAATCTACTGTAGAATCCAGGTTTCGAAAATATTGACCTAATGTAAATAAATGGTTATCCATGACTGAGCAGAACTAGGAAAATTCCCTTAACCAACAAACTCCATTTACAATATGAAGTAAAGTGTAGGGGGAAACTGTAATAAAACTTGGCTCTTTTCTTTTCATGTTAATTTACTTTTTATAGATCACTGCTTCATAAATATAAGAGTTTTTTAAATTCAAAGCAATTAATTTCAAAGGACTTCTTACACAATATATTAGTAGTCATAGTGTTAAATTTGTACTTAGCCTTTTCTAGGATATACTATAGAAAGCCTAATTTTAATAAAATGTTTTGCATTTTATGAAAATCAGTTGCCCCTTACATAAAAACAAAATATTTTAAGTATTTGAAAAGAAGCAGGAGATGCTGATGTTCTTCTACAGAAGTAAATGATACTTTCCTTTTTTTTTTTTTTTTTGCTTACTTTTTCCTGAATAGGACGTCAGTACCGTTTACCAGATCTTTGCAGATGAGGTGCTTGGTTCAGGCCAGTTTGGCATAGTTTATGGAGGTAAGCAGCTGCAACCTTTTGCATATTATATATTCTATATAGTATAGAAAAATTATGAAATTTAAAAATATCTCCCAGATATTACCTCTTCATCTCACAGATTTATTAAGTAGCCTTTTTTCAAAGGCTGACTTTTTCTCCCCCTTTTGGCTAGGCCATTTCACTACAACTGACTATTCCTTAATTTCAACAGCAAACTTCAAGAAATATCAAAGAAAGAATCAGAAAATAGTCTTACTTTAGCTCTTCTCATAGCTCAAACATAAAGATGTTAGTGTGGGGAAAAAACGCTTTGAAGTTTATATTGGACTGTGTGGGTGTTCATTGAAATAGATTCCCTACAAGTTTTCCAACCCAAATGGCATCATTTATTTACTGATATTATAACAGATCTGAAGTCCTAAACTGTCATCCAACTCTACATCTTAAAACCTGTATGATACTGGAGAAGTCATTTATCCTCACTGTCACAGTATCTTATCTCTTAAATGGAGCCAATAACCTGCATCTCAGTTATTAAGAGCAATTAAACCTAATGTATCTAAAAGTATAAACTATAATAAAAGGTATGAAAGAAAAGTAATGTTAAACCCTTATAATCTCTTGCCAAGACAAGTTGGTCTTTCTGCCTCTAGTCTTGTCCTTGTCCATAAAAAACTCACATCTGATTAGTATTGCCTCACCTGGAACCCTTAGTGGCTCATGACCAATCTTCTTAGCAGGGCATTCAAGGCTGATGCGATCCCTCCCTGCTTCTCTAGCTCTAATTTCAACTTCCTTTCTTTTCTTGTCCTCCAGTTGTACATACTCACCTATATAACCTTTGCTTCTGCTTTTCCTCCATCCCTTTATCCCTCTAATTAACACACATACTTCAAGAATCTACGAAAGGCTTCTTCTGTGACATTATTTTGTCCCCATTCCTACTCCCAGTCATATAAAACTGACTGTTCTTCCTTGGTGTCCCTACTACACAGTGGACATACTTCTATTTCTGAGGGACAGCTGAGAGACATTTGGTTTTTCTTTCATTCCTAGTACCTAGCATTGTGTCTCATAGGTAGCAGTCACTCAGAAAATGTGCTGATTTTGCATGCATATACAACATTTAAGATTTACAACTTCAGATTTGTCTTTTTATTTTTTTTATTTTATTTTATTTTATTTTTATTTTTTTATTGACTTTGTAATAATATTACATTAAAAATATATATGTGAGGTCCCATTCAACCCCACCCCCCCACCCCCCCTCTCCCCCCCCAACAACACTCGTTCCCATCATCATGACACATCTATTGGATTTGGTAAGTACATCTTTGGGCACCTCTGCACCTCATAGACAATGGTTCACATCATGGCCCATACTCTCCTCCATTCCATCCAGTGGGCCCTGTGAGGATTTACAATGTCCGGTGATTACCTCTGAAGCACCATCCAGGGCAGCTCCATGTCCCAAAGACGCCTCCACCTCTCATCTCTTCCTGCCTTTCCCCATACCCATCGTCCACCATGTCCACTTTTCCCAATCCAATGCCACCTCTTCTATGTGGACATTGGATTGGTTGTGTCCATTGCACCTCTATGTCAAGAGGAGGCTCAGATTCCACATGGATGCTGGATGCAATCCTCCCATTTTCAGTTGTAATCACTCTAGGCTCCATGGTGTGGTGGTTGTCCTTCTTCAACTCCATCTTAGCTGAGTGTGGTAAGTCCAATAGATCAGATTGTAGGTGCTGGAGTCTGTTGAGGCTCAGGACCTGGCTATCACATTGTCAGTCCAGAGATTCATGATTTGTCTTTTTAAAGACTACTACTGTCCCTGGAAGAACTCCTTTCATTGAGAAGTCAGAGAACTGACTGAATTACTTTTAACTTCTTACCTAATATGCACAGTTGTGTTCACTTAATTTTTTTATAGTCTGTGCCCTTGAAATAGGCATGAGTTATTTTCAAATAAATAACTATGTAAAGAACAAGTCACATTTAGGTAAAACCAGAAATATAGGGAGCAGATGTGGCTCAAACAGTTGAGTGCTTGCCTCCCATACGGGAGGTTCTGGGTTTGATTCCCTGTGCCTCCTGAAAAGTACAAAAACAGCAAGCAAAAATAAAGGTTAAAATCAACTCAGGGAAGTCCACGTAGCTCAGTGGTTGAGCACCAGCTTCCCATATACAAAATCCTGGGTTCAGTCTCTGGCCCCTGGTACCTTAAAAAGCAGCAACAACAAAAATACCATAAATATAAAAAATATTGGTAATTTTCACTATTGATGTTATGGAATATCTAAAATAATGTGTGGTATATAGTAAGTTTAAGGTAATGAATTTCAATGCATGACTATTTATTGCAGCCTTCCACCTTCTTGTAAATATTTGTATCTAGATTCTAGAGTATAGGGCCCAGGAATTTGAGGATCTTATATGTGGATAATAACTCTGTGCTGACTCAGTGAACCTAGAATAAACCTAATTCATTAATACAGTGTTTCTGACTTGACAGAATCTTTGAGGACTAGATCAGGATAGTTAACTTGTTTATTTAACAAGGTAAATTTTTTTCAATAAACGAGTTCATTCAAATGTTCTGCTATTGTCGATAATGAAACAGCCTTTATTAGAGGCAAATACCAGACAGAGAAAACGTAATTTACTTTCATAAAGGTTAATGAAGGTTTGTGGAGAAAGAACAAAAATGAGCCAAAGAAAAGAAAAGAGTCACTATGCAAATTTCACTTTCTGGACAACTTTATGATAATGCTATTGATATTTATGTGAGCTGTCAATTTACTGCTTTTCTTGTTTTTTCTTCTCTTTTTAAAATTAGGAAAACATAGAAAAACTGGAAGGGATGTGGCTATTAAAGTAATCGATAAAATGAGATTCCCCACAAAACAGGAGAGTCAACTCCGTAATGAAGTGGCTATTTTACAGGTAAAAAAAAAACTTCTTTGTATTGGTTTTAATTTTTGGTTTTTGAGTTTTTAAATGAGTCTATTTAGTGTGCTGTTAAGAATAAGATTTGTTGTTTTGTTTTGTTCTCAGTAGAAGGCTAGTAAGCATCTGAATTGACTTCTTAAATCTTAAAAAAAAAAAAAAGTAAAAATTAGATCACTCCAGGAATTCAAAATATCTTGATACTTCTTCCACATTTCAATAGAAAGACATTGTTGTTCCCAACCTGACTTTCACAGATAATCTGCTGTATTATTATAGGGAATATAAAAATACTGTAGAAATAAACACTGCTTTAAAATTGTTTATATTTTAATAGTAAATTTTTATTACCTTGTTAATTTAAACTCTAAATATTTAATTTTGTTGTGGTTCAGTTTATTAAGATTGATTTTAAAGATACATAGGCAGTGACCTAAATCCCATAAAATGATGTTAATGTGTTTTTATTCTCATCTGATAATTTCACCTCTTTGGGGGTTCCTTAGAAGACTAAAGGGAGTGGGGTATATGGGAACCTCTTACATTTTTTTAATATAACATTTTGTTTGATCTATGTATCTTTAAAAAAAATAAATACTATAGAAAAAAAGTAGAATTTAGCTCAATGATTGGATTTCATTTTTCTGAATAACATATATATTCATAATATGTACATATCTGTTAATTCATTGTGTAGCTTTTGTATAACATTTAAGATATCTGATGATGTAGTAGTTAATGCTATGAGAACCCAATTTGCTTGTGGGTGAAGTTTAAGAAGACACAGCCTACTAAACTTACACTTCCTTGGAAGAGAAGGTAAAAAACTTACAAACAAATAATAAACTTCACATTTATTTATTTATTTTTTTATATAATGAATTCTTTTTTTTTTTTTCTTTTAAGGTTTATGTATTTATTTAATTCCACCCCCACCCGCCCCCCGTTGTCTGTTCTCTGTGTCTTTTTGCTGCGTCTTGTTTCTTTGTCCACTTCTGTTGTCGTCAGCGGCACGGGAAGTGTGGGCAGCGCCATTCCTGGGCAGGCTGCATTTTTTTTCGCGCTGGGCGGCTCTCCTTACGGGGCGCACTCCTTGCGCGTGGGGCTCCTCTACGTGGGAGACACCCCTGCGTGGCGCGGCACTCCTTGTGCGCATCAGCACTGCGCATGGCCAGCTCCACAGGGGTCAAGGAGGCCCGGGGTTTGAACTGCAGACCTCCCATGTGGTAGACAGACGCCCTAACCACTGGGCCAAGTCCGTTTCCCAAACTTCACATTTATTACATTTTTGATCACTAGTAGTAACATTTGCCTCACTTCTTTTTCAGAGGAATGACATTCAAAAGATTGTGATGTACAAGGTAGCTGTGGTCACTTCGAGGCTGCTTCCTCCTCTAAAGCTGCCTTTAAATAGACTATTAATGGACTACAGACTCTGTATTAGGGTGTGAATATAGTATTTGAGATCTTTTTTCAAACCTAATTTTAGAATCTCATTTCCAGCCAATATGCAAAAAAAATTAAATATGTATTTCTAATGCTTAGTTTCTCCTTGATACTTTGATCACAGATATTACTCTGCATTTAATCTCTTTTACAAATGATGGCCACACGCCTCCCTTCTGTACCTGAAATAAACCAGACAGGCTTGTTTCTCGGGGCTGTTGCATTAATTGTTCCCTCTGCCTGCAATGCCCTCCCCACCCCTGTCCGTCATCTCCTTCAAGATTTTGCCCAAATGTCATTTCTTCAATGAGGCTTTCCCCATCCTTTTAACATTAAACCCATTCCCCCCACCCCTGCACTCCCTTACCCTAACTCTACTTTTTCATTTCTCCGTAGAACTTACCACCTTCTAGCTTATTAAGTAATTTTCTAGTTGATTTATTATCTACTTTCTCTCCTTACTAAAATTAATAGGCTCCATGATACCATCTATGGTCTTTGCTGGTTTTATTTACTATTGAATCTAGGCTACCTACATAGTACTTGGCACAAGACCAATGCTCAATTAATGTTTATTGAATAAATATACTTATGTAGAAAGATACCTGCAAAAATATTGTTAAATGGGAAAAAAGGACATGTGAAATGATTCTATTTTTGCAATTCTTTTAAAGCATTTAGTTTGTTCATTATGTATGTCTGTGTATGTTTATGTATAGAAAAGGATATATAATTGCATAAACTTTGTCAACATTGCCACATCTGGGGAGTATATTATGGGGCCGGGAAGAGTAGGATATTTTTAATTTTGTTTCATGGCATTCTATTTTGAGGTATTTTTTTAAAACAATAAATGTATTTTATAATTTAAAAAGTCTTAAAATGCCTTGCTGACATAGAGATATAGTAATGTAAACTATATCTTTTCCTGTTGCCTGAAATGGGTAGTACAGGAATGGGGAGTAAAGGTGTGGGACTCTCATGTCTACTCATGTAAATGAAACTCTCATGTGTAAATGGAACTCTCATGGCTACATGTGTAAATGGGATGTCTAGTTTGAACATGGTAGCATAAATTTAGCATTTTTCACCTTCACTTCTTAGAAATCAGATGAGTAATAAACAGAAAAGCATGTTCTATCTTTAATAAAAATAGAAGAGAGGTAAATCAGAGATCCATAAATTAGGTAGAAGTTTTTCCAAACACAGTGAAAACTGAGCAGATATACACACAGGAAGGGGCACCACAGTAGGAACTGTTTTTTATTGACTTGTGACCTTCAGCTGTGATATCCTTACTGGGCTTCTTCACCAAACAAATGAAAGCCAGGGGGGTTATGATCTGACAAGTTTAGTTCAAGGGAAGACCCAAACACAGTATACCAAATAACAGCATCAACATTTATAAAGGCAAACAGGACATATAAGCAGAAAGAGACAAGCACATTAGTAATCCGTGATATATCAGGTAGACAAAAATAATTAAGAACATAGGTCTAAACAACATAAGGTAGGTGTAACTGCTTTATATTGAATTCTATATCTTAAAAATAGAACAACATATATTCAACAATTTTCTTTGATTACAATGCAGTAAACTGGAAATAAATTACAAAATCAGAAAACAAAAAGCTTCCAGTACCTTGAAATGTTAAAAAATTATCTTTAATTCTTGAATCAAAGAGTAAAAATAAAAATTTCAGAATATAGGAAATCATGAAAATACTGTATATCACAACATTTGAGATATCACTCAGAGAAAATGTTGTAGCCTCAAATGTTAAGCAAGAGAGAATGAAAATAAATGAATTAAGAATCCAACTGAAGGGAAGCGGCTGTGGCTCAAATCAGTTGGGCTCCCGTCTACCATATGGGAGGTCCTGGGTTCACGTCCTGGGGCCTCTTTGTGAAGGCAGGCGCGCCCACAAGCAGGGCGCAGTACTGCCTGGCCTGCAAGTGTCAGGGAGCGCCAGAGTGCCGCCCGGCCCACAAGTGCCATGGAGAGCCAACTCAGCAAGATGATGCAACAAAAAGGGAGACAAGTAAAAAATAGAAGAGAGCGCAGCAAATAAACACAGAGAGCAGACAGCAAGCAAGCCGCAAGGGGGGGATGAAAAAAAAAAGAATCCGACTCAATAAATCAGAGAATGAACAATAAAAGAAAGCAGAAGGAGGGAATTAAAGATAAAAGTAGAAAGTAATATACTTAATACACAAAAAAACACAACTAGTAATAAATTCAAAAGCTAATTTTGGCAGGGAGGAAAACAATAAAATAAGTAATTAGCTAACCTAATTAATGTTCAAAAACATTAAGAAGAAAATATAAAATCTTCTTGGGAAGATACCACAAATATAGAAAAAAGAATATTAAGATACTACCTTGCTTAACTCTTATCAGGCAAATTTTAAAACTTGGAGAAATGGATGGTTTTTTAAGAAAATGAAATTTACCAAGATAGATTCTAGAAGAAAGAGAAAATTTAAACAAAGTTGTTCAGGTAGAAGAATAATATTATAGCACATTTCTGTTTTTGTATGTGCACATACAAAAGGAAGGTATTTTAAAAGGAAGGTAGGAGAAAAAACTTGAGGTAGACAACTACAGCATTGGAGATAGCCACACTTTAATTCCAGCTCTGATATTATGATATTGTGATATGCACAATATGATATGATATGTGATATGCAGATATGTGATATCTGATATGTTATGATATTGTGAATCTTGCACTGCTTGTTACCATTGTCATACTCCACCGGTGTGGTGTGTAGCCCTACTGATCTTTCATTTTCCTTTTGCTACCATAAAATGTAGTAATAAATAAAATACAGAGTTTTATTATGTTGCTTGGAACACCTTGTTATTAAATGGTTTTAAATGGATTAGTAAACAAGTATTTATTTTGTACTGGCTGTTCACTCATTTTGTAACGTTTATTTAAAAAAACACCTACCATGATTCAGACATTGGGCTAAGATGACTAAGACACAGTCTCTGCCATCAGCGAATGTATTATTGGGCTCTACAGAGTAAGATATATACCCACATAATTACAACACAATGAGATAAACATTGCTGAAAATATATAGTATTGTGAAAACTATTGCAGTAGTCTAGAAGCGAGATGATGGAGTTAAAATTAAGGCAGTTGCAGTAGAAATTGAGAGATGGTGGATTCAAAGAATATTTTGGGGATGGAGGTCAACATTGGGTAGAAGAAAAAAAGTTTACTCTTCATATAATTAGATACCCATTTTAATGAAAAAAAATAAAAAATATTAATAAGGAATAAAATACTTTAATCACTTAGGCCAACAGAACATATTTAACATTGAATAGGGAGAATGAAATCAGATTATTAAAGGTCTTGAAATCCAGGCAAAGAAATTTAGATTTATATTCAGGTATAAGAAGCCGTTTATTTTATTTTATTTTACTTATTTATGTTTATTTATTTATTTTGAGGTCCTGGGGCCAGGGATTGAACCTGGGGCCTTGTATGTGGGAAGCCAGCACTCAACCACTTAAGCCACATCAGCTCCCCATATAGCCATAGATCATTGAATTCTCTAAACAAAAGTAACATGACAAATTTGCTTTCGAGGAAAGTTTTTCTACTAGTAGAATATAAGATGGGTTGTTTTTTTAATAAGCAAAACAGCATCATATCTTTAGTGCTGAAGAAACATAGGATGATGCATGCTGAACCTAAGAAAAGGAAGACGAATCAAGTTATAATATAGTGAGACTAGGTGGCATACTTGGCCCAGTGGTTAGGGTGTCTGTCTACCACATGGGGGGTCCACGATTCAAACCCCGGGCCTCCTTGACCCGTGTGGAGCTGGCCCATGTGCAGTGCTGATGCGCGCAAGGAGTGCCCTGCCACACAGGGTTGTCCCCGCATAAGGGAGCCCCACGCGCAAGGAGTGTGCCCCATAAGGAGAGCCGCCCAGTGCGAAAGAAAGTGCAGCCTACCCGGGAATGGTGCCACACACACGGAGAACTGATACAACAAGTTGACGCAACAAAAAGTAACAGATTTCCGTGCCGCTGACAACATCAGAAGGGACAAAGAAGACGCAGCAAATAGACACAGAAAACAGACAAATGGGGTGGGGGTGGGGAGAGAAATAAATCTTTAAAAAATAATAATATAGTGAGACTCGAGACTTAGATCCATAACTACCTTAAAGCAAAACCAATTCTTGGGAAAAAACCTTTGCAAACACAGCCCCAAAGAGTCAAAGGTCTCTGTAATTGGTTTAAAATTGATTGAAAATTGGTGTCTATTCAAGGCCAACTGTTTTCATGAAATTTTAGCAATATCAGAATAAAAAGGAGAAAGAAGGAAAAAAGCCGTGGAAAGAGCAATTATATAATCAAACTGGGAAGACATTGTTTTCCCTTAGTGCGTCCACTCTCCCGTATACAACTTGAAAAATCAGAATCTATAACCTTTTATATTGATTATAACTTTTTTTGCTTTTATTATTTTTCTAAGCTGTTTTTCTATTTCATGTATTCCATACAATCAATTTTAGAGCATTTTTAGACATTTGCATAGTAAAACTTTCTCTTTTCAAGTTAATCATATAAATGTCTTACAACTCTTTTTAGAATTTGCACCACCCTGGGATTGTAAACCTGGAATGTATGTTTGAAACTCCAGAGAGGGTCTTTGTAGTAATGGAAAAGCTGCATGGAGATATGTTGGAAATGATTCTATCCAGTGAGAAAAGCCGACTTCCAGAACGAATTACTAAATTCATGGTCACACAGGTATTTTAACTATTTTTTGAAACTAGGAAATCATTAAAAACTAAGAGAATTAAAGTACTTTTACATATGGTATATGATGGGACTTGTTAACCTTAAGGAACAATTGATAACACTTTTACTGAAATCTTAATGAAATGTAATGGACTTTTAAATTATTACACCATTCAAGGAAGGAGTCAGATTATGGTTTAGCTTATGATTTTTCCAGGCATTGAAAAAAAATATTTTCTGCAATGACAGATACTTGTTGCTTTGAGGAGTCTACATTTTAAGAATATTGTGCACTGTGATTTAAAACCAGAAAATGTGCTACTCGCATCAGCAGAGCCATTTCCTCAGGTGAGATATTCTCCAGAACTGTTTTGAGAATCACGTTAAATATCTGGCTGACATTAATCAAGTGCCCACATAATGAATGGCATTGGACTAACTGCTATAGGTTCAAAAATGCATACTGTTTTCCAGAAATAGTTTTTAGCCTGTAAAAGTTCCCATAGTCCTGTTTACATTTTCTAGTATTATTACCAGTGAGCATTAATACCCTCAATTATTTGAATTTAAATTTTATGCATTTTGCTTTTTATTGTCATGAAGCATTTTAGACTGAACCAGATCTCAAGGAATTACTTTTTGCATATTAACTCTCTCCATGGCTTGGGAATAAAAGCTGAGGGGTTGGGGGAGTGGGTTGGTATGTGGTGTGTTTGTGTGGTGTGTATTTGTGCTGGTAGCAGCCAGCCTTTGTTGACATTTGTGCTCAGGATGAATTCCCCATGAAATTAAACTAAGAGGTAACACTGAAATGGGAGATAGTCGAATTTGCTTGAAGTGAGCACCTACTCTTCCTCTTTAGAGCACTTTCAAACATTTTCACCAAAATCTATGTAAAATGTTTTCCATTACCACCAGCACTCACACAGGTATGACAATAATGTGTGTGTGTGTGTACTAGTTACATGCAATATACTCTGATATTTTTGTTCACTTGAATGTCCTTTTTTAAGAACTCTTGTTTGCTGAATTGATTTCTTATCCTACTTAATGGATCATGAACCAAAGTTTAAAACAACTGTCCTAAGGAATATATGCTGTTAGTGGTACCTATGACTTTTTCATCAATGTGATTGATAAATCCTCCAATCAGACTGTAACTCCATCTTCCTGACTCCCACTCCAATAATCCATGTGGTTCCCCAGGAACAAAGGAAAAATAATGTTATTCGCTTGATATTCTTTTTTTTGCTGAAGTGCTAGCCATGGCCATGCTTTATTCAGCTACCAAACTGCCAAGTAATCTTTACCAAGATATTAGCTGACATCTGGCATTTACCCAAAGAGAGAGAGAGAGGAATTATATTTCTTTATGGTCAGTTCTGCAAGTAGCTAAATTAGAAATGACAAGAGCAAATATCCTTCAGGAAAACATATGTCAGGGTCCACATCCCAAAAGAAGCAAGCAAAATTTAATATACCTTCACCTCTTTATTTTCCACCCACAATTTATACAACTTACAGTCCAAAATCCCTTATCTCTTCATTTATCTTAATGCTTTTTCCATAGACATTTTGTGAGTCAGGGCATTTCCTCTGAAAAGTACTTGGCATTTGCTGGTTCAGTGAGGTTGCAGTCATTAATCACCAAAAGCTGAACCTGTGCTAGGAGACAGACAGCAAGATAATTGTTCCAAGCCCTGCCAAGCTCATCACACTTCCAGAACTCTCTTCTCCTCAGAGGAGGGTACGATAGAGACTGGCCACCTTCCAGTATAACTTTTTCAGATCTAAACATCTATCAGTAATCTGTTCCATAGTCCCAGAAAAGACTCTTAATTCCTTTGTGCAATCTCCAGCATTACTCATCTATTGTCCAGATTAATACTTATCCATAATACACCTCAATTCCATTTAACTTGCCAATTTAAAGTATACATGGAAAGAGATTCTAGTATTAAACAAAACAAAGGATACATTATTAAATATTGTAACATTTTTTATTAGGCAAGCTTTGAGTACCCTTATATGTCCAGGTACCATGAATATCAGAAACATATATTCCTGCTCACAGGTGATAGAAAAGTAATCTCCTTACAAATCAAATGATAAAAGATGAATTCCCTTTGTTTAATCAAAAGAAAACTTTAAACACTGTAGCATCAGTCTGGTGTTTGCCATTCTGGAAGCTTGAATTAAAGTATTTCTTTGAATAAGCACTAAGAAAGCTCTCATGCTGTGTTAGTAATGGGTCACCAGGTTATAAATATATCCTGCCTTTGGGGAAAAGGGTATTTTACAATTTCCCTATCTATAATCTCTTGACATTTATAATCAGAAATATATTTAGGGACAGTCAGGTATATTTTTATAGACTGAGATATAATTAATATCCTTTGATTTCTAGGTGAAGCTGTGTGACTTTGGTTTTGCACGTATCATTGGTGAAAAGTCATTCAGAAGATCTGTGGTAGGAACTCCAGCATATTTAGCACCTGAAGTTCTCAGGAGCAAAGGTTATAACCGTTCTTTGGATATGTGGTCAGTAGGAGTTATCGTCTATGTGAGTCTCAGTGGCACATTTCCTTTTAATGAAGATGAAGAAATAAATGACCAAATACAAAATGCTGCATTTATGTACCCACCAAATCCATGGAGGGAAATTTCTGGTGAAGGTAAAAAGTGTTTTGGCTTTGTGCCCTTTAGTCTGAAAAACCTCTTTGTATTCCCAAGTCTATCCTTAGACTTCTCTTTTAACTATCTCGTATTCATCTTCCAAATTCAACTAGTTACCAATTTTTTTTTATCATTCTTCCTTTTATAAGGTCTCCTCTATATCTTCTTTAGAATTCCCAGGCCCAATTAATGTAAGCCCTGATAACTTCTAAGCCCCAATTACCTCATTTTGAAACTATTAAAGTATCTTTTTAACTATCCTACTGTCTTTTATGGTCCTTTCCAGTTACCATTGCCAAATCCATCTTTAGGAAAACACTGCTTTCATCTTATTCTGCCCCTAAATATTTTGTCTTCGCTTTTATCACATTGTAGCTATAGGTCTCTCTAATTTGACCCAAGCTTACCTTCTGACCTTAACTCCCACTCCTCCCCTGTACAAACCTAGTCCTACACTCTTTTCCAAACTGCTCTCTGCTTTTTGCTTAGGTTTTTCCCCTGCCTCCAATTCCTCTTCCTCTCTTAAAATCCTTCCAGTCCTTCAAGGACCTCTTAATTTATGGCTCTTTTATGAAGTCTTCCCTGACTACCCTTCCTCAAAACTGTATGAAATCTACCTATACCAATAATTGGGCATTTTTTTCATATGTATTCTATCCACAATTTTCTTCACAACTAGATTGTAAACTTCTTGAATGAAGACCTATTGCTAGAATGAGTTTTGTATTCAATAAACACTCTCCAGTTTATCTCCATCTCTTTTATGGTCCTTTGCTGGGAGGCTCCATACATTTGTTTTTCTTGCCTGTTGAATGCTTTTGAATTTGTAACCCCTGGTTCTATACCTTTCAAGAATGATGGGATTCACCCTCTTTAGTTTAGTGATTCTAATAGGAAGAGTATACCACTTAAAACATTATTTAATATTCCATCCGAATTTAATAGCACCATTGCTAGGGAATACCCCCGTCTGGGTTTAGCCAACCTTTGGAATAGGGAGATCTTTTTTGTTTTTCAAAAAGTACCAAGCCTAATAGTAGGTCTTGATTAACAGTCCATTAAACTGGAAAAAGTTGGAGGAACATTATGTAAAGACAGTTGACTCGCTTGGTAATAAACAGAGCTGATTGGAGAAGTACATATGCAGGGTTCTTCGATGCTTTTGGAGCAGAGTGGTCTGTAGACCTCTTCTATCAGAACACTTGGGCGAGTTTATTTTAAAAATTCAGATTCAGCAGTTGGAACTCAGAAATGTGCATTTTTAAATAAACACCTCAAATGATACTGATGCACATGGTAGACCTATGTTTAAGGAACAATGGATAAGAGTTTGAAGTATTAGAAACACAGAGAAATTCATAACTAAGGTGCTTATGGAAAATCTTTCCTAGTTTGTTGGTAAATAGAAGAGAAATAGGATTAGTATGGAATAAGTTATTTGAATCATCCCTGAGTCTAGGCCTTAGAGAGGTATTAGTATTTCAAATATATCATTATATAGAGCTTTAGTTAGTAGGTAGTTATTTGATTGCCTTTGTTTTGCAGTTGATCCATTTCTCCAAATAATTAGATAAAGTATATATGCCAAGGTCTCACCCTATATACCAAGAAACCCTGACGCTATTTGTTAAAATCTGTTGAGTGAATTTTTGCTAATAAATTGTCATCTCAATCTAACCATATCTATAGAGATAAGGCAATGACTATGGCTGTTTTTCCACTCCAAGTCAGGGACTAGAGAGCAATATAATGTCACTGGAAGGGGGGAAAAGCAGTCTGTAATCAGAAAGTCTGTTTTATTCATCTTGAAAGAATACTTATTTAGCACTTAGGTGTAAGGCACTGTTCTAAGGCACATATGTTCAATTGACTTAGTCCTTTAACAACCTCATTTTATACATGAGGAACCGGACCAGCTAATAAGTGACAGAACCAGAATTCAACCCAGGCCATCTGTCTCTAGTGTCTGTGCTTTAATATGTGCTCTGTACTGCCTGCATCTTAAAAATGAAAATTTGACATGTCCACTGTGAATTCAGGAAACATTTCCAGATCACTAACATATTGACTTGAAGGGCACATTCTTGAGAAGCAAAAATTTTTAACATTAGATTGGCCTGATTGAACTGCTTTTCCAGTAGAGACACAGATTGGGGGTGGGATGGAGGGTTCCTCATATATCCAAATTCATGTAACTGATTTTATCTTTTCCCTTAGCAATTGATTTAATTAACAACCTACTTCAAGTGAAGATGAGAAAGCGTTACAGTGTTGACAAATCTCTTAGTCATCCCTGGCTACAGGTAAGAAAGGGTATATATCTCTTTAGCAAGTTCTCATTTGAGCACTTTGGTGTGATTTAATTACCTAAAATGAAACCACTTTAAGATAATAGATTCTACACATTTCTTAGGGGAAAAAAATGTTATCTTCAGTGATTAATTATACTATGGTTGTACCTCTGGAAGTTTTAAACTATACCATTCAAGTGAGGTACTGATAGGCAATTAAAACTTGCATGAACTGAAAGCAATGGTGTAGCTTTTTAAAAGGTTTTTTTTTTTTAATTAGAAATGTTATAGGTTTGCAGAAAATAGTTTCCATATACTCTTCCCCTAACACATGTTAATTGTCCCTATTATTATTATAACACTTTGAATTAGTGTGGTAGCTTTGTTAGAATTGGTGAAAGAATATTATTATAATTATACTATTAACTAATAGTTCATAGTTTACATTAGGGTTCATTTTTTGTGTTGTACAGTCCTATAGTCTTAAAAAATTTTATTTTAGTAACATGTATATACCCTAAAATTTCCCCTTTTAACCATACTCTAATATATAGGTCAGTGGCATTCATCACATTCTTAACATTATAAATGCTACCATCCATTACCAAAACTTTTCCATCATCCCAAACTGAAACTGTATACCTCTTAAGCATTAACTCCCGTTCCCTTTCTCCACCCTGGCCCCTGGTAACCTGTATTCTAGTTTCAGACACTATTTGCTTACTCTTAATTATTTCCTATCAGTGAGAATCATACAAGATTTTTTCTTTTGTGTCTGACTTATTTCAGTCAGTGTGACATCTTCAGGGTTAATCCATGTTGTCACATGTGTCAGAACTTTGTTTTTATAGCTGAATAAGTCATTTATGTATTCAGCTTTTGATCTGATGATGGGCACTGGGGTTGCTTGCACCTTTTGACATTGGTGAATAATGCCAGTATGAACACTGGTGTGCAAATACCTGCTTTCAGTTCTTTTGGATATATATACCTAGAAGTGGGATTACCAGGTCATGTGATAATTCTATACTTAATGTTCTGAAGAACCACCAAACTGTTTTCCACAGCAGCTCACCTTTTATATTCCCACTAAAAATAAACATGTTTTTCCAAATCTTCTCCAACACTTATTTTCTATTTTTTTAATAGTAGCCATTTGAGTGGGTGTGAAATGGTATTTCATTGTGGTCATGATTTGCATTTCCCTAATGGTGAATGATCTTGGGGCATCTTTTCGTGTGCTTATTGGCCATTCGTATATCTTCTTTTGAAGAAATGTCTGTTTAAGTCTTTTGCCCATTTCTTAATTGGGTTGTTTGTCTTTTTGTTGTTCATCTTTTTTACTTTTATGATGCAACCATTCTGTAGATTGTCTTTTTACTTTCATGATGAACTCCTTTGATGCACAAAAGTTTTTAATTTTGATGAGGTGATATTTATCTGTTCTTTTCTTTCTTGTGCTTTGGATATAAAGTCTAAGAAACCAGTGCCTAACACAAGGTCAAGATACTTCCCTGTGTTTTCTTCTAGGAGTGTTACTGTTTTGGTTCTTATATTTAGGTCTTTGATCCTCATTTTCAGTTAATTTTGTATATGGTGTGAAGTAGGGGTACACCTTCTTTTTTTTTTTTTTTTCATTTTTTAAAAAACATTACATTAAAAAAATATGAGGTCCCCCTTCACCCCCACCGCCCCCACTGCAACACTCTCCCCCATCATCATGACACATCCATTGCATTTGGTGAGTACATCTCTGGGCATTGCTGCATCTCATGGTCAGTGGTCCACATCATAGCCCATACTCTCCCACGTTCCATCCAGTGGGCCATGGGAGGATCTACAATGTCCGGTAATTGTCCCTACAGGACCACCCAGGACAACTCCAAGTCCCAGAAATGCCTCTACATGCGGCTGGGGCGGCTTGCACCCCGACGCTGACGGGGGGGTTTGGAGGGGTCAGCTGGCTGCAAAGGCATCTGAGGCTGCGGCAGACAGCCTCAGAGGGGCTCTCAGGCGTGGAGGACGCGCGGTGAGGGGAGAAAGAATGCCGCGGAGACCAGGTCTGGTACGCAAGTCCGGTTTATTGCGGAAGGGGACATAGCTTTATAGGGTTAGGGACTGCGTGGAGGGATTTGATAGGTGCGGGCGGGTACTGCTTCCTGATAGGTGATTGTAAGTGGTTGCTAGGCAGAGGGCTGGCGGAGAGGTTTGGAATAGGGGAGGGGAAAGGGGGAGTGAGAGCTGGCCGGATGTTGGGCTAGGCGGGAGATAAAAAGGGGGAGGGCAGCACCGGCCAGCCGTTAGCAGCAAAGGCCTAGTCAGGCGTGGTCACCTTATCTAGGCCCAGTGGGCAGAGGCGGTATCACTTCTTGCCGCACCGTTTGCTACTGTGGCAAGCCGGGCGCCCTTCCTCCCACATCTACATCTCATCTCTTCCTCCCATTCCCTGCACCCAGCAGCCACCATGGCCACTTTTCCCACACCAATGCCATGTTGTCTCAATTACTAACCACAATAGTTCATGAATAGAATATCAGTAAGTCCACTTTAATCCTTACTGTATTCCTCTTTCCTGTGGACCTTGGATTGGTTGTGTCCATTCCACATCTGTGTCAAGAGGGGCCTTAGAATCCACATGGATACTGGATGCAATCCTCCTGCTTTCAGTTGTAGGCACTCTTAGCTCCATGGTGTGGTGGTTGACATTCTTCAACTCCATGTTAGCTGAGTGGGGTAAGTCCAATTAATTCTTTTTTTTAAAGACTTATTTATTTCTCTCCCCTTCCACCCCATTGTCTGCTCTGTGTGTTCCTCTGTGTCCGCTTGCATTCTTGTCATGCGGCACCAGAAAACTGTCACTTTTTTTGTTGTTGCATCATCTTGCTGCATCAGCTCTCTGTGTGTGCAGTGCCATTCCTGGGCAGGCTGCACTATTCTCATGCGGGGTGGCTCTCCTTGCAGGGCGCACTCCTTGCGCGCATCAGCACTGCGCATGGGCCAGCTCCACACAGGTCAGGAGGCCCTGGGTCTTGAACCCTGGACTCTCCACATGGTGTGCAGACGCTCTTATCAGTTGAGCCACAGCCACTTCCCCCTTCATTCTTTTTTCATATGTATATCCAGTTTTCCCAACTCCATTTTTTGAAGAGACAGTTCTTTCCGCATTGAGTAGGCTTGGCACCCTTGTCAAAAATCAGTTGGCTGTGGATGTGAAGGGTTATTTCTGAACTCTCAGTTCAATTTCATTGGTCTCTTTGTCTGTCCTTTATGCCAGTTCCATCAGAGAAGACTGTTGTAATTTCTATTGGTATTATATTGAATCTGTAAATTGCTTTGGGTAGAATTGACATCTTTACAATGTTTACTCTTCCAAGCCATGAACATAGAATGCCTTTGTGTTTATCTAGGTCTTATTTTTTAGCAGTTTTTTTTTATAGTTCTCTGTGTATAAGTCCTGTACATCCTTGGTTAAATTTATTCCTAGATTTATTTTCTTTATTTCCTCTTCAGATTGCTGATTACTAGTAAATAGAAACACTACTAATTTTTAAAAAATTTTTTGGAATACTAATGCTTTTGTATTTAGAAGTTCCCTTTAGAAATTAAGTTACTTTAAAGAATATGTAATATGTATTCCCAAATTTCATAACTAGGGAGACAATATTATAACAGCAACAAAACCTAGCATTATTTTATAATACACAAGACGATATGCATACTACCATGATTATGTATAGAATAGAGACAGGATTTTCTCAACACTTTGCAAAGAGCTATTTTAAACAATCAACATCAAGGAGAATATAAAGAGGAAGGCAGACTATTATCTGAGGAGGAAGACAGTGTGAGAGGTAGGTTTACTTTTCACTTTAAGTCTTCTTCACATCGGTTGATTTTTTGGTTTACCCTGTGTACTTATTACCTTTTTTTTTTTTTAAGATTTATTTATTTATTTCTCTCCCCTTCCCCCACCACCCCAATTGTCTGTTCTCTGTGTCTATTTGCTGCGTCATCTTTGTCCGCTTCTGTTGTTGTCAGCAGCACGGGAATCTGTGTTTCTTTTTGTTGCTGTTGTTGCATCATCTTGTTGTTTCAGCTCTCCGTGTGTGTGGCATCATTCCTGGGCAGGCTGCACTTTCTTTCACACTGGGTGGCTCTCCTTATGGGGCGCACTTCTCGCGCGTGGGACTCGCCTACACGGGGACACCCCTGCATGGCACGGCACTCCTTGCACGCATCAGCACTGCGCATGGGCCAGCTGCACACGGGTCAAGGAGGCCCGGGGTTTGAACCGTGGACCTCCCATGTGGTAGATGGATACCCTAACTGCTGGGCCAAGTCTGCCGCCTTATTACCTTTTTAATTTAGAAACTAAATAATTTTTTCATAGTTTTCTTTGGTTGTATTTTTGCCTGATATTAACATCTTATAACATAAACGTATTTCTTTTTCAAAGAAAAAGTTTTCGATATGCAATATTACCCATATTCATATTTTACATGAGGTTTTGCTATGTTACATTTTTTAGCTTTTCTTCTAGTAATATACAGAACATTAGACTTTCCCTTCCAATCAATATCATACCCATATATTAACACTTGTAGTTACAAACACTATGATGTGCTTACACCATTTCCATTCATTTCCAGAGATTCACGAACAATCTTTTTACCAATTCTGCACAAACTAAACTTCAGCTTTCCATTCTCTATCTCTCATTCTATTTTCTGGTGACCTGGGTTCTAGTTATTAATTCCATGAATTTATACAATATTTAATTCACAGGGAAGTGGTTTTGGCCCAACGAATAGGGTGTCTGCCTACCACATGGGAGGTACAGGGTTCAAGGCCAGGGCCTCCTGACCCGTGTGGTGAGCTAGCCCACGCACAGTGCTGATGTATGCAAAGAGTGCTGTGCCACGCAGGGGTGTCCCCGGCGTAGGGGAGCCCCACGCACAAGGAGTGCGCCCCCTAAGGAGAGCCGCCTAGCGCAAAAAAAGTGCAGCCTGCCCAGGAATGGAGCCGCACACACGGAGAGCTGACACAGCAAGATGGAACAACAAAACAAGACACAGATTCTGAGTGCCGCTGACAAGAATACAAGTGGGCACAGAAGAACACACAGCGAATGGACACAGAAGGCAAAGGGAATAAATAAAAAAATAAATCTTAAAAAAAAAATTTAGTTCATAATGTAGTCAACAGGATTTATCCTTTTGGTTGGCTTACTTCACTGAACATGATGTCCTCCAGGTTCATCCATTTTATTATGTTTCACAACTTCATTTCTTCTTACAGCTGAATAGTGTTCCATTGTATGTATAAAACACAATTTGTTTATCCACAAAAAATTACAGGCTAATAGCCCTTATGAATACACACACTAGTATTGTGTTGAGGAATATACATCTATATTCATAAGGGATATTGATTTGCAATTTTTATTTCTGGTGGTATCTTTATCTGGCTTCGGTATTAGGGAGATGTTGACCTCACAGAATGTGGTTCTCTTTTAATTTATCCTGTTTTAGATTTGTTGAGTTTCTTACATGTGCGTGGTCATGTCTTTCTTTAAATTTGGGAAGATTTCTGCCATTTTCCTTTGAATATTCCTTCTGCCCCTTTCTCTTTCTTTTCCTGGAACTCCCATAGTATGTGTATTTGTATGCTTGGTGGTGTCCCACAGGTCTCTTAGCCTCTACTCAATTTTTTAAATTCTTTTTCTCCCTGTTCCTCAACCTGGGTCATTTCAAATGTCTTCTCTTCAAATTCACTGCTGCTTTTTTCTGCCAGCTCCAGTCTGCTGTTGAAATCCTCTAGGGAATTTTTCCTTTCAGTTATTGTGGCCTTCAGTTCCAGATACTGGAATCTATTGACATTCTCGTATTGTTTTAGTTTTCCTGATATCGTATTGTTTTCCTTGCTTTTCTTGATTGAAGATGATTTTTTAAAAATCTTTGTCTGGTATGTCCAAAGTTTAGTCTTTTTGATTTATGTTTTTGGAGTTTTTATCTTGTTCCTCAGATGGGTCATCATTTCTTCTATTGGTCTTGTAATCTTTTGTTGCACGGTATGAATTTTAATATTTTAATGTTTTAACTCTGATATTTAGTCCATGAGCTGTCCATTCCTTTTAAGTTTGTATCCAGCTAGTGATATAACAGTGATTTCCTTGAGTACCAGGCGCTAACAAGAACAAACAAACCAAAGCAAAAAAACACCTTAGACTTTGCAAATTGTCTCTTTTTTGGTTGGTGCTCTTCTTCAGAGTGTAGCCCTCCTGTCAAGATCAGTCCGAGGCAAAAGTGACACTCAGTAGAACACAGTGGACCCTATTGTAGATGATGGACTCTAGTTAATACAAGTGTAAGAATGTTCTTTCATAAATTACAACAAATGTATGATGCTAATACAAAGTGGTAATAACAGGGTAGTATGTGGGAAATATATATATATATATAATGTAAATAATGGATGATAGAACTATTTTAATAATTCATCAATTGTAGCAAAGGTAATTGCTGTTTAAAAAAAAAATAGTACAATTATAAAAGAAAGTGCTATTTTGTAAAACAAATGTTCCACACCAGTGCAAGGTGTTGTTGATAGGTTGGTGTACAGGAATCCTGTATTTTATTCATGATTGTTTGGTAAACTCATAACTTCTCTAATAAAAATGTAAAAGGTCCTCTACATCTTTTCTGAGACTGTCTTGTCTTAGGCTTGTCCTCACTCTTGGACTTAGGATTTCCCCCATTCATAGGAATTCAAATGGTCCCTCATACACCCTATAAAATAGACTTCCTACCTCCCATGTGCTCTATTGCATGTCTTAAAGCAGGTAATCCTTTGCCCTGGATCACTTTAACTTATTTTTTACACTGCTTTAGCTGTCTGCAAGCTGCTTCTACCTGCAGGATAAGTTCTGGGAGGGTTATCCAAACAAAGACAGGTTTCCTGGTTCAGTGTTTCAGGCTGCCACCCAATAAATCGACACCGACATACAGGCACACCAGGATGCACATAGGGGTTGCTTTGCTTCCTTCGGAACAGGGCCAGAGACCCACAATGGGAGCACAGGCTGGCTTCCTACGCCATCAGGGAGAGAGTCAGGGAGAGGCTAGTAAGAACTCCATGAGTACCTTCTACCATTTTTAAAGGTGCATTTTCTTGTTTCAGCACCCTGCTCAATTATTGCAACCCTTGAACTATTTTCCAGAGTTTTCTGGAAGATGACTTTGCTAGTTTTTACTAGTTGTTTAAAGATTCTTTGGGGAAAGCCATCCTGAAGTGTCTTACACTGCCATCTTGGTTGACCAGAAGTTAAGGCAACTGATATAGCATTTTAGAGGGGCCTATGTGCTCATTTCACATTATTTTGTTAGATATATTTGACTTTTAAAATGTCCACGAAAAGGTTCATATTTGCGCTGAAAAAATCAGAACCACAATTTAAAACATATTTGGCTAATTTCCTCCAAAAAGTTAATTGCACAGATGTCAAGAGATTCCCTTCAAATTTCAGAGTAAGGAGAGAAGCTTGATAACTATTTTAAAGGGAGTGAGGGGTAGAATTAACTTCAAAACAAATATTGTCATAGTTATTCTCAGTGTTTATCAAATTATCCTGATAGTGGATTTCAAGAACTTTCCCCTATTTTGAGGAGTAAGGTTTAGTCCTCTCACAGGATAGAATAAAATGTTTTATTGGTTATCAGCCATATCAGAAGCCTGAGGCAAATTTTTTTAATTTCAGAAACTAGTTTCTTCATTAGAGACTCTGAATTTGTAAAAGTATCTTCAGTGTTGCAAATGGAACTCCTTATTTAACAATTACTCATGAGTAGGGGTTCTCAGTTATTTGACTAGGCTGCTAAGCAAAGAAAAAGGTTGACAGTATTTTATGTTTCTTTTATGGTTCATAATCACTTCATTTTTTTTCCTAGGATTATCAGACATGGCTTGATCTTAGAGAATTTGAAACTCGCATTGGAGAACGTTACATTACACATGAAAGTGATGATGCCCGCTGGGAAATACATGCATACACACACAACCTTGTATACCCAAAGCACTTCATTATGGCTCCCAATCCAGATGATATGGAAGAAGATCCTTAATTATCAGTGAGCTAATTTAAAAAAGGATTTCATTTTATGAACTGATACTGTATTGTACAGCTATTCTTTGTAGATTATCATTTGCAAGGATGCAAACACATGAGGAAATATATAAAGGATCAGTGATACCAGTACTGTGTGTAGTTCATGATTAGTAGGTAAAGGAAGGGAAACTGAGTAATAAAAACACATGGTAGAATCAGGGTGAAGCTTTTCATAAATTTTGGTAGAATAAGCAATAACCTGTATTTGTATTTTTTCCTAATCCTTCACTTTTGTACAATAAGGGCACTTAATTTATCTTCCCTTTCCTGTTCTTACATAATTAACCCAAAAAAAAAAGGTTCAAGCTAGAGTCCAGGTATTGATAGCTTGATCAGATCATACAAAAGTTGTAGGGTTGATTGCTAACCAGGTTTGCACTGAGCGGCTATAGCAAATGATTTACCATAATATAAAAGCTTTAAGCATTTGTTTAACTGACCATAGAGGCATAAAGGAGTTTTTCCTAGCTGCTTACAAAAGGAGTACTGGACTGTTTTACCTTTCTTTTTTCTTTAGGTGAATCAATACTCCAAAACAGTGATTCCTAACAGGTTTGGAGATGCAACTTTAAATATACTCCCTAAAACATCAAAACTAAGTCGTCTCCTTTTGTGAACATGTTGCAACATCCTTTAAGAAAAATTGGGACAACTGATGTTAAAAAACTAGGATTAGAAACTGCTGCTTTAAGTGCTGAGTTATTATGTATGTCTTTTCATAGTTCATCTTTGCTGTTAAATTCTCATGTTCCCACAGAAACCTCTATGATGCCACAGTTGTATTCCAACATTCAGTAGGTGCAAATGTGATGTTTAATTACACAGTTTAACTTCACACAAGTTTAATTTGGGGGAGAAAATTAAATAGATACTAAAAATAAAGCTAGCACAGGGTAACCTAGTGCTACAAGCAATCAGGTATCCTTATTGTCTTCCCTTAATCTATTGGAGGGCTTTATAGATACTGGAATATTTTAAAATCAATTATTTTAAGCAGTCTTTGGTGGGGTGGCATTGGTGAAGCATGAAACAGTTTGTAATGGGCTCTGTTATCAGCAGACCAAATAAAAGAATGAAAGAATCTTTCTTTTTACATTTCAGCTCCAGCAGTCAGGTAATGGGTTTTTTTTTCCTTCTCAGATATATTACTCAATTTAAGAGTTGAGACTTTTTTTATAGCTTTCAGAATGGTTTACCAATAGTTTTCTCCCAAAAAAAGCTTTAAGACCCAGCACCATCCACTTCTATTTGTTTCCCTAGTAATCATTGTAAACCTTTTTTTTTTTTAACTCCAAGCAGTATAATGTAAAGACCAAGAAATCTGGAATCTGAAAATCTGGGTTTAATTCTTGGCTCTATTATTTATTAGCTATGTGGCCTGGGTAGAGGACAGTCTTCTCTGAGCCTCAAGTTCCTCAGTCTATAAGTGAAAATAATTCTTGCCTCTACCTTCTTCACAGTGTAATTGCAAAGACAAGTAGGAACATAATCAACAAACTATCACTACCCACAAATTTGAGGTAGCAAAGGAAAAGATTGTTCTGGTATATGAACACAATTAAGTTGGAAAGACCCCTGCAGCTACCCTCTAATATAAGACTAAAAATATCCCTAAGAGAATAATAGCAAACACTTTTGCTGTGCTCCTTTGTTCTAAGCCCTTTATATGTTTTAACTCATTTACCCTTACAACCATGAGGTAAGTGCACTATGAATCCCATTTTACAGATAAAGAAATTGAGGCACAGGGAGATTAAGTAACTACTTGCCAAAGGTCATTGAAGTTAGGAGGTAGATTTGAATCCAGGCAGTATGGCTCCAGAGTCCATCTTAACCCTCTGAATTACTATGCTATTCTTGCTGTACTGCTATATCTCCAGAACACATTTCACAGTATCTTAACAAAATAATTCATTCTTGTATAGTAATTCTAAAAGTTAAACCAAACTAATTTTGAAAAGCAATTTAGAAATGTATTTTCCCATGTGATAGAGGATAATTTCCCCAGTTACTTTTTTTATTATCAACAAGCACAAAGTGGAGTAATTCTGGGCCACTAAGCACCCTACTGTGCTTTTACTGCATAGGGTGAAAATTAACTGGAATGACATTTGTTTGCTTATTTGTATAATCAAACTTCACAAGCCATGAATTTAATTGCACTCTTTTTTGTTGTTGTTGAATGCCTAAAAATTTTTAAAATATTTGTAAAGTCACTGTCAAATAATTTAGAGTAATTACTCCAGATACTGTATAACCTGCATAACCTTTTTTGTTTTGAAGTCAAGTTGTATTTGTATAAGAAATATTTGTTTGATAGAAACATTTGATAATGTACAAAGTAGTCTAAAATGACACTGTTTAGTACATTTTTATATTTTTTGTTACATCCTACTTTTTGTAAATATGCTCCAGGAAGCTTGATAATAAAATGTATTTCTATACTACCATTTACTTTTCCATGTGAAAACCTGAGCCTGTCTCTTGTAGAGGTATCCAAAGAAAGTTTTATTTGGTTGTGTTATTTTCCCAGGCCTTGGTAACAGAATTATTTTGGAAATAGTATTTGTAAATGAGATTAATGCTATATTTAAGTGAGTTTTTTTCTAATCCACCTAAAAAAAAATGCAGTATTATAATTTTATACTAAATTTGAGATAATTATCTGGAGGTTTCATTTCTTGGAATGAAAGTTAGGAATAAGTTTTTCAGAAACTACCACTAAAAATTCACCTATATGTACCTGCACAGTGTATGCACCATGCTCACGAAGGTGGCTTTCCCAGGGTGAGGCCAAGTCATTGCACTGGGGATCTGCTGACCCCTGCGGGTTCCCCACATGGGGGAAATTCGACTGTGTAATTTGTGTTGGTAGGGGATTGCATCCACACTTTCCCCCCAACAGTTTTTTTCAAAATAATAAAATAAAATTCAAGTATAGCAACAGCCAGAAGACTTAGGAAAATTGAATACCTAATACCAGAGTAAACGTTCCAGTTTTTAAGATTTAAGGCATTCTACTTTTTAACCCTTAATTATAAAAACGATTATATATTTTGGAGTGGGCAACTTCGGGCATTGTCATCTTTCAAAAATTCTTCCAGTCACATCTTTGAAAAGTTAAATATGGAAATATTAACAGAATAAAAGTGGCTGAGGGAGAGTGGATGTGGCTCAAGTGGTTGAGTGCTTGCTTCCCACATGGAAGGTCCTGGGTTCAGTCACTAGTACCTCCTAAAAAAAACCAAGCAAACCAAAAAACCAATCAGGGGAGCCAATGTGGCTCAGTAGTTGAGTGCCAGCTCCTCATATATGAGGTCCAACCCAGTCCCAGTACCTCAAAAAAAGAGTGGCTGAGTATATACCAAAGCTTGGCAGCATCAGAAAAATAAATCTCCCTGAGTTTATAGTGAGAAACAATGTTTTCAGGCAAGCAGAGGCAAGCAACAAAAAGCACTAGTTCATCACACTGCCAGTGAACTTCCTATATATAATTAAGCCCTTTTGTTCAAGACATGACTAGTATTTTCTTTAACCTCCTTTGTAAATTTGTTCCTAGTATAAGAATTCCTCAAAAAGTTCCTGTTTCTGATATAAAATTTCTATTAATCAAAAAATGAGAAAATACAGACCTAATATTAAACATCTATCTGAATATAAGGGAGAATTTGCTCAAAGCAGAAAATTATTCATTATATAACCTACATTTACCTTTTTTTTTTAAGATTTATTTTTTCCCCCCACCTCATTGTTTTGCACTGTCTGCTTTCTTTGTCCATTTGCTCTGTGTTCTTCTGTGTCTGCTTATATTCTCACTAAGCAGCTCCAGGAACCGATCCTGGAACCTTCCAGAGTGGGGGAGAGATGATCATTCTCTTGTGTCACCTCAGCTTTCTGGTCTGCTGTGTCTCCTTTTGTTGTGTCATCTTGCTGTGCCAGCTCTCCACGTGGGCCAGCACTACTGCACAGGGCAGCGCTCTGCATGGGCCAGCTCAACACACAGGCCAGCTTGCCTTTACCAGAAGACCCTGGGCATCGAACACTGGACCTCCTATATGGCAGATGGGAGCCCAAGTGCTTGAGCCACATCTGCGTCCCTACATTTACTTTTTTTTTTTTTTTCAGATTTATTTTTATTTATCTCCTCTTCCCCTCCTCCGTTGTCTGCTCACTGTGTCCATTCACTGCATGTTCTTCTGAGTCTGCTTACATTCTTGTCAGTGGCATCAGGAATCTGCGTCTCTTTTTATTGCGTCATCTTGCTGCATCAGCTCTCCGTGCGTGTGGCACCATTCCTGGGCAGGCTGTGCTTTTTTCATGTGGGGCGGCTCTTCTTGCAGGGGCGCACTCCTTGCATATGGGGCTCCCCTACACGGAGGATACCCCTGCGTGGCACGGCACTCCTTGCGTACATCAGCACTGCGTGTGGGCCAGCTCACCACACAGGCCAGGAAGCCTTGAGTTTGAACCCTGGACCTCCTATGTGGTAAGCAGACACTCTATCAGTTGAGCCAAGTCTGCTTCCCCTTACATTACTCTTAACTTATATTTCAAGCACTTCAGGTTTACCGTTTTTACTGTGATTTTTATAATTAAAAATAAATTTTATCTTATTTTGTTTTTAATTATAAAATTCATACATGCATATAGTAAAAAAATTCTAACAGCACAGAAAAATATATTTAAAGAAAATAAATCACAACCTCTCAAACCAGTTTTCAGATTGGGAAATATAATAGTGATTAGATTTCTTAAGCATCTTTGCCTTATTTTTAAGTATGTACATAACAAAGAACAGATAGTGACCAGTTTACACTAGTAAGTTAGTTTCTATGAAATTACTGAAATGCTTATGCCCTATATAAGCATTTAAGTATAGCTTTTTTCCTTAGAAAATTTTGCACCATACTCTTTTCACTTACTAAATCTTAGAGATCTTCCCATGTCAGAACATATAGATTACCTCAATGTATAGCTATTATCAGTCCCCTGTGAATGGCCATTTAAAATGATTGTTTCCAGTTTTTATTAAATCAATGTTCATGTTTATTTTTTAAAAGAAAATAGAAATACAGCAATTAGCTTTATTAGTAAAAGGAAATTCAGTTTTACAATGTTATTTGTGTTATTTAATTGAGGACACATTTATACTAAAAGTCAGACACTGCCTTAAAATTTCTCAGGTTTTTAATTGTATAGCATGGGTTATTTTTATTAGCCATAAAGAGATAAATACATATTAACACTTGTTTTACGTGTCACGTACAAAATGTGTTTCCTTTATATAATAAATTTCTTCAAAAGACAGATTGGGTGGGGGGGGTGGTGGTAAATAAGTCCAAACTGAAATGTCACCTCCAAGCAAGTTCACCAAACCCAGCTATAGGTGATGGAGAGGGTTTTGATTGACATGAATTCACCTGCCTTTTACCACAAAGTCTTTCATGAGGCAGCAAGGCAAAGAAGTTAAATCTTTCACCCATCTTCTTAGGATTCATTAAAATATCATAGCTCTGAAGTAAATGTTCTCTCATAGATGCCTCATCTGAATTATCTAAAAGAACCTGAAAAAAAATTTGTTAGTCAAAATAAACAGAAGAAAGGAGTCCTAGTTATATGTAACAATAGACTATTAAATATTCTGTAAAGCAGGGCTAAAATGTGATTTCTTATCACATGCCACAGAAACATCTGGGGTGCTTGTTTACAATGTAGTTTCCTCTGACCCAACTTACTGAATTTGCTTTTAAAATAGATATCCCAGGTGGTTTTATCTATACTGAAGAGTTAAGTGTCCTCAGAAAAAGTTATAAAACCCATACCTGTAAAATAAAGCATCAAATTTTCTTAACAAACATGAATGTTACTTGAATTTCTACCTATGAAGATGTGTGAGACTTAACAGGCTGCTCCATGCCAGGGTATCTGTTACAATGAATCTTATACTACTGAAAAGACTGGAGCACCAAGGATCTGGTAGCCACAAAAGCATTAAGGCCAGGTAAATGTAACATTTACAATAATTTTTTAAAATACTATAAAGGGAAGTGGAAGTAGCTCAAGTAGTTGAGCAGCTGCTTCCCATATACAAGGTCCTGGGTTCGATCCCAAGTACCTTGTAAAAACAAAACAAACGGAAAAAAATACAACTCTTGTTGGGAAGCGGATGTAGCTCAGTGGTTGAGCGCCCACTTCCGATATACAAGGTCCTGAGTTCAATCTCTGACACTACCTTAAAAAAAAAATACTATGAAATTAGAATATTTAATGATAATGAAACAAAAAGTATTACCTTCAGCCGGACATCAATGCCCATATTTTTTAGAAACATTTGTTGTTTTATTGGCCCCAGAGAGGCCACTTTTCCCTGTGCCATTCTGCGCAAAAAACTGAAGTCCACATCAGCTGTTAGGTCTGCTGTTCCCGGGGCAATTAAGACATCATGAAGCTTGTGTCCACAAAAGCCCTAAAACATAAATAAATTAAGAGGTTTTGCCTTTCTGTGGTTGCCATTATCAAGATTAAGGAAATGCTACCATTTTAGCACATTATATGTGACAACTGTTAAAAAGGAAAATATGGCCTAAATCAGTAGATTTCAAAGTCTCAAAGCAGCAGCATCCATTCTTTAGATGAGATGCTATATGGAAAGTCCCATATAAAGTATAATGGTGGAATGCCTGAAGAGGATGTCCCTGACATAATTATTTAACATTTTTCTTTAATGCTATAGATGATGGAATTTGGGCAATCTCATTAATTCTACAGATGAGTCAGGGTTATGAGAACTTAGACAAGACAGTGTTTTACAAAGCATATCCATAGACCATGTACATTAGTCACCTGAAAATATGTTACCGGACCTAAGCCAGAACTAGTGAATCCAAATTCTAAAGGTGAGGTTGGGGAATCAGCATTTTTTTAAAACTCTCCAGATTATTCATAGAGATAGTTAGAAATTGAAAACCAAAGATCTAGGAAATGACTAATAGCATCTAGTTAAATGTATATCAGTTAAAGTGTACTGAAAATAGTTGATCATACTCAACAAAAATGTTGAGCAATGGCAAAAGAATACATCTGGAGAGGAAGTTGAAATAGAAAAACTTCAAATGACTACAATAACTAGTTAAGCCAATCTTAAATATGCAAAGAAGTACCCACCCACACCCCCAAAAAAACTGAAGTCAGGGTCGGGGGACAGGATAAGGAAGGACCAAGTATAAGAACTTGGAAAAAATCTTCTCATTTGTAATTATTCAGATGCTTTCTAGAATCTATGCAAACCTAGATTATCCAACCAAGGAACAATGTAGCCAATTCAGAAAATTCAAAGGAGAGCTAATTAAGACTAATCATAATATGAATTAACATTAGTTATAAAATAATATAATACAATGTTAGGTACTGTGGAAACCAAAGATAAGGTAAAAATCTTAAATGAGCCTAAAAATCTAATAACTGATAACTGCAGTTAAATCACACCAATTCTATTCTGATACATCATATTACTGAATTACTCATACTCTGAAGGTGTCTGTCTTCGTCCCGTCATGACCATAATCAGCAATCAGTGCAGCACCTCCGGTGAGTGCAATGCGTTGAGCAAGTTCCTGAATAATAACACCAGCGTCAGGACACACTTCCACATGATCCCTTGCTTCATCATGCTAGTAAAGAACAGTTGAAAACACAATCATAATACACCATTCAAAAGAGCCATTTCCTTAAGATTTTTTTCCTCACCTATATTTTCAGTTTTTCCTAAAGTGAGCATTTATTAATTACAATAAGAATAAATCCCTTTTCAATACGAATATGTTCTCTACACTCAACTTTTCACATGGTATCCTTTTTATTGTGCAGAACTTGTTTTTTTGGCACCATCCACTAAATTTACAAACATTTTAATCTTTGTTATAAAAAGGATATGTGCCTTCCCAGCCCCCCAAAAGTCCAAATGCATTATTTTATTTATGGTAGCATTACTTTCATATCATAATTCAGAGATATTATCTATTCAACTGGATTATAAGCATGGGAAAAGAGATTTATGTCTGTCTAGAACAGTGCCTGACAGTAGGCACTGAAAAAACAGTGCTGAGAGAATGAATGCTATAAATCCAATGTAATACAACAGACACTACTGAACAAGTAATCAAGTAGCCTTCTGTCAGGACAAAATAATGTCCTGAGGATATATCCTATATATCCAGGGACATCAGCTTATGGACTAATGCCAAGATGTTCAGCCAGTAACTAAGAGTCCACAGTAAGGGCTTATTAGCTTAAAAAGTAAAATGACAGTAAATATCAATACTTGTTAACCAGTATACATAAAATTTTGCTAATTCCTAAAATGATTAGTATTTTTTTCTTCATTATAAAATCATACATGAACTTTGGCTTCCTCATAACACTACTAAAAATGAAGTCTTGCCCTGACAACTCTGCCTGTGATGGCACAGGAAAAACAGGTATAGTCAGACAAATTTAGGGCTGAATCCCAACTCTTAAGTTAGCCAGCCTTTCTCAGTGTGTTTCCTCATCTGTATACTAGATTTGTTGTAAGGATTAAATGAAATAATAAACTATTTAGTCCACTGCTATTAAATAAACACCATGAAGTCTGCCTCTTCAGGCATTTGCTGGAATGCCTCAGCTTGCCACACTGACCATCTTTGATTCCTCTTCAAGGAAAGGCAAAATCATCACCCTTTCCCTCATAAGTGAATACCAATCAAGTCAAGAACTATAATAGTAAGAAACAACTCCCAGGGCCAGGGAGCTAGTTCTTGGTAAAATGTTACTTCAGAATGTGAAGTAAATAGAAATATTCACAGATGTTTAGGCTGATTTTTGTTTTTTCATTTAATTTGCAAGAAAAGCTTCTATCAGTTTAGATTAAAAAAAAAACTATGGTACTTTTAAAATTGATAACTTCTGGGGTAGGAAGTTCTTAATTAAGGTCCAGAAAATGAAAACATTTTCTCTGAGGTAGAAAAAAGAATAAAAAGAGGCAATCTAATATCTACACATTTCAGCAAAGTACAGGTTTTTTTTGAACATTTAAACACAACTCCAAAATAGACAGGATCTTGTACTCTTTGAGGTCAACAGAATGCTGTTGACTTCTTTAGACTTACATTCTGGCAATCTAGAATCAAATTTAGAGCTGAATGGAAGCACGGGGGAAAAACCATGCTCTGGCAGGAGTCCACAGAGAGTGATGATAATAGAACTTGCCTAATACAGTTGTTTTGAGTAAAATACAGAATGATATATACCAATTACTTAAAATTACTATTGTACCATACACTGTACTATATTACTTTCACAAACATTCAGCTCTTCCTGTAAAGGAGCAATATTGTCACCATTTGACAGTAAAGAAACTGAAGTAAATGGGGAAAGGTAACCCCTTGCTGAGTAGAGGGCTTATTAAATGTATTTCTTACTAGATGATTATTTTTTAAGGTTGCACAGCTAAAACATGATAAAGTGGGTTTTAACAGTCTCCTGACTCTGCACTATTCATCATTAATAAAGGGGATGTCTTGTATTGAGAGCTACTCTTTTCCCCTGAAAAGGAACTCTAAAATACTAACTTAGTAAATAAGACTATGAAGATAAAAACTAATAAAATGAGGAAAAAACATATTCCTACTTGTATGAAGACTTCTGCTGGGGTGGTACAAGGTGCCAAAACAAACCTCAGTTTATCAGAAATTTGTGGATCAATATCAATGAATATTTCTCGCCATCCTTGTGGTGTTTTCTAAACACAATGTATAAAAAAAACACCTGGTCAATTTGTTCTTAAAATTACCTCTATCAAAAAATAATTATTAGTTTTCTCCTATTACCATAAATAAGACAGACTTTACTACTTAAAATTATTTAAATGCATTCCTTCATTTACTTGAACAAAATAAGTAGACTGATAAATGCAAACTTAATGTTGTAAGAGAGAAGCAATAACAGAGATGGAGGTGTAGAAGCTAAGAAAATAAGCAGCATGGGAAGTGAAAACGGACAAGAGTAATCAGAAGTGTTTGCTAACAAATGTTACATAATGATGATAACTGCTCTTAGCATTAAAACTTAGCAGTACAAGTACATTGCCACCAAATCTGAAATCTCCGTACAGAAAGAAAAAAAATACATTGCACTACAGCTGTTTACCATCAAATTCTCACTCTTTATCCCACTAGAATTTTTTAGATTTCATTTCTGTTTTGCAATTATTTGCATTCATCGACATTCCAAACATAGTTAAGAGCTTCTTCAAGTAATGTTCATATATTGAATAATTAAATATGGTAAATATTCATTCTTGTACCCTAAGGCCCTTTGTTATTCAATTATAAACATGACTTTTCTTTCCACAAATACCTGAAACTTATGCACAGGAAGAACATCAAAAAATTCATGTGCAAGATAAAAGCTGTACCCTATTTAAAAACAGAAGAAAAGAGTTAATGTTTCAGCATTTTTAAGGCAATTAATTGGTTCTTCTGCCCATTCACTGTAAAAAAGAAAATGCCTAGTTCCTTCAGTAGTGGAACCTGTGATGCTTCCATAAGAACTATCACTACCACAGAATCATCCAGACTTCTTCATAGAAAACCCACTCTGCAGCACAGTTAAGGGAACAATCCTCATTCTTCATATATCAGGGACAGAAAACCAAAGTAACTGAATTATCAGTATTATGTGCTTCTCACTAGGCCTGGAAAAAATTAGAACTCAAATTTTTTAAAACTGGAAGGAATTAAGAGTTTCATAAAATCAACAGAGATGCTGAGGCCAAGAATGTCTTAAGAGCCTTGCCCAAAATGACACCACCACTTTAGTATTGAGCTGGGACTCAGCAATACAAGATTCCTGGATAGCTCAGGGATTTTATCACTGCACCTTGCCTGCTTTGGGGCAAGTAAGAATTTTCAAAAGATCAGGTCATTTAAAGGACACTCAGCTACCAACATTCTTCCTTTAGTTGTGGGCTTCTTCATTATCAGTATTATCTTAGCTATAGGTAAAACTAAAAAGCACAACAGAGAATTACATTTTTGTTTTTTGTTTTTTACACAACTGCATGAAATACATTGCTCCTTAATGTCAGGCTTTTATTTCTAATGTTCTTTTCCAGAAAATAGTTAGCTATTCTCTACAGACCTGGCTGTACTGATTCATAATCTATTATATTGCTGTATAAGGTAGGGGTCACCTAACACTACTACTAACAGGGGTTGTGAACAAAATTCTTTTATTGATCAGTGCGAAGTAATTACCTTTTGGAACATCTTGCAGACACCGGTACCAGGAAATTGGGATCCCAGACTTAGTTACACCTTTCATATATACTGGGGATCCAGCATTTCGCTCTAATGGGAACTTCTCTTCAGTCAATTTCAATGCTTGAATCTCACTTAATCTTTGGCTCACCTCTACGAGATGTATTGAAATGTCACAGTTTTTCAACACAGATCCAAGCTGACTGAACACCTAAGAATAGAAAGCAGAAAAAAGTTATTACAAAGTACAACGTGTTGAGTAGATTTTAAGTTTTCTAATCATTAAGCCCAGTAATTTGCTTATGTCACAGTAGACATAGTATCTGATTTCAAAGTGATTTGTTCCTCACACAAGTCACTCTGCAGCAGTCTATGAGAATCATGACCTAGTGAAGTCATTAAGCACAACCTATATAAGAAATGGACAGTTTTTCTAATAATGTCAATAAAAGTAATGATTAACAAGTGAAAATAAAAGATTAGCATCCAAAAAAATAATGATTCCGATTAAGGAGCCTAAAAATGACCAAGGAAATAAGATATATATAGTCATGATTTTATAAAGTCCTTAAGTCTATGAATTAACCTTCTCTCTTTGAGATGACTAAACTGAATCCTCAGAGAATCAAATTTGAATGGCAAGAAGTGGATATGGCTCAACTGATAGAGCATCCGTCTACCATATGGAGGGTCCAGCGTTCGATCCCCAGGGCCTCCTGACCCATGCGGTAAGTGGCCCATGCGCAGTGCTGCCGTGCACAAGGAGAGCCGTGCCACGCAGGGGCACCCCCACATAGGGGTGGCCTACGCACAAGGTGTGCACCCCTCAAGGAGAGCCGCCCCACGTGAAAAAAACACAGCCCACCCAGGAGTGGCGCCGCACACACGGAGAGCTGACGCAGAAAGATGACGCAACAAAAAAGAGACGCAGATTCCCAGTGCTGCCTGATGATACAAATGGATGCAGAAGAACACACAGCAAGTGGACACAGAGCAGCAGACAATGGGGGAAGGGGAGAGAAATCTTTAAAAAAAAAATTTGAATGGCACTAACAATTTGACTGTTTAAAGCTAGGATTCTATCACATTTTCATTGTTTTTCTTAGATTACATAACTTCTTTTTATTATAGTAAGCATGAGGGTAAAAAATAGGAAAATCTTAAGGAAAATACCACTATTTTTATTGTATTTTTTTGAAGATATGTAGATTATGAAAAATGTTACATTAAAAAATATTTTTTAAAAAGGTTCCCACATACCCCACACCCCACCCCACCCACTCCTCCCACATCAACACCCTCTTTCATCATTGTGGCACATTGATTGCTTTTGGTAAACACATTTTGGAGCACTGCTGCACTGTATGGATTATAGTTTATATTGTAGTTTATACTCTCCCCCAGTACATTCAGTGGGTTATGGCAGGATATATAATGTCCAGCATCTGTCCCTGCAATATCATTCAGGACAACTCCAAGTCCTCAAAATGCCCCCACATCTCGTCTCTTCTTCCCTCTCCCTGCCCTCAGCAACTACTGTGGCCACTTTCTCTACATCAATGCTATATTTTCTTCTATTACTAGTGACAATAGCTCTATAGTAGAATAAAAGTAAGTCCACTCTAATCCTTATTTTGTTCCTCCATCCTGTGGACTCTGGGATGGTGATGTCCACTCCACTTCTATATCGAGAGGTTGATGGATGCAATTCTCCTTCTTGGAGCTGTAGGCACTCTCAGTTCCCTGGTGTGGGGTTGACGATTTTCACCTCCCTGTTAGCTAACCTGGGTAAGTCCAACAAATTGGAGTTTGAGTTGCAACTCTGCTGAGGCTCAGAGCCCAGCTGTCACATGGCCAGTTCAGAGATTCAAGTCTACTGGGTATACACCAATCCCAGCATCAATCACAGGTTCAGTAAAGGTAACAGAAGAGGCACGTGTAGAAAGGTTACATCTGAGTCCAACTCCATCGCAGCAAGCAGGCCTGAGCAGACAGCTGGCCCACACGGAAAGCTGGTGCAGCAAGATGACACAACAAAAAGAGACAGAGGAGAGACTATAAGAAATGCAGTAGAACAGGGAGCTGAGGTGGCACAAGACACTGACCACCTCTCTCCCACTCTGGGAGATCCCAAGATTGGTTCCAGGTGCCACCTAAAAAGAAGACAAGCAGACACAGAACACACAGCAAATGGTCACAGAAAGCAGACAGTGAGTGTAAAACAATGAGGGGGAGGAATAAATAAATAATTGGAGATGAGGGGAAGGGAAGTAGATTATAAGGGAATTCATATATATATAATATATATATATTTTAACCAGGGAATAAACCGGGACCTTGTGCACAGGAAATGGACACTCGATCACTGAACTACACCTGCTCCCTCCTCTATATTTTCTTTTTTTTTTTAAAGATTTATTTATTTATTTAATCCCCCCCTCCCCCGGTTGTCTGTTCTCTGTGTCTATTTGCTGCGTCTTGTTTCTTTGTCCGCTTCTGTTGTCGTCAGCGGCATGGGAAGTGTGGGCAGCACCATTCCTGGGCAGGCTGCACTTTTCTTTCGCGCTGGGCGGCTCTCCTTACGGGGTGCACTCCTTGCGCGTGGGGCTCCCCTGCGTGGGGACACCCCTGCGTGGCAGGGCACTCCTTGCGCGCATCAGCACTGCGCATGGGCCAGCTCCACACGGGTCAAGGAGGCCCGGGGTTTGAACCGCAGACCTCCCATGTGGTAGACGGACGCCCTAACCACTGGGCCAAAGTCCGTTTCCCTATATTTTCAATGTAACATTTATGTCATCTCTTTAAAAATTAAATAAAATGAAAAAACAAAAAACAAAAAAATGTTAATTTATTTATATTCAAATACCTTGGCCAACTTAGAGAGATGAGAGCCTTGAAAACTTGAAATAGTGGTTTCATTTCCTTCTCTTTTTCCCAAATATAATATAATCAGGATTTTTGTTTGTTTTTAAGATTTATTTTATTTTTCCCACCCCCTCGTTATTTGTCCTTGCTGTGTCTGTTCATCTTCCCTGTTTTTTTTGGAGGCACCAGTAACCAAACCTAGGACCTCTGATATGGGAGGGAGGCACCTAATCAGCTTGAGTCACCTCCGCTCCCTGCTTTGTTGTATCTCACATTATGTTTGCCTCCATGTGTCTCTTGTGTCATCTTGTTCCATCAGCTTGTCCTGCCTGCCCATTGCATCAACTCACTGTCTTGCTTGTCCTTTTTTTAGGAGGCACTGGGAACCTCCACTCCCTGCTTTTGTTGAGTCTTTCATTATGGTTTTCTTCTTGTGTCTCTTGTTGCGTCATCTTGTTGCATTAGCGTGCTGCACCTGCCTGTCATGCCAGCTCGCTGTTGTCTTTAGGCAGCACCGGGAACTAAACCAGGAACCTCCCATGTAGTAGGTAGGAGGTGAATCATTTGAGCCACATCTGCTTCCCATAATCAGGATTCTTATTTGTCTGATATTTATAAATCCTTCTCTAAAAAAATAAATAATGATCCTCCTTCTCTAAAAGAATAAATAATAATAAAAATCAGGCAATTCCTAATTTCAAACAAAAGTCATGGTATCAAGAATAAAAAGACCCATGGGTTCCAAAATAGTATAAACTACAAAAATTTAATAAATACTATTGCTTAGTATATACTATAATATTCCTCCTTTTTAATGTTTTTTTTATAAAATATGAGGTAGAATGATAGAGTGATACATGGGAGACTATCACCATCTGGCTAAAGAAACGGGACATGATCCATACCTTTAAACCCCCATGCCTGCCCTCCTTCCTCACTGGTCACCACCATCCTGAATTTCCAGTTTATCATTCCTTAGATTTTCTTTATAAATCTTACTAACACATTTGTATCACCAAACATATATTGTTTAATGTCAATTATTTTTGCATTTTATGAAAATACAATCATGATATGAAAACTTACTAATTGCTTTTTTCCTTTAACATCAGGTTCTGTGTTATATACATTGTTGCATTCTGTTGTGATTTAATATATTTTCACAGCACTTGGTATTCCTCTGTATGACTATACCACGATTTATATATCCATTTTCCCACTGATGTGCATTTGGGTTGTTTCCAGTGTTTTGCTATTCTAAACAATGCTGCTATATTCTTGAAATTGCTGGGTCATACAGTATAAGTAAGCTTAGCATTAGTAGATAATGTCCAATAGTCCAAAAGCTTTTTGGTTTTTTTGGTTTTTTAATTTTTTTATTTATTTCTTTCCCCTTTCCCCCACCCCCAGTTGTCTGTTCTCTCTGTCCATTCACTGTGTGTTCTTCTGTGACTGCTTCTGTCCTTATCAGTGGCACTGGGAATCTGTGTTTCTTTTTGTTGTGTTATCTTGTTGTGTCAGCTCTCTGTGTGTGCGGCGCCATTCCTGGGCAGGATGCACTTTCTTTCGCACTGGGCGGCTCTCCTTACGGGGCGCACTCCTTGCGCGTGGGGCTCCCCTACACAGGGGACACCCCTGCATGGCACGGCACTCATTGGCACGCATTAGCACTGTGCATGGGCCAGCTCCACACGGGTCAAGGCGGCCAAGGGGGGCGGCAGACTTGGCCCACTGGTTAGGGCATCCGTCTACCACATGGGAGGTCCACGGTTCAAACCCCAGGCCTCCTTGACCCATGTGGAGCTGGCCCATGAGCAGAGCTGATGAGCGCAAGGAGTGCCCTGCCGCACAGGGGTGTTCCCCCTGTAGGGGAGCCCCAAGCGCAAGGAGTGCACCCTGTAAGGAGAGCCGCCCAGCGCGGAAGAAAAGTGCAGCCTGCCTAAGAATGGCACCGCCCACACAGAGAGCTGACACAGCAAGATGATGCAACAAAAAGAAACACAGATTCCCGTGGAGCTGACACAACAGAGGCGGACAAAGAAGACGCAGCAAATAGACACAGAGAACAGACAACCAGGGTGGGGGGAGGGGAAATAAATAAATAAATAAATCTTTAAAAAAAAAAAAAGAGGCCCAGGGTTTGAACCGCGGACCTCCCATGTGGTAGGCGGACGCCCTATCCACTGGGCCAAATCCACTTCCCCCAATAGCTTTTCAATGTGGTTGTACCAAATTACACTTACAAGCAGTAGATGAGAATTCCCACTGCTTTACTTCCCATCTTTTCCAACATTTGGTGTCGTCAGGCTTTCCAATTTTTCCCAATCTAGTGAAATAACTGTGATTTTAATTTTCATTTCCCTAATTACCAGTGAGGCTGAGATCCTTTTCATTTTTATTGGCCATTTGGATTTCCTCTTTGATGGAAGGAACTATTCAAGTCTTTGGCCTGATATTTCTACTGGATTATCTGTCGTCTTCTTGATTTAAAGGAGTTCTTTATATACCGTCTAGTTCTTTGTTGGTTATATATGGTGCAAATAGCTTCTCCCACTCTGTCTTATTTTTTTCACTTTCGGATGTCTATGAACAACAAAAAGTTCACAATTTGAATGTAGTTTAAATTATTAGTCTTTTCCTTTATGATTTTAGCTTTTTATGTAATTTTAAAACTCTGTCCCTACTCAGAAGACAAATATAGTCTCCCAATTTGTCTTTTATAATTTTTTACATTCCTCTCCCTTTTCAAGCCCATAAACAGACAATAATAAGTCACGATTTATTATGTTATTCTGGTATTATATTTTAGCTAAAAATTGAAATCAAGGAGGTAGGTCTAAAAGCCAAGGAAATCTACAAAGTTTGCAAACACAGTAGTAAGATTCACCTACATGAGACTTCAAAGCATTTTTTTATTACATACCCTCAAAATGTCTCCAGTGAGGGTACCCCTACCTGGGCCCAGTTCCACCAGTTGGAAAGTTGAGCTTTTTCCAGTGGCTATCCATTCACTAATGAACCATATCCCTAGTAGCTGTGACAAGGAAAAAAAAAATACATTAAAGTATTTTAGAGTATAGCCCAATATAAAACTCTACATAAATATGCACTTTGGGCCAGAAAGCAAAATGCTTGCAAACATCCACCATATATGTTATTTAATATGTATGTATGTTTATGCATACAGGAACTTCACTGGGACTATGTCACAATAGGCATATTAAGGAAACTCAATAACCAGAGATCCTAGCTACAGCTTCCACTATAAGGTCCCATGACTCAGATAAGAGAGCGTATCACTTAGGGAGAGGTATTAGTACTTGAAAGCAAATATACATATGAAGTGATTATACTATTTCTTCGTATCCAAATGATTTAAATAATTACAAAGTTTGTAGGCATAAGTAATGTTTTCTAATACCTGGATTCGACTTCCTCTTTTGCACTATTTTCTATTTTTAAATTGATCAAAGGCACTCATGTGGAAAGAAATGAACTTGAATTCCTGAAAAGAATTCAAAGTTCCTTTACAGGATACTTCTAATGTAATTAAGGCTAAATCATGGCTGGGAATTCATCTGATTCCACTAATTCCTCAGTATTCTTTTTTCCTTTTCTCTCTCCTTCTTGGGTTCTCTCTCCTTCCTCCCTTCCTTATGTCTCTATTCTTCCTTCCATTCTCTGATTCTCTTTCCTCCCGCCTGACTTCCATCTCTTTTCTTTCTCTCTCCCTGAGTCCCTATTATCTCTCCATTTCTTTCACCACAGTAAAATATAAACTTTTCAAATGATTTCTCTATCATTTCCTGCCCTCTGTTGCCTTTCTATTCCCTCAGTACATAAACTACTAAAACATTAAAAATTTGATGAATCATAAAAAGAAAAAAGCTGCAAAAAACTATTATAGAATAATATAATGCAATCTGTTCTCAAATGTATGTGATACTAGAGTTTGAGAGTTTACTTGGGATATTACCTCCCCAAAGATCTGACTTATTTCAGGTGATGTAATGAAATCTCCTTTTTCTCCTAGCATGTCACGGTAAATATAATATCCCTAAGTAAAAAGAGAAATGGAGAAAAAAAAAAATTAAGTTTCAAATAAGGCTTCTGTGAACTGCCAAAAAATCTTACATAATATATGCAATGAAATAAACAATTAGTTCGTAAGAAAGAATTCTCTAAATAAGCAAAATGAAGCATAGTTATCTTTACTTAAATTTTACAAATAGTCATTTTGTGGAACTGATAGAAAACAATTACTCCCTTGACCATAAGAGCTCAAAGCCATGCAGTGCTCCTCTCTGCTCTCTCACTCCCTCCCCCACTGCTCCCCAACCAACACAGAAGGCCATTCTAACTTCATCTCCCAATTCACACATTTTATATTTCAAATTGGCCCTGCTTGCTGGTGAAGTTCTGTTTGTGTTTTTTTTTAAGTCCTGTTTCTCGTTATGAGTTCTGATTATATTGGAGTGCTCACTTTGTGAAAATTCATGGAGCTACATATTTGTCATTTATGTACTTCTCTGTAGGAATGTTATATTTCAATAAAAACTTTCTTTTAAAATTAGTTCTGCTTGTCGACATATCTATGCCATTGCAAATACTCTCCCTCCTCCTTTTCCATTTCTCCTGGTGATCTTATACTCATCCTTTGAATCTGCCCAAATGCCACCTCTATTGGGAAGCCTTCCCTGACCTCCTCCTCGAGCCCTCCAACCTCAGACCAAATCCAGTGCTTTCTTTTCTATGCTTCTTTAAATGTCTTTATGTTTTTCACCAGAAAGCAGTTATTTGGGAGCAAGGACTACATCTTATTCACCTTCAAATCCAAAGCTTTAGCATAATGCCTCACCTTCAGGAAACACTCCAGAACTGTTTACAAATTCCCTAAGCTCCTCAAGCCTTTTATTGTACCACCTTAGCAAGTGACCTGGGCTCCGAATGGGAATTCAAGAATACTATAAGACAGGGTACCCTCACCTTCTTGGCCCTACCTCGCCTCCATCTGCTTCCATTCTTTCCCTTTCTCTTCTCATCCAAACCTAAACTCCCCCGGTGCTCTGGATCGCCATTCTTCATGGAACTCCCATGGACTTGGCTCTATTTATCATCCCCGCTCTCCTACAGCTTCAACTTCTCCCTCTCAGCTTTAAAAATGTGATCAACTTACTCCTACTTAAAAAAAATTTTTTTCACTCCATCCACCATCCCTCTTTTAGCCTTTCTCTTTCCCTTCAAAAATGAGCATTTCTTAACCCTTTTTGTGTTATGAATACTCCAGTAATCTGATGAAGCCTATAAACCCCTTCATAGAATGTTAAGTGCACAGGATTTAAAACACACAAGATTACAAAAAAAAATAATGGAATATATTATCAAAATATTTAAAAAACAAATTTGCCACATGGTGATATTTATGCTTCTTTATTAGTGCATTAAAAAACAAAACTGAGCAGTAGGTCTAATAACTACCGAAGTTTCAAAGTAGGGATGAACATAACTGATGTTTTGAGATATCTGAGGTCACTGTAATGTGATGACAGTATCAGTGACTTCCACTGATGACAAAGTCACAAGTACTGCTGATGCTGATAGTTGTTGCAATCCATATTCATAATAAAAATACTCAATTTCTGTTAGAAGTTAATGAAAATAAAGGTGAATTTTTTCTCCCATCCAAGGTCACAAATCCCCTGATTTCTATTCAGTGGTCCCTCTGTTAAGAACATCTACTCTAAATTTTGGAGTTATTCTAAGACTGGGAACCCTTTTCTCTAAACCCATGCTCCCTGCTTCCTAGGCTTTAAAGACCATCTGTATACTGATGATGCCTAAATTAATATAGACATACCCAGTCTGTCTCCTGATCTCCAGAATCTTAGCGCCAACTGTCCACTTACCATGTCTACCTGATGTCAGTCAACATGATGTGCCCAAAATGCAGCACCTGATGTATACCCTTCCCCGAACTTCAAACCTATTACTCTCCCTTCTTCACCATCTTCACAAAAGGCACCCCTGTCACTCAATTGCTCAACCTGAAAATCTAGGCGTCATTCTTGATTCCTCCTTTTCCTTCATCGTTCCACACCTGACCCATCAGCAAATCCTTTCAGTCCAAGATGTATTTCTAAACCACCCACTTCTCATTCCATTTCTGCTACCACCACACTAATCTATGCCACCATCATTTCCACAGACTCTTGCAGCAGCCTCCTAACTAGACCCCTGCTCTTGTACAATCTATTCTCTCCACATCAACCACGATCAGCTGTGTAAAAAGTAAATCAGACCATATTTTCTTGCTTAAAATGCTTCAATGGCTTCCCGTTACACTAACACAAAAATTGAAATTCCATAGAAGCCTTGCATGAACTGGCTCCTCTCCAAAAGCACTTCACAATACTCTCCTTGCCATCAACCCTCCCACCCCAAGACCCATCATCCTCCAGCCACACAGGCCTCCTTTCTCTTCTCTGTATGTGACAAAGTTCTTCCCAGCTCAGAAGCTTTGTAGTTCGCATTCCTGTTGGGAGCTCACTTCTAGTTCTGTGCCAGCTGGCCCATTCCAACCCTTCAAGCCTCGACACAAATGTACTTCCTCAGGTCTTCCCTGACCACTACCTAAGGGACTTCCATATATCCCCATCCTTAACACACTTACTTTCAATTCTATAACCCTGTGTATTTCCTTCAGAAGCATTTGTGACAATCTATAATTATTTTCTTTAGCTATCTGTATCCTCGTCTTTTTCCCTGAAGTGGGAACCTTTTCTTTCTTGTTCTCTATAGTATACCCAGTGCTGGAACAGTACCTGGCACATTTAGAGTTTCAATAAATATTTGATGTATGAGTAAATGATGAGTGGGTCTTCATGACTCAGAGATGTTGCTCTAAAGCATCTCTTTATTTGAGCTTTTGGTAATTTGTGCCACTGCCCTTAGGTGCTAAAGGATCCCTGCCATTACCAAACCTCTGAACACTTGGATCATTGTCACCACATCCATCATCAATAGGCCAAACCAACTCCAGAATTCTACAGACCTCATATTTCAACCTGGCAAAAACTGAAACATTCTGAAATAAAAGGACTACAGGCTCTCAGCAAGTGGCTCTTTAGAGCAGATAAGGAAATGCAGGTCAGTACTGCCATTGACTTGATCCAGCCCTCATCATTTCTTACATAGCATCTGTACTAGGTCTTCTGCTGACAGCCTCCTTTCCACATGGCCCATCATCAACCTACTGCCCAAGAAAAATGTCTAACAAATCTGATCACATCCCTCCCCTGCTTAAAGAATTTCAGTGCTCCCAACTGCCTTCAGAGTAATGTCCACACTCCTCAAAAACTCATACCAAGTGCTTTATGATCTAGTGCCTGCCCACATCCACCTTTCTGTCACTTGTAGTAGGCCCTCTATGCCTGCTAGCCAGGTTCGTCCTCACCTCTGCACCCTTGCTCATATAGCTCTCACTCCTTTTTCCTTCATCTGATAACACATACTCATACTTCAGGCATCAAGTCAGGAGCCTTTGCTACTTGGAAGCAATCCTTAATTGGCTGTCCCTTCCACTAAACTACCGTAATACTTTAGACATACTCCCATTACAAAACTTATACCTAATTATGATACTGTGAAGGGCTAAGAGTATGGGCTCTGCAACCAGGCTCTTACTAAGCTAAATAATCTCAAGCAAGGTACTTAAGCTTGACTGCTTCGTTTGAAAAATGTAGATAATAAGTGTATTCCTCATAGATTGTTTTAAGGATTAAATGAGCTCATCCATAAAAACTAATTAAATCAGATTCTGGCATACAGTAAGTGCTTGGTAAATGGTGGGTATCATCTTCTAGTCATTTACAGACTATTATAGGAATCAGTATCAATAATTATGTGCAACTTACAAATAAGCTTGTCTTAAATATTAAACATTTTCTTTTATATAGTAATTTTCTCCCAAAAGGTAAATAATCTTAACATTTTCTTTAAGGGATTTTTAAACTATTTCAAGACTTATATATGTTTTTTATCCTAGTAACAAGTGCAAATTTTATCTTCTGGCCATAATAAAATTTCACAGAAGATCGATTATTGCTGGGAAAGTTGTAGATTCAAGGTAGCATCAAATAACTCTACCAACTGAGAGCACGTAAGTCACAGCCAGGCAAGGGCCAATTTACAGCTAGACTTAAGCCCAATGAGGGAGGCCCTTGTTCTTGCTCTATCCCTAGACCACTGCCTGCCACCCACTGGGTCTCCAGTATTCACAGGACAAATGAATATTGAAAATGCCCAGCCTTTCTGATTTGTGTGGCTGTTTTTTTCTATCTCTGCCTAATTCTGTTCCTGCTCTTCTTTTCAAGCCTCATTTCTGCCTTTTTACCTATTATCCCCCACTGTCCCCACAAACGTCTTACATACTCCACACTACAGCACCTATCACACAAGTTAGAACTGAGAAAGAATTCACTTATCACACAGTCAGGAGGAACCACTTAGCAGATTGAATTCTCTTGCTCAGGAAGGAACCCCCACTGCCTGGGCTAAGGACCTTCTCTCTGCCCACACCCTTCCCAGCTCACACTAGGGTAGAGCCCAACCTCGCAGATCTGCTTGAGCGGGCCTGGTCCTTAAGACTTTCAGACCCATACCTGTACTGGGTTAGTCAAGACCTCCTTCATGTACTCGGCCACAGTGATGGGGCCAGCAGACTTTATTTTGTACATAAGGTGCCGCAGCATCGGAGTCACCGGGCTGTTTTCCTCCGTGTTTTTCCCAGAGCTGAAATATTTCCCTCTCCAAAGACAAGGAATGACTACGAAAAGCAAATACAACAAAAAAATTAAAAATCTTTAAATTTTATATGTGCACAGCAGCCTGGGCTCTTCCAAGGCAGCTTCGTTAACCCGACTCTCGCCCCAAACCCCGGACAAAAGCACTTCCCCCAGCACAACAGTCATTTCACGTCAGGCTGGCACTCTCTCCAGCCCAGAGGGCCTTCGGAACCCCAGCACCAAGGAGGAAGCCCAAGATGGTTTCCAGGGCTCCGGGCGCCGGGGACTCTTACCAGCGCGCCCCGCGGCTCTGAGCCGCCCCGCGCAGGACCTCGAGAGGATACTCATGCCGAATTTCGTACGCAGCCGCGCGACAACCTAGGGAACTAGGGATTACGGCTATTTCCGGGAGCGGCCACGCCCCAGTAGGAAGTACGTCACCCGGCCAAGCGGAAGTAAGCCGGAGCTCTCCCCGTGTGTTTTGCGAGACATGGCGGCAGCCAAGAGTCCTTTGGAATTCCATGCCAAGCGGCCTTGGCGCCCGAAAGAGGTGGTAGAAGATCCGGACGAGGACGACAAGGACGATCGCTCCGAAGCCGAGAATGGGTTCTCCTTGGAGGAAGTGTTACGTCTCGGAGGAACCAAGGTAACAGCCGCGGGCCCCGGGACCCTCGGGGAAGTGGGATGGATGCCAGAAGCCCGCGGTGGTTCCGAGTGTGGCGGAACTAATAGTTCGAGCCACCCCGCGGTGCGTAGAGACGGTGCCCCTGACCCAGATCCAGCCTCGTAATGTGCGCTATACGCTTCCCGCACTTGTTTCCCCCTGCTTTTTGCAGAAGAAAAGTCGTTGCAACTTGGACGTTTTTATGCGGCAACCTTTCTTAAGATGGCGTTTCTTGGGATTTCACCTTATTTTTTTGGCGTGGTGTAACCGTCATTCCACCAAGTCGGAGGGAAATTTTTTTGGTCCTGACCTCGTGACATCAGTGGTTTGAGCTCCAGCGGTGCTGGAATTATAATTTTTCCACATGTACACGCACATGCGCGCTGTGTGCTTTTGAAACTCTTGGAAATTACATCCTAATTAGAGGATAGAAACTGTAAACAAACTTTTATATATATATATAGTATTTTAGACATTCTGTAGAGAAAAATAAAACAGGGAGGTAAGAAGTATAAGAGGTTACCTTATTAACGGGGTGATCGGGAAAAGTATACCTTCGAGAAGATAAAAATTGAGCAAAAAGCAGGACGAGAGGAAGGAGTGAGCCGTAGACATTCCAGTCAGCTGGAAGAGCAGATAAAAAGTCTGAAACAAAAATGTTCCTGACTTATTCTGTGGACAGCAAAAACGCCAGTGTGGCCGAGGCAGAGTGAGGTAAGGGAAAGGGTAGTAAGAACTGAGGTCAGAGAGGTAAGAGGGTGGTCTGTTGCTCTGAGTTTGATAAGAAGCCATTGGAAGATTGGACACATAAGTGACAGGGTTTGGCTTATCTTTTAAGAATACTCTTTTTTTCTTGAAACTGGACTTTTGGTAGGGGTGGTATATTAGGCAGCCAAAAGGGTGCTGATGCAAAATACCAGAAATTGGTTGGTTTTTATAAAGGGTATTTATCTGGGGTAGGAGCTAACAGATACTAGGCCATAAAGCTTAAGTTACTTCCCTCTCCAAAGTCTATTTTCAGGTGTTGGTGCAAGATGGCTGCCAACATCTTTGAGGGTTCAGGCTTCCTGGGATCCTCCCTTCCTGGGGCTTGCTTAGCCTTCCTCTGTGAACTTACTTCCTGGGGCTCCAGCTTAAGGCTTCAGCATGAAACTCCATCTTCAAAACTCCAGCATCAAAAACCCTTAACTCTGTCCTTTGCCATGCCTTTTATCTGTGAGTCCCAACCCACTAAAGGGTGGGGATTCCACCCCCTACTGGCACAAGAGGTTTACATGATTACTTAAGTAAACCTATGAATCCAATATAATCTAATATGCCCAGAGGAGAAGATCAAGGTACAGACATAGTCCAGTATTTCTTATTGGAATTCATCAGTAATATCAAACTGCTAGTGTCTACTTGTATTCTTATTAGGTGGCTCCGGGAACCAATCCTGGGACCTTCCAGAGTGGGAGAGAGGCAATCCATTCTCTGTGCCACCTCTGCTACATCTTATTGTCTCTCTTCTGTGTCTCCTGTTACATCATCTTGCTGCACCAGCTTTCCACGTCCACTGGCACTCCTGCACAGGGTGGCATTCCCAAATGGGCCAGCACTCCATGTAGGCCAGCAGGCCCTGGGCATTGAACCCTGGACCTCCTATATGGTAAACAGGAGCCCAACTGCTTGAGCCACATCTGCTTCCCTGTATCTACTGTTTTAATCCTTTTTTTTTTTTTTTTTTTTTTTTGGTATTACTGTCTTAGAGATTCTTCAATATCATGCATAAAGGTTTGTGTCATTTGTTATATGACTGCCCAAATCATTGTTTCTGTTTTAATTTTATCTAACCAATCATTTCTTGTAATTATTTCAGTTGCTTTGCTATTTCAAATTATGCAGTAAATAACCTTAAATCTAAGTAAATGTATGTCTTTTCTCACATTTGTAATTGTATGCATAACCTAAATTGGTAGATATGGAACTGCTGGGTTAAAGGATATGTGCTTTGTAATTTTGATTGAAGTTAGCAAACTGCCGTCCATAGAGGTGGTATCTTTTCCGCCTACCCCCTCCCCAGCACCATATGTCATAAGTTTATCTTTGTTCATAGGATAGATAATAAAATGAATGTATCATTGTGACTTTAATTTGGATTTCTCTAAATGTCAGTGAGGTTGAGCATCTTTCCGTATTTTAAAGAACCATTTCTTTTTTCCTATGTAGTATCTGTCCATATCCTTTGCACAGTTTTCTATTGGGTTATTGGTCATTTTCTTACTGGTTTGTAGAAACGTTTATATTAAGTTATTAAACCCAATTACTCTGATATGAATTGAATTTTCTATATGTTTTGTATGAAAGAAAATTGTAAATTTACCATCCTTTCTGGGCCTTGAGTTTTATGTCAGATTTGGAAAGGTTTTCCCTACTCTTAAATTATTTTTTTTATTATTTTGTGCCTTGTCCTATTATGGTTTTATTTTTCAGATTTAAATCGTTGATCAGGGAAACGGACTTTGGCCCAGTGGTTAGGGCGTCCGTCTACCATATGGGAGGTCCGCGGTTCAAACCCCGGGCCTCCTTGACCCGTGTGGAGCTGGCCATGCGCAGTGCTGATGCGTGCAAGGATTGCTGTGCCACGTAAGGGTGTCCCCCGCGTGGGGGAGCCCCACGTGCAAGGAGTGCGCCCGTGAGGAAAAACCGCCCAGCGTGAAAAGAAAGAGCAGCCTGCCCAGGAATGGCGCCGCCCACACTTCCCGTGCCGCTGACGACAACAGAAGCGGACAAAGAAACAAGACGCAGCAAATAGACACCAAGAACAGACAACCAGGGGAAGGGGGGAAATTAAATAAATAAATAAATCTTTAAAAAAATAAATCGTTGATCAATCAAATATTTTCTTTGGTGTAGAGGTGGAACCCAGGCAATACCATGATAACCCAATTTAATTGAATTTGAACATACAGAATTCAATTTAACTTTTGAAGTTTTAACTAAACTGTCATTTTTGTTATAAATGTTTACCTTTCTTATGTTTTTATGCAGCAAGATTACCTTATGCTGGCTACTTTGGATGAGAATGAGGAAGTGGTGGATGGAGGCAAAAAAGGAGCAATAGATGACTTTCAACAAGGTGAATTAGAAGCATTTATTCAAAATCTTAGTTTGGCCAAGTATGCAAAAGCTTTCTTAATTGAAGAAGATGAACCAGCCAAAAAAGAAAATGTTAGCAAAGAAGTAGCAAAAGTATCTAAAGTCTGTAATAAAAAGCAAAATGCAGCAGAAAGTGAAAAGACATCAATCAATAAGATCAAAAATAAGAAAAGGCCAGAACAACTTTCTGACGAGAACAACAGGACCATACCAAAGAAAGAAAAGCAACAGGACATGTTTGAATTTTTTGAGAGACAAACATTGTTACTCAAACCTGGAGGCAAATGGTTTGATTTGGAGCCTAGCAATGAATATTCTTTGGAACCCCAGCCTCGGGATGTTGTGTCTAAATACAAAGCCTTGGCTCAGAGGTTGTATGACCATGAAATCAACTTATTCAAAAGTAAGTCAAATAATCAAAAGGGAGCCTCTTCTACCTGGATGAAGGCAATTGTGTCATCCGGGACACTGGGTGACAGGATGGCAGCCATGATTCTTCTTATTCAAGATGATGCTGTTCACACACTCCAGTTTGTAGAAACTCTTGTGAGCCTTGTTAAAAAAAAGGGTAGCAAACAGCAGTGCCTCATGGCTTTGGATACTTTCAAAGAGTTACTAATTACAGACCTTCTGCCAGATAGTCGAAAGCTACGAATTTTCAGCCAGCATCCTTTCACCAAACTGGAACAGTTGTCCAGTGGCAACAAGGACTCAAGAGATAGAAGATTGATATTATGGTATTTTGAACACCAGCTGAAACACTTAGTGGCTGAATTTGTGCAAGTCTTAGAAACTTTAAGCCATGATTCATTAGTGGCCACTAAAACCCGAGCCCTTATGGTGGCTCATGAGCTTCTTTGTAATAAACCTGAGGAAGAAAAGGCTCTTCTGGTGCAGGTGGTAAATAAACTGGGAGATCCTCAGAACAGAATAGCCACAAAAGCCTCCCATCTGTTAGAGACATTACTTTGTAAACATCCCAACATGAAAGGAGTTGTGTGTAGTGAAGTGGAAAGGCTACTCTTTCGCTCAAATATTAGCCCCAAAGCTCAGTATTATGCAATTTGCTTTTTAAATCAAATGGTCCTTTCCCATGAAGAAAGTGATTTGGCTAACAAGTTAATAACTCTTTATTTTTGTTTTTTTCGGACTTGTATCAAAAAAAAAGATATTGAGTCAAAAATGCTTAGTGCCCTTTTAACAGGAGTGAATAGGGCATACCCTTATGCCCAGACTGGTGATGACAAAGTGAGAGAGCAGCTTGACACACTGTTTAAAGTGTTGCATGTTGTGAATTTTAATACCAGTGTGCAAGCTCTAATGTTGCTTTTCCAAGTGATGAATTCTCAGCAGTCAATATCAGATCGGTATTATGCAGCATTATACAGGTAAGTACATACTGTTGTATTACGTGAATGTGAGAAATAACTTGATCTAGTATAGCACATGCAGTGCCTGTCTGTGGGATAGAGTTAGAAAACTACATTTTAGGCTGTCCTCAGCAACTTACTACTCACCAACTTTGAGTAAGCCTCTTAACTCTTTGTTTCTGTGTTGGGCACAAATTATGTGTTAAATGCTTTAAATGCGTTGCTTTTGAGAAGTAAAAATACAGGAAAATACAAAACAAAAAATCAGGCATCCATGTCCTACCACCCAATATTTCAAAATTAGCGTTTTGCTGTATTTGTTTTAACTCATTTGAGATATTAAAGAAATAGAACTGGAGATATAATTCACATTTCCTTTTCCCCATTAATCTTGATCCTTTATCTCCTCCCTCCTGTCCTCCACATAGCCAATCAGTAATTCAGTCAACAAATATTTTTTGAGTGCCTACTATATATAGGCACTTACATTCTAATTGAGGAGGACAATACAATAGAAAGTATGTCAAATAGGCATTATTGGGGATTGCAATTTGGGATTTTTTTAAACATTGGGATTAAGATTGTTTACACAATTTTGCACCTGTCTTGCAACTAATCCATGGGTTGGGGGTAGGGGATATTTTGAATACTGTGTGAACAGTTTGGAACTGTCCAAGTATATCAGCAAGCTATATTCAAGAGTATAATGTATTTCCTTCTAACCTTTCTTATTTTATATGCATCTATATAATGAGGAAACGTAATGTAGTAATTGGCAACTCAGATTTAAGCCATTTAAGACTTAAGAACTTGACTAGGTTTGCATCTCAGCCATTACTTGCTACATGACTTTGGGTAAATTCTCTTAATTCTCATTATAATTATTCCAATTTTACTGTGCCTGAATGTGTTTGTCTGTAAAATTAGCAGAAAAGCACCTATCTCAAAGGACTATTATGAAGTTAGGAAACTTGCCCAAGGTTACACAGTGAATAAATGACAGAAATGGGACTTTAATCCAATGTGCTAATGTATATCTTAACTCATATAATCTTTAGCATATAGACAAGCACAGTTGCACAACTCTATGTTTATCATTTTTTTACCTAGTAACTACTTAATGTGGGTTTTTTTGTTTTTTTTTAGTTTGGGAAGAGTTCTAAGGCTGAATGTGTAAAGGTTTTTGAGTCTGGGGATCTTTTTAACTTTTGGGGATCATAAGAACTTCTAATTTTTAGAAAATATTTAGACTCTTTTGTAATAAAACATTTTTTTAAATATCTGTTTTAACATCATAGTCTGTTTAATATAACAGTCTAAGGAGAAGTACCTTCCTAAGTTCTTTAAATTACTGTTTGTCTCTAAGAGCTTTCACAGATTTATTCAAAGGGTCTTGAAACCTGCTTAAAGTTTTTGTTTTCTCTTAGTTTTATTAAAACTCCTTTAAATTAAAAAAATGCCTTGTAACTACTTGTATTAGTCAGCCAAAAGGGTACTGATGCAAAATACCAGAAGCCTGTTGGCTGTTATAAAAGGTATTTATTTGGGGTAGGAACTTACAGATACCAGACCATAAAGCACAGGTTACTTCCCTTACCAAAGTCTTATTTCCCTGTGTTGGAGCAAGATGGCTGCCAACATCTGTTAGGGCTCTGGCTTCCTGGGTTCCTTTCTTCCCAGGGCGTTGCTTCATTCCAGGCCCAGGGTTCCTCTTTTCTGAGGACTGACTGGATTCTCTTTCCTCACAACCACTTCTGTGTGCTTACTTCCTGGGGCTCCAGATCAAGACTCCAGCATCAAAACTCCAACAGCAAAAACCTCAACTCTGTTTTTTATATGTGAGTCCCCACCCCTTGGTGGGTGGGGACTTAACACCCTACTGACAGTGGGCCAATCAAAGCCCTGATCATAATTTAATCAAGCCCAGGTACAGAACAGTTTACAAACATAATCCAATATCTGTTTTTGGAATTCATAACTATATCAAACTGCTACACTACTCAGTTAGTTACATTACCACATTTAGATTACTCAGAAATGACAATTTGAATTCTTAAGTCAGTGGGCTTAATAAGATTAACAAAAACTTTAGGAACATATACTTTGTCAAATGGTAGAGGTACTCATATCTAAATTCTTCTCATTTTTCTGGTGATAGGAAATGGGATATATGACTAAAAACAAGTTGCAAAATGGAGATTTTGAGAAAATTGAAATGTGAAGACAAAGTTGAATATCACAGATTGAATAATACAGAATATTTTAATATCACTAAGACGTACTAGGATTATGGAACTGACAAATCAGGAAAACTGGGTGTACAGAGGAGTATGAAAATGCTTCAAGAGTTAGAGTACTTTGGTTTCTAGTATTTTTGAAAGACTTAATGGAAGTATTTAAAAGGAAGTAATGCTTTATAAATTTCCTTTTACATAAAGGAAGTAATCTGAAGGATTGTTAATTCTGGGTGTCCTTTTATAGTGGATGTCTAAAGCAGTTGCGGCATCTCTGGGGTTCAGCAACTAGGATAGAGAAAGAACTTGAAAAGTATCCATGAGTTTAGCAACCTGCAGAAGAGAGACTGAGGAGAGGAGGACACATAACTGTATAGACTGATAAAGGCTGTGGATAAAGGAGGGATTATTTTAAACATGAGCTGTCAATAATTGGGTTGGGTTCCTAGAGAGAGAGTGAGCAAGCCACTTCACTGGAGGCATTGCCCAACCACCTAACGGGGGAAGTTTGTTTGTTCATGACACTGAGCCCAGTGTTAGGCACTGGGATTACAACAATGAATAACACAGGCACAGTTCCTGTTGCCTTGGACTTTGTGGGGAGGAGGCAAGGGAAACGGCTAGCAAAGTGTTAAACTATGAAGAAAACAAATATGGGACTGAGGTAGAGAATAATGGAGGAACCTATTTCAGATATTCTAGACTACAGAGGGTTAGGGAAGAGCATTCCAGGCAGAGAAAACAGCATGTATGGGAAGGATGCTATACAGTCAGTACATCTACTAAAGACTCTGGCATCATTCTACTTTAATGTTCTATAAGTCATTTATGGTCTTCTCTAGAACCATGTGGGAACTCTATCTGGTCACCCAGCTAGTAGGTAGTAATACAAGGACAAAAACCCAGATCTTCTAGTCCACTGCTCTGTTTCTACAAGTTTCTTTTTACATTTGGTTTGGATTAGTCTTTAATGTTGGGTTCTGTATCTGTATAAAAAAATATATATTGCTGTTAGGGCTATTTAGAGAACAGAGAGCCACTTAGAAAAGAAAAGAAACCAGAAACTCATTGCCTCTTGCTCCTTAATTGTTCTGGTGCCACCATTCTTTCTGTTTGGTCACTGACTTCCATTTTTCCTTTTAGGGCAGAAACGGTCTCTTCTAGGATAAAAAGGAAGGTTATCCTTGGAGAAGATGAAGTTTGTAGATTCTAATATGTGACTAATAGTTGTGGAGAAATATTATGAGTAAAGATTTGATCTTGTTCTGTTTTACAGAAAGATGTTGGATCCAGGCTTGATAACATGTTCCAAGCAAGCCATGTTTCTTAACCTTGTCTACAAGTCTCTGAAAGCTGACATCGTGTTGCGCCGGGTGAAGGCTTTCGTGAAGAGGTTACTTCAAGTTACTTGTGAACAGATGCCACCATTCATATGTGGAGCTTTATATCTTGTGTCTGAGATCATTAAAGCAAAGCCAGGTTTACGAAGTCAACTAGATGATCATCTGGTATATTTTACAACTGCTTTTTAAATCATGTGGGTTCTGAAATAAATTGGTACTTTTTTTTGGCTTCAGTGACAGTAACTAAGAGTATGAGTGCGAGAGTCTGGCAGACCTGGGTTATAGTCCCAGCTGCACAACTTATAGCAGTGCATGTTGCTAGACCCTTCTAGTGGTAATAAACTGCACCAGATATGCTGTGAGTTAGTTTTAGAAGATTTTAGTGCTGGTAGAGAGATCTCTTAAGCCTGTTTCTTCAGTTGTGAAATGGAAATAATACTAGCACCTGCTTCACAGGGTTATTGAGCATTTTACAGTTAAGTATTTTCAAAGCATCAGAAATTTATTTGAGAGCTGATTGTTTTCAAATGATAGAGCCCCCAAATCTCAGGGGTGTTTGGCTCAAAATTTAACTCTGTTACATTTAGAAATAAAGAGTATGTTCTAAATTTCACTGGTGGCCATCATTTTACTTTGATTGGAACTTTGTGGTGGTATCAGAATTCCAGTAAGCAAATCTTCTTCAAAACGCTGTGTCACTTGAGTACATATTTATTGCACCTTCCAGTTCCTTAACCCAATTTCATGAAACCACTCTTTTGTTAGGAGTCTGATGATGAAGAAAAGTTTATTGATGTAGGAGATGATGAAGACAAAGAAAAATTCACTGATGCAGACAAAGAAATGGAAACAGAGACAGTCAAAAAAGTTGAGACAGAAGAAACTGTGTTTGAAAATCATATGAAGACCAAAAAATTAGAGCCTGCTTCCTGGGTACACGTGAATAACTTGAAAGGTGAGTTTTTTTTAAACTTTAAATTACTCACTTGAATTTTTAAATCATTGTTTCCCCCTTGGATTTTAATAGAAATTAATATTCTACCCTTTTGGAAATCCTCAGCATTGCTTTCTTAAAAATGGGCGTTCTCCAGCATCTGAAACTTATTTTCTTGGCCATCTCACAGTTAGACAGTAGATGGACTTCTTGGCGGGACCAGGAAGCACTGTACCTTTACCCAAAATGTGTCTGCATTCTAGGAATAACCTCCCTAAGCTTTCACTCCTTCACATGTCATTGACTTTTTCATTGCATTAAGGGCAAGAAGTAGGGGTGGACAAGGATAATGTGACTGACACAGAGGGTGTGATAATGCTCTCTAACTCAAAGACATAGTAAATGGAGTCACATCTCATCCAGGGCTTAGGTCTGAAGTTGGGATACATGGCATAAGATATGTGGTCAGAAATACTCCTGAATGTTCCTTAAACCATCCATAAGGAACAGCATGCATGTTTTGTATTGACATCCTGATTTGTGTGTATAAGTGTATTTATACACTTTATACATCATGCAGTGTATAATAAAAGGTACATATATAAAATTTTTTACAAGGAGCTGTTATAACCATGTATATTCAGGACCTCTGAAATAAAGTTTTATTGAAATGAATCAATTATTTACAAAACTATAGTTAATACACATTTTCAAAGACTTTGGAAATTAAAGCAGATGCCTTCTTTGTATCTCTGAAGATTAAGTGAAAAAACCGTGGGCATGTTAGGTGCACAGTGAACCTCATTTTCTTCAGATATAAATGAAATAAGTTTATACCTTTGGAGCAATTTTAGTTTCTTGACCTTTACATGTAAAGGCCTCAGACATGGAACACATATGAAGACTTCCCATACAGTTTACACCAAAATTGGATTTATAAGTAGAAGTATTTGGTTATATATTGTGAATAGTATGGAGCTTTTTGGTTTTTTGTTTGACCATCATATTCACCCTATGTAGTAGTTTCTTAATGTTTTAGGATAAAAAACTTTCTGTGAGACAGAAATTTCAACTGTTTTTTGCCACTTGAATTTGCCATATACCAGAAAATGGATTAAATCTATAATGTTAATAGAGTATTAAAGCTAAAAGGAATTTTAGAATTATAGCCTCTTCATTTGAGGCTATAAAAATATATATTAGCCTTAACAATCAAGAAATGTGGTGCCAGACTATTTCTTTAAACTTGTCGTGGGACTCCTGGTCAAATTATTTAGTCTATCTAAATTTCACTTTGTCTGGTAAGGATCAAATATAAGTCTGTAAGCTGCCAGGAAAGTTTTTAAAAGAATCCCATAAGTTCCAGTAAAGACTAAACTGAGAATAAAGACAGACATTTGAAGCATTGTAAAGCTCCAAAAGACTTTCAAGTCTTTTCCATCTTCAGGTTATTTGCCATCTTAACACTTAAGATCTAATTAACCTCAGAAACAGACACCTTTTGTTGATATTTGAAAAGGGAAATTTTTGAAGAGAGGTTTTAGTAGTTGGAACAAACAAGCCACCTGATTTATTCAAGTACACATACTGACTTCAGTACCAAAATAAAGGCTAGAAGGGACTGAGAGTTTTTAATCTAGATGGGATGTCCAGTTCACTAATAATGTTGGAAATTATATTTATCCATGCCAGCATTAATGGTGGTGGTATTAGTGGCCTCGTGGGCTAGGAATAAAGCATGTGAAAAGTACCTTTTATTTTTTCAGGTGGCAAACAATTAAATACATATGACCCATTCAGTAGAAACCCTTTGTTCTGTGGAGCAGAAAATACAAGTCTTTGGGAACTCAAAAAGGTAAAATAATTTCAGATTTTTTGTTGTTTATTATTTTTGTTTGAGAAGTTGTGAGTTAAAAAAAAACAAAAATACAATCATGCATACCATACAGGATTGTAATACATTGGCCCTCTCAGATTGTTTTTTTTGTTTGTTTGTTTTGAAAGATTTCTCTTCCCCACCCCTCACCCCCCATTGTCTGTGCTCCGTGTCCACTTGCTGTGTGTTCCTCTTTGTCCACTTGCACCCTCAGCAGCACCAGGAAACTGAGTCTCTTTTTCGTTGCATCTTACTGCGTCAGCTCTCCATGAGTGTGGCACCACTCCTGGCTGCACTTTGTTTGTGTGGGGTGGCTCTCCTTGCAGGGCATACTCCTTGCGTGTGGCACAGCACTCCTTGCGCACGGCAGCTCTGCATGTGGGCCAACTCACCACACGGGTCAGGAGGCCCTGGAATTGAACCCGGGACCATCCCATATGGTAGGCAGACACTCTTATCAGTTGAGCCACATCTGCTTCCCCTCAGATTGCTTTTTAATTCATTTGTGCTGTGTATCTGCCCTCATGGGTTTTAACACCTTGAAGTTTTCATTTTTCCTATAAATGATAAACAATAGTTGTTAGTTATTTAGATATCTCCAGTTATCATAAAGAAGCAATTAGAAGTATGTTGCATGATTGATGCTTTGAAATCATCTGTATTTCTTCTGCCTCTGATAAATAAATGTCCACATTTGGGGAGGATACTATGCTAGATAGTCTTTTTGTAGAATATTTTAAATAATGTGCATGCAGAGTAAGGATACTTTTATGTAGCTGTGAGTTATGTTTTTTGTAATAGATGATCACATATAATGGCTCTTGTAAAATGGGTGAATTTTACTTTATGCAATAGAAAACCCTGAAAAAGTTTGTATTGATAGTTTTTTGCAAATAAAAGTGATTTTAAATGCATCAGAGGTACCTGTATTTTAAATAATCTTTTTATGATTTTGTAAAGTAAATTCATAGCAGTGATTCTCAAAGTGTGAGCATAGACGTCTTGGGGTCTGTGACACTTCAGTGAGGCTGCAAGGTCAAAACTGTCTTCATAGTAATACCAAGACATTATTTGCCTTTCTCATTGTGTTGACAGGATAACTGAAGATATAAAAGAAATGATGGGTAAAACTGCTGGTGCGTAGCATGAATCAAGGTAGTGCACCAAAAACTGCACTACTAGCCATTATATTTTCACCACCACATATTAGCAATTAGGGATAAAATCCATTATCACTTAAGAATAATGAGGCAGGGAATATTACTGATATTATCTCCACCTTAAAGTCTTTGTTGTCTTTTTAATATTTTGTGTGAATATATGGCATATAAAGCATTTCTGCTGCATACTTAAGTATGAAGTTTGTCTCAAGGAAAAGTGCTTGTGCACCTGCTGTTGTAAGCTCCACTAGCTGCTTGTTATCATGGAAGAATGACTGAGAAACAAACTGGTCATTCAGACTTGGGTATTCAGGAGACATTTTACAAAAATAAATGTAGGGAAGTGGACTTGGCCCAGTGGTTAGGGCGTCCATCTACCACATGGGAGGTCCGCGGTTCAAACCCCGGGCCTCCTAGACCCGTGTGGAGCTGGCCCACACGCAGTACTGATGTGCGCAAGGAGTGCCATGCCACGCAGGGGTGTCCCCGCACAGGGAAGCCCCATGTACAAGGAGTGCGCCCCATAAGGAGAGCCGCCCAGCACCAACGAAAGTGCATCCTGCCCAGGAATGGCGCCGCACACCCGGAGAGCTGACACACCAAGATGACACAACAAAAAGAAACACAGATTCCCGTGTCGCTGACAACAACAGAAGCGGACAGAGAACACACAGCAAATAGACACAGAACAGACAACTGGGGCGGGGGGAGGAAGGGGAGAGAAATAAATAAATAATTTTTTTTTAAATGTGCTTAAACTTTTGCTTCAAGCAAAACAGTTGACAATATTTGGTGCCAATTTAAATTCAAGCTTTCAGGCAAAAATTAGAATTTTGGAAAACTTGGATTCACCACCTTGAGCTTGATGGCTTCTCAATTCTTAAGAGACTTTTGGATAAAATCAGTGGTAATACTAATATTTTTGTCATGAATAATGAAATGCGTCAACATTTGGAAAAAAAGCTGCCTAACTTAGTTTGTCAGTATTTTCCAAAAGACCAGTGTATGATGCTTCAAAGTCATGCACGGATAAAAGATCCATTCAAATTAGAACGATCAAGTTTAAGTAACAAAAACCAAAAGTTGATCGATAGGGTTTCACATTCCATATTGCAACTAATTGTTTGGTTTTATGGTAATATTAAAGGATGTCCAAAATTGTCTGAAAGGCTGAAATATTCTTTCCAAGGAATTCATATATTTGTGAGGCTAGATTTTCTTCTGTACTTCAACCAAAATAACATGGAATACAGGAGCAGATATAAAAATCAAACCGTCTTTTAAGCCAAACGTTAAAGAGATACACAGTGGAGCGGATGTAGCTCAGTGGTTGAGCACATGCTTCACATGCATGAGGTCCTGAGTTCAATCCCTAGTACCTCCTAAAAAAAGAAAAAATGAAATGCAAAACTGCAAGGGGTCCTGAAACTGAAAGATTTGAATTTCATTGTTAAAATATATTTGAGGCGGCGGACTTGGCCCAGTGGTTAGGGCGTCCGTCTACCACATGGGAGGTCCGTGGTTCAAACCCCGGGCCTCCTTGACTCATGCAGAGCTGGCCCACGCACAGTGCTGATGCGTGCAAGGAGTGCTGTGCCACACAGGGGTGTCCCCACGTAGGGAAGCCCCACGCGCAAGGAGTGCGCCCCATAAGGAGAGCCACCCAGCGCAAAAGAAAGTGCAGGCTGCCCAGGAATGGCGCCACACACACAGAGAGCTAACACAACAAGATGACGCAACAAAAAGAAACATCCCCATGCCGCTGACAACAACAGAAGCGGGCAAAGAAGACGCAGCAAATAGACACAGAGAACAGACAACCGGGGTGAGGAGGGGAAGGAAAGATAAATAAATAAATAAATAAATCTTTTATATATATATATTTGCTTTGTAAGTTTCATTTCTTTGAGTTTTCAAGTAATCTACAATTATAGTAAGAGTTTACATTAGAAATACTGACATTCACATTTTTTGTTTTAGCTCTCTGAGCATTTTCATCCCTCTGTGGCCCTTTTTGCAAAGACTGTCCTTCAGGTGAGTCTAAAATACTCAGGAGACAAGAAATAAAAGTAATTTTAATTTTAGGTAATAATTGACCATACTCTCTTTTCTCCAGCATAAAATCATATATGCATTTTATTGCTCTTATAAAGGAGCAGTGATTGTTTAATCCAGAGCAGCAGGTAATTGTTCCCAATCTGAGATGAATGAAAACACAAGACATTAGAAAACCACATTTATTACATTATCTTTCCTCTTGAAGAAAGATTGCCTTTCTTTTTCCCATTTGTTATGTTTACCTGAGGGTTTGGTTCCTGGTTAATTGTTAGATGACCTACAATATTATTTGCCTAATCGTAAAGTAAATAATAAAATTTGTGTTTGTGTGTGTGTATATGTGTTTAATTTTTTCACGTAAAGAAGAATGTATATGAAAGGGATGCTTGAAAAGTCATTTATTGCATATTTGTAACTTCAGTGCAACTTAATAAAAGGTCTTTTTTCTAATCTGGATTCATATGTATGTGTGTGTGTGTCTGTGTGTGGTGTACTTTTAATTAAGTCTCTCCCCCTCTCCCCTTTTCTCAGGGAAATTATATTCAATATTCAGGAGATCCATTGCAGGATTTCACACTAATGAGATTCTTGGATCGATTTGTATACCGAAACCCAAAGCCACATAAAGGCAAAGGTGTGGTTTATTTAATGAATTGTTTGGTTTTTATTGTTGATATTTTATAAACATTGCAAACATATAAATAGGCATTTATAATACACCGTCTTAATTTTACATTTTTAGAAAACACAGACAGCATTGTGATGCAGCCAAAAAGGAATCATTTTATAAAGGACATTCGTAATCTTGCTGGTAAGTAGGAAGCTTGGACAGTTGAAACCGAAAATAGACATATAGGACAGTAATGCATAAATTTGTTATTATATTGGAATAAAACCTGAGCACCAGACACAGTATTCATCTCTTGTTCCCAAAAACATGTATGCATTTTCAGGTCTACTGTGTATCTGACTGGCCCTTTTTTTAAAAATTTTAATATAAAATATTTCAAAATGTATTCAAAGGAAATAAAATAGTATGATGAACCCTCCTGTACCCTTCACCAAACTTCAGCAATTATCAACATTTTACCATTTTTTTATCATCTATAGCTTCATCAGCAAACCCCCAAATATATATGATTATTACTATCTTACTATTCAGATCATCTTTTAGGCTGTCTAATATGAGCTGAACAGAACAAACCCCACAATATCGTCATTTGAAACTTAGTTGATGACTCTACTTTTATAGGCATTTGAATGTGTAGTATGCATCTATAGATCTAATTATCTGTTTTTCTAGTCAGTTTAGACATATCTTTGCATACCAGGTCAATCCTGACTTTTTTTGTTTGGCTAATAGGTTAAATTAGACCTTATAAATCATCTAATTTCCATTTGATTTCTTTCACAGATCTAGAGAAATAAAAGGACTTGCCCAAAGTTAATTGATTAAAATTAGAAGCCAAATCTCTTTTTGATTGAAATGAGTCAAATTTTTATTCTGAAGAGAGAAAATTAATAATCTTATAGTTCCTTATTCTTTTTACTCCATTTTCCTCAGCATGAAGTAAAATTGGATAATTCTGTTTATCTTTACTTCCTGTTTCCTCAGTGACAAGTCACTTTTCTGAGATTAAAATAGCGAGTTTAAAGTTATTTATTAAGGAAACTCTCTGAATTTTCATTTCTCTTGAAATTTGGATCCTGGATACAATTGGAAGACAATGAGCAAATCCTGTTGTGTCAGTGTGAACTGCACTGATGTCTCTGTACTACCTTTTTTTTTTTTAAGGTGGTACAGGGATTAAAGCTGGGACCTCGTACATGGGAAGCAGGCACTCAACCACTGGGCTATATTTTCTCCCCTGTACTGCCTTTTTTTTTAAAAAAAAAAAAGGTGTTTTATTGTGGTAATATATGTAACATTTTCCATTTGAACCACTTTCAGATATACAATTCAGTGGTATTAATTACAGTCACAGTGTTGTGCAACCATCCCCATTATGTACTGCCTTTTAATTGTACCCAACGAACAGTTTCAAGTGTTAGGGTGTTTTACACACACACAAGCTTTTCCAGGGAGTTGTCCTTTGCACAATAGAATCCCTTCTGTCCACCTTCTTTATTTTCTGAATCTTTAAAATTGCAAGTGTTGGGGAGAGGGCATAGCTCAATGGCTGAGCATCTGCTTCTCATACAAGATCTTGGGTTCAATCTCTGGTACCTCCTTAAAAAAAAAAGAAAAATTGCAAGTGTTCTTTATTTAATATTAAGCTTGAATAACATAAAAATGATTGTTTTAATAAACAATTTATTTTCCTAGTGAATAGTAAGGAGTTCCTTGCAAAAGAAGAAAGCCAAATACCAGTGGATGAAGTGTTTTTCCACAGGTAATGTATTTCATATAGTTTCATTTAGAGAACAGTTAAAATTTGTCAATTGCATAAAATACTTCATTAACATAAGCATATCTTGAAAAGATCAGAGTATCAGTTTTTGTGAAGGGAATTTATAAACCCGTCATTTTGCTAATCTTAAAATATCTAAGTGAAACTAAACCAAAGTGGGGGGTATTATTTTTAATAATCTGGAAAGTAAATTTTGTTTTATGAATCCCAACTTTGTGGAACTTAACAATCTTTAATTTCTTAGTAATACAGAAATTTTCTTAAGGCTTAAAAGGTGCATTAGTTCAATGTAGTGATAAACAATGCATGAGAAAATTATCTAGAACATGGTTCTTAGAGTGGAATTAGCAAAAATTAAGTGGGCTAATAGAGAAGTAAGCCCTAAACCTACCATTTCTACTTACGTCTTATAGAAGTAAAGTAAATTATCTTATTAGTTGATTGGTTATTTGGTTTGACTTTTAAAACATTTTGTGTAAAAAATTTTAAGGGCATGATGCAATCTGCGAAATGCTTCACTGTACCCTATTACCAGGATAGAGCTATTTGATAAAATAGTGTGCTTTGAGGTCATTTAGAAGCCCATTTTATAATGTGCTAATACTTACATCATTAGTGTGGAAGCTGAAGCAGCTGTTATGCCATTTTGACTAAGATCAGTTTGAGTATGTTTTGAGATGGGTTTTACCTTTCTGTTAATTTTTATTAGAGAAGTTGTATGTTTATTGAAAAGTCCTACATAAAATATATAAAAGAGAGTTCCCATTTACCACCCTATTATTAACACTTTGCATTAGTGTGGTATATTTGTTACTATTTATTAAAGAGCATTTTTATAATTTTACTATTAACCATAGTCCTTCGTTTACAATTGGGTTCACTGTTTGTGATGTACAGTCCTATGTTTGTTACTTTATTTCTATTCTAGTAACTAACATATTTAGAACCTAAAATGTCCCCTTTTTACCACATTCACATATATAATTCACTGCTGTTAAATAACATTTACAGTATTGTGCTACCACCACCATCCATTACCAGAACTTCATAATCAACGCAAATAAAACTGTGTCCAACTCAAGCATTCCCTCCCCTTCCCTACCCACAACTGGGCGGCCCTTGGTAACTTATACTCCAGATTCTGACTCTCTTGAGTTTTATTCTAGTTATTTTATATCAGTGAGGTCATACAATATATTTCCTTTTGTGCCTGGCTTATTTCATTCACCATGATCTCGTCAAGGTTCATCCATGGTGTCACATGTATCAGAACTGCATTCCTTTTTACATCTGAATAATATTCCACTGTGTCTTTATCCATTCATCAGTTAATGGACATCTGAGTTGCTTCCATCTTTTGGGAACTTTGAATAATGCTGTTATGAACATTGGTGTGCAAATATCTGTTTGAGTCCCTGCTTTCAATTCTTTGGGGTATATACCTAGCAGTGGGATTGCTGGATTACATGGTAATTTTATACTTAACTTTCTGAGGAATTGCTAAATTGTTTTCCAAAGCAGCTGCACCATTTTGCATTGAGTTGGGCAATTTAAATAGTTTCAATTACTTTGTTATTCAAAGCTATATTTCTTATAATAAAGTTTTGTCATTTATATTGTATTGAATATATTTAACGTTTACAGTTGTGGTTTGTATCATTGGTTATAGGTGCTTTGTTTATAGTAAAATGGGCTTTTAATAAAACTAATAGCATGCATTTTTAGGTATTATAAAAAAGTTGGTGTTAAAGAAAAACAAATACGGCATGCAGATGAAGAAAGTATAGAAGATGTGGATGATGAGGAATTTGAAAAGATGATTGGTAATTTTTTTGTTGATTCTTTAATGTTTTAAATAATTTACTATTTGTTTATAGTACTGTGTAGGATTATTGGTAGAAGTGACTTTAAAGAAATCATTTAGCTAAGAACACTTAGCAAATGGAGGGTTAAGAATTTTTTTTTGAGGTACCAGGGCCAGGTACCTGGGACCTCATATGTGGGAAGCTGGTACTCAACCACTTGAACTACATCAGCTCCCAAGAAATACTTTTATGCTATATGATCATCACCCACATTTGCTCCAGAAAAATATATGATTGTCCATGAGACATTTTATGTGAGAAAAAATTTTATTTTCATGAATATATTCGTTCTTAGGCCAAATCTGTTAAAAAGTAGAAACCATTTTTGTTTTGCTGTTTCTAATCTCCTTGTACTGCTGATGACAATAGGGTGTTGTTTCATCGTTTTAATTTTATAACCAACTGAACTAGAAAATTTTTAGTAGACTGAAACAGAAAAACCTGGGCAGTTCAAAAGGTCTACATTTGATTCCATTTTAGCTGCATATTGTATTAAACTTACTTAAAATGGGTACTTAAATAGTTTTAATAGAGTAAAAAGGACTGCAGTTGCTAAGTAGGTTATTTGATATTCACCCTCTATATATAAAAGGACTGTAGAAAGAAGCCAGACTAGGGAAACGGACTTTGGCCCAGTGGTTAGGGCGTCCGTCTACCATATGGGAGGTCCGCGGTTCAAACCCCGGGCCTCCTTGACCCGTGTGGAGCTGGCCATGCGCAGCGCTGATGCGCGCAAGGAGTGCCGTGCCACGCAAGGGTGTCCCCCGCGTGGGGGAGCCCCACGCGCAAGGAGTGCGCCCGTGAGGAAAGCCGCCCAGCGTGAAAAGAAAGAGCAGCCTGCCCAGGAATGGCGCCGCCCACACTTCCCGTGCCGCTGACGACAACAGAAGCGGACAAAGAAACAAGACGCAGCAAATAGACACCAAGAACAGACAACCAGGGGAGGGGGGGGAATTAAATAAATAAATAAATCTTTTAAAAAAAAAAAAGAAAGAAAGAAAGAAGCCAGACTCAACTGAAACCCATTTTAATTAAGGGATTTAGTTAATGTTGGTATATTCAGTTTTATATACATTAATAAAAACACAAGCAATTATCACATGTCATTTTGTTTTTTATTGTCATAAACAGAACAGTCAAGACTGTGTTATAATTATTGGTTCAGATATTAATCATGGTAGCCTTGTTTTGTTTGTTTTATTGTGGGTTTTTTTTTACCATATCTTACAAATTTGTATATTGTTCTCTGGCAGACACACTTGAAGATGATAATTGCTTCACCTCTGGAAAGGATGACCTTGATTTTGCTGGGTAAAATACTCTTCTTTAATTCTGTATTTACTATCACCGATTTCATTTTCCCATCATTTCCCAAATTGTTGTCCCTCAGAACACTAAACCAGAGGGCTCTATGATGTGTGGAGAGAAATGTATCCAAATAAGTTTGGGCAGTGGATACAGGAGTTTTATTTGGGACCTCTGTAATGCACACTAGCATATTAAATAGGCTGTAATTGAGCTGTCTGTGATTCTTTCTCCTCTAAAATCTGTTAACAGCCTGGTACCTTGATAGGCATACTTCAGGAAACACTGCCCTCTTTTAAGTTACTTTTTCTCCCCAGCAATGTGAAAAAGAAAACAAAAGGAGCTAAGGATACATCAGAAGATGAAGATACAGAGGGTAGTGATGATGATCTTGATAACTTGGATGATGATGAAGTTTCTTTAGGAAGTATGAATGAAGACTTTGCTGAAATTGATGAAGGAGGAACATTCATGGATATATTAGATGAAAGTGAACGCATTCCAGGTAAGCATTTTTAAAATATGGCAAGTTACAGAACAGAATCTAACTGTATCTTCCATTCTGCCTTAGGCTAGTGTTTTCTGTTAAAGAGTACTTTTATATGGCCCTAAAATAATATCAGCCAAAAAATTAAGATTTTTTTTTGAAAGCAGCTGAGTTGTGAATTTAGAACTTTCTATTTTAATCAGCAATTAGCCTGTCAGTGTACAATACATGTTGAATTGATATATTGTCCCTTTTTTAATGTTAGAGTAATAATAGTTTTTAAAAGTTAGGCAGGGGAAGTGGACTTGGCCCAGTGGTTAGAGTGTCCGTCTACCCCATGGGAGGTCCGCAAGTCAAATCCCCGGCCTCCTTGACCCATGTGGAGCTGGCCCGTGCACAGTGCTGATGTGCGCAAAGGAGTGCCGTGCCATTCAGGGGTGTCCCCCACGTAGGGGAGCCCCACACGCAAGGAGTGCACCCCATAAGGAGAGCCACCCAGTGCAAAATAAAGTGCAGCCTGCCCAGGAATGACACCGCACACACAGAGAGCTGACACAACAAGATGACGCAACAAAAAGAAACACAGATCCCTGTGCCGCTGACAACAACAGAAGTGGACAAAAAAGAACATGCAGCGAATGGACAAAGAGAACAGACAACTGGGGTAGGAGTGTGGGGGAGGGGAGAGAAATAAATCTTTAAAAAAAAAGTTAGTGTTCATTATAACCCTTAGAATAATAGATGAGGAAAGTGAACATTTTATTGTGTAAAGTTGCAAAGAGCACCCAAAATTGAGTCCTTGAACTGTTTTTTATCCTGTCATCTACCTACACACACATACACACCCTCATCCCTGCCCAACATTCTGCTACTTATTCTGGAACAAAGCAGTAGTTTCTTCTTATTTGCAAGAGTTTTATCTTACCTTATTAATGTATCTAGTAAATTTTGTACTTGCACAAAATATGGAACTATGCCACTTAATTACTTGGAGAGCTTTGATCTCCATCCTCAAAGCCTATGCTGGTGGAACTGTGAAACCCAGATCATGCAGTGGTAGAGTGTCCTACCACTGTACCAAATATTGTAGCACTGTGGAATGGGTATTTATTTATTCTTTTCAAGTTGTTCTTAACTTACTTAGTAAAAATTTTTTTGGTAACAGAATTTGATGATGAAATCAACTCCAAAGTCGGTACGAAAAGAAGCAAGAGAAAAGGTATAGGTGATATTGATTTTGCTGGGTCATTTCAAGGTAAGAAACTACATTTAATCTCTTTTAAACCTAAGCAGTGTTCATGTGAAAGGTATCATTCATTATCATTTTGGAAAATAAACATTTCTAAATTGGTTAGTATATATTTTCTTTTTAATAGTTTTATGTGTTTTTATTACGTGAAATTTAAATATACTTTCCTTAAAATTCCTTCATCTCACTTTTCATTCATGTTTGTCATTCAATTATATATAAATTCTAGATTTTTCCATAGACACCTTTCCTCTTCTCAGCCAACTCTTATTCTTCATTATTGACCTTTTATGAAAGCCCATATTCCTTTATTACAACTTTTTCTTTTTATGAGATCTGCTGTTTTGCTGCCACAGCAGAACAATTCTAATCTCAGTAAAATCTTACATAAGACAGATAGAAATTCTTTCAGCTAATTTATTTTCTGACTTTTAAAAGAATGTATCTTAAAACATAGCAGTTATTTAAAAAATAAAAGAAATGTAGAGTTATGCTTTTTGGGGTAACACATATAAAATGCTAATAAAAGAGACAAGTTCCAAATCTGGCGAAAAGGTTCATTTTTTTTAAAGCTTTTGATAAAAATATAAGAGGCACTGTAATAAATATTTCATGTCTATTTGGTGCCTTGCTCTTTTTGTTGTTTTTAATCATGCTTACCTTCAAATGCCTCTAGCTTCTGCTTACAGGTAAATATTGAGGAAGATTACAAATTGATGTGCAAAGTTATAATAATTTTCATATTGGTAATAGTCTGAGACTTTTATGCCTCCAAAATTTTTATCACCTCTTTCAAATACTGTCAGCAATATCATAAAGATATGCCCCCTAAATAGCTAAATTCTTTACCTGATGCATATGTAAATTAGGACATGTTATTTTCCAGATTATGCCTCCTATTGAGTGATCTAGGATCACATTTTTTATAACAATATATGCTCAGATAAAAGACAGAAGCATTCCTCAGAAAAGAAGTGTTACCTTATTTCATCTCACTGAACCTGTCATATTTCAAGATGTTCTTTTGGTGACTTTATTTGAATAACAACGTACTATTTCAGAAGTCATATGAGCCTGAAAGGACCTCAAAGCTCAGTCAGTAATAGTTTTGGATGCTGATTAATGGATGCATGACGAGATTAATTAAAAATAAAAATGAGACAAAGGAATTTCAAACATTCATTGACTGATAATTGAGATATTTACAAATATTGGCTGTACTGCAAACAAACCTTAAAGAAACTTTTAAAAAGCAGTATAATAAGTGCTTACTCATGAGGTCACATATATATTACCTAAAAGATGAATGAGTACCAGTCTTGTCAAATGGATATTTTAGCTGGAAATAAAATATTCAATAATAGTATCATACATATCACGTAAAAATGAAGATGAAATGCTCTAGAAACTATCAAGTGTCTCTGAGGGAGTGGATGTGGCTCAAGCAGTTGAGTACCTGCTTCCCACATGGGAGGTCCTGGGTTCAGTTCCTAGTCCCTCCAAAAAAAGCAAAGACAAACAACAAGCAAGCAAACAAAACCAACTCAGGGGAGCGGATGTGGCTCAGTGGTTGAGCATTGGCTGCCCACTTACAAGGTCCTGGGTTTAATCCCTGGTTCCACTACCTCAAAAAAAAAAAAAGTGGCACTGATACATCCACACAAATGTACAGTTGTTCACAGCAGCATTATTCATAATAGCCCTAAACAAGAAATAACCCAAAGCTATTAACTGATGACTGGACAAACAAAAGGTGGTATCATCTTTACAGTGGTTCAGCCATAAAAAAGGAATGAAATACTGCTACATGATACATGCCACATAAACATAACCTTCAGTTTTTTTCACTTATTTCAGAGAATACCACCTCAAACTACAGAGTTTACATTTTGCCTTAAATATTCCCAGCCCCATCCATGAAAAGTTTAATTTTAATCTTGCTTGATACTATGGTATTATACTTCAGGTAATCCTTGATCAGTGGCCAAATCTGAAGGGCAAGAAGAAACTTCGGTCATCTAACCAGTTTTATTAGGATATTAAATCTTAAAACAATATACTAACAAATAAGTTACATTTCTATCTTTAAATGCCAGCTATCTCATGAGGATAGAAGATAATTGTAATTGTGGGATTTAAGCCAGATACATATTTTTAACAAAACTATGTTGAAAGATTTGCATTTTTCCATAAGTCATTGAATTTACAACTGAATAATCTAAGGCTATAATTTTTTTAAGGACCAAGGCAGAAAAAGAAAAGAAATTTCAATGACTCCAGCCTCTTTGTATCTGCTGAAGAAGTAAGTTTAACCTACTACTTTAAGAAGTTAACTATACTACATGTTTTAAGTTTTCTAATGAATTTTTGTTTGTTTAAGTTTGGCCACCTGCTGGATGAAAATATTGGATCCAAGTTTGATAACATTGGCATGAATGCCATGGCTAACAAAGATAATGCAAGTAAGTACCCTGAATTTTTTATTGACGTTTCAAAATATTCTTGACTTAGAATTTCTGAAGATGTAAATATTTTTGGAGGGCCTTTTTATAGCACTTTACAACATGGAAGGAATGGTGTCATCTCTCAAGCTAGACAGCATGTAGAACTTATTTTTTTTTCTTTAGGAGGTACCAGGGATTGAACCCAGAGTCAAGCACTGAGTCACAGCAGCTTCCCAATGACAGCTGGCTTTCTCACCTTTTTGTTATGTTTTCAGGAGGCACCAGAGAGCAAATCTGGACCTCGTATATGGGAAGTAGAGGCTCAACCATTTGAGCTACATCTGCTCCCCAAGCATGTAGGACTTAAAAGCACTTAGACTATAGCTTTTTTTTTTTTTTTTTTAAAGAGAACTCTCCCCTTCCCTGCTGTTTTTGCTGTGTCTATTTGCTGTGTGATCTTCTGTATCTATTTCTCTTTTTGTCTTCTCGTCTTTCTCTGCTAGGATTCACCAGGATTTGATCCTGGGGACCTCTGATGTGGAGAGAGGTTCCCTGTCAATTGTGGCACTTTAGTTCCTGGTTTCTGCTGTGCTTCACTTTGACTCTCCCCTTTGTCTCTCTTTTATTGTGTCATCATCTTGCTGCAAGATTCACTTGCACAGACATTGGCTCACCGTGCTGGCACTGGTTCACCTTGCGGGCACTGTCTCATCACACAGGCACTCACGTGGGCACTCGGCTCACCATGCAGGCAGTTGGCTCACCACACAGGCACTTGCGTGGGCACTTGGCTTACCGTGTGGGGCATTCTCAGCTTACCACGTGGGCACTGGCTTACTGCATAGGCATACTTTCTCTTACTTTTCACTAGGAGACCCCCAGGGATTGAACCGGAGTCCTCCCATATGGTAGGCGGAGGCCTTCTCACTTAAGCCACACCCGCCTCCCATAGACTATAGCCTTTTTTTTTTTAAATCTTTTTTCTTTTTCATTTTATCTTTTTTTTTTAAAGACACATAGACCACACAACATGTTACATTAAAAAATATAAGAGGTTCCCATATACCCCACTCCCTATACCCCCCACTCCTACATCAACAGCTTTCATTAGTTTGTAGATTTTAGCCTTTTAACGTTAATTTGTTTTAGGGAGGCGAGCTATTTTTATAATACATCAGTTTACTAAGTAGCTTTATGTGCTTTATAGACATTTTAATTATTTATGGTATTGATAGTATTGATTTCTATTCTTTCCCCAGTAAGTTCATTCAAGGGGAAAAAATCTTTAGAGCATTTGTATCCATCATGGTCTTTACTTTGTAAAATATTAATCTTGGACAATAAATAATGATACGGAAGAAAACAAGCAAGCAGTGGATTTTCATAGTGGGTGGGAAATGAGCTGTAGCCCATGGCAGGCCCAGAGTTCCTGTCGTTCAGTAGGCTGTTCTTTGGGACTGCCGATTTGCTGCCTTGTGGTGAGTTCATCTTCTCTTCCCCTCCAAAGGTCTCAAACAGCTTAAGTGGGAAGCCGAACGTGATGACTGGCTACACAACAGAGATGTGAAAAGTATCATCAAGAGAAAGAACAATTTCAAAAAGAAGAGGCCGAAACCTACTCATAAAGCTAAAAAGCAAAAAAAATGAGTGTTTTTAAAATAAACTATAAAAACTCTACTTACTCCTAATTTTTGCTATTCAGCCATTTTTCTTGATCTTGCTGTCTGATTCCATACATTCCAGACTGTTCAATGGACTTGTAATAAACTACAAATAAAAAATAGCTGTCATTTATAAAATCATGTGAAAATGCAATTAAAATTATATTCCACTGAGTAAATCAAACTTTCCCCCCAGATTCCTACACAGTAAATGAAAAAGATTAGGATACATGTTTAATGTATAAGCTCTAGTACCACTCTAATTATTGTAATGAGCACTGCTTATTAAGCAGTGACTTTGTACCTGATACTGTGCTAAGTAACTACATAATGTTACCTTATTTAATCCTTACAACAGTCTTTTGAGGTGTGCATTATCTCATTTTACAGAGAAAGAAACTGAGCACCAAGAAGTTATTGGCAAACATGACAACAAGGTTGGTTTTTACTTTAAGCTGTGTGTACCCTGAATATTCCAAAGGCTATGCTCTTAACCACTGGAAGAATTAAGAATCCAGACCATTAGCTAACTGTCTACAGATGAGCATTTTCTATACTACTTTTTCTCAGAAGCTAAAAGATGAACCATATTATTAGAAATTGACATATTTGAAAACAAGTCATTTTAGCCCTTAATTAAAGATCTTAAATTACTCCTTGACCTACAGGCTAACTGAAAAAGTTATTTTGTACTGTTCTTTTTACTTAAGTAAAAGCATACCTTCTAAGATGAAGGGAAATTTCTTGCTCATTGTTTGCCTGAAATCTGGTTTTAAAAAAAAGAGTATTAAAATTAGAGATGATCAGAAATAATTCATATATTATTTGGAAATGGTATTTAAAAACAAATTTCCATTGTTGGTGTGTAATCCCTTTGGTAACTTTGTGAATTGGTTCTTTGGAGGCCAGTCTACCTTGCTATGGAATTTCAAATAAGATTACACAGGTTTAGAAGTTGATCCTAAACTTAATTTGCTTTTAAATGTTGTTTGGATATTTTAGAGTTTAAAAGTATATATACAGTAGCATCCCACTGCAGAGTGTTTTAGTGAAGTACTCTTGAGAAAGTTAAGTGGGCCAACTTGACTCTTCCCTGACAGTTCCAGTGACAGACAATATTTGACTGAAGGTCAAGGTTCCTTCTCTTTCACACACACTACCACCCCAGGACTATTTCCATGCTTTTAGGAGAGGGAAAGCAGGATTTCCTAATTTTTGAGGGTTCTAATATAAAATTTTCCTCCACAAGATGCTAAAGCACCTTCAGTGGCATAGGATACAGACTTCCCACTTGAGTCTGGAGAAACACTGCTAGCCTGCTACAAGTGAGGCGACCTCTTGCTTTCTCGGTCTAGCAATAAGTGGGGACTCCAGCTTTGCTGCCAAATTAAGCCAAAACAAGGACACTATGCTTCCTACTAGTAGTACCCGTAGTGGTATAAAACATTTCCCTTTGTCTATAAACCCAAATTAAAATTTTTTGCAACTGAAAATCACCTGGTCTACATCAATTAAGACCTAGCTTCCCCTTGTGCCTAAAACAGTGAATCTCCAGGAGCAACTTCTGCAAAAATACTACTACTATTTAGCATATAAAATGCAATAGCAAACTGGACACCCAGCAAGCAGTGACTTCCAAATTATAAAATAATTACCTTGACTTGTATTCAGTTTATTAAACAAAAAATAAGCTCCAAAAATGCCTATAACTTCAGCTACTAAAATGCCTTTAAAGATCTTCTTTGCCAGTGGTTCCATAGTGCGGGCCATCCTAAATTTAAAACAATAAATATGTGTAAATATGAATAAGCATATTCCACCTTCTATTGTCACTTCTATAAAGAACTCCAATTCATTCCCATAGTTTATATGATTATACAGAACAGTGTCCCCAAATCAATATACACTTAGTCTTATTACATATGCCCCATGTACCTAGTTTGTCAATTTCCATGCCTAAAAGGCCTAATGGAACCAAATGTACAAGACTGGATAAAGCACAGAGATGAGACAAAATACAAAGCAGCATCATTAAAAAGAACAATTCATGGAACTGAGGTTTTTTTTTAAACCCCCTCGCCCCAGATGGCTTCCTCATCTGTTTGCTCATTGCTTGATGTCTGCTCATTGTCTGTTTCTTCTTTAGGAGGAGGCACTGGGAAACCAGGACCTCCTATGTGAGAGGTGGGTGCCCAGCTGCTTGTGCCATATCTGCTCCCTACTCTTTTTTCTCGCTGTCTGCTTGTTTGCTCATTGTTTTTGTTCATTGTCTGTTCATTGTCTTCTTTAGGAGACACCAGGAGCGGAACTTGGGCCCTCCCATGTGGGAGGCAGGTGCCCAACTGCCTGAGCCACATCTGCTTCCCAGAATGAAGGTTATAAAAGCAGATCTAAGAGTGGTGGTGGGTGACAACTAAATCAATCTTTTGTAGTTGTTGAACTGAGAAATAAGACCTACCTAATGGACACAGAACTAGACCAGTTCCCCTTCTTCCTTCACTGTGTACCACTCTGTGCCCACTTCCTTCTAAGGAAGATGAATAAAGCCTTAGTTAAGAGTTGCGTGGTGACAGATGTTGGCAGACAATTCCCCGTGGATTTCTCATGTTTCTTCATATCTTGAGAGTATAGGCACTGCCTTCTCCACAGTGAACAAAGGGTGAACACCCTTTGGGAGATGCCTTCCTCCATAGCAAAGGAAAGGTTTGCTTCTAGTCTCGGAACATATAGTGTCTCCCTTTACTTGGTCTGCCCACTTTGTCATTAACTTCATGTACATCACACATTCTTGGCAAATTATAACAGTAACTAATTAATTACATATTTTCTACATCCCAGGCACTGTTCTTCAGTACTTTACATATATTCCTCATTTAATCTTCTCAACAATCCCATAAACTGTAAATATTTACTAATGAGGAAATTAAAACCCAAAGGGATTAAATAACATGTCCAAGTCACACTATTGTCCATTGGCAAAAGCAGGCTGCAAATCTGGCAATTTGACTCCAGAGCTTAGACTCAAGCACTATGTATTTTCTGGACAGAAAATTCTCTTGAGTGTTTCTCTATTTGTAAAAATGAAGGACCAGATTATATCAACACTTCTTTTTGGCTCTAATGTCCACTCGGTCATTTCAACAAATAATTGCCATCTGCCTACTCTAGTATCAAGGGCCTTAGGTCAAGACACTTTTTCCTTTGGTTAAATTTGTACAGTGATGCCTGTCCAGTCTATCACAGAAAATTGGAGTAAGCAAACAATGACAATATGTGAGAGCTCTTTGTAGTGCCCCACAAAAGTATGGTTAGTCTATAAATGGTTACTATATATTTTTTATGGTAGAGCTTTTCATTGTATTCAACATCTATTTATTGGCGGCTGACTTGGCCCAGTGGTTAGGGCATCCGTCTACCACATGTGAGGTCCGCGGTTCATACCCCAGGCCTTCTTGACCCGTGTGGGGCTGGCCCATGCAATGTGCCGCGCCACGCAGGGTGTCCCCACACGGCAGCCCCACACGCAGGGAGCGCGCCCCATAGGGAGAGCTGCCCAGGGTGAAAGAAAGTGCAGCCTGCCCAGGAATGGTGCCACACACATGGACAGCTGACACAACAAGATGACACAACTAAAAGAAACGCAGATTCCCGTACCGCTGACAACAGAAGCAGACAAAAAAAAGGACGCAGCAGGGAGACACAAGAAAAGACAACCGGGCTGGGGGGGGGGGGGAAGGGGAGAGAAATAAACAAATAAATCTTAAAAAAAAAACCAAACATCTATTTATTGAACTATGTGCCAGGCACTTTGCTAGATGCTAAGGACAACAAAGCTGAGCAACACACTTAACTGGTTCTTATTCCTGAGGAGCTGCTATTCTAGTAGTATTCTAAAAACTTAATTGCACCCACTCGAGGACTGTAAAATGTTAATAATTCCTAACCTCAGCCTGTACTTCCCCACTTGTGGTTTGGAACTACATACCCTAGAAAAACATGTTCTTCGATTTAATCCTTCCTGTAAGTATGAACCCATTTTAAGTAGCACCTTTTGATAAGGTTACTGTCAGTTAAGTGTGGCCTAACTTGATCAGGATGGATCTTAATCCTATTGCTAGAGTCCTTTATAAGCAGAATGAAATTAAGACAGAACACCAGAGAAGGAACAGTCAGGAACTGATAGGCCACAATACAGGGAAGAGAATGAGGAAGCCAGGCGAGGCCGCCATGTGCACTGCCATGTGACAGAGGAGCCAAGGACCAAGGATTACCAGCAGCCAGCCCCAGGACACCAGTCTTTGAGAAGAACTCATTGCCTCAAAGAGGCTGTGATGATACCTTGATTTGGACTTCTCTTGGCTAAAAAAAGCGAGCCAATAAACTCCCATTGTTTAAGCCAACCCATTTCATGATATTTGCTTGGGTAGTCAAAAAAGAAAACTAAACCACCACTATGGCAGTTTGAGATTATTTTGTGTCCCAAAAAGAGAAAGATTATATTTGTAAACTATCCCTCTGGGTGTGATACCCTTTGATTACATTAAATGCAGCTGAAGTGTCTTTGATTAGATTACTTAAGATTGGAGCTTTTGCTTTGACTAAGTCAGTGGGTATGACTCAGTTTGAGTTCCCGCCCCCTTGTGGGTCTGATATAAACAGACAGAGAGACAGACACACAGGAAGAGAGAGCTCTGCCATATGACAGACAGGAGAAGACTCAAACGGCTGAGGCCCCAGGGAGAGAGGAGACATTCTGCCTGATAGTTGACAGGTGAGATAAGGAAGAGCGCAGAATAACCAAGACAGATTTAGGCAGCCCAGAAAGAAACAAGCCCTATGCCAGGAGAAAGGACTAAGGATCACTTAAGCACAAAGCCTGGAGAGGCTGGGCCCACACAGCCTTAAGAGGAAAAGGAAGCCCAGAGGGGAAGGAAAGACTAGGCAAAAATTGGGCAACCATTTTGCTTCAAACACATGGCAAATGACTTTGGTGAGAAAGCAACATTGAACTGGACGTTTTACAGCCTTGTCAAGTAAGCTTTTATCCCCAAATAAATGCCCTTTATAAAAGCCAACAGTGAAGTGGATGTGGCTCAAATGACTTGCATCCCACCTACCACATGGGAGGTCCCAGGTTCAGTTCCCAGTGCTTCCTGGAGAAGAAAAGCAAGACAGCAAGCTGGTGCAGTAGGCTGCAATGGCGAGCTGATGCAAGAAGATGATGCAACAAGAGACACAAAGAGGAAACACAATGAGACAAAGCGGGGAGCAGAGGTGGCTCAGGCAATGGACCGCCTCTCTCCCACATGAGAGGTCCTGGTTCGGTTTCTGATGCCTCCTAAAGAGAAGACATGAGTGGACACAGCAGACAGCAAGTGCTAATGAGGGGAGGGGATAAATAAAATCTTAAAAAAAAAAAAAGAATATATTAGGGGAAAAAAAGCCAACAGAAAAAAAAAAAAAAAGCCAACAGATTTCTGGTACTTTGCATCAACAGAACTTTGGCAGACTAATAGAACCAGTCCTTCTTCACCCCCCAGATTCTGATTCTGCAAGTCTAGCATGGGATCCTCAGTAATTGTCCCTTTAGCAAGCACTTCAAATTCTTGTTATACAAAAGGCTCACCAATCCCAAGAGAAAACTGACCTAATCCACCCTTTCAGTTTACCCATAAGGAAACTGAAGCCCAGAGGTTAAATAACTTGCCCACCATCACCCAATAAGTGGCAGAACTACAGCCCATTTAGATCTTGAGTCTCTTCCACTGATTAAAGTGAAAGTTAGGGAAGCGGACTTGGCTCAAGAGATAGAGCGTCCGCCTACCACATGGGAGGTCCACAGTTCAAACCCAGGACCTCCTTGACCTCTGTGGAGCTGGCCCATGCACAGTGCTGATGCGCGCAAGGAATGCCCTGCCACGCAGGGGTGTCCCCCGCATAGGGAAGCACTGCACGCAAGAAGTTTGCCCCGTAATGATAGCTGCCCAGCACAAAAGAAAAGTCTAGCCTGCCCAGAAGTGGCACTGCACACATGGAAAGCTGATGAAGCAAGTTGAGCCAACAAAAAGAGACACAGATTCCTGGGCCACTGACAAGAACAGAAGAACATGCAGCAAATGGACACAGAGAGCAGATAACGGGGAGGGGGGGTAGATCTTTTTTAAAAATAAAACAATAGAAAGAGTGTACATCTTTATTCTTTTCCCTAATTAAAGTAAAAGCTAAACAAGGGGAAAGGGCTAAATATGCTAATAAAATAGAATGAATATAAGTGAATAGATGAAAGGCAAACCCATGTTTTTACCCTTCTTCCTTATAGCTTCAGTGTCAAGGACAAGAGTAGAACCAGTATATTTTTATCTCAGGATTTTGATGTGGTCCTATGTATGCTCTCTGTTACACTGTTGTCTGTACTTTGTGCAGAGAGATGGTGCATTCTCTAAGACAGGACACCAAGCTCTCTGCTCACTTTCATATGTTTACTCCATGTGCTCCTGACTCCCTTTCACAATGCCTGAGGGTAGGGTAATTAAACACCCTACTTTTGTAGGATTATCCTATCCTTACCAGGTGTCCTCTCCACCCCTCCAGCCCCCAAAATCCCTTTTCTCATCATGAAATTTGATCACCCTGGGGACCACAAGACTTCAACTTTATTATTCTCACATAAAAGAAAAAAAAGTAAGTTAAGGAAGTTTAAAAAGAACTTTCATATGACAAAGAAGCCAGTGAATGGATGGGAAGGGTTAGGGTTTTGTTCTGTTCACAGTTCTGTACATTACTGACAGGAAATAAACCCTGCTCAGCAGTGGGAGCTCTCTTGGGAGTTATTTTTAATGCTGGGGGGGGGGGCAAACAAAATAAACAAACAAAATCTGCCTCCAGCTAGATCCACAGTTTAAGAAATCCAAGTTGTTTTTCACTGGGAGAGAGAAAGGCTAAGGATTCAGAAAACAAAATCTAAATAGCACTTGAAAATATATATAGCCACTTAGACTTCAGCAGTTTCATACAAAGTTAAAATACTCTTACCACACAATACAGCAATCACACTAAGTTATTTACCCAAATAAGTTGAAAACTTAGGCCCACACAAAAGCCTAAACACAAATATTTAGTTTTACTCATAGCTGTCAAAAACTGGAAGCAACCAAGATGTCCTTTCATAATTGGGACATCCATATAATGGATTATTATTCAGCTATAAAAAGAAATGAGCTATCAAGCCACAAAAAGACAGAGTAAACTTATATACATATTGCCAAGTAAAATAAGCCAGTCTACCTCTCTAAGTCAAAACTCAAGCATATAAATGCATTATCCCTCCCCGCCCACAAGGGACATGACTCCCAGGGATAAGCCTCCCTGGCACTGAGGGATTACTACCAAGTAACAATACAACTGGAAAAAGACCTTGACCAAAAGGGGGGAAGTATAAAGACAAATGGGTTTATATGCTTAAGAGACTTCAAAGTGAGTTGGGAGGTCATTTTAGAGGTTATGCTTATGCCCTTCTCAGTAGGAACTCATAGACTGCCAAGGTAAATATTACCTCAAATAGCAGGGCTCCTAAGGGCTCTGGAAACATCCAGAACTATAGGCAAGTCAGACAGCTCAGGAGTTTGGTGTCCTGCCAGCAGGCCCTACTTTGGAATTTACACTCTCCAGTGTGATAGAGTGAGATTCAGTTGTGTTTTCCCTACACATGGCTCTGCTATCCCTCTATTTGAACCTATAGTTAGTATTAGAGTTGATAAATGTAGACTTAAATCTCTGGGCTGTCCATGTGCCAGTTGGGCCCTGAATCTCAAAAGACTTGCAACACCTACCCTCCAGTTCACTGGACTCACCCTGGACAACAAACAAGAAGAAGATGACTGACAACGACCATCTCAAGGAACAGAGAGAGTCTGCAACTGCAAGCAAGAAAGGCCCATCCATCTGCCCCATGGGACCTAAGCCCCCTCTCAATTAGAGGTAGAGAGAGCATCACCATCACAGAATCCTCAGGATTGGAGAATGGATGATGGACTAGACAACTACAGTTGTTCTACTGTAGACTTGTGATCCTAGCAATGGAAGAACTTTTATCATGGATGTGGAGGCAGTAGCCGCTGGAGATTCTGAAGGGAGTGAAGGAAAAATAGGTGTAATTTGGGGGCATTCTGGGACTTGGGAATTATCCTGAATGACATTTCAATGACAGATACAGGCCATTGTATATCATGTAATAACTTGCAAAAATGAGCAGGAAAGAGTGTAAATTACAATGTAAACTATAATCATCACTTAGTGGCAATGTCCCAAGATGTGTTCATCAATTGTGACAAATGTACCACACTAATGAAAGATATTGCTGATGTGGAAAAATGTGGGAGGGCTATGGAGTGGGGCATATGAGAATCCCCTATATTTTTTGTGTAACATTTATGTAATCTGTTTCTTTAAAAAATAAACTAAAATTTAAAAAGTATATTAAGAAAGAAAAGAAACCTGTCTGAAAAGGCTACATACGGTATGACTGCAACTATAAGACATTCTGGAAAAGGCAAAACCAAAGTGACAGTAAAATGATCAGTGGTTGCCAAGGATCTGGGAAAGGGAGGGATGAATAGGTGGAGCATAGGGGATCTTTTAGGGCAGTGAAACTATTCTGTATTATACTGAAAGGGTGGGCACATGACATTATGTATTTGTTAAAACCAGTAAGAACTGTACAACACAGTGAACCTTAATGTAAACTACAGACTTTACTTACTAATGTATCAAGTTTGGTTCACCAAATGTAAAAATGTACCACACCAATGCAAGATGTTAATAACAAGAGAAAGTGTGGAGGGAGAGAAGGGGAACACTATACCTCTGCTCAATTTTAAAAATTAGATCTATTATAAGTAAATATATCTATATATCTATAAGTATAGATAATCCCTTAATTCCAATCTTACACTCTCAGTCTCAGGAGAAGTGTTTCTAGCGACTGCTAAAACCATGTGATTAAGACCACCAGGGGCACAGCTGTCCTCCCACACAGGTTTACCAACTGCTGTGGGAAGGGGCTTCGACATACACCAGGGCAGGAACTTCTGATTTTCCACCAAAGGGACAGAATTTGGGTGAAGGATGGAGTTCAGGTAAATTTTAAAATGAAGCTGGCCTCTGATGGGCTCAAAGAAAAAGAAGGGCTGTGTGTAACCGGGTCTTGGCAGAGAAACTGACTCAAGGCGCACAATCTTACGACAAATAGGCAATGTGGTGCCCGAAAACCCCCTATCTGAAAGCTGGTGCCCCAAGGTGGAAATCAAAGCTGCTTCTCTCTCTCTAAGTGGCAATATGATTTCAGTCTGCAAGGTTTCTGGCAGCCTTTAGAGAACAAGGTTTCTCGGCACTACGTTCCTGGGATTAATTTAAAAAGCAGTTTCTTTCAGGTTCCCATGATCAAGAGCCAAGCAACCAGCAGAGGCCCGTGAGAGGTGCAGGCTGTGGCCACCCACATTCCTCGCCCCCAACTTCCGTCCTCATCCCCAGTGCCCCTGGACCCCCGGGTCCTGTCCCTGCTCTCACCCATCTCCGCCCGAGTCCCCCTCGTTGCCCCAAGGACCCACGCCCGCTCCAGCCGCGTGACCCTGCACCGCCGGGCCAAGGGGCCAAGGTCGCGAGCGACCCGGAAACACTAACGCCAGGGCTTCTCCGCGCCCCCTCTGGCGAACTGGAAAGAGAAACGGCCGAGTCTTCTCCGCAAGGCAGCCCAACTCTGGAGGCGCCCAAACGAACCTGCCCCACTGCTCCCTCCGGGTATCCCCAAGTCGGCGAAACCGAGCTAGAGCCAGGTGCCCCGGTATTACCTGAAGCACCAACACGGCGGGTTGCGCCTGCGCAGAAGTGGGAGCGCCCCGCCCTTTCCGATGCTGGCCCCGCCCCCACACTTGTAATCCGGGTTCTTTGGGCTCTAAAGAGCCCATCGAGACTGCAGGCAATACGTTATTTCACGAAATCCTTACAACATCGCGAAGAAGAGGTGCTGTGAGGGTCTCATTTTACAGAGAAGGGAGAGGTTTACCCTGCCCACAGTCACACAGCTAGTAAGAGACAGAAGTCGGATTTGAGCCCCGGACACTGACTGAAGAGCGAGCTCAGTCCTCATCCTTTACCCTTGCAGCCCAAAGTGTGGTAGGTTCCCAGGATCTGCAGCATCACCTGGGAGCATGTTAGGAACGCAGACCTACCGAATCAGAATCTGCGTTTTCACAAGACCCCTAGACAGTTTGTTTGTAAATTAAAATTTGAGAAACACTTCTCAATACTGCCCAACATAGATAGGCACAGATCTGCCTTCATGGAGGTTTTAGTCTAGTCAGGGGTAAAATATATCCACATACAGCTAATGAAGATATGATAAGGGCCTTCTGCCTTAAGGGATGGATCTGAGAAGGTTTTAGAGAAGGGGTGACCGCTGGAGCTGCCTTTATCAGTGCCAGATAAAAGAAGTGCCCTTTATCCTGTAACTACCCTGCTTTCCCCACCTGACTCCCAGGCCCCATGTGGTTCGTTTAATAACTAAATTACTATAGACTGGGAGACATGTGGATGCCGAAACAATTTTCATTCAAAGTATGTCATTCTTAGGCCCAATCACTCAGGTCTACCTGGATCCAGAGCCCGAGACTATCAACTTTTCTGGCATCCGCTTGGACTTAGTACATTTTCTTGACCTATAAAAGCATTCTCGAGATTGAATCTAGCTTGAACCTCCATTGTATCAATATATAGCTCACTTTCTCCCAGGCTTTTCTCGTAAGCTGTGTTGCTTTCTATTTTGTTGTTTTTGCTATAATATCCTATTTTTCTCAAAAATTTTCAGAACTCTACCCCCAGGTGTCACCTGCTTTGTTGCAGTCCCTCATTCCTCTCTCGTCTGGACATTCAGCTCCTTTGTAGATTCATTCCCATTCAAAGATCCACCCACAGTAAGTATTTTTCATATTAAAAGCAGCCTCCATTAAACATTTACTTAAGTGAAAATCAGTTATGACAATAATTTTACCTTGAGTTTCCAAGCTTTGAAAAACACCAGAGCATCAGTGTTAAGGGCACCAGATGAGCAAATAAGCTTAAAAGGTAACCAAAATGGTTCAGCATGAAAAGAGAAAGAAGGAAAAAAGAACTTCAAAAACTTATTAACAAAGACTGAAATAGTTACATAGCAATCCAAACATTTCTCCTGGGGAATATATATAAACTAATGAAGGGGAAATTGTTAATTGGGGTGGGAGTTTCCCCATATTGCACAGAACTTCAGCACCTTCATATACATTTTTTACATAATCCTGGACCCTACTATAGATTTTCTGTGCATGTTTTGAGATGAGAAGCAGTTGGTCACATGTTTAGGCCACAAAAAGTCTAGACTCAAGTAGAGACTATTTTCAGGTTGATCCCATCAAAGAGTTTGGGTAGAAGGCGGGGGATATTGGGGCAGGTGGGGGAAACTATGGTGAAAGATTTTCAAAGTTACCCTGATATTCACAAGTAGCGGATGTAAAGGCTGACCCTCTCCATATTTGGAGGAGGGGGTAACTAGCCTGTTCCAGCCCCAACCAAACCCAGAATGCAAATGCTCAACTCCCCAGTTCAAAAGTTAGTTTGATCCCCCTCCAAGACTCCAGCCGCCCTCCCAAAAGGCCCTTTGAGAGCTGTGCATCCCCAGGCCTCTCTCCATGTGCTAATTCTGGCAGAGGGATGCAAGTGGCCAGGAGAAAATTCTCCTTGCTGCTTCATACCCAAGCGGAGAAGCTTGGCTAGAGTCTTGATCTTCTGTAGCTACCACAGGTGCAAGGGCAGGTGGACTCTCCACATTAATGGATATCTAGAAGATGTGCTGTCCATTCTCTAATGTTCTCCTCAGAAAAAGGGCAGCTGACAAAATGGGATCCTTAAGGTAAAGCTCCTTGAATGACCTGACTCAATTCAGCTGAAATTAATCAGAGATGACCCGTTGCCGCTGGATGCCTAAGGGCACTTTACTGGACAAGATGGTCCTGGGACTATGGTGATGGCCCTGAAGGCCCAGGATACAGAGCAGTGCAAGCTGTGGGCACTGGGGCCCTGTGACTGAAGCAGGGGAGGTGGAGAGAAGGGGTAGGTAGATCCTTGCCCCACCCACTTCCTTTGTGTTGCTGGAGCAGAGCAATTCTCCATCTCCTCAATCAGTCTAGGAAGCCAGAGTTACCAGATAAGCATCCTAGATCCCAAATGTTTCCAGCATCCTCTATCTCATAGACTCCATCCCTGCTTTCCTGGTCATTACCTTCTCAAGAGGTGGGTCAGTTTTAAGTAAATTCCCAAAATGTAAAGAGATGAGCCCCTCTCCCTGCATGAAGGATTCCAAGGCAAATTTCAGTCCTGGACTGGACTACACAAGAAAGTAGCATTTCTTGAAACTCTGAACAGAAACGTCCCTCTTTCTGTTCTCTTTATCACAACTATTCTAGCTTTCCCTTTCTCCACTCTTACCACAAACTGCTCTGACTCCCCTGTTCTGCACTCCTGACCACAAAACTACCTGACATGGGCAGGAACTGGCCCCAACTGGTCTACAGGAATTCCTAGCCAAACACGTGCACGCTTGCTGCCAAGTATAACCTAAAGTAATCTGATGACATCTGTCCTGTTAAATCTCTACCCACTCATCATCCTGAGAATGCCATTTTCTGATCATGTGATATATGATTTATCCTGATCCCTAGATGTGCATGCTCCACTTATCTATACCTACACTCTGCCCACAATACCCAATCCTCCAAGCCCACCCCATGCACAAATCCATAAAAACCCTAAGCTCTTTCAACTCAAGGAGACAGATTTGAGTTTTACTGCCTGTCTCCTTGCTTGGCGGCTTGCAATAAAACTCTTTTCTTGAAATCCTAGTGTCATGGTATTGACTTCTGTGCACATCTGGCAATGAGCCCATCATCGGTAATATTCTCTTGCTAATAAAGAGGGGGAAAAAACCACACAACTTGTAGTTCAGGAGGGGCTGATTTGTTTGCCCGTATAAACCAGTCTGTGCCAATGTGAGCACATTAGTCTGGTGCTGCATAACACCTGCTTTACTATGTCCAACTTGATTTCAGTCACTCTAGTCTCTAGGTTTTCTTTTCTCTCTCTCTCTCTCTCCCTGGTATAAGGACGTAGCCTAGGGAAAAAAGAGAAAAGAAAAGAAGATAAAGCGGCGGACTTGGCCCAGTGGTTAGGGCATCCATCTACCACATGGGAAGTCCACAGTTCAAACCCCGGGCCTCCTTGACCCGTGTGGAGCTGGCCCACATGCAGTGCTGATGCGCACGAGGAGTGCCATGCCACTCAGGGGAGTCCCCCGTGTAGGGGAGCCCCACGCGCAAGGAGTGCGCCCCATAAGGAGAGCCACCCAGCACGAAAGAAAGTGCAGCCTGCCCAGGAATGGTGCCACATACATGGAGAGTTGACACAAGATGATGCAACAAAATGAAACACAGATTCCTGTGCCGCTGACAACAACAGAAGCGGACAAAGAAGAACACGCAGCAAATAGACACAGAGAACAGACAACTGGGGGGGGAGGGATGGGGAGAAAAATAAATAAATCTTAAAAAAAAAAAAAAAGAAAAGAAGATAAGAGGGAACAATCCCTTTCAATCCCAAGGATAGGACCTTTAAATAACCCCCCTGGCTCTCTCTGCCTAGAGGAGCCCGCACCAAATCATAGTATGTATTTCCATCTTTCACTCCCATTTCTCAGCAAGCTCTGTTCTTTCCCCCATTTCCCAAATAAATTCCTTTTGCTGGCATAAATAAATAAATAAACAAAAAAGCAAGCAAGTACCCTATGGCCCGCACATGCTGTGAGTTGCCTTCGTACATCCTGGGCATGAACGGGGAAGCAAGGAGCAGAATGGGAAACTGGGATTTCACATAAGCTGAGGGCCTCGACAGCACAAACACAGCATCACTATAGGTTATTATGCACATGTTCATACAACATTTCTCCCCTCATGCAGGACAATTAAGAGTTGAGTAGGTAGAATTGTAAAAGCAGGTTGACCTAAACTTTGGAGACTAACAAGAATCAGCTCACTTTACCAATCCTAAACCACCCTGCAAATCCTCCTGTAATGATAGGCATTGGTGTCAAAACAGGATCCAGCACATAGTCTTTTTTAATGTTTTACCTACCAAGAAGCAAGCAAACAACAACATTTGAATTGTCTAAAATTCTACTCTACCTGAGGGAAACAAAAACTCTTTATAATGCAAGAGATAATCTCACAAAGCAGCTTGGCAGTGTGTCAAATCCCAACCCTCTTCCCTCTTTTCTTTATTTAGAAGGAAGATTGTTAAACTCAGCTTCCCAACCACAGTGAATACCCTGCCATTATTAGGTAAGAGGACCTTCAGGTGGGAGTGGTGTATGGAAATAGGAAAATACTAAGATACTCAGATATTCTGATTTTATCTTTTCAAACTGATTATTGTTTTAAATAAGTGTTCACAAATACAACCAAACCCAGATACCTGTTCCTAACTAGGAATTAAACCATTTCTGGTCTGTTCTTACCCTCTGTAAAATATAGGCAAAAAGAGCTCTCTCACTGCCTCAAAAATACTCTCTATTGACATATAACATTTCCTGAATTCTAAGATGCATCTGTTTCCATATGTTTATATTTCTAAAATTGGAATGCATTTTACAATCAATGGATATGTTTAATAAGTGTTTGTCCCAAAATGCTCTATTAAAGTTTCTAGAACCCAGGAGATTTATTTCCCTTGTGATCATAAAAATCTCTTGCCTCAGAAGGTAACATTTTTTTTTCTCTAGTGAAAAGTGCCATGGCTTTCTGTTTCTCATGACAGATAAAGCAGCAGCAAAAACCCACCTGTTGTCCAGACTCTATGCATTTCCGCTCACAACTAAACAGGTAAACAGATTTCACTGTATTGTCTTTTTGCCTAGGAACTCACCTGACTACCGGCATTCCAATCCCATCTCCTCCTAGGACAGACTCTGTACCCTTGAGAAGTTACTTGGGGTCTTTAAGCCTCAATTAACTTACCTGTAAAATGGTGATAATTGTAGCCCTGATTGGATTGTTGTGAAGTTACATTAAGGCAGCCATGCAATCTTAGTAGTTTATCAGGTGTCTGTACATACAAGTGCTCACTAATGTTAGCTATTATTTTAATGGGTATATATGAATGGCTGTAGCAGCTAGGTAGCCATGCATACCTAGGGGGTTAACCTCCTAACTGGGTAGCATTGGTTTAGAGAAAAGTGAATACAATAAAAAAACTATGTTAGAGGAAAAAATGGAAGAAGAGTAAGGAGAAGGATATAGAGAAGATAATGGGACAGAAATAATAAGAAAAGTACAGCATATGTTTATGGAAATTTGATTTAGGAAGAGGCCAAAGAAACTAAACTTTAATCCATTAAGTGTATTGGTTAGGATATAGGCTAAACTTCTGTAACAAAGAGACCCCCAAAAATCAGTGGCTCATACAAGATAGATGCTTGTTACTCTTTTACATACAGTTCACGAGAGGGTCTGTGATACAAGGCCGGTTGTGGGAGGGCAGCTTTGTTTTGCAAAGTTGTCCAGGAAACCTGGTTTCTTCGATCTTGTTTGCCCACCACCCCCTTGGAGTGCTGTTTTCCTCCAAATTAGCAAGTCTGGCTCACCAGCATCTGGTCTGCTGTCCAGTCATGGGAAAGCAAATAGAGAAGAACTGGAGAGCCAGCAACCTCCTCTTTTATGGACATGACCCCGAAGTTGCACACACCACTTCCTCTACCTCCTACTAGCCAGAGGGCCACACCAAGCTGCAAGGAAAGCAGGGAACTGTAACTCAGTTTACCCAAAGGAAAAGGGGGAGCATGGCTCCTGGGGAAAGACTCTGCCTTGGACAATCAGTGTCTTACTCTAGAGGACCTTAAGCACCAAGGAAGGAACTCAGAGGACTGGCAACTCTGTTGCTTGATGTGTTCCTCTTTGCAAACCATTTCCCTTCTGTGAGCCACACAACTCCATTGTTAAGGAGATAAAGAAGAGCAGCTACCTTTATCCCCTTGTTACATAGACTGTTGGAGAGATATTATTAGCTCAGAACAAGACAGTTAGTGAGTGGTTGAGATTCAAACGCAGGTCATCTGACTTCTAAATCTAGTGAGCTAGGAAATTACAAATCTGAGGCTAGTGCCCAGGATTATTTCAAATCCCATGCTCTTTTCCACCCTACCGCCTTATCTTGCAATCACACTGCTTTGTAGAATGCACAAAGCTGTCAACCATGGAATCATTTGCTTTGGAGCCAAGGCGAGAGCTGAGGTTTCATTCAGTTCATTGCTTTTTATTAGTAGGAAAATTGTGTGTCTTACTGAATTAAATATCTTATAATTGATATCCTAAGAGATTCGATTTTTTCTTTCTTTTGGAGGCTTGTAATCAATCCTGGAGTTAATATTCCCTGATCCTCAGCCTCTTTTGCACCTGAGGTTTGTCTTTCTTTTGTCAGAGGAGGATTTGCAAAAAGGAGGGGGTGGGTGGCGTGGGGAATTGGATGAGAATGAAATGATTTCATTCTCATGTGAATGGGAGGAGCCCTTTATTCCACCCCCTGAAAAAAATCCATTATAAGCTATGACTGCCCATGAACAACCACGGAGTCATTGTATTTTCAAGAAGCCAGCATGGCCGAGAAATCTAAATTCATTGACTACATTGATGAAGCTTTGGAGAAATCGAAAGAAACTGCGCTCTCTCACTTATTTTTTACCTATCAGGGGATTCCTTACCCAATCACCATGTGCACCTCAGAAACTTTCCAAGCTCTGGACACCTTTGAAGCCAGAAGTGACGATATAGTGCTAGCATCTTATCCAAAATGTGGTAAATAACAAATCATTCCTACAAGGGTAGTTTTTCATAGTTGGTGGGGGGGGGGCGGTGAGGGACAAAGGTGGGAGGAGGGCAGTTTATGTCTGCATGAAGCTGGCAGGAAATCAGGGAGGATGGGGTGGCCAAGATGGTTGAGGCACAGAGGTTGAAAAATCCATAGAGAGCGCTGCTTGATTTAAAAGTTCCAGTCTCTGAGGGAAGAAGTCTTATGTGAAAAAAGCATGACGACTTATAGTTGGTGGAATGAGATGGTGGAGGGTGGGGCTAGAAAGAAGAAACATGAGTGCAAGAAAGTCTGGTTGTCATCAAGCACTGAGCTTTTCATCTTGATTGTTGACTGAAGACAAAAGCACAGCCAATAGTACGATTTATATGGTAAATTTCCATGCAATAACTTGTTTTTCAGAATCAAACATTAGTCCTCTAGTTTCTCAAATCAGCTTTACAAAGGTAAAGCTGGAAGATAAAACACTGAGAATCTATATTATTCTTTTTTTCTACACAATTTTTTTTTTTTTTTTTTTTGAGGTACTAGGGACTGGAAATTGAACCTGGGATCTTGTATGTGGGAAGCCAGAACTCCACCACTGAGCCACATCAGCTTCCCTGAGTTGGTTCTATCATTTGTGTTGGCTTGTTGTTTGTTTTTGTTTTTTTCAAGAGGCAACGGGAACCAAGCCCGGGACCTCCCATGTAGGAGGTGGGCGCTTAACTGCTTGAGCCACCCATTCTCCTACACAATCTATTTTTTATTCTTTCAACTGTTATTGCATTTCTAAGTATTTATTAAAGCCAATTTATTAAAGTCAATAAAAAATAAATCTTTAAAAAACCCACATACTTTGCAAAATATTTATTAATTTAAAGTTAAATAATATTCATGATATATAATGAACAATAATTTTCTATTACATAACATGGTTCCATAAAGAACTTGTTCTACATTCAAAAAGAAGCATTGTCTCTTGTTAAAGGAGAAATATGACAAATAAAGTAAGTTGAATTTTATACTAATAGATATAAATGCTGTTTTACACAAAAATCTGTTTTTCTCTATAGCCCTGGCTATTTCAAACACAGAGGAACCAATTGTATACATCTAGGAATATTTGCAGATTTTAATTTTATGATGTTTATGCTAAAGTAACATGTCTTTTTTATATCAAGTCTCCCCAGTGAGCTACTTTTTTCTCTGATTTCTTATAGGTTCGAATTGGCTTCTCCACATCATTAATCAATTAATATTTACTGCTTCCAAACAAAAGTGTGAATATGCAGAATTCCCAGTTCTTGAATGTGGAGACCCAGAAAAATATCAGGTTTTTACAAATCAGTCTTTGAACTTATAGCAAAGTATCATAGAATGATTTCTTCCATTTTTGGGGATACTTCAGTTTTGATTTCAGAAAGAGCGATACTAGTAATTAGATACTAATGACTGCTATTTATTATTTGATTTCCATATCCCCAGCATTATTCAGAGATTATCTCATTTTATCTCAATATGATCATTACCATTTTACAAAACTCAAAACTGTTAGTGACTTGCCCCAGGTTAAAGAGCTAACAAATGGCAGGGTAAGATTTGAACCCAAGTTTTCTGACTTAAAAGTTTGAGCTCTTAGCCATGCACTTATGGCCTACTTTTAGAAGTAGGGAAGAAAGTAAGCTGAGAAGTCTCAAGAAATGAGCCTTATCTCTAAAGGCCTAGATATGGTCAGGATCCTAGTAGGAGGGTTACTCTAAGATCTACGACATTTGGCATTAACTAAAATTTTAAAATGAGGCATTAATTTTTATTTCCCTGTCTCAGTTATAACCCAGTGTGTACATATTACAGGATGGGAATGGATCAAGGAGTAGCTGAGAGAATAAGTCACTGATGTGTGCGAAGGTTTATTATTCTAACACAGACCTTAGTATGAGAAATGGTGTCAGCCTCCCTGCCCAGGAAAGGCAGGGAAAGGGTGGGTAGAAGGATCTGCCTCCAGATTTAGTGCTTGGACAGAACAGAGGCAAAGAGGACCAAACCCCTTTATATTCCAGAAATGCAGTTGGGAAGCAAAGGCTGCCTCCAAGGGGACCACGGTCTCAGTAAAACTTCAGAAGTGATCCCCACCAGGACTTCCAATGGGCAGACAAAACCTGGTTACTAAGAAGACAGGTTCTAGATTGAAACTTAAGGAGAGGCTTCTGGAAAGTGGCTGAGACTCTTGGGCAACTAAAAATTGCAACCTGGGTGGAAGGAAGTCCATTTCCTTGGATTGGGCCAATGCAGCAGAATACATTGTTAATGAGGTGGTCAGAGATGTGGGGGGAGAGCAGGATGGGGAGGTGAGTGCCAAGGCCTGGATCTGGTTGGCAAAAAAGGAACCGGAGGAGGCATCAGAGGGGCCAGCAGCCTCATCTGGGCCCTGGGTCCCACGAGGCTCCCCTGTCCCGAGCACACTGGATGAGGGCTCAGACAGACCAGGACCAGGGGCTTTAAGAAGCTTCCCTAGGTAAGAAACGGACGGGCCCATGAAAAGCCCAGGTATTTCTCCTCCCAGGCCATTGTTTTTGCTTTTCCCATCACCTTTACAAACTATGCTTTGTCCAGCTTTCCATCTTCCCTTTTAAAAACCTCTCCCACCAGGTCCTCCTGCGATCCCTCACCTTACCAGCACAACTATTACTGCATTGGCCTGGGCTCCCACTGAAAGAAACAGGTTTCCCGCAGGAATGAAGTAGGCATTGGTATGCTGGCTTGTAGGTGTCAAGCATATTGTCGGATATTTTCTGAATCCTTTTAGAAACTTTACCATTTCTCATCTCTTTATGTGGTTTGTGGCAGTGCAGTTTAGTGGAAAGAGCACTCTGTAACTTAATCTGAAAATTACCACCTGTGTTATTTTACATACAGTGCTTAAAACCTCAAAGCCTGTTTCCTAATCTCTAAAATGGAGGTTACAGTATCTGCCTGAGAGGACTGTTGTGAATGAATGTAAAACTACTTTAAAAACCAAAGAATGCAATCTGCTATAAATCGGGCATTATTGCTATTAATCACTGACATATCATTGATTTAAATTGTTTTTATTGTTTAAATCTCTTTTTTGCTCCCTTGCTTGGTTTCTCCATGAAGTTTTTACAGAACAATTGCCTACAAGTGTCTAAATGTCATTTTATAACTTGAAATGAGTAGGTATATTTCAGCTAAATGGCCAACCTCCATGAGTGAAGCCTTAGGCCCTGCATAACATGTGCTAAACGTCTGCTTTTAATATAAAACTGTAACTCTGATGTATTAAAAAGATAACTTCATTTTTTAAATGATCAGTAGAAATACATTACAGAAAAAGAATCAGGGAAACGGACTTTGGCCCAGTGGTTAGGGCGTCCGTCTACCATATGGGAGGTCCGCGGTTCAAACCCCGGGCCTCCTTAACCCGTGTGGAGCTGGCCATGTGCAGCGCTGATGTGCGCAAGGAGTGCCGTGCCACGCAAGGGTGTCCCCCGCGTGAGGGAGCCCCACACGCAAGGAGTGCGCCCGTGAGGAAAGCCGCCCAGCGTGAAAAGAAAGTGCAGCCTGCCCAGGAATGGCGCCGCCCACACTTCCCGTTCCGCTGACGACATCAGAAGCGGACAAAGAAACAAGATGCAGCAAATAGACACCAAGAACAGACAACCAGGGGAGGGGGGGAAATTAAATAAATAAATAAATCTTTAAAAAAAAAAAAAAAAGAAAAAGAATCAATCATTGAATCCTTATATTAATAAGAATTTCTCTCATAAAATATTTCTCATATATTTAAATTACTCTGGACTTTCAGGTTCGGCGGGGACATTTAATTGTATGTGGTAAAAAAGAAACAGATCTGGATGTTAAAAATAGATTTGCAGGATTTATGGAAAAATTTGAATATTTCTGTTAAAAAACTCAAATATAGAAGAGATCTAAATTAGCTGAAAGAGTAGATTGCATATTACAAGTTGTCTTGAACCAAATGAATTTGTATGGCTGTGGGAAAAAATATATTTTTGCAAAAGGGAGATAAAGGTTGAGAAATTGTAGACTGGATCCAACAAGGAAATTCAAGAGTAAAATATTAATTATTCATTTATTTATGATTCTCCATTTCTTATCCCCATAAAGGAAATATAAACAAAGAAAAATTGTAGGAGGAGGAGAACACACAACAATGCTTGAACTACCATTCAGATACCAAGCTAAGGAATGACTCTGTATCTATCTATGATATCTATCTACCTACCTGCCTGTCTTCTCTCTGTATTGTTTCATCTTATTGTGTATATTTTTAAGAGAATGAAGCAACTTCCATCACCAAGGATATTGGCGACTCATCTCCATTACGACAAACTACCTAGGTCTATCTTCGAGAATAAAGCCAAGGTTAGTCCCTGTGGGTATTACAATTTCAAGTTTTTATAAAAGGGTGTCAGCTCTCTGTAGCATGTGATGAGTTCCTGCCTCATCAGAAAATGTTAATGAATGAAGTGTGGGATTTAGTTCCTCTCTCCCTGTTGTTTCTTTCTTCAGATATTTTTTTTCAGATATTATTTTTATAGTTACATTCCAGGCAAACACATTTTCAACTAGGATATATACATTTTACACAGAGTGAAGCAAAATTTACAACTCATTTTATAGTGAATAGATTCTGGTATCCCACTAGGCTATTTAAAGAGTTTAACAAAAGAATACAACCTATTAAAATGAGCAAAAATTGTTCCCTTGTTCCTTTCTGTTGATCACTGTTTACTTGAGGCCTGAAATTATTTTATTTCTGAACTTGATATATAGTATCAAATTTCATGCCATGCATACTAACTATAAGTGCTTGGGCTTTTTTTTTTTTTTTTTTCCTTTCTTTCTTGAGGTACTGGGGTCAGGGATTGAAACTGGGACTGCATATGTGGGAAGCTAGTACTCAACCACTGAGCCACATTGGCTTCCCTGAGTTGTTTTCTTTTGTCTGTTTGCTTGTTGTTTGTCTTTTTGTTTTTAGAAGGAATGGGGAACTGAACCCAGGACCTTGCATGTAGGAAGCAGGCGCGCAACTCTTTGAGCCACATCCACTCCCCTGCTTTGGTTATTCTTACCATTTGTTCAAAAATCTTGTTCAGTTAATCAGTATTGATATATTTCTCATAATTACTAGTTTTCACCCAATTCTTTTCTTTTCTGTTGCCTTATCTCCACTCCATTCCTTATTTCTTTGTGCCTCTTTTCTTTGTGCCTCTTTTCTTTGTGCCTCTTTTCTCTGTCTCAGGAGGAAAAGATGAGAAAAAACTGAAATCAAGACTTTAACACTTGAATGCTACAAGTATGAATGGCAGGAGAGTGAAGTAATAGCAGAGAAAAACAGAGGAAAGTAGTTAAAATGACAACAATGGCAAGAGGAAGGAGGGGAAACACAGCAGGAGGAAAGGAAGCTTAGGGAAGAAAATACCAGGAAGAAGAGGCTTAGAATTAGTGGCCACGGGACCATGGTACAAGAGTCTTAGGAGTTTAGAGTTGGAAAATACCCTACAGATTGTCTAGTCTAACCCCCAATTGGTGTTTGAATTACACTAACTGGCTGTCTGGGCTATGAATGACCACTTCCAATTATCAGGGAACTCTTCCACCTCGTATGCCCCCTTTGGACAGTTCTGTTAAACAATTTTCCTTATGTTGACAACTTTGAGAAACTCCTAAATAATAAATACCATTGTAACTATAAAATATAATGTGCCTTGTTAAATGTCGTTCAATGTAATCACAAATTCTAGATGACTCTTTTCTTACCCCTTTAATGACTCTATAAGTGTTGTAGAATTTGAGAGAAGTTTAATTACTTGAGTAAAGAGAGGTCAGGACTCAGGAATGATTTTGAGAAGGAAAAATGGTTTATTGACAGCCAGCTGGACTCGGGAAATTTTTGTTTGAATCCCGAGCCCCGAACAAGATTTTTTTAGTCCCTTTTATACAGAGAGGAAAGGCCAAATGGTCCTTTTGTTTCAGTTCTCAATAGACTTGAATTAGCATATATTTCCACATCTTAGTAAGCTTTTAGCATGGACCTCAGGCATTCGATAAGCTTTTAGCATACTTGCTTTGCATTTCCCCTGAATACTTAAAGTTTATAGACCTTGCATTGTTAAACTGTCTCCTGCTCACCAAGGGCAGGACCACAACCTTTCATCATCCCACACCCACAAGTCACAGATAGTTTAGGTTATCTCTGAAGAGACAAAGAGCCTGCCACCCATAGCCCACATCATTTCCCCCCTTTGCCAAAGTTTAACTTGCTAAGCTTTGGCATAATTATTGTTGGAGCTATGAGGTGGATGGCTGTTTGTTGTTTTGATTGATTATTTATCAATCTTTAGTGTAGCATCCAGGACTGTTTTTAAGAGTTTAGAAGTTTTCATTCTGGACAGCAGAATCCTGGGCGGGGGCCTCCTGCAGTCATTCTGCGGCCACCAGCGCTCACATGGATTTCCAGTCAGGTTCCAGATCCATCTATTAATTTTATTTTACCCTTGAAGAGTTTACACCTTTAATTTAAAAGGGGTGCTGAAGGGAGATGGATCTCTTTTCTGTAACTGCTTCCTGCTGGCCATGGACTATAGTCATTGCCTAATAAGGTGTAAAACTCTTAATTTATTCTAACTGGAGGAAGATGGATCTGGCATTCTGTACAAAGTTGGATGAAGTTTTCGTATGGTTAATAAGATGTTCACTCTGAAAGAAACAAACTTAATTAAAAATTTGGAATACCCGTTTTTAAAAGAGGACACATTGGGTTACAGAGGTAGACAAGGTTAGGTGCCTATAAAGATGACACTCCTTAAAAGCTGGTGGGAACAGCATATATATTCTTTTTTAAGTTATTCATCTTTAGAGAGAAATTGCAACAGACACTTAGCTTTGTCTGAAGACACATTCCAAGCTGTTCAATGACTGGCACTCATTCGCTCTGTTAGAGGCTCCTGGTGAACTGGCACTCCTTGGGCAACTGGCTTCACTCAGGATTAGAACACTAAGCTGGAAATTCTCTTCATTTTCACCTGTGGGAGTGATCAGAACTACAGAATAAAGGTTTTTTTACACCTTGGTTTTAATTGTACAATTTCTAGCAATTTTGACTTGTTCAATAGGTGACTCACCATCAGCAAGCAAGCCTCACCTTTGCTACACAGCAGAGTGCAGTAGAATATAGAAGTTGACTGAGACTGGCTGAGACTGCCACCTTATTCTATAGACATGTTTTTAACTGTTTAGAAAATGATTTTACCAGGAATTTAACATGTCTAATATACTTCTGCACTTGATCCAAAATAGAAAAGATAACGTTATAATTATTAGGCATATATTTAGTACAGGATAAAAGTACAGCACTTAATATTAACTAATGTATTACTTAATGCATAAGGATTCAGAGTTGCAATTATTAGTTTTGAGTTTTAGGTTTGTAATACTTTACATGTTATCTTTTCATGAGAGCAGGCCATAATGCCAATTGTGTTTAAGTTTCACTTACTGTATCCTGGTATCATGGCTCCACTTAGCATGTTCAACGCAGTGAGCAAGTCACAGCATCCTTGATCTTAGAGAGAATTTCCAGTATTCTACTAGCCTGGTGCATAGTGCTCTCTGGCACTATGGAATAGTGCCAGTCTGGAGGCGATATCCATTGTACACTTGGCTGTACCAAGTTATTATTGGCTGCTGCAGGAGCTTGAAACTGCAACGTAGTTTCCATCAACTTCAGGAGCAGAACCAGAGGCTGATATAGCAAATATTTTTAATTGAGGGGTCAGTGACCACCCTAGCCAATAACTCACATGGAGAGGCCACCTGTAATGTATTCAAGGCCTGGTTTGAATGCACAAGAGTTTGACAATGTTAAAGTTTATTCCTTGTTTTTATATATATTTTAAACAACTTAATGCAACACATATATCAAATGACTGTTCACTTACACAATTTTACTATGAAGATAACAGTAGGTACTTTAGTAATAGAAGAAAAATATTATTTTTCATTGTTAAAATGAAAACAGAAGATTTCCAATAGAATCAAGATAACTTTTTATTACCATTTACTTAAATGTGTACTTTGCGGTGGCCTTTAGACAGATTTTATTATCATTAAGTTATTTCTGCTACTAATACCAATCTAAGTTTTAGTTAACAATGACTTCTAGAACTAGAACTATTTAAACATTTTCAGTTTGGCAGATGTTTTACAACCACCTTATAATTGACTATAACCACATTGACTAGACACCTCATGTTTAAATAAACTTATTAAATTACAATTACTAAAGAAATTTACTCTATTTATTTAAGAGAGCACATTTACAATCTTTTTCCTTTAGCCTAATTTCACCAATGTGAACTTACAATGTTCATTACTCTAAAGATTTTGTATATATAATGTTAATTTAGTTTATAAATTAACTATGGGAGATTACACTCAAGTTAAATAAAATTGAAACCATAATAGTTTATGCAAGGAATGTTCTCTTTTTCCCTTACAGGAAGCTAAAAACTTTTTTTCTTTAAGTTATGAAAATTAATAATTTAAAAGCATACTGACTACTAGGTTTTAAAACACATTACACAATTACTTAATTTTTTAAATCATAACCCAGGAAAGATCTCTCCAGAGTTTTTATGGACTCTCCTTTACTTACTGAAATTTGTTAATAGAGCCACTAATTACTTTTATTTTGTTGGAAAGAAATCTTCTGGAAGAAAATAAGGCTCACCAGATTGTGGAGAAGAAAAGAATTTATTCTCAATCTTGCAAGAAGGGGCACAGAGCAGATGTGGCTGGTGCCCCGAACAAAGAAAAATGACACAATTTAACCCCTAAGTATAGCATGCAAGCTTTCCCCCTGTTTTTCCATAGATTGGATACTTCAGAAGTTACATCTTATCTGAGATTTAACTTTTCCACGCAAAAGTTTGTGATTTAACTGCTTCCTCTATCACATTCCAACCATTTTAGTTTTTACCTACTCCCCTTTGTCAAATAAGGAATAGAATTTAGTGCTGAAATGGCACCGACTAAGCTCCTTCTTGGGCATCCTTCCACTGCCCATAGGACTGGCCTAAACTGGTCTCCTCCACTGCTGTCCAACCTGGGAGTGGGAGACTGAGGCAGCAGGCCGCCAGCTTACATTAACATTTTTCTTATGTGAAAATTAACCTAATCTTTGTTTTTTTACATTTTATGGCTGACAAAAGGTTTAAACTGGGAAATTACCAGGCAAACTGATTCTTAATTCCCTAGCCTAGTAGATAGGTTTAATCTGCTACACCTAGTCTTGCCTTTAAAGCTCTTGCAAAGAGGAGGCTCTTTCCCAATTGTTTCTATAATCAGATTTCTATGACTTTTTCATCCTGCTTAGTTTAATTTGGGCTCTAAGAATATTTATTTACATATATAACTGCATATTTAATTAACAATTTGAATAGAGCTCTTTTAAGAATTTTCATTTGTTAATTTGGTATTATTATCTTGATGTATGAAGACATACACTGAGCAAATGGGCAGACACAAAGAGTTAGACACAGAAACAAAACTCATTGATATTATTTATAATTTGCATTATTTTATATACTGTTTAGCTTAATTTGGGGTCCCGAAATATATATTACTTATAACTGCATATTTAACCTCAACAATTTGAGCAAATAGGCAGACATGAATAGTTTGACACAACAACATGACTTTAGTTACTTTAAACTTCTAATTCTTACAAAACAAGTGTGACTGCAAAACATTTCAAAGACTCTTGAAACTTTTCTTAATTTGCACTATGACTGTGCAGTTTTATACTATGACTATGCAGTTTTATAAAGAATTTTCTTTCTTAATGGATTGTAACCAAAATGTTCTCAATGCTTTAGCACTATTTTTTTGTTTGTTTCAGAACTTTATATTTTACTTTGAATTTAGCAGAATTTTGGATAAGCAACAAGATATAATTTTATATATATTTACTGAGGCTATTTGAAGCCTCAGGGAGACAGACTGGTTTCTCTCATGAATTCCCACTCTTAGGAACACTGACCGTCAAGGCAGGAGGCTTCTCCCCCTCCACCCCCCTTTTTGATTTTGGAGATAATAAAACTCCAGTGGTCATTTAACCTTATTCCATCAGGCAGCAATTTATTTAGTTTACACTTGAATTCATGAGAGAAAGGGTTACTAATACCAGGAGAGAAGACAGTGATGTCCCAGCTCTTCTCAATTATGAAATAACCATAGGCAAAGGCAAAGGGTGAGGTTAGACTTGAAGTAACCATAAACAAAGGAAAGGTTAGTTTAGAATTTACACGTAAATAATAGTTTCAGGCTAAATTCACCCAGCTATAATTTCAGTTATTGTCTTTCCACTGTTTTATAATATAAATGCATTTATAAATGATTTTAACTCTTAGTTACAGTTTTTATTAATTTTTTAAAAACCTATTAATTTTATAACACCTTTAAATACCTTTCATTTGACTTATAACATATTAAATGAACTTAACCATTACTTTAATTTTTCCTTTAAAGTAAAAGAATAAATCTCTTGCAGTTAGTTTGAAATAAAATGCTACTTTTCAGGATTTGATTTCTAGAACATAAATGTTCTTTTAAAAGAGGTAAGACTCTTCTTCAAATACTGAGGAAATGATGAGGTTAAAGCACAAGAAGCTATTTTGATAAAAGATTTTCTTTGTATATTGATCTTACTCAATTTTAATCATAAAAATTTTCCTTCCACAAAACTTCTACACTTTCAGTATTCGTTCAGGTTTTGTCCCACACTCTACTCTTTCCAATAATCAATTATTTTATCTTTGGACAAAATCATTTTCTGCTTCCTTAACAATAAAAACACACTCCATATATCCCACATACTAAGTTATCAGGCAAACTTCTTACAACATATAATTGCCATTAATACTAAACAAGCTTGTTAAAATAATGAACTTTTTTTCACTTTAAATACTTAGTAGCATGTAATACCAGAAACAGTTTTTTTTTGGAAGCAAGTTGGCAGGGGAGACTGGCTGCCGAATAAGTTTGTTATAAAATTGCCTTTTATTATTATTATTATCAATTCAGTTTTTGTTAAATAATGACTTTCTGCAATTAGCCATTCAAATACCTTAATTTAAACAATGCTTTGTAAAACTTTTATAATTATTTATACCCTTAAGACAAATTTTACCTTCACAGAACACATTCTCTTACTTAAAGTTACTACAATACCTTCTAAGAACCTGGGCAGAATGCAAAGGTATTTTGACTTTGACACCCTAGGGAGGGAACTTTACTGCATTTATTCTGATTCTGCTTTTTACCCCCTTCACGGCAGTCGGGTGCACAACAATCAAACAGGAATGCAGCTTATGAATAGAAGGTGTGGACTCACTGGAAAGGGGCAAGCCGCTCCCCCCTTTCCAGCTTTCAGGCCAAAATGGGCAGACAGAACCTACTCAAATTCAGCAACTCTCTAGGGGACCCAGCCACCCTGACTGGGGCAGCCCCAACAAACTTGGGTGCATAGTGCGGACACAGATGGCCTCCAAGCCCCGGCAAAGGGCCAGACCAGAGACAAGACAGCAGAGCATGCACAAACATCTAGACTCCGCAAACATCCAGACTCCTCAGTTTTGCCCCATAATCATTTCACCCCCTTGCCAATGGCAAGAGAGGGCTCCAGCTCAGCTGTAATTCTACTTTACATAAGGACACAACTCCAACACTAGCATTGAGCTGACACAGACAGAAGCACAAAGGTCACTAATCTGACCCACAAGTTTATATATATTTTCACCATGGCTGCCCCCACAGCCATCACAAACCTCAGAACACTTAACATTTGGTATAAAGCGAATTCATTCACAATTTAGCACCATAACAAAAGATTTCAGCTAGACTTTTTCCATTGTTTAAACTTTACACCCAGACCAAGCTCCACCAGAAAAGCCGATCCATTTTCCTGTAACCAAGTTTTGTTTTTTTTTAATCTAGACCAATTTCCAGGACATTAGGACTTGAACCTATAAATAGCCCTTTTTACTAAAATCAAGACTCCAGTCCTTTAGTGGATATAAGACTAGTACCAGATTCTAACATGCAGTTAAACAAACCTAAAACAGCAGGGCTTTTTCCCGGTTTTTCTCCAGGACATTAGGACTCAAACCTATAAACAACCCTTCCTATTAAAATCAAGACTCCACTCCTTTAGTGGATATAAGACCAGTACCAGATTCTAACATGCAGTTAGACAAACCCAAAACACCAGGGCTTTTCCCCGGTTTTTCTCCTTTTCCCAAGCCTAGAGAGAACGGCTTCCCCTAATTTTCTAGGGCTACTAGGGTTCTCTCAGGAGGTGATCAGCCTCCCCTTCCTAGCAATTAAAGCTAGGGCCTTCCAGACTGTGCTCACCCGGGAGTCTTACCTTCTTCCATGTTCAGAGTTCTTTTTCGTTCCCAGAATCTTTCTCTTCAGACCTTCCATTGCCCTCGATTTTTGTTGGGAAGATTCTGGTGGAGCCCACATCTTTTCTGGATTAAATTTAATCCAGGGGCACCCAGATTTGGGGTTCACCTGAGTCCTCCTGGCTTCCTCTGGGATTTGGAAGGGGCAGCAAAATGCTACCGTCTCTGGCCTTCATTTGTTGTCCCTTCGCAGTCGCCAAAAATGTTGTAGAATTTGAGAGAAGTTCAATTACTTGAGTATAGAGAGGCCAGGACTCAGGAATGATTTGAGAAGGAAAAATTTTTGACAGCCAGCTGGACTCGGGAACATTCTGTTTGAATCCCGAGCCCTAAACAAGATTTTTTAGTCCCTTTTATACAGAGAGGAAAGGCTAAATGGTCCTTTTGTTTCAGTTCTCAATAGGCTTGAATTAGCATATATTTCCACATCTTAGTAAGCTTTTAGCATGGACCTCAGGCATTCGATAAGCTTTTAGCATACTTGCTTTGCATTTCCCCTGAATACTTAAAGTTTACAGACCTTGCATTGTTAAACTGTCTCCTGCTCACCAAGGGCAGGACCGCAACCTTTCATCATCCCACACCCACAAGTCACAGATAGTTTAGGTTATCTCTGAAGAGACAAAGAGCCTGCCACCCATAGCCCACATCATAAGTAACAGTATTAATTTATAAGGCATTTGGATGTGGAGCATGCAAGATTTTGAACAGGGTTTCACTTTCACTATAATACAGGAAAGAGCTACAGAGTCAAGGTGAGAAGCTGGTGCTGGGGATTTGTCTACGCTCCAGCCACAGCCACCATGATTCAAATTTGTGTCTTTATAAAATTGTAAATTGCTGTGAAGCATAGTGACTATCCAAATATAAAATTCTCAAACCCAAGAATTTAACTATATTTGGATTGGGGATGGTGGTGACTTTTAGACCTGAGCGTTAAGACCTTGACCCCGAACCCATTTACTTCTATCATTTAATTTTATCCTGTTAGCATTAGCTCATTTCTTTAGACTATCAAAATGTTTGGGTATCCTGACTCTTCCCTCCCAGTTTCATGTCTTCTACAATTTTGATAAATAAAGATTTTACATATTTACTTAAATCACTCCTTAAAATGTTGACTATGGCATAGTCAGGACAAAGGGAATGTCATTAATGTTATACATTAATTGTTTAGCAACCTTTGCCCTTGACTTTCCAATGAGCTTCGATGCCTAATTGTTCCTGTTATTGGCTTACGTACTTCCATGTTTGCAGAAGAAATCATAAGCAACTTAATATACTATCTAAAAATCATCTCCAAGAAAAACTTGCTGTGACTTGTTCTTAGGGACCCATGTTGTCCCCCAGTATTTACTGCTCCCTCTAGCATGTGGTCCCAAATCAACCATTTAGTCAATTCCAGCAACTTCTCCCAAGTGGAGGTCAGGATCACAAATCTATACTTTGCAAAATCCCTGCCTTTTCCCTTTCTGAAGGTGAAGTTACTTCTGCCTGTTTCTAGATTTCTGACCTCTTGTGGGCTCTCTCAGATTCCTCAGATGTCACTTACAGCACTCAATAATGCATTCTTGAGTGTTCTCAGTTCTTGAAATAGAAATTTTAAGGCCCAAAAGACCAAATTCACTTGGGACAGCCAGGCGGTCACCTACAATCTTTAGGTTCTCTTGGTTTTCAGTTTGCTCTTTTCACTATTTCCTCATCGAAGACGATAGACATGAGAATTAATAGGCTCTGCTTCATCAACCATAAACATCACACCTCACTCCCAAGAATACGCTTTGCTATTCTTTGATCTTCTCCCACCAAACTCTTAAATATTATTTTCATTGTCCTTAACATTATTTTTGCAATTTTTACTTTTTTTGGTGGTTTAGCCTTTCAGCTTACATTCTTGGAACTATTCTTGTGAGCTTGCTCTCTCTCTTTTTTGACCATCTTTTATATGGCCTTTTTACCATCTCAATTGATTTGTAAAAGTCCCCTGTTACAATCTTTTTTCCTTCCTTCCCGTCAGACTTCTCCATCTGCCACTGCCTATCCCTTCATTTTTTACTGTCATTCTTTCTCTATATAGTAACAATTAAATTCTAATTATATGAAAGGACACAATAATCGTGCTCACCCTTTCACTTTTTCAAAATTCAAAACATAGACCTAAATAAATTAATTTTCTCTCTCTAGATATTGGTGATATTTCGAAACCCTAAAGATACAGCAGTATCTTTTTTCCATTTCCACAATGATGTCCCTGATATTCCAAGCTATGATTCTTGGGATGAATTCTTCAGACAGTTCATGAAAGGACAAGGTATGGCTGTTTAAAAAAAAAAAAAAAATTCTCCTTACTTCAACAGATGACCACAAAAATACAAAAATTCAGATGTGTTTTAGGGTAAAGAAAGAAGATTTAGGTGGCTCCAAGAACCAAAGCTGCACTTAAGTGAAGCTTAATGAATTACTGTTTTGTAAGTGCCTACTAATACTGGTACTAAACGGGGTGTTCTATACACAATTTCATCTATGACTCCTAACAAATGACAAGTAAGGAAATATTAGCCCCATTGTACAGATGAGGGAACAAATACGTATGTTAAATCACTCGGCAAATGTACCCCTGCTTGTATATAGCAGTCACTCTATTCTGTGGTTCAGTGGCCAGAGACTAATGAGCCTCCTTTTATTGGTGGCTCTGTTGAGTCTTTAGGTGTAGGAGAAGGAAGAATTATAGCAGATGATCCTAGAGGAGAAGCCATTGCCAGGTCACTTTAAGGAGCACCTTTAAAGGCGATCAACACTGCAGTGCAACATCCTCCCACCTGCATGGACCCTAGGTGCAGTACAGCTCCGTAGGAGAAAAGACAAAAAAGCACACAGAAGGCACTAGTGAAGCACGTTCAGAAAGCTTTGGTTTGTCTATTAGCCCCTCAGTAAGACTGGATAGAGGCAGTTAAGGCAAGTCTAACACATGACCCCATCGGTAACACAAGAGAACATCCCATGCTGCAAAACCTGCCATCATTGAGACTATCTCTTTTTGGGAATCTGTTATTCTGTCCATTCATTTAGCCCAATTATTTGGTTGCTAATGATAAGATGTGATGGCTACTACTTGGATGGAGTTTCTGTCTTGCAAACTTCTTAAATTCAACTCACGGAAATAACTGAGTGTATTGGAAAATGTATAGGACTTGGAATGAGAAGGCCTGGACTGGGTGTCATCACATATTGTTACATATTAATAATATTTAGCTAAAATAAAATAGCTACCATTTATTGAGAAGTTACTATATGCCAGGCACTAGGTGTTATCCCTAACATTCATTATCTCAGTTTAGTTCTCACAAGAACCCTATGAAGACATTATTATTATCCCCATTTTGTAGAGAAGGAAATAGCTGCTTAGCAAGGTCACACAGCCATTAATTAGCAGAGCTAGCACTTAAACTCAGGTTTATTTTTTAAAATATATTTTTTATTTATTTTTCTCCCCTTCCCTGCCCCCGCCAGTTGTCTGCTCTTTGTGTCCATTCGCTGTGTGTTCTTCCATGACCGCTTCTATCCTTACCAGCAGCATCGGGAATCTGTGTTTCTTTTTGTTGCATCATCTTGTTGTGTCAGCCCTCCATGTGTGCAGCGCCCTTCTTGGGCAGGCTGCACTTTCTTTCGCGCTGGGCAGCTCTCCTTACAGGGCATACTCCTTGCAAGTGGGGCTCCCCTACCCGGTGGACGCCCCTGCGTGGCAGGGCACTCCTTGGGCACATCAGCACTGGCCATGGGCCAGCTCCACATGGGTCAAGGAGGCCCGGGGTTTGAACCCTGGACCTCCCAGGTGGTAGGCGGATGCCCTATCCATTGGGCAAAGTCCACTTCCCTTAAATGCAGGTTTAAATCACTTACTGCTTGTGTGATTTTGAGCAAGCTATCTGATCTCTCTGAACTCTGGTTTCCATACTTGTGAAGTAGAGATAGTAATCTCTGACCTACAGGAGGTAAGACAGTTTAGCAGTTTGTTTGGCAGGGCTTTGAATGATGGCAACACCCCAACTTACTACTGGTGTAGCCTTGAAGTGGTTTCTTATCTTCTCTGATTTTCCATTTCTCCAAGTACAAAATGGACAATATAATTGAACCTATCCCATAGGCTTGCTTTAAGGATTAAAGGATTGAAAATATATATGTAGGGAAACGGACTTGGCCAAGTGGTTAGGGCGTCCGTCTACCACATGGGAGGTCCGCGGTTCAAACCCGGGCCTCCTTGACCCGTGTGGAGCTGGCCCATGTGCAGTGCTGATGCGCGCAAGGAGTGCCCCGCCACGCAGGGGTGTCCCTCACGTAGGGGAGCCCCACGCGCAAGGAATGCGCCTGTGAGGAGAGCCGCCCAGAGCGAAAGAAAGTGCGGCCTGCCCAGGAATGGTGCCGCCCACACTTCCCTTGCCGCTGATGACAACTGAAGCCGACAAAGAAACAAGACGCAGCAAATAGACACCAAGAACAGACAACCGGGGGAGGGGGGGGGGCGAATTAAATAAATAAATAAATCTTTAAAATATATATATATGTATCCAATAATAATGCATTTGAAGTGCTTGCTTCAGCAGCACATGTACTAAAATTGGAACCATACAGAGAAGATTAGCATGGCCCCTGCACAAGGATGACACCCAAATTTGTGAAGCATTCCATATTTTTTTTGAATGTAACATTAAAAAAATAAATGAAGGAAAAAAAAATGCATTTGGAGGCACAGAAGACTTGACCAAAACAGAACAGATTTTATATTTCTCATGGAACAAGGAGTCTGAAGGTGGTGACTTGTTCAACAGCCCAGTGATGTCTGTGGGCCATTCCCTTTGCTTCTTTCTCAGGCTTTCCTGCCCTCAAAGTGGCTACTGTACCTCCAAGCCTCAGCTTCACGGCAGGAAGAAAGAGGAGGGGTCGCACCAACTGAGTTCCTTATCTTAAGAAAACAGTCCTTTTTGCTTGAAACCTTTCAGTAGATTCCTGCTTGTGCCTGCCGCCCAGCGTCACCTCACAGAACCAATCTCAGCTCCAAGGGAGGCAGAAAAGTGGGAAGAAGAATTCTCACGATCCTTTGCCTGGCTTCAAATAATCAGGGTTTGCTTAAGAACAAAGAAGGAGGCATATTGGGTACTGGGTGGGCAACTTACAAGATCTGGCACAATTAAAAAAAACAAAACTTGGAAACTACCTGGCTCACAGCAAGTGCTTCCTAGTGATGATGATGATGATGACGATGGTAATGGTTAACATTCATTGAGCAGTTACTATGAACCAAGGTGGGTTTTAAGCATTTAACATGTGTTAATTCATTTAATCCTCATAACAACTCCAGTTTGCAGAAGCAGAAACTAAGGTACAGAGAGGTATGGACGTTGCTCGAAGTCACACAGCTAGTAAGCGATACAGCTAATCAAGGTGTAAATCTGCACTGTCCAAATGGTTGCCACTAGCTGCACATGGCAACTGAGCACTGAAAATGTGACTAATGCAATTAAGGAGCTGAATTTTTAATTGTATTTCATTGTAATTTATTTAAATTTAACATTAAAAACCATCAGTTATTAGAAAAATTTTAAACAACTTTGGAAAAATTTGGGTGTTCCTTCTACTTTTTCAACTCTAAATTTTATGACATCTAAATACATATCAAGTATTTCTGAGAAAAAATTAGCCTGCAGATGCAGATGCTCTGTAAGTGTAAAACACCTACTAGCTTTTGAAGTCTTCAAATGAACAAAAGAATGTACAATGTTTTACTAATATTTTTTGTATTGGTTATATATTGAAATGATGTTTCAATATATTGGGTTAAGTAAAATGTAAAATTATTTTTACCTATTTTTCTTAATGTGGCTGCTAGAAAATTTTTAATTACATATGTGGCTTGCATTACATTTCTACTGGACAGCACTGTTTAGGTCTGTCTCATCGTTTCCTTCTTTCTGGTATTATCTCTGTCAGTTTTCATGTTGTCATTCACTATTTCTGAATTATTTTATTCACCTATATATTCATAAATGTCTAGTAGCTTTCATCAAATCATTTGTAAAAAAAAAAGATTTGTTTTTTCCCTGCCCCTGCTGTTTTTTGCTGTCTGTGTCCATTTGCTGTGAGATCTTCTGTATCTATTTCTCTTCTTTGTCTTCTCTTTTCATCTTTCTCCTCTAGGATTTCCCAGGATTCAATCCTGGGGACCTCTGATGTGGAGAGAGGTTCCCTGCCAATTGCACCACCTTAGTTCCTGGTCTCTGCTGTGCTTCACCTTGACTCTCCCCTTCGATTCTCTTTTGTTGCATCATCATCCTGCTGCCATGCAGCAGGATGAGTGAGCACTGGGTCACCATGTGGGCACTCACATGGGCACGTAGCTCACCACATGGACACTTGCACGGGCACTCAGCTCACCGTGCAGGCATACTTTTCTTCTTTTTCACCAGGAGGTCCCAGGGATTGAACCTGGGTCCTCCCATATGGTAGGCAGTGGCCTTATTACTTGAGCCACATGTGCTTCCCTTATCAAACCATTTTTAAAACTACCTTTATTGTGCTATTATTGATGGAAGATATACAAGAAAATAAGAAAAGGGATACAAATCTGACACAGAAACTGGTTTATGGCAGCCCAAGGGGAGGAGGCAGGGATTTGTAATACCTTATAATTATCTCTTTGAGCATATATACATTTGTATAGTTTTTATTATAGAGTATAAATTATCATTTTTAACCTCTGTTATTTAAAATTCTTTAAGCAGTTTTCCCTCCCTTGTATTTTTAGTTTCTTGGGGAAGCTATTTTGATTTTGCAGCTAATTGGAACAAACATCTTGATGACAAAAATGTTAAGCTCATATTATATGAAGACCTGAAAAAGGTGAGATTATAATTATTGATATTCTAAAGCAATATTTGCTATAATTATAACATAAAGCAGTAAGTCATGTCTGATCTATGAACAAATATTATGTTCAGTTAAAAAATTCCAGGTATGTGGAACAGCATTAAAAAAAATTAACAATATATAAGTGCTTAACTTGTTTATTTAACAGAAATTAAATAACACTTAGCAACTCATTAGCAACAATGGCTGATTTATTTTCCTTTTATGATGGATAGTTCATATTAATAATGGAAGAAACAATGGGTAGGTTTCACCTGAGATTTAATGAACATATCTTGGGTTATGTACTGATTTTTCCATTTAATGTTATTTTTTTTTTAAATAGTTTATTCATTTAACAACATTTGTGTAGTGATTGTTCAGCATTGTTCTAGGCCTTGTGATATAGCAATAAACAGGTCAAACTAAGTTCTCTGCCCTGGAGAAGCTAATATTTTAGCTGGAGAAGGAAGAAGACAGACATAATAATACACATAATAAATGTTAAGGAAAACTGGAAATGACAGAGGGGTGGGAGGTGCTATACAAGTTCTGGTATAAAACAGTGGAGTTGGGAAGAGCTCATTGGGGTGGGGTGCAGTTTGAGCACAGTCCTGCAGGAGGTGAGGGAGGGAGTCAAGTAGGTAGAAGGGAAGAGCATTCCAGGAAGAGGGAGTCAGTTGGAGCAAAGGTTCTGAGTAGGAATGTGTGTGGTGTGATTAAGGAACAGCAAGAAGGCAGAGGTATGTGGCCAGGCCAGAAGAGTCAATGAGGACAGAGGTAAGGGATGTGGTAGGGAGGGGTATGGCAGGCCACTGGAACAACGCTGGCTTTCACTTTTGAGTGAAATGGGAAGCCGTTGTGGGATCGGAGCTGACATGTTTTTAACAGCATCATTCGGGTTGGAGTAGGAGAAGAGATTGGAGAGGGGCAAGGGTAGTAGAGGGAGACCTTTGAGGAGGCTACTGCAGTGGTCTAGGCAAGGAAGATAGTGGCGCAGATCAGCAAGAAGCAATGGAGGTAATGGGAAGTGGATGAATTCTGGATATATACTGAAGGAAGAAAAGAAGGGCCAATGGATATGCTGCTGGTTTGAATGTTGGGTGAGAGGAAGAAGTCAAATAAGACTCCAAGATTATTGGCTTGACCAACTGGAAGGACTGCGTAGGAGTAGGCAGCAAGTGGAGCAGGACTGCTGGAGAGATGAGGGGTTTGGTTCTGGATATGAAGTCTGAGATGCTTATTATTCTTCCTAAAGGAGAGGTCAAGTAGGTATTTGGGTCTAAGTCTTGAATGTGGAGAGAGTTTTGGGCTTCAGATATAAATTTTGGGAATTACCAGCACATAGATGGTATTTAAATGAGGTTTACATGCCTAGGTATGTAGGTATATAAATAGAGAGGAGAAAAGGACCAAGCACTTAGCCCTGGAGCCCTACTATATAAAGAGTTGGGGGTAAAACAGGAAGAATCAGCAAAGGAGACTGAGAAGGATTGGCCAGTGAGGCAGGAGGGAAACCAGAGTCCTGGAACTCCAGTGAAGAAAACATGTTAATGAGGAGGGAATGTGTCAAATTCTCCTGAGTTTTTAACACCAGTCTGCTATGACATTCTCATCAACTACGAGGAGAGGGTAGCTTAATCCACTCCTTCTGTTTATAGGATGATTTATGTAACATAAAAGAACGCACTAATGCAGTCTTTCCTCCCTTTAGTCTAGAGTGTTCTCTGGAATAGGAATGTTACACCTGATTTTACAGTTAGTTCTTGGGAGGTGGGAGGAGGTTGCGTACTCAAATTTGGAAACTGTATGATTTTGCCTCCTCCTAGGGAGATTCACATTCCATGTTGGCACATTAAAGGCTGAGAAGTCTTGCAAAAAACTAGAAAGCTTACCTTTGGTTAACCCCAAGGAGTCAGTCGTTTACCAGTGTAGTTAGACAAGATAAATTTCAAGATTCCTGCCAGTATTTAATCACTCTAAAAAACAGATTTTCTTGATGGAATTAAATATTGGTTATAAATAATATTCAGGAAAAAAGAGAATTCTAATGAGCACATTAATTTCCTCAGCACTGGTGCTTTCTAATAAGATGAATATCATCCCAGATAAAATTCTAACCTCCTAACTAATGTTTCATTATTTATATCTTGAATGGTATTATCTGGCAGTTCAAATAGAGTCATAAATTGAAACTACAAAGTAAAAATAACACGGAATATCTTAATAGAGGTACCCCAAGTATTTATATTGGAGTACCAGAGTAAACCTAAAAAAAGACAGATAAACAGATGAACTAGATAGGAAGCTAGGCTTAATAAATCCACCAACATTGTCTGTCGCAGAAGTCCTGTCCATATTTGATCAGAGCACAATTCCCATAGGAAGAAGTTTATCCTTTAAAATTTTATTTCAGAATCTGGATGATGGAGTAAAACAAATTGCTGAGTTCTTTGGCTTCTCTCTAACTGGGGAGCAGATTCAAAGTGTCTCTGCCCAGAGCTCCTTCCAAGCAATGCGAGCAAAGTCTCAGGAAACACACGGTGCTGTTGGCCCATTCCTGTTGCGCAAAGGTAAAACTGTGTTGGTTTCTGGAACACTGTCAGTTAGGGAATGTATTTGTCAGCAGGTAGCAAATAGTCCAGATAACTTTGGTTTAAACAAGACAGCATTTTCTTTTTCTCTCCTCTAACGAGAAGTCTGGGCATAGGCAGTCCAGAGCTGGAACAGGAAGTGCCACATTCTCTCTTAGGGTCTAGGTTCCTTCTGCGTTTCTGCTTTGTTGCCATTGCTGACAAAATAGCAATGGGAGCTCCACCATTACATTCACGTTGCAGGTAGGAAAAAGGTAATGGAAAAGGGTCAGGGCCGTAGGTATAGATAGAGCTTTCCTGGAAACTTCACTTGGTGACATTTTCTTACACCTCATTGGCCACGCTCACTGCAGTCATGACTGGGAAATGGGATTTTTTATTTTTCAGCTGTTACGACCCTTTTAAAATCAGGGTTTTATTAATAAGGAAGAAGAAAATAAATATTGGATAGTCAACTGGCTGTCTCTGACACACACGGTTTTACCAAATTTCATTAAAGCCTTCTAAATTTTTATGGGAATTTATGATACTATAGCTTAGGGATTGCTGTCTTATGTGTTATTTGAATATAATGAAGGTATAAAGAGATTTAGAGGTAGCCCATTTACGATAACAGCAGTTATCATTGTCAGGCATCTATCATGTATCAGAATCTTCGCTGGACTTAATTTTACAATAAAAAGGGTATTAAATCCTTATTTTATACACCAACTATAAGATATGGACTATAGTTAGTAACACTTTGACGATGCTCTTTCATAATTTGTTACAAATGTTGCACAGCAATGCAAAGTATTGGTGGTAGGGTGATGTACCAGAGCTTGGTTTGATGTTATGCATGTTTGTTTTGCAAGTTCACAATTTTTACTATACACTTATTCTCTATGTATGTTCAATAACGAATGATACACTTGAATAAATTTTTTAATGGAAGAAAAGCCCTTGTTTTACAAATTTGGAAATGAAAGTTCAAATTACAAAATTGTCCATTGTCACATAGCTAGTATGGAGTCAAGATGTGAACCTAGATTGGCTTGACTCTACTATACTTTTTCAAATGAAGACCCATTTTAAAAGTCCACTATGAATGGAATATTTAAAGTAAATCTAACTTTGGTTTGATTCCTGACTTTAACCCTGATTTTTAATGCCTTGTTTTATTAGCTTTTTTTTTTTTCTAAAGAGGGGGAAATAGAATGTTTCTACAAAAGTACCATTCAGAATAGAAAAATTCTAGAGTTACATTGCTCCTTGTAAAAAATTCAGAAAGCACAGAATAATATGAAAAAGCATTAAAAATTATCCATATTTCTCACATCCAGAGGCATGTTTAACTTCTTGGCATATTTTCTTCTAGCCTTATTGTGTGATATTTTTAAATAGTTGATGACATTTATAAACAGTTTTGTGTTAATTTATTCCTGTAACATACCATAAGTATTTCCTCATGTCTTTAAAACCTCTTTCTAAACAAATATGAATGACTATTCAACAAGGAACTTCCAACATCAATTCAAATCATCAAAAATTTCCAAAGATAGAAGTAACTCCCTTTACTTCTAAAAGAAAGAGAAATATATCCTAATCTCAGGCAAAATAATAAACTTGCAAAAGTTTCAGCACCTAAGGTCTTAGCCAAAACCTGGTGTAAAATGTTAACTTTTCAATAGGCTTTTGCATTTTGAGGATTTTTAAGTAGGAAAAAAAAACTATGAAAAGGTGGAATTTATCTATCTATCTATTTAATTTTTAGATTTTAAAAAAATTTCTCTCCCCCTCCCCCCCAGTTGTCTGCTCTCTGTGTCCATTCGCTGTGTGTTCTTCTGTGACCACTTCTATTCTTCCCACACACACACCCCCCCCCCCCCCCCCCGTTGTCTGTTCTCTGTGTCTGTTTGCTGCGCCTTTTTTCTTTGTCCGCTTCTGTTGTCATCAGCGGCACGGGAAGTGTGGGCAGGGCACGGGAAGTGTGGGCAGGCCACTCCTGGGCAGGCTGCACTTTCTTTCGCCCTGGGCGGCTCTCCTTACGGGGGGGGGGGGCACTCCTTGCGCATGGGGCTCCCCTACGCGGGGGACACCCCTGCGTCGTGGCACAGCACTCCTTGCGCGCATCAGCACTGCACATGGGCCAGCTGCACACAGGTCAAGGAGGCCCGGGGTTTGAACCGCGGACCTCCCATGTGGTAGACGGACGCCCTAACCACTGGGCCAAGTCTGTTTCCCTGCTTCTATTCGTAGAAGCGGCACCGGGATTCTGTGTTTCTTTTTGTTGTTGTTGTGTCATGTTGCTGTGTCAGCTCTCCGTGTGTGTGGTGCCATTCATTCTAGGGCAGGCTGAACTTTCTTTTGCGCTGGGCGGCTCTAAGAGGTGGAATTTTAGGTCACAGCGGTTGGTAGACTGGCGACGGTGGAAAATAATGAAGACTGAGGTCGCCCCCTAGCGATATAAAGAAAGGACACTCAAAAGATGGGGAAACCCCAAGAGACAAGAGCAATTACACCAGTTTTTAAGGCTGTCCAAATTTTCTCATATATTCATTTTCACATTTAAGTGTGCAATATTGTACCAGAAAATGGTAAAATCAAGAAGAAATACCCTAATTGATGTCTGTGTCTACTGTTGTTTGTGTTTTATAGGTGAAGTTGGTGATTGGAAAAATTTGTTCAGTGAAACTCAGAACCAGGAAATGGATGAAAAGTTCAAAGAGTGCTTAGCTGGCACTTGTCTAGGAGCAAAACTGAAGTATGATTCATATTGCCAGGCTTGAATCTGGTCAAATCAGCAGGTCTGGATATTTTCTTTTCCTTAATAATAATGAAATTTAAATAATAATACAATCATTCAGCCAACCTTGAGCACAGATTTAAGTTTGTCCACTTCTTGAGGAAAGAGCATTTTAGCTTCCCCAAAGGGACGCTGTTATTAATGTGTTTCTTCCCCCTCTGGCTTCACACAAGAGCACAAGCAGATCCCCAGAGACGTAACTGCACGTGGGCCTGAGCACAGGCAAGAGAGGCCTGGGGATACACAATTATTTTGCCCTTTTCTCATAATCACTCCTCTCTTTTCTCACTGTGGAACAAAGAAGTACTTATGGTGTAATCTCAAATTTGCCGCTGGGAGAAGTTTAGTTCCAACTTTGCACTAAAATAAGATTAGTAAATTTTCTTTTGATTCTAGGCAAATGCATTGCTCATCTAGTCTATGTAAGCCATTGCAGTAGGTCCTATGAAGCTTCCTCACCCTCAAGGAATTTTATATTTCTATTTAACACAATCTTTAATTTAAGGCTAAAGATGAAAGGTTGTGCTAGTCAACCATAAAGGCTTCTCTGCCTCAAGTAAACTACCACTTAGTAGTTGTTTGGAACCAACAGAAGGTAGAGAATGTTCTGTAAAAAAATTCCTTCTGGAACTATTGTGATTAGTAAGGGAAGAAATTGTAGTAGTGATGTGGAGAGGGTGGCCACAGTGGCTGCTGATGCTTGGGAGGGGGAAGAGGAGATATGGTGTGGGGGCATTTTCAGGATTTGGAGTTGTCTTGGGTGGTGCTGCAGGGACAGATTCTGGACGTTGTGTGTCCTGTCATGGCCCTCTGGGTGGACTGGGGGAGAGTGTGGACTACAGTGTGAACCACTGTCCATGTGCTGCAGTGGTTCTCCAGAATGTATTTGCTGGGTGCAGTGGATGTGCCACAATGATGGAAGAGTTTGTTGATGTGGGAGGGGTGGGGTGGGTGGGGTGGGGGTATATGGGGAGCTCATATTTTTAGAATGTAACATTTAAAAGAAAATAAAGAAGAAAAAATTTTTTTAAAAATTCCTTCTGTTCGATCTGACAGCTTCAGCTTCTCAATAGGCCTTACTATTGACACAGTAGCTAGTTCCACTCTAGCACTGTCATATATAGTTAAGGATAGGATGATTCATAGAAATGCTAAATAAAATTGCTTTGATGGGAAGGAGTCTTGGCCCAGTGGTTAGGGCGTCCTCCTACCACATGGGAGGTCCATGGTTCAAAGCCCGGGCCTCTTTGACCCGTATGGAGCTGGCCCATGTGAGTGCTGATGCGTGCAAGGAGTGCCCTGCCACGCAGGGGTGTCCCCCACGTGGGGATGTCCCCCACGTAGGGGTGTCCCCCACGTAGGGGAGCCCCACGTGCAAGGACTGCACCCTGTAAGGAGAGCCGCCCAGTGCGAAAGGAATTTCAGCCTGGCCAGAAATGGTGCCGCACACACAGACAGCTGGCACAGCAAGATGACGTAACAAAAGGAGACACAGATTCCTGTGCTGCTGACAACAGAAGCAGACAAAAGAACACGCAGCAAATGGACACAGAGAACAGACAACCGGGGCGGGGAGGGGGAAGGGGAGAGAAATAATAAATAAAATAAATCTTTAAAAAAAAAATTGCTTTGAGAAATGTTACAGGACCACTATTTCTGGCAGTATGGCAAATTAGATCATTCAAAAACCCTCTCTTCGAAACATCAAGAAATGCTGCATAATTTTTAAAAAATTACTTTAAATGCATAACTCAGCTCCCAATATAGTAAGCACATGCCTTAAAATCAGAATAACAATCAGAGTAACAATCAGAGATGATATTGGGTTGTCAGTGAGCAATTTTTTAGTAACAAAAGGACTTGGGTTTTTTTTTGTTTTGTTTTGTTTTGTTTAAAGATTTATTTATTTATTTAATTTCCCCCCCTCCCCTGGTTGTCTGTTCTTGGTGTCTATTTGCTGCGTCTTGTTTCTTTGTCCGCTTCTGTTGTCGTCAGCGGCACGGGAAGTGTGAGCAGCGCCATTCCTGGGCAGGCTGCACTTTCTTTTCACGCTGGGCGGCTTTCCTCAAGGGCACACTCCTTGCGCGTGGGGCTCCCCCACGCGGGGGACACCCTTGCGTGGCAAAGCACTCCCTGCGTGCATCAGCGCTGCGCATGGCCAGCTCCACACGGGTCAAGGAGGCCCGGGGTACGAACCGTGGACCTCCCATATGGTAGACGGACGCCCTAACCACTGGGCCAAAGTCCGTTTCCCAGGACTTGGTTTTTAACGCCAAAGCCAAGTAGCCAAGTAGAACAATGGAGAAAAACAGAGCTGTCCAACTGATCCATGCATGCAAGACAGCTTCAAATATGACAGAGGTGGCACTGCATACCATAGGAAGAAATCATACTTTTCAATATTTGGTGCTGAGACAATTGGTTATGATACAAGAGAAATAAAATCAGATTCTTACATTACTTGCAGAAATAAATTACTTTTGAATTAAACACCTGTATTTAAAAAAGAGAAAAAAAAACTTTTATTTTTAGAAGCAAACACACGAGAATATCTTTATGACCTCAGGATAATATTTCTTAAGAAACAAAAAGCACAAGCAAAAAAAAAGTTTATATATATTTGTCTAAATTAACATTTAAAGCCACTGTAAAATTTAAAAAAAGGTATCATTTCAAAAGTGAAACAGAAAAAAATTTAAATGGCATGACAGGGACTAGGAGAAGATAGTTACTAAATAAAAGGCTATATAAAGAATAATTATATATAGGTGAAAGAAAATATAACCTAATAGAAAAAAAAGGTAAAAGATATAGACAGGCAATTTATATAAGGAGAACCCAAATGACAAATAAACATATAATGTAGAAGATATAATAATTAGGAATATATAAATTAAAATGAAAGCGAGATTTCCACATCTGGCTATGAAGGAATAACTGGTATGGAAGTGCCTTCCCACCATAACAACCAGAAAAGTGGGGGAAAAAAAAAAGAAACAGCTGTTTTCAGACGTGGGCCAACAGACAGGCAACACTGGGACTCCTGAGAGGAGACTGACAAATTAGGTGAGCCCTACAACTTCCCAGCTTGCTACTAGAAGCAATTTCCAAGCTACAGTAACCTATGAAACATTATCAAGCAACTATGCACATAATTGGACTCTCAGAAGGATAAAAGGAGGGGAACAGAAAACATATTTGAAGAAATAATAAATGAAAATTTCAAATTCAATGGCAACTATAAATCTATAGATCCAAGAAGTGCAATAAACCACAAACTGAGTGAATATAAAGAAAATAACACCAAAATACATCATAATGCAATTGCTGAACACCAGTGGCAGAGAGAAAATCTTAAAGGCAGGCAGAAAAAAAAAGATATGTTATGTACAAAGAAACAAAGTCCAGAAATACAGCAGACTTCTCAGCAGAAACTGCATAGAAGGCAATAGAGTGACACAGTAATGAAAAGGTAGAAAAAGGCCTGTCAATCTAGAATTCTATACCAAGCAAAAGTATCTATTTAAAAGGAAGATAGGGAAACGGACTTGGCCCAGTGGTTAGGGCGTCCGTCTACCACATGGGAGGTCCGCGGTTCAAACCCCGGGCCTCCTTGACCCGTGTGGAGCTGGCCCATGCGCAGTGCTGATGCGCGCAAGGAGTGCCGCGCCACGCAGGGGAGCCCCATGCGCAAGGAGTGCACCCCATAAGGAGAGCCGCTCAGCGCGAAAGAAAGTGCAGCCTGCCCAGGAATGGTGCCGCCCACACTTCCCGTGCTGCTGATGACAACAGAAGCGGACAAAGAAACAAGATGCAGCAAATAGACACAGAGAACAGACAACCGAGTGAGGGAGGGGAATTAAATAAATAAATAAATCTTTAAAAAAAAAAAAAAGGGAAGATAAAGTAATTCTCTATCAAACAAAACCTGGGAAGAATCATCTCCAACACATATATACCACAAACAATATCAGAAGTTTCAGGCAGAAAGAAAATGCCTGATGGAAATCGGAATCTACACAAAGGAATAAAGACAACGAGAAATGTTGAATAAGTAGGCATATAATAAAAGAGATTTTCTTCATTTTTAATTTCTTTAAAATATAGTTGTCTAATAGAAATCCTAGGGGCAGGGGATCAGGGAAGATAATGCCCAGTTGGTACAGAGTTCCTGTTTGGGATGATGGAAAAGTTTTGGTCATGGATAGTGGTGATGGGTAGCACAACCTTGTGAATGTAATTATCTCTGAATTGTAAACTTACGTGAAAACGGCTGCAATGACTCACCTCTGCCATTGGGTGTGAAAGCAGTCATAGACAATATGTAAATGAATGGGTATGGCTGTGTTCCAATAAAACTTTATCTACAAAACAGGCAATAATTTGTTAACCCCTGTTCCAGATAATGAAAATACATTAGGGAAGCAGATGTAGCTCAAGTGATAGAGCTTCTGCCTACCATATGGGAGAGTCCAGTTCGATCCCTGGGGCTTCCTGGTGAAAAAGAAGGAGGAAAAGTGTGCCCGTGCAGTGAGCCAGTGCCCGCGTGAGTGCCTGTGTGGTGAACCAGTGCCCTGCGCAAGTGAGTCATGCAGCAAGATGATGATGCATCAAAAGAGAGACAAGGGAAGAGTCAAGGTGAAGCACAACAGAAACCAGGAACTAAGGTGGCGCAATTGACAGGGAACTTCTCTCCCCATCAGAGGTCCTGAGGATCAAATCCCAGTGAATCCTAGAGAAGAGAAAATGAGAAGAGAAGACAACACAGACAGTAAAAACAACAGGGAGGAGGGGGTGGGGGGAAAATAAATAAATAAATCTTAAAAAAAAAAAACACATTAATGAAAACAACAGATAAAAATTCCTACCTGTATGTTACCTTTTAGAGGGAGAAGGCACACAATAGTACATAAACACATTATATCATAAAATAGAAGGTTATGAGTGAAAATAAGGGAAAATAGAACTGATAAGGGGGAGAATCAACAGGATGAGGATGATAACTGAAACATAAATAGTGTAGTCAGTGAAATTATTTTATGAATCCCAAAAAGAGAAAGATTATGTTTGTAACCTAATTTGCTCCTCTGGGCGTGATACCCTTTGATTGCATTAAATTCAGCTGAGAGGCCTTTCTTAGCTTGATAAGGTGCCTTAGGACTTTTGATTGGACTACATCAGTGAGGCAGGTCTCAGGTTGGGTCTTCTTCCCCGTGCTGGTCTGATATAAATGGAAACAGAGACCTACTCACTCAGACACAGGAAACGAGAGCTCTGCCGTTTTTTGGTCCTGTCATGTGACAGAAAGGAGAGTCTCAAACAGCCCTGGGGAGAGATGAGCCCTTTGCCTAAGGGCTTGCAGCAAACATTGGGAGGAAATGGAGCAGCAGGGTCTGAGAGAGGAGGCTAAGGGAGAGCCCTGTGCCTGGTTCCCTCAGCTGAGCTCTAGGAGGCGGTCCAGCCAGGAGGGAAGGCAGAGACCAGGCAGAGATGCCTGCCGTCTTGTTTCAACACGTGGCAGCTGACTTGGGTGATGAAAGCACCTCTTCTGGTGCCTTGAGTGGGCCTTGAACTGTCAGCTTTTGCCCGACATAAACACCCTTTATAAAAGCCAACCCATTTCTGGTACTTTGCATGAGTAGCCCTTTGGCTGACTAAAACAGTCTGGGAGGGCCTCACTGAGTGAGTGCCATTTGTATAAAACCTGAAAGCCCGGCAGATATCTGGGGGAAGAACATTCCAGACAGAAGGAAGAACAAGTGTATAGGCACTGAGTGAGGTGGACCTGGCATGCCTTCTAGGCCAGTGGACCTGGAAGGGAATGAGTGAAGGGGAGAGTAGTAGGAGCTTACGTCAGAGAGGTTCCCAGGAGCCAAAACTCTGGGGTCTTCTCTTGGAGCAATGGGTTTTAAATAGAGTGGCATGATCTGATTTATGTTTTAACAAGATCCCTGTGGCTAATTTGTTGAGAATAGACTATGCAGAAGGAGAGACGAGGCAAGCGTGAAATCAGGAATGACAAAACAGGAAATGCTGCAATAAAGCAGACAATAGATGCAGGTGGCTTAGAGAATGGTAGTAGGAGCAGAGGTGATGAGAAATAGCCAGATATGATATATCTGGGAAGTAAAGCCCATAGGATTTAATGACACAGTAGATATAGGCTGTAAAAGACAGAGACAAGGGCGACTGCAAGGTTTTTTGAAGCAACAGGATGGATAGAACTGACAGCAGAGATTGGGAAGATATGTTAGAACAGGTTGGGCAGAGGGAGAATATATTCAGTTGGATGCTTCTGTTGGACATCCAAGTAGAGACATTGAAATCAAAGTTGATTATATGCATCTGGAGTTTAGTGGACCGGTCTGCACTAGAGATAGAAATTTGGAAGCTATCAACATGTAAATATTACTTAAATCCACAAAACTGGATGGGATAACCAAAGAAATGGGTATAATGCGAGAATAAAAAGAGTCCAAGGATTAAGCCCTGGGCTGTCCAGCAAAGGAGACTGAGGAGGAGTAGCCAGTAGGAAAACTGCTGTACTGGAAGCCCAGTGAAGAAAGTGTTGCTAAGAAGAAGGGGCATCTACTACAATGAGTGTTGCTCAGAGATATCAATAAAATGTTATGCCTGAATGATAAAGCTGGGTGGTGGGATGCTAGCCTTCATTATATGATTCTCTACATTTTTCTGTGAATTTGAAATATTTCATGATTTTAAAAGCATGATAAAAACAAGACAGAGAAGGTCTAAAATTGCAAGGTAGCTTTGACAGTTTGAAGCTTTTATGAATCCCTATTTACCAAATATTTTCTCTCACCCGGGGCTATAATGGAATCTTCAGTACTCTATCCCATTATCCTATAAGGCCAGCTGTGATAGGGTGGTGAGGCTCATGTAAAGCCATTGAATCCCATGGCAGTCAGTCTTCTGCATCATTTCTTTTGGTGTAAAATGAGTACCTTAGTGAGGGATAACATGATGGTGAAAAAGCCATTCAGAATGTCCAACCATGATGGGGCTGGCAGAAGCACTGAGTGAGGGAAAAGCCAATGCAGATCTGGAATAAGTGTTTACTACAAAGAAGGCAACTTTCTGCCCCCTCCATGATGAAGGTGTGATGGTTAATTTCATGTGCCAACTTGGCTAAGTTATGGTATCCAGTTATTTTGTCAAGCAAGCAGCAGCCTGATCATTATTGTGAGTATATTTCCTGGACTTAAATTATTAGTCAGTTGATTGCAACCATGGCTAATTATACCTACAATCAATAAAGGAGATTGCCTTCAGCAATGACAGAAGTCTCTTAGGCAATCAGCTGAAGGCCTTGAAGGAAGAACTGATGATTTCAGCTGTCAGGAATTTTTTTTTTAATCTCTATAGCCAGCTTCTCCTGAGGAATCCACTGTCACCTTCATTGAGTTTCCAACTTGCAGCCTTCCCTACAGAATGTGGACTTGACAGTCCCCACGGTCACATGAACCAATTCCTGTAATAAATCTCTCAATATCTACATATACATCCTGTCAGTTATCTTTCTCTGGAGAACTCTACTACAGAAGGGCTCCCTTGTAACCAGTCTACCACCAGGTACCTGGCTGGTCTCCTTAGGAGTATGGTACTCTTCAGGGGGACTCCTGGTTGCCTCTGCTGTTGGCATATTGGGTGCTCAGCAGCTAGATCAGCTTTGATGAGAGGTCTGTGTTGATGAACTCATACCTACCCTCTATTCCTCCTGCTATAAACGCATCACTTCTTTTTTCAACAAGTGCTGACATAGCCGGGGAAAAGGTTGACGACATCCACAGAAGTCGTCTTCTTCTTCTTTTTTTTTAAAGATTTATTTTTATTTATTTATTTACCCCCCCCCCAGTTGTCTGTTCTCTGTGTCCAGTTGCTGCGTGTTCTTTTTTGTTCGCTTCTCCACAGAAGTCTTCTTGCATCTGCTTCTCAAAAGCCTCCTCAGAAGTGGGTGCCTTTTGTGAGCATTCACAAGGGAACACAATATGTTCATACTCAGTGTCCAGACCAAGTGGCTCATCCTTTTCCCGAGATCTCCTTACCACTAACCTTCTAATCTTGCTCTTTCCAAATCTCTTAACATCCAGCTAAATTGTTAGTCACTGGCTCTGTACAAGCCACTGGCTTTCTCTCCTTCCAAGTGACAACAACCTGTACTGCTCAAAGTTCTGTCCTCTGGGAAGATTTCCTTTCCCCCACTGTCCTTTAGGGCCACTTCCCAAGAGCAGCTGTCCTAATACATTAGTCCACCTCTGGTTAGTGCCAGTGGATTGTGCCACACTCAGATTTTCTTTTCTCAGTGATCTGGTCACAGGAAACTCCCCATGAGTTAAGAGATGTAGTTAGTACAACAAGAATAAGTGCCACAGGAGTCTTAGATACCTGCTTATGCATTATGCATGTGAGGGGCCATCTAGTTCAGTCCTAGGGTTGCTAGGATCAATTTGCCACCTCTAAAGATCTCTAGTGCTCAGACCTTTCCAATTACTACTCTAGCTCAGCTGCCCTTTTCTTTGGGGTTTAAGTATTGCCATGTGGCCTCTGCCACTTGGAGGTCCATAATCCCCATTGAAATCAAGGAGTCTTTTCAATGGCAGCATCTCCTATCCACATTCCCCACCTACAGTGGGCAGCCATTAGAGATCTTTTCAAGGATGATGTTGCCCACCTCTCCAAAGTATTTCTCAATGCCAGGTGAAGGAGGGGCCTTTGGATCTTCTTGGGCAACATGGTGAAGGAAGGAGTAAATAGGTTGCATGTGGTTGATCTACTCCAACGTTCCTGATTCCCTAAGTATTGTTGGTTTCTTCATCTGCATTACTTGGCATTGTAATTTAACTTAATGTGGGCCACCTCTGAGCCCAGGCGATAGTCAACCAATGGAGAAAACTGAGCAACTGAGCCACTCACTCCCAGCTCCTGGAGCTAGCACATTGTGTACATAACCTAATTATGAACCCTTCTCTATGGTACCTTAAGATTAATTTCCATGCACATTTCTCAGGTTTCTGCTGAGCAGTGGAATCTTGCAATCCTTTTGTTGTGTAAACTATCTCCTCTGGATCAGATCTTTTGGGGGCATGCTAGGATATAATTCTAGTATGGCAGTTGAGGCATGGGGTATGGATAGGACATATGGAGAATCAGCAACTGCTTTGACTCTTCAAGCTAGACCCAAATAGCCTTATCAGACAAAGGCAGAAGGTCTGCACCTGCAAGGCAGGTTCAGGAGAATGTGAAAGATGAGTGGTACTCAGGATCATTCAAATTGACCCCAATTCTCAGACCACCTTCTTTCCCAACAAGAGACCTGGAGAGGCTGCAAATTAAAGTTATAATGTAATTCTGCAATCTGTAGCATCAGACCCTGTACCTGGTTTTTGCAATATTAGTCCTGAGGCTACATAAAATAAGAGGTTCTGGGGCAGTCGTAAAAGTCTGTGACCTTTGACCTGGCCTGAGCTTGCCATTTTCTTTCTCTAAGCTCTCTTGGGCAGTTCAGGGGCTCCACTGTAACCCCTAGAGGCCGCCACTGCATCTCACACCCAGGAAACGGGGAAAGCGACTCTGGCAAACACACACCACTGTCAGAGCTTTTTTGTCACTGGAATTGTCACAGAAAAATGGCTTCTCCCTCCTGTCTTCCATATCTTCCACCAATGTTTCATACTGGGGGAACTTAAAACACATCCAGGACCCAAGCTACAAAGGGAAAAACTAATTTTTAGTGGTTGATGGGGGAGTGTAGAAGAGAGGCAGATGGGCGCCCTCCCTCACCCCAGCTAAGGAGTTAGTGCAGACTCAGGGTGCTAATTTAATTCTAGTTCCGCTGCTAACTAGCAGGGTTATCTAACTTCTCTGTGTTCAGACCTCAGTTTTCTTATCTGATAAATGGGGACAGGACTGATACCTACCTCACAGTATTGTTGTGAAGATAGTGGATTCCATCATATGACACAAGATAAGTCCTCAGCACTCCTGGACCACTTTCACCAAATGAGCCAGCGTCACCACTGGGAGAGTACCATAGTCCAGCATGTGTGTAGGATTTCCTGCAAATTGGGAGCTACTCGTATAGGACTTAGGTAGTGAACGCCATGCAGTCCCCTAGGGACCAGGGGTTCTCAATTGCCTGACATCCCGGGACTTGGAACAGCGGCTGACAAGTATCTGTGGAATGGATGGGTGGAAAACGATGGAAGGGAGATGAGGTCCCCAGATCTCCTACCTTGTCAATGTGAGGAGGCAAAGTGGAAAAGCAGGGAAGAGGTGCTTTGTTGGTTATAGGCCTGGACTTGAAGTGCACCCCGGCTTTCCACTTACCAGCGCCAGACTCCTGGCGCGTTACTTTACCCCGGTTTCTTCGATGGTAAAATGGAGTGATAATAGCCACCTCCCTAATCTCACCCCACATGCTGGCGCTGAGGAGCAAATGGTCCCACTGACCCCAGAGCCCAGCCCAGGAGCGCGAGGCACGCCGCGGGCTCTCGGAGACGTGGGTTTCCTCCCTTCCTCAAGGGGAACCCCTCCCCTCCAGGCCGGGGGCGCAGTGGGGAGTCGGGAACTGCTCCGGGAGCCCGGGCGGGAGGCGGGCCCCCCGGGCCCCCCGGGCCCCCCGGGCCCTCGGCTGTGGGCGCGAAGCTGGGGACACGCCCCGAGGCGCCGAAGCTGCGGCGTAGGCCGAGCCCACCCCGCGGTGCCGGTTCTCCGGGGAGCGCGCCCTCTCCCCGCTCCCGGAGCCGGTGCGGGCCTGTGCGGGAAGGGGGGACCGGGGGACGGGGGGACGGCCCTAAGGGAAGGCGGAGTCCGCGGGGAAAACGAAACTGAGAGTCAGCTGCGCGGGATCGGCTCGGCGCGAGCGGACTGCAGCGGCGCGCGGTGAGCTGGCGGGCGCGGGGGGCGTCGTGCGGGGGCGCGGGCTGCCGGGGCCGGGCGGGGGGCGCGTGTCCCCAGCCCCGGGGGTGAGCGCTGGTGAAAGGCCCCGGCCCCCGGGCCAGGCCCGCCCTGGGGGAGCTGACAGAGGGCTGCGGCCGAGCTGCGGGGCCTTCCCCCGAGCTGGAGACGGGATGGTGGAGCGCGGTGGGAGCTGAAAGCCCTTTTCTTCCTGCGAAGAATTTTCATGTGCGCTAGTAACAGCTCCCAGACGCGGGGAGTGGGGCGGGGGGGGGGGGGGGAACCTGGTGAGAAACGGATAGGTCCGATGACCTGACAGACAAATGGGAAGTGTGGAGGACGAATTACCCACCGGTCGATTATCTGAAAAATCTCTTGCCCGGGCAATTGCCATGGTTTCCCCACTGCCCGGCCTCCAACCCGTCCCCACCTCGTCCCACGACGTCTTCTCAGCATCACAGCCGGGGTGTTTCCAAGTCGGTGCTGATCACCACCCTGGTCACGGCCAGGGGCGTCCCTTCTGATCCGAATCCCATGGAAAGGCCGAATCAGGGCCCACAAGGAAGGACCCTTGCCTCCTCCACTCTCCCCAAACCCGGCCTGCTTGCAGTTTCTGGCACACAGCCAAGCACTCTCCTGCGTCTGGGCCTTTGCAGTACCTGTTTCTTCTTCCTGGAAAGCTCTTCCCCAGATGCCTGCCTGGGCCAGTCACTTGCTTAATCCCGCTCTTCGGGAATGCCTTTCCTGAACACCCTGTATATAAAAACACCTCTCCCCTGCCCTCCCTCTCCCCCGTACACTGCTTTTTTTCACCAGAGCACTTCTCACTCCCTGACATGTTTTTCATGGGTTTATGGTCCCTCTTCCACTAGTAAGTCAATCCTCCTGGGCAGAGATTTGTGTGTTTTGGTCACTGGTATAACTCCAGGGCCCAAAAACATTTGTCAAATGAATGGTAATTCGTAAGTTCCTTTTTGAATTCCAGAAAAAGGAGACTGTCTATTGCCCATGTTTTCCTTGCCAGGATGAAAGCTAAAAGGTGTATTCTCTGCTGTCACTTAGTAACTGCTTAATCTTGGGCAGATTGTGCTCCTGTTCTTCATTTTGCTTATTTGAGCTTGAGCCTGAAGATCCAGAACATTTGATTTGTAGTTTATTCACTTGTTAATCAGATGTTAGTTGAATGCATGAGGGCGCTCTGCCCATGGGGAGCCCACAGTCTGCTGGAGGGAACACAGGCAGAGCTGAAGTAACTTCTGGACTTAAGAGGGACAAATAAAGTGAGTATGATGGAGATTTCTTTACTGAAAACAGTAACAGAATTACAACAAAATTTATTAAAAATAATTGAGAGAAAATGCCATTTTTTAGAAGGTACTGGGGGTTGAACCCAGAATCTTGTACCTGAAAAGCAGGCACTCAAACACTGAACTACAGGCTCTCCCCACCTGCCGTTTTTTAAATTTTTTTTTGTTTCCAAACTTGTAAGTACTTTTCAAACATGCTAATAGTATTTTAGTAGTTTAAACATACATTTCACTTAAATTCAAACTGACTTGTCGTTCTGATGTTACTTAGAAATAAAGATGCTGAGGCTTCAGAGCATTTGATAGGACTTTAAATTGAAATAATTGCTAAGGGCTCTTCTGTAACTGCTGTTCTGAGATCTATGACCCTCTCCAATTTGATGTATAGTTTCATGGTTGTGACTAAACTAAATGAGACTTTGGTTCCTGAAAATAATGGTACAGTCCACAGTCCCTTATCTGAAATCCTAGGGCCAGATATGTTCTGGTGTTCAGGGAATTTTGGCTTTCAGAAAGCCAGCAAAATATAAATCCTGTCTCTTTTAATAATGCCTTTGGCAGGACTGGGGGCAGCAAGCACCCTATAATGAGATGTATTAATAGTTTTTGCAGTGATATGTATAAATACACAACAGAGTACGATGAAGACTAAACAGTTCGCATCAGCTCAAGCCAAGATAGGTAGCTCAAAACCTACCAAACAACAACAGCAACAAAAGTAAAACACCAAAACCACTTGGTTTTCAGAGGTTTTTGGATTTTGGAATTGTAGACCCAATGTGCCGTTTATTATGAGCCAAGTCTGTGTATGCCTCTGCTGGAGACTCTACATCTGATTTACTCCTCATGACAATCGAATACCAGTGTTTTTATTCCTGTTTCCATGCTATAAATTAAAGGCGCAGAAAGGTGTCTAGCCCAGGTCTGGGCAACTCTAGGAGCCTAAGCTCTTTCTACCATACTTGGAGTAATGTGAAGTCATTTCTTTTCTCAGATTCTAGGGACTTCCAATGCCCAGCTTCCAGCTACCACTCTTGCGCACCCAAACCACTGCCCCAGCTTCAACCTGGTTTTTCTACTTCTATTCATGCCTTGCACTTCCCTGCTGTATTAGCCAAAGGGGTGGTGATGCAAAATAACAGAAATCTGTTGGCTTTTATAAAAAGTATTTGGGATAAAGGCTTCCAGTTACAAGGCCCTAACCAGTACAACTCAAGGCTGCTTTTTCACCAAAGGCTGTTGCCATGTGTAGCAGTTTGATATTGTTTATGAATAACAGAAATAGATACTGGATTATGATTGCAAACTGGTCTGCCCCTCTGGGCATATTAGAGTGTGTTGGTTTCAGAGGTTTCACTTTTACTTGATTTAATAATGATGAAGCCTTTGATTGGGTCACATCAGTAGGATGTTGAGGCCCCACGCCCTTGATGGGCAGGAACTCACAGAGAAACCACACCACAGAGAAGAGAGGTGGGAGTTTTGAGCAGGAGCCAGGAAGTAAACACACAGAAGCCCCAGGAAGAGAATCGAGCCCCGGGGAGAGAGTCAAAACCTAGAGAGGCTGATAGTCCACAGCGGACCTTGTGCCGAGAGCAGAGCAGCTGAGCCTGGAGAGAAACAAGCCCAGGAAGAGAGGAACCCAGGATGTTGATGTGTGAAGAGCAGGGGAGATGGGGGGCGGGGGGAGTGGGAACCTCTTATGTTTTTAATGTAACATTTTTTGTGATCTATTTGTCTTTTAAAAAAGACATTAATAAAAAATAAATGAGAAAAAATTATGAGGGGAAAAAAAAAAAGAGGAACCCGGGAAGCCTGAACCCTTGCAGACATTGGTAGCCATCTTGCTCCAATACATGGTAATAGACTTTGGTGAGGGAAGTAACTTACGCTGTATGTCCTGGTAGCTATAAGCTTCAACCCTAAATAAATACCACTTACAAAAGCCAACAGATTTCTGCTCTTTTGCAGCAGCATCCCTTTGGCTGACTAATATACCACGTATTGAAGCAGATGGTGGGTGGTCTTTACCTGGTCTCTCGGGCCTCCTTAGCTACTCTCTTCTCTTTGACTTACAAACTATCAGGAAAGGGCTCAGCTCTTTCCGGGAACCCACGATCAAACATGACAGAGAGCTCTCCTCTTCCATGTCTTCTTCCATGTGTCTTCTTGAGTGAGTGTCCATTTCTATCAGCCCACCAAGGGGTTGGGGACTCAACCTGAGTCATGCCCTACTGACGTCGTGGAATCAAAGCCCTAATCTTTACATAATTTAATCAAAGACCTCTCAGTTGAATCTGATACAGTCAAAGGGTATCATGCCCAGAGGAACAGACCAGTTTACAAACATAATCCTTATCTTTTTGGGAGTTCATAAATAATCTCAAACTGCCATACCTGCCAAATTCTGATTTCCACAGTGCATCAGAATAGAAGTCTTAAACCTAAATTGGATCATGCCTTTGCTAAGAGCCCTCCGGTAGCATCCTATAGCAATTAGCATAACATCCACAGTCCTGACTCATTTCTTACTCTCTCCCACTCCTTCCCAGTGCCTCAGTTCCACCAGTCTTTTTGCCATCCTTCCAAAGACTGTGCTTGTTCCTGCTTCAAGGGTTCCTCTGCCTGGAGTATTCCTTCTCCTTGTTTTGGCAGGATGGACTTTTTCATCATTCAGGCTTGCTTTAAACATTGCCTCCTAAGAAGGGTATTCCCTGACTACAGTATCTGAAACTACCTCCCTCACATCCCTGACTCTGCTGGCCAACTCACCCTCTATTCCGTTATCCCGTTGCCCTGTTGGGTTTCATCATAGCACTTTCAACCATCTTATTGTCATCTTATCCACTCATTTTCTTTCTTCCCTCAGTGGAATGAAGTAGGGACTTGATCTGTCTTGTTTACCTCAGTATACCCAATGTCAGTGGAGTAGACATCCAATAAGCAGTTAATGAATGAATAAAGAAAGGATGCAAAGGAAATACCAGACGAAGACAGAGTTTCAAGTGGAATATTTAATTTTAATGAATCATTCGCTTATTCACCTATTTTCCATCCAAATGTTTGACATTTATATTTACCAGGAACTATGCTGGGTGTTGGTGATACTGAGATGTTAAACATAGAACTTGTCCCCCAAAGAGCTCACTGTGTAGTTTAAAAAGCAGTCAGGGGGAAGTGGATTTGGCTCAATAGATAGGGCGTCTGCCTACCATATGGGAAGTCAGAGTTCAAACCCAGGGCCTTCTGACCCACGTGATGAGCTGGCCCACAGGCAGTGCTGATGTGCGCAGGGAGGGCCGTGCCACGCAGGGGTGTCCCCTGCATAGGGGAGCCCCACGCACAAGGAGTGTGCCCCGTAAGGAGAGCCGCCCAGCGTGAGGAAGGTACAGCCTGCCCAGGAGTGGCGTCGCACACACGGAGAGGTGACGTAGCAAGTGACGTAACAAAAAGAGACAAATTCCCGGTGGGCTGACAAGAATACAAGTGGACACAGAAGAACACACAGTGAATGGACACAGAGAGCAGACAACTGGGGGGGGGAAGGGAAGAGAAATAAATAAAAAATAAATCTTTTAAAAAGAAGACAGGGGGAAGCAGATAAGGCTTAATTGACAGAGTGTCTGCCTACCACATGGGAGGTCCAGGGTTCAAACCCAGAGCCTCGTGGCCTGTGTGGTTAGCTGGCCCATGCACAACACTGCCACGCAAGGAGTGCTGTGCCACGCAGGGGTATCCCCTGCGTAGGGGAGCCCCACACATAAGGAGTGCACCCTGCATTGAGCTGCTCCATGCGAGAAAAGCACAGCCTGCCCAGGAGTGGTACTGCAAAAGCAGTAGAAGGGGTAAGCTCAAGATCATTTCAGGAAGGAATGGGTTAGACTGAGTTAGGAGAGAGTTGGTGGAGAAATATATTTGAGTGTTCTCATTGTAAAGGTGCAATTTAAAGCAAGAAGCCTGGAGGTAATCACCGAGGGAATAAGTTTAATTAGAGAGCTCCAAGGACTGGGTCCTGGGGCACTTCAAAATTTAGAAAAAAGGATTATGAAGAGGAGCAATCACAGGAGCAGCTTGTGAGGAAAGAGCAGTAGTAGTGTACATTTGCTCTAGCTCACATCTGTGCTCACATCTGTACCATCAACCATAGTTCTCATCCAGAACCTAGATTATTCCCTAGCTTTCTTTCAATTGACATTTACATCCTTAGACTATATTTTTCAGCCACATTCCCATTTCTAAGCCAGCTGCTATTCACTATGATGTGTTACCATCAACTCTATACATTTCCACACTTTTACAGTAAATTTAATTAAAACTTATACACACTTTAAGTATCAGTAGTCCATCTCAGTCCTCCTCTTGTCTCCTTTAAGAATCCACCACCTGCCACCAGGTCTTGATGATGTTTTCCTACATTTTCTTATAGAAGCTTTATGGTTCTTACTTTTATATTTAGTTTTTTGATCCATTTTGAGTTAATTTTTCTATAAAGTGTGAGATAGGGGTCCAATCAAATGCCTCTTCTACTCCCTATGAAATTCACTTTCTTCCCCTGCCAGGTACTCTATGTATGACTTAAAGAAGGTAATCCTTTGCCCAGGCCACTTTGACTTAGTTTTTTTTTACTTACTTACTTACTTACTTTATCTATCTATTTATCTTAGGAGGAACCAAGACTTGAACCTAAAACCTTTTATGTGGGAAGCAGGCACTCAAGACTACTGAGCTATATCTGCTCCCATGACTTAGTTGTTACTTACACTGCTTCAGCTGTCTACAAGCTACAAGTCAAATTTTGGGAGGGTAAGCATAGGTGAGTTTCCTGGTTCAGTCTTTCAAGCTGCCACCTGATAAATTGGTGCTGACATACAGGCACCCCAGTATGTGTTAGGGGTTACTCTGCTTGCTGGAATATGGCCAGGGATCTACAAATCATTTTCAAAAGTTTTGTTTTCTTGATTTGGCATTTGCCCAGTTACTACAACTCGTAATATTTTTCAAAGTGTTGAAGCAAATAACTCCAGCCAGTTTTTGCTAATTATTCAAATATTCTTTTGGGAAATGGCACACGGAAGTGTTTTATGCCTTCCATCTTATTTGATTGTAAGCCAGTTTTGAGGTTTTGCAGCAGTCCTGGAGTAGATGATAATTGCTTGGTCCAAGATGATTTTAGTAGACATCATTGAATAGAAAGATACTGAAGTGACAGGACTTGGTTATGGATTAGGAGATAGGGAGAGGCTGTGTCAAGGATGACTCCCAGATTTCTGGCTCTCACACATGGATGAATGTGGGTCATTTCCTGAGAAAGGAAACTCAAGACCAGCTTGGGAGAAGCTCATAAATGCAGTTTTGCATATTTTGAGTTTAAAGTTTGTTCAAAATGTCCAGTGGAGTTGTTGGATACGAGAATCTGAAACTGAGAGGTTCATGTGGATGTAAAAAATTTAGAGTTAATGACAACTAGATAATAATTGAAATCTTGGTAAGGAAATAAATCACTTTTAGAAGAGAGTTTACAGTAAAGTGATTAGGATCTTGAACCAAGCCTTAAGGAACTTCAGCATTAAGGGCCTAAGAAGACTAAGGAGTGTTAGAAAGAGTGGTCATGGAAGAAGAAAATCCAAGAGTTTTACAAAATGGCGTAAGAAATCAATAGAGTCTATTCCTCCTGAGAAAGTGACTCCTACTAGAGGTGTGCTGGAAATACAGACATGAAAGTCATCAGAGCGCTTATCGGGAACTGTTTAGATGAAGTGACAGGATGAAAGCCAGTTGGGGGAAGTGGACGTGGCTCAACTGGTAGAGCATCTGCCTACCATATGGAGGGTCCAGGGTTTGATCCCCAGGGCCTCCTGACCCATGTGGTGAGCTGGCCCATGCACAGTGCCGCCACACACAAGGAATACTGTGCCATGCAGGGGCTCCCCCCCACATAGGAGTGCCCCACATGCAAGGAGTGCACCCCACAAGGAGAGCCACCCAGTGTGAAAAAAGTGCACCCCACCCAGGAGTGGCGCTGCACACATGGAGAGCTGATGCAGCAAGATGACACAACAAAAAAGAGACAGTTTCCTGGTGCTGCCTGAGAATGCAAGCAGATGCAGAAGAACACACAGTGAATGGACACAGAGAGCGAACAATGGTGGTGAGGGGAGTGGAGAGAAGGGGAGAGAAATAAAATAAATCTTAAAAAAAAAAGGCCAGTTGGAGGGTTTGAGGAGTGAGTGAGAACTGAGGAAATGCAAGCAATAAGAATCTTACGGAGTTAAGTTGTAAGTGGAGAGAGAAAGAGGAGTGTAGATGCTGGGGGAAGTGAGTTCAAGAGAGGTTACTTTTTATTATTATTGTCATTTAGTTTATTTTGTTTTTAAGGTGAGAGAGACTTGAGGGTGTTTATGCTGATGGGAAGGCCATAGTAAGTGTCAGTAGGTGGGAAGGGATGTGTTTGAGTTTCCTTGATGCCAAATCGAATACCATGCAATGGATTGGCTTAAACAATAGGAATTAATTGGCCTATGACATTGAAGCCAGGAGAAGTCCAAAGTCAAGTTGTCATAAAGGTGATGCTTTCTCAGAAGACTGTGGCATTTTGGGGTTGGCTGCTGGGTGATCTTTGGTCCTAGGTTTTTCTATTGCATGGCAATGCACATGACAGCTTCTCCTGGCTTCTTTTTCTTCCAGGTTCTGTTGAATTTAAGTTTCTGGCTACTCCCTCTGACTTTGTGTGTGTGTTTTTTTTTTGGTCTGACTTTCAAAGGACTCCAGTAATCCAGATTAAACTCCAACCTGATTCATTTGGGCCACACCTAACATCTTGAAGAGGTCTTATTCACAGTGGGTCTACACCATCAGGGATGTATTAAATTTAAGAAACATGTTTCTTTGGGACATGCAGCTTCAGGCCACTACAGGATGGGATTCAGAGTCCAGATGGAAAGACAGAGAGGGAACACGAGTACTCTAACAGGAGTGAACAAGGAGAGGGTGTGAGCAGATGCTGGTACATTTTGCATCCTGACTCCAGGTTATACCATTTACAATGCAGTCACCTTGCCCTTGTGTGGCAGATTGTAATTAGTTGGGGGGAAACTGAGGCATCTATTTTAACTGTGAGGTAGGAAACCAGGTTATTAGTTGGTGGTAGATGGAAGGTGGGAGAAGCATGGAGGTTTGAAAGTCGTCCAGGAAGGTGTGAGAGTGAGTTTACCAGATTGTTGTGTGGGGTTGGCGATGGGTTCACAGCATGCTGACATGGAAACCTTAGGGAAGGCTAGTGGGGGCTGATGTGGCTCTTGACAAAGGTGGCAGAAAGAATAGGGGGTGTTTTAAAAAGAAATTTAGAGGTGGAATTGACCTGTTGTGTTGTGGAAAGGCTGGAGAGAAGCAGAGGATGCATAGGTTTCTTCTGGGTTGAGCTGAAGTCTTTGATGGAGGCAGGGAATACAGAGGAGAAGCAGGCCTCTGGGGAAGGCATATGAAGCACACATTTCCAGGAGCCTTTCTTTCACTCTGTTTTGAGAGATTTCATTGTCTGCATATGTGTAAAGCAAGTAGAGGCAAGTTAATACTCCGGGGGCCATCTTCAGGTAGTTTAGGAATCTTAATCCTTAAGTTTTTGAAGACAAGAATAGAAGGCAGAGCCCCAAAAGTAAGAAGGGGTCTAAGGATGAATTTGGGGAGATTAAAGAGTAAATGTCATGTCTTTCCCCCTCTACTCCCATTTGATAAATCACTTTGGGTTGAAATCAGTTTGGCTGGGGTCACAGGAACTCAAATGTGGTTAATAAAGCAGCTTAGCTGCTTCATGCAGAAATTGTCTGTGAAGAGAAGTTGCTAAGAGATGAGTAAGTGAGTGGGGCCAACATCGGACCTTTCTGTGTCATGCGTAAAGGACGAAACTGTGCCCCTGTGGGCAGAAGCATTCTCCGGCCAAGGAGCACTGGCTGGGGTCACTCTCATACTAATCCTCTCCAAAGGCCATCCTGCAGGAATAAGGGTTCTTAGGGGAGTCCAGGGTGGGTTAAACTGAGTCAGCATTGAACTACAGCAGATACTTGCAGGGGGAGGGGAAAAGAAATGCAGAAACGAGAAAAGAACTGTTTTCAGTCCTAGTGGGCAGGTGTTTGGAGATGGAAGCCTCCAGTTCATGGCACCAGCAAAGCAGGCCCTAGTCCCAAGGCAGCCTGTTCCGGGAGGGGAGTATAACATCCAGGCTCATTTCCTACTGAGCTCGCTTAGAGAAGAGTCTGAGAGTCCTGGGCTGGTGCATGCCAGTCATCTGCTTTTCCATATCCTATAGTTCTCTAGATCCTTTTAAATTTTGTTTATAATTTAAATCCTTGCTACAGTCTTGGTCCAGTTGAACCCATATACATAAGTCTCTACTAATCTCCTGGGTGAATTATCCTAAAATTTACTTCTGCACATTTCAAGCGGGGCTGTTTGGGATTTCAAGGGGAATCTATTTCCATACAGCTAAATCCTTCGTGATTGTCTAAATTTCCCTTATTGTATGGACTTTAAAGCCTTTTCTTCTTATTCTTAAGCTTTTGACCTTCTCACACAAGTAGATGGATGGGCTTGCACTTGATGCTCAGTTGAAGCAGAGAGTAGAGCTCAAAGAAGGGGCCCCTTTCTTCTTTGCCTGTTGAATTTTGAAAGTAGGAGATTGTGGAGAAATTAACTTGGTTTTGCAGTCCACAGGAGAGAAACAAAGTTTTTGTAAGATTGTTTTCCTTGAATTTATGTAGGGCTGAGCTGAGCCATCTAAGGAAGAGTCTCCCCACCTTGTTGTGTCTACTAAACTGGACTGGGAAAATCAGATTAAATATGTTCTGTGAGTGTCACTTCTCTCAAACACCTCTTCTGTTGTAGGTTGTTGGAAGTAGAAATGGCCAATGCTCTTTCACCAGGTTTCTTCATAGAAGAACTTAATAAATATCATCAGAAACATAATGTAAAACTTAGTTATCGTGAATTGCCTAAGACAGGACTGCCACATGAGTCAAGGTAAGGTGCTATAAAAAAGGGTGTGGTGCTATAAAATGCAACCTGGGGGAAAGACAGTTCTGGCACAATTTTAAAGTCAATACTTCAGCCCTGTAGTGAAATTACCAAAGAGTTCTGTGAGAATCCCTGGGCATACAGTGGTAACTCCAGAGGACTCCAGAGAAAAAGACTTCATAAGCCTTTCTATGCTTCAAGAAGATATGCAGTTTTGCTGTTTGGGTGTGAGTGCTTAAATTCTGTATTGAACATAGGTTCAAAGCTTCAAAGTTAGTCACAGGAGGCAATAGTGCTTAGAGAGCATGTCCTTATGTAATGCATCAGTGCTGTAATATTTTGTGAATATTTTCTTTGTAATCAGGTTTACATTCCAAGTTATAATAGAGGAGCAAGAATTTCCAGCAGCAGAAGGTAGATCAAAGAAGGAAGCAAAAAATGCTGCAGCCAAAGTAGCTTTTGATATACTTAATAAAGAAAATAAAGAAAACAAGGTGAGCAATTACTGTTTTCTTTTCCAGTAAAAGAGAACTTGCGCATATATATATATATGTATTTCTTTTTCTCTTATGGGAAAATACCCAAAGGACAGCCATTTGCAGGTTCATTTATGTTCAGGAATTTAGTTCAATTTTTTCCCTGTCTCCATCTGTAGAACTCCAAGTAAGAGGAATACCTAGGAAATAGTGGGCAAAGCTGGGTAATGCCTGTTTAGAGTGCCAGCTAACAAATATGGAAAGGAAACAGTGAGAAATGAGCTGACAGGTTTTGGCAGGAGCCCCCTCCCCCTAATTGAGGGAGCAGAGTGGGAAAAAATGAAGGGATGAAAGTGCATGTAAGAAGAAAGATCTATACATGTATTTCTGAAGAAGAGAACAGTAAATAGTACAGAAAAAAAATACTTCAGGACATTTCAGCAGAAAACTTTTTCTGAAATGAAGAAAGTGCTGACTATAGATTAAAATGACTCATCAGGTTTGGGAAAATACAGACTCACCAAGAACAAAATTGATCTTTGTGAAAGTACTAAGATCCAGGGATGAAGAAGGAATCCAAGAAGCATCTAGGCAGGAAAAGGAAATTATATGAAATGTAAAAATGAAAAAGAATTTTAGGTGGGCCACAGCAACACTGAAAACTAGGAGACAGAATGATGGCTAGAAAATGAGGCATGAAGTCATTTACCTGGGACAGTAGAGGATCATTTTCAGACATTGAAAATTTTGAGAAAATCTAGCTTTCAAGATACTGTCCTGAAAATAATCTTACTTGAAGATAGAGTCCTTTTAACCAGCATTAAAAAAAAAAATCAAGCAAAATCACAAACTTATACGTTATTAATAACTTATACGTAATGGGCCAAGGAGTTAGGAAAAGAATCATAGTCTCTTCTTCCCCCAAAATGAATAAGAAAGAAAATAATAAACATAAGACCAGAAATGAGGGAAACGGACTTTGGCCCAGTGGTTAGGGCGTCCGTCTACCACATGGGAGGTCCGCGGTTCAAGCCCCGGGCCTCCTTGACCTGTGTGGAGCTGGCCCATGCGCAGTGCTGATGCGCGCAAGGAGTGCCGTGCTACACAGGGGTGTCCCCCGCGTAGGGGAGCCCCACGCGCAAAGAGTGCACCCATAAGGAGAGCCGCCCAACGCGAAGGAGGGAGTAGCCTGCCGAGGAATGGCGCTGCCCACACTCCCCATGCCGCTGACGACAACAGAAGTGGACAAAGAAACAAGACGCAGCAAAAAGACACAGAAAACAGACAACCGGGGGAGGGGAGGGGAATTAAATAAATAAAAATAAATCTTTAAAAAAAAAAAAAAAAAAAGACCAGAAATGAATGTAAAAGAAAACAAGAAAACTAATAAAACCAAAAGCTAGTTCTTTGATAGCATTAATAAAAATAGACACATTTCAAACAGATTTTGTTAGATAAAAAACAGTCACACACATATCATAACACCAGGTATGATGCTGTGATATTCAGCTTTTTCCTTAAGTTGTGATCCAGGGTGTAGCTTTATTTTAATCTCTCTTACTCTGTTTGAGATTTAGAAAGAATACACTAAACCAACTGTATTTGTCAGCCACAGGAATACTGATACAAAATATAAGAAATCTGTTGGCTTTCATAATGGCTTTTTATTTGGGGTAGAAACTTATAGTTACTAGGCCATAAAGTGTAAGTTACTTCCCTCACCAAAGTCTGTTGCCACATATTGGAGCAAGATGGCTGCTGACTTCAGCCTTCCTCTGAAGTCTGTTCTCTCCACAAGGTCAGATGTAGATTATAAGGCTCTCTAGGCTTTGTCTCTCTCCCCAGGGCTCGATTCTCTTGGGGCTTAGCTGCTCTTCTCTTTCCTGCGTGCCTTCTTCCCAAGCTCCAGCTCAAATCTCCAACCTCCTTTCTGTGTGATGTGGTTTCTCTGTGAGTTCCCACTCACCAGGACTCAACATCCTACTGATGTGGCCCAATCAAAGCCCTAATCATAATTTAATAATACCCAGAGAAACAGACCAGTTTACAAACATAATTCAATATCTATTTTTGGAATTCATAAACAATGCCAAACTGATATACCAACAGAAGTATATAGTGTAGAAAACGGAATGGAAAAAAGTAATAGGTCTTTGGAGAGAAAATTGCAGGCTAAAACAAGAAAATGGACTATTTTGGTTTTTTAAATGAAACTATAAAAGGAAAATGGGCTATTTCTTTCCTGTTGTTAAAATTTATCTGAGTGGATTTTTTTCTGGTGAGAGGAGGCATATACTAACACTTTTACTCTAGGTTTGTAATAGGTAAAATCTAAGTTGTCTTTCAGATTACTCATTTAGTAATTTTATTAGAAAACAAGTAAAATAAAGAATTATATCTTTGTTGTCACTTATATTAAACAAGATTTTTTCTTTGTAGGAGGTTAGTTCTTTATCACTGCCGACAACAGATACTTCAGACGGACTATCCATTGGGAATTACATAGGCCTAATTAATAGGTTTGCCCAGAAGGAAAATCTACCTGTAAATTATGAACAATATGAATCAAGGGAGCCTGGGCCCAAAAGGTAAGATGTTCTTTGGCTTTTCCTTCTGTTCCTTTGTTTCTAAGTAATAAAGCAGGCTTAATTTCCTGTTGATTTTCCAGAAAATATTTGTCCTTTTTTAGACATTTTGCATGAAAGGTGTAAGCCGTTGGACATCTTTGTAATAAAAATATTAAAATGTTTAATTGCTAAGGCCTTGGAGCCCACACACCATAATTGATCAAGTCTGGGTTTCCTTTCTTTCTGGGGTATATCTGCATGGTTTGGTCTGCAGGAGACTTAAGAGAATATGGGGTGCCACTGATCCAGGGATGTGGCAAACTTCCCATCCCTCAGCTCGTGGTGGTAGTATGAAAACCGCTCTGCCACACGGGTGGAATGACTCTCTTGCTGCCATTGTCAGATTAGGGAGCCTTAGTACAGGTGTCTGTTTGTCCTTCAGGTTTGATCCAAAGTATCACTCTCCAGACAAATACCATGTATTAGAAGGAACGGGTTTTAGGACCCTAGATTATGAGGAAGGACACCAGGGTCTGAGGGATGTGATGAGTGGGAAGAACTGGGTGAGTTCAGAGTGAGTGAGGCATGTGTGGATTCAGTCTGGGGATCCGCACAGTGCGGCGTTCCTTAGGTCTAGGTGCACTTAAGCAGGTAGCCCCCAAAATTCTGAAGGGATAGCAAAATCCATGCTGTGCCCACCCCTACAAAAGCCTGTAGAACTGTCACGTTGTAGCTTCTCCTGTGAAGTCCACTTTCTCTACTGGCTCTTTATGTTTGAGCATCATTTCACCATTCATGAGGATATTTCTCCTCCTTTTGCATTCCCCGTATTATTTTACCTTTGTGCCAGACCTTTCAACGAAGCACCAGAGAGTTAGAAATTGTCTGGAAAATGCAATCTGGGAAGTGAGCCAATCCTGATTATTCAGGCCAATTGGTCAGCCATCTTACGGAAGGTTTAAATTATATAAGACATGGACTATTAATCTGCCTACTAAATTGATATTATCTTAAGGCCTTTGTTAATGTCATTTTTTTCATATCATTACTTAGGCTTACTCTATTTTTGATATTTGGATAAATACTTTCCATCATTTCTCCTAGATTTCATTGTAACTGCAAAGTTGGGCAGCACAGTTTTGACGTTGCCACAGGTTCTACTAAACAGGAAGCAAAACAGTTGGCTGCTAAACTTGCATTTGAGCAGATAAATTCAGAAAAAACCTCAATGGTATGTGTTACCTTTGGACTTGATTTTTATATTTTAAAATTACTTCTGAAGTTTGTTTGGGGTTATACAATGTTTACGTGATGCCAGGGACAGCCAATCATAAGCTAAAATGATTCCACCGTTCTGTCTTACCAGTGAACTATGAGCCATGGGTCTTCAGAGGGAGGGAAAAAAGGTCTGATGTAACTCAGGCTTGTTACTTAAATACAAATCAAACTTCCATAAGAAATGAATCAATCTTATAATTGTTCCTAGTTGTAAATTTGGTAAATTAGGGGAAATAAATGTGGTAGTACACAGAGACTTACCACTGTGGAGTAGTAATTTAATTCCATTTAAACCTTCCAAGTGCCTCTCTTCCCTACAGAGAGTTGGCCTACGATCCTCTGAATCTTTCACTTCTGTGTCCATTGGTCTCAAAGTCTTTTCTTCAGAAACAGTCACAAAGTAAGTGTGAGCAAATTCTGTGATACTTAATAAATTCAAATTGCTGCCTGAAATAATCACTTTTATGAAAATGTTTAATGTTTAATGAAGACTTTAGAGAAAGAAATGACTGATTTTTCAACCAAAACTGAATAGCATTCGTAAACTAATAGTTTTTTACTTTTCTCCTAGTTCTTCTGAATCACCTGAAAATGACTCCTCAGAAAATACATTAGAAGGAAAGTATAGCAAAGACGGTTCAAAAGTTTATTCTTCACCTCATATGGTATAATATCAGTCTCTAAGCTTCCTAGTTAATCTTATTTGCCCTTGCATTTCCTCATTTAAAAAGGACTTCCAGTACCTAAACATAATTTTAATATTTTTATCTCATACTCCTATTGAATAATAATATTTAGCAGACTTTTGATCTTCTCTCCCTTCTTCATTAACCCCTCTTCACATGCAAACCTTCCACACCTTCCTCCCATCTTTCTCTCTCACATACTTTCATATATTCCTATGATCTTGCTTTATTCTTCCACCAGCCTGACAATATTTAAAATTCACTTATATAGCTCTGCTTCTGTTTTTTAAAAAAATCAGAACTAAACTTAAATGAAAAACAAAATTTAAAAATCATACTTTTTATGGTGATTAGTGTTACAAAAGTATCCTGTTTATAAAGAACTTCAACTCAATAATAAGAAAAAAGACAGATTTGGTAGAAAAATGTGCAGAACATATAAACAGACAATTCAGAGAAGAGATAGATACCCAATTGGGCAACAAACGTAAGAAAAGATGCCTTACTTCAGTCATAATCAGAAAAATTAAGATCAAAACAACAATTAGATATCATTTCAAACCCATCAGATAGACAAAAATTAAGTCTTGAAATACCAGGTGTTGCTCCCTTCCAGTTACAACTCATATCCAGCTGGTGGAAGTATAAGTTGGTACAACAATTTTGGCATAATGTAGTAAAGTTGAAGGTGTCTGAGCAGGCTGTTCGGCCAAGCAATTCCACTCCTAAGACTGTGTACTAGAGAAGCACTCACATGCGTGCACAGCAAAACATGTATAAGGATGTTCTTTGCAACATCATTTGTAATAGGAAAAAATTAGAAAAAGCCTCCTGTCCATTAACATCAACTTTTTTTCTCTATTTTTTTAAATTAGAGAGGTTGTGAACTTACAAAACATGCAAAATGCACAGAATTCCCATATACTGCCCCTTGACCAAAACCTTACATTGTTGTGGAATACTTTTTACAAATTATGAAAGAACAGGGTCAGACTATTACCACAAACTGTGGTTCATAGCATGCACTTGGTATATTTTTTCCATATATCCCCTATAGTAATAGTAACTCTTGATGAGAGTATAAAAATTAATGCACCTGTTACTCTGATAGACAAAGAAATGTGGCCACAGAACCAGTTAGGAGGAGGAAAGAATCTTCCTTAGCAAGTTGATAGTTGGTTTAATCACCCGACTCCGTTTTCCATTTTCTTTTGTTACAGAACATTCTCTCAAATAATCACAAGAAGGTAAAGAGGTGAGTGTCATTATGTATCAAACATTTTGAAGTCATTTTATCTCACTCAATCTGTGAACCTTATTTCTTAAGTCTTCAGCATTTGTAGAGTATTGTACACCCTTCTTTGAGTAGAATTTCAGAAGAAATCTTTGTGAAGACTCAAAAAAGCTTGGGGTCCACAAATAATTTTAAATATGTGGAGAGATCTTTGAACACATGTATCCACTGCTCTGTAGCCACAGTGTACTGTATGGATCTCACTAGAGTGGTGAATGGCCACAGAAGAAGTGGGCTTGGAGAGTTGTTTTCAAGAGAAGAGCATTATTTTGCAGACACATAGGTAGAGTCGAATGGTGTATCATCTTGGGTAGGAAAACAAAGACCAAACATTATGTTGTTTTTTTTAGCTGAATAGAAAACAAAGTTGTAAATAGAGTCAGAAATGAAGGCAAGATGGCAGGAGGAGCCATTCTGAGCCACCAGTGTATTCTGAATAGTAGATAGAGGTGCTGAAGAAAGATGGTTCCTGATGTGTGTTGTGGATGGAGAAAAGAGAGTCTGGCTGTCAGATGATCAGGCACCCGGCCTCGGTGATTGTGGCAGAGAGGAGGGATAAGTAAAGAGTAGACATAGCTTAGGGAATAGAGTTATAGGAATTGAGTGAGAGAGTAAAGAAGAGATCAAGGAGAAAGGATTTGAAGATTTCTTCTGTTCTGAACAGGGTGCAGAAAAGAACTGAGGCACTGATACTGTGAAGGAAGTTGAGAACTTGAGGCCTAGAGGGAAGGTAACAATCTGGATATGTTTAGTTTCAGGTGGTGATTGAACTTCTGATTGTAGATGGTCTATGAGCAGTAAGAAAAAAATTACAGAGGAAAAACGACTAGAATGAGGGTGTAAGGAGATGTACTTCCTGAGGTTTTGAGTCTGGAGGGAGAAAAGGAGAGGGTAGTGGCACACCAACCGAGAACAAGTTAAGTAGCCAGGGAAGGAGTAAAAATTGTTACAGGCCACCATCACCTTGATGCCTTACCCCTCCTCGCCATAGCTGAGGACCTCGCTGCAGCCACGTGCTACACTGAAGGCAATTTCTACTGCCCTGTCAGGAGGTGCTCAACACACCTATGTGGACCTGTCAGCATGATTTCTGTAGATAATGTTTCCTGACTGCAATGAGAGAAAGCGGAATCAATTGTCCCCTCCATTGGGGAAATGTGACTAGAAGAGAGAAAGCTTGTTCTGAATGGGCCTTAGACCTTGAAAATATCATGAGGGGGTTTTCTGGTAGCTGCAGGTCCTGTGCAAAACATTAAATTCTCTCCTAAGAGATATCATTACAAGTTTTGTAAGAAGTATCAGGATGAGGGTGGTGTTTCTTCTATCATTCCAAACTTTCAGATCTCTCAGGATTCCATAGGGAACAGTAATAGGAGTGAAACATCCATATCTGATAACACAGAAACATAACAAGAGAATACAAGTTCTTCTGGGCATCCCACCTTTTAGTGTCCCTCGTGTCAAGCATCAAATTTTACCAGACAGCATTTACTGGATTACTGTAACAACAATCACTTATTTCAGATAGTTCCTGTGACATGTCCCGTTTGTGTATCTCTTCCCTGGGGAGATCCTAGCCAGATTACTAGGGATTTCATTAGTCATCTAAATCAAAGATATCAGTTTGACTATGGAGACTTTGTGAATCTTCAACTAGATGAGGAAACTCAATATCAAACTGCTATTGAAGACTTTTTCCAAGTAAACATCTGAAGGCTGTAGATGCCTCTGCATCTTTGTGCTTGCAAGTGTCTTCTTTAAGGGAGAACTGCATGAGGTCATCATTTCAATAACTTGATGTGTATATTAGTAAAAGTAATTTAGTCTATTGTTTTAGTTTGTAATTGAAAAATTAAAGATAGGCCACCTATCAATTTTATTTTCTTGACAAATGAAAAAATGAAAGTTACAACATTAGCTTTAAAAGTATAAAAAGGATTCTTTTAGCCAAACTAATGGTGAAAAGGGAATCCCTGTTGTACCTTACCTTTTTTATGTTACATATTCTTGAATTTTTCTTTATTGTGTTACTTTTGAAATTTAGTACAGTTTCTCACATTTACTTTATTGTACATAGGTAACACAGTAGCATATTCTGAAAGATGTGATTGATATAAACATAACAAATCTGAGGTAGTTATCACAGTTGCAGAGTGGAAACTTGAAGTGTTAAATGGAAAAAATCAAAGTAAACTTAAATTCTAGTTGAAAAAGTCAACTTTAAGGAAATTGCATTTATATACCTTTTAGTATTTTTGAAGACCAGTGAGATTTCTTAAATAAATTTAACTCTCTAAAAAAATGAAAGCTCATTGTAAAGATGTTTTCTTTTTGGTATTAGTAGGAAATATCAAGAGAAGAATTTATTTCTTTGGTGGGAAGTTAATAATTTCAGTCTTGTTCATTTGACTAATTTGTATTATAGTAAGCTGAATGACAGGTCTTTGACCTCAGAATTTTTCAATAGCCAGTATTTCTGATTAGCTAAAATAAAACATTTATTAGAAATTTTCAGTTTGTGGTATTATATTCTATATATATTTGAGAGATTTGGCTTCGTTTCTCAGTTTAGAAATTCATTCATATATATACATATATGTATATATACACACATATATATACATTCACTTTTTCAGGTTATGTTCAGAATTTCTATTATGGATTTTAAAAATGGTCACGCAATACAGAGTGAAGTTCTCATCTGATTTGATTAAATTTTTATATGTCACCAAAAAAAGAAAAAATTTTTTAGGAGGTATTGGGAATTGAACCCAGGACCTCATATATGGGAAGCAGGCACTCAACCACAGAGCTACACCTGCTTCCCTATATATATATTTATTTATTTTAGGAGGTACTGGGGATTGAACCCAGGACCTTATACATGCGAAGCAAGTACTCAACCACTGAGCTACACCCACTCTTTTGCTGTCACCAAATTTTTAGAAAATAGTCAAATGTTGGTGGTCTAGTTAACTGCTATTACTAAACTTAAAAATTGTGTTTACACACACACACACATATACACACAATACCTGTTTATATGATCGTGCTTATTTGTTATTTTCGAAGATAATGTGTGATGATGTAGTCAGTCTACCAACCATTTTGTTTCGCTACCTTTTAGTCAAAACTTAATTTGTTCTTTTTTTTCAAATTTGTTCATAATATTCACTCATGAGAATCATAAAGTATCTTGTTCTAGAAAGCCCAAATCCCAGAATAAAGAATGAAGAGTAGATTTACTGACATTCCATACTAATATACATTATTTATACTTTCACTAAAATAAGCAACTAAAAGAATATTAAAGAAAATCTCAGAAGTACTTTGCTGTGAATATATAAATATATTGTATAAAAGGTGTCTTTTGGTTTTGTTAAAACCCTTGTTGACTTTTCTACAATGAACATTTTTAACTTGATTTAATTAAAATGTTAATTTTGGGGAAAAATTATTACAGGTCAGAGGAAAATTATAAGTATAAAGTTTTATAAAGAACAAGATCATTTAATACTTGTGACTCTGCTATTCTAATAATTGACTCAAAATATAAAAAGCCTAGTGCATAGCATACAATGGATACTAAACAAATTGTATTTGATATCAGTTTTATTTGTTTTACATTTTTCTCTTAATTTTTAGAAATTTGGCACCCACATTTAATCATTCTGAGATAGAAGCAAACAAGTATACTATTGACGACAGGTAAGAGGGAACTATCAGATAGAATTTGTTTAAAGATATGTTTGTTCATTCAATACATTTCTTAAGGATACTTCAGGAAGATTAAGTTATATTTCCACCTGAACCGTTTGTTTTAGTGCATTTGGGCAAGGAAGGATCATATTCTCTCGGAGAGATGAAGCTTAGATAAATCCAAATGGGAAGTGGTAAGTGTATATCCTATATGAAGCTTATGTGGGTTTCACTGAAATCTATGGAAGTTTCTAATACTGAAAGTAAATACCCTTGAGAAGCAGGGATTTTAAAAAAAGAGGCATGGTGAGCCACCTCAAAGAATGAGAGGGAAGCTGAAGGGCCAGGGCTCTGGACCCTGTACCTCTTCAGGAATCAGAATAGATCCACTTAAATCTGTTTTCCATTTTCCAGCTCAATACAAAATTTCCTGTGAAAAGGTTTTCACGTGAAAACTTGTGTTTGAGTTTGAATGAAATATCTAAACAAAGAAGGTCTAGGTGCATCAGGGGGATATTCAATACAATTTATAAAAACAATACGATCAATAAATATTTATTAAGCACCTAATATGTGCCTGTGCTGTGCTAGGCAATGGAATCAGAATAGAAACAAATAGAAATGGTTTCTGCACTCATGCGGTTTTGTGGGAATGGCCAGCTTTAAAGAAACATTTAGGGAGTGGGGTATATGGGAATCCCCTATATTTTTTTTAATGTAACATTTTGTGGGATCTATGTATCTTTTAAAAATAAATTAAAAGTATATTAAAGAAAAAGAAAAACCATTACATGAATAATAAGTTTGTAATTGACAAACCGTGGTGAGAGCTCTGAAGGAAAGGTAACGGTATGATGACCCTGGATTTAGAGTGAGGAGCAAGGCTTTTCTAAGTAGCATTTGTGAAGAAAGCTGAAGGATGAGTTAGTGCAGGGAGGTGGGGAGGCTCTGAGCTTGGCAAAAGAATGAGCGTGTGGAAAGGTTAAGGTAGAAAAGGTGATGTGAGTGTCCAAGAGGCAGAGAGAGGGCCCTGGGCTTGCAGCGCCGTCGCCAGGACTCAGTCCCATGGGACGAGGCTAGAGAGGGACGTAGATACCAAGTCAGGTGGTGCCTTGCAGGCCATTTAAGGGTTTTTTTTTTGTTGAATGCAAAGGAATGCTATCGTTGGGTTTAGGTAATGGAGTGATATGATCAGACTAAGTTTTTTTTCACTCTAGTTGATCATAGATTTGAGCAGGGTAGGGAGAGGAAGTGGGATATCCAATTAGGAAGGGACTGCAGGAACCTGATGGAAGCCTGGACTGGTGTGAGGGTGTTGGAGGTGGAGAAAAGTGGGCACATGGCAGGGATATGTTTTGGAAGTAGAATTGGCAGGCTTAATGAGGGAATGTGTTGCTTGAGGTAGAGGAGAAAACCAGGTAGTTATAAACCTGGGCAGGCTCAGAGCATCTTTTCATTTATAACAGCTTGGTGATGACTGTGGAACACAATGTGTTGATTCTTTCTAAAGGTTTATACTTGTAGTAAGAACTTTATCATCATTTTTGTACAGTCAGGAGCTGACTGTGATTCCCAGGGTGATCTGTTAGTTTGGGATCTACATGGGAAGAGGGGGTGATCCTTCTGTCCTTCACTATTCAAGAGTTTCTGTGGGGAAGCAGTTGTGGCTCAAGTGATTGGGCTTCTGTCTTCCATATGGGGGGTTCTGGGTTCGGTTCCCTGAGACTCCTGTGGAAGGCAAAGCTGGCCCACTCTGCAGAGAGTTGGCCTATGCTCTGGAGAGCTGGCCCGTAAGATGATGCAACAAAAAAGAGACACAGAGGAAAGACAATGAGAAACTCAACAAACCAGGGAGCTGAGGTGGCTCAAGCAATCGGGTGCCTCTCTTCCATATCGGAGGTTCCAAGATTGGTTCCTGGTGCCTCCTAAAGAGAATACAAGAAGAGAAGAGAAGCAGACACAGAAAAACACGCAGTGGATGGACACAGAGAGAAGACAGCAAGCACAGGCAGCGGGGAGGGGGATTTAAAAACTAAAAAAAAAAGAGTTTCTGTGAAGTGGACCCTCCTTATCATATTCAGAAGGGGAGAATTGTGTTTGTTATACAGTCCATTTCACAACTGACATTAGAGGGACCGTGGGAGAGCAGCAGGGAGGGAATTTGGACCTCAGAATAACAAGTGGTGTTTCTCTTTCAAGGTTTGCCAAGGATTTTACTGAAATAGAACCAATTGGCACAGGTGGATATGGTCAAGTTTTCAAAGCAAAACACAGAATTGATAAGAAGACTTATGTTATTAAACGTGTTAAATACGATAACAAGTAAGTAGTGAATGTTTATTTTTTTAATGAGAATGTGTGGTGAACCTGAGAATGTGTGGTTCACTCTCCTCATTAGCATATCATTTTCTTCTTTCTAGTCCTTCTTAAAATTTTCTTTTTATCTTCAGAGCTTGTCTTACTCTGAAATGATCTCACTGTACTGTGGTTACTTCAAGAAAAAGTGAATACCCTGTCAATCATGCTTTTGAGGCTGTCTTAGATATTACTGGTTTATAGAGTCTGAAGGTGACCTTTGGGATTTTCTAGTCTCATATCCTTATATCACAGATGAAACTGAGATTTTTCTAAAGTAAAATCTAGCTGGTAATTGTTTCAGTTAGGTATAGGTATACCTCATTTTATTATGCTTCACTTTATTGCACTTCACAGATATTGTGTCTTATAAAAATTGAAGGTTTGTGGCAACCCTGCATCAAGCAAGTCTGTACTGCCATTTTTCCAACCATGTGTTCATGTCTCTCTGTTAAAATTTGGTAATTCTCACAATATTTACAACTTTTTCATTATTATTATATCTCTTATGATGATCTGTGAGCAGTGATCTTTGTTGTTACTATTGTAATTGTTTTGGAGCACCACAAACTGCACTTAAATAAAAATCTAGAAGTGATTAAGCTTAGTGAGTAGGGCATGTCAGAAATAGGCCAAAATCTAGGCCTCTTGCACCAGTTAGCCAAGTTGTTATTGCAGAGGAAAAGTTCCTGCAGGAAATGAAAAGTGCTATTTCAATGAGAAAATGAAGGCACCTATTGCTGATATGGAGAAAGTTTTAGTGGTCTGAATAGAAGATCAAATCAACCATGAAATTCCCTTAAGCCAAAGCCTAATTCAGAGCAATGCCCTAACTCTCTTCACTTCTCTGAAGGCTGAGAGAGGTGAGGAAGCTGCAGAAGAAAAATTGGAAGCTAGAGCTTCATGCCTGCTAATACAACATCCATTCTGCAGCCCATGGATCAGAGTAATTTTGACTTTCAAGTCTTATTATTTAAGAAATACATTTCTTAAGGCTATAGCTGCCATAGATAGTGATTCCTCTAATAGATCTGAACAAAGTAAATTGAAAACCTTATGGGAAGAAGTTTTAGTTTCCTGGATTGCTTAAGCAAATACCATGAAATGGTTCAGTTTAAACAATGGGAATTTATTTGCTCACAGTTTTGAGGCTGGGAAAATGTCCAAATCAAGGGTATCATCAAGGTGATGCTTTGATCTTGAGCCAGCATTCTGGGATTGGGTGCCAGGGATCCTGGCTCATGTGTCACTTGGCAAGGCAAATGATGGCATCTGGTTATCTCTCCCTTTTCTTCTGGGTTTTATTGATTTTAGCTTCTTGCTTTTATGGCTTCTTCTTTCTTGGATTTTTATTCTCTTATAAAGGACTCCAGTAATAGGATTACTTGTAATTGGTCTGTTGAGGTCTTCTATTTTATGTAGAGTCAGTGTAGTTTGTTTGTGTGTTTCTAAGAATTTGTCCATTTCATCTAGGTTGTCTAATTTGTTGACATACAGTTGTTCATAGTATCATCTTATGGTCCTTTTTGTTTCTCTGGGGTCAGTAGTAATGTTCTCACTCTCATTTCTGATTTTATTTCTTTGTGTCTTCTCTTTTTCACTCTTTGCCTGTCTAGCTAAGGGTTTATCAATTTTATTGATCTTTTCAAAGAATCAACTTTGGTTTTGTTAATTCTCTCTATTGTGTTTTTATTCTCAATTTCATTTATTTCTGCTGTAATCTTTGTTATTTCTTTCCTTCTGCTTGCTTTGGGATTAGTTTGCTTTTCTTTTTCTAGTTCCTCCAGGTATGCAGTTAGGTCTTTGATTTGTGCTCTTTCTTCTTTTTTAATGTAAGCATTTGAGGGCTATAAATTTTCCTCTCAGCACTGCCTTCACTGCATTCCATTGTATTGTGTTCTCATTTTCATTCATCTCAAGATATTTACTAATTTCCTTTGCAGTATCTTCCTTGACCCAGTGATTGTTTAAGAGAATGTTATTTACTTCCTTGTATTTGGGATTTGTCCAGTTCTCTGTTATTGATTTCTAGCTTCATTAAAATATAGGCAGAGAAGATGTTTTGAGACCTGTTTTACAATCCTTCATCTAGATGGATTATCCTAGATAATGATTCATGTGTACTTGAGAAGGAACGTATATCCTGCTGTTTTGGGGTGCAACATTCTATACATGCCTGTTAGGGCTAGTTGATTTATCATGTTATTCAAGTTCTCTGTTTCTTTATTGATTTTTTGTCTAGATGTTCTAGTTATTGATTAGAGTAGTATATTGGAGTCTTCAACTATTATCATAGAGGCGTCTCTTTCTCCCTTCCATTTTGCTTGTGTTTGCCTCATGTATTTTGGGGCACTGTGGTTAAGTGCATAAATATTTATGATTGTTATTTCTTTTGGTGGATTGCCCCTTTTATTAACATATAGGTCCTTCTTGGCTCTTTAAACAGCTCTCGACTTAAAGTCTATTTTGTCCAATATTAGTATAGTTACCCCAGCTTTTATTTTTTGTTACTATTTTCGTGGGATATCTTTTTCCATCCTTTCACTTTCAACCTCTTTGTGTCTTTGAGTCTAAGGTGAGTCTCTTGTAAAAAACATATAGTTGGATCATGTTTTTTTATACATTCTATCAACCTGATTGGGGAGCTTAATTCATTAACACTCAGTGTTATCACTGTAAAGGCAGTACTTCAGCCATTTTGTCCTTCTGTTTTTTACATGTCATATCTTTTTTTGTCTCTTTTTCTTTATTGCGACCTCCTTTTCTGTATAGTTGATTTTTTGTGATGTATCTGACTGATCCCCTTCTCACTTCTATTTCTATATATATTTTAAAATATTTTCTTTGTGGTTGCCCTGGGGTTTATATTACACAACCTGCTAATGTGAAAAGATACCAACTTAGCTTTGTAGTATACACATTCTCTACTCCCATAACCCTCTATTTATTTCCCCTCTTTATGTTGTCTTTGTCCTTCTTTATTGCTTTATATTTTTTATGTCCATTATCAGGGAATATGTCCTTTTCTTACTCAATTGTATTCCTTTCTTTTTTTTTTTTTTAGTACCAGTAATTAACCCAGGACCTCATACATGGGAAGCAGGCACTCAGCCACTGAGCTACATCTGCTCCCTAATGAGAGCTGGTTTTTCATTTGTTTGTTTGTTTTTAGGAGGTATCAGGGACCGAACTCAGGACCATGTACACAGGAAGTGGCGCTCAACCACTTGAGCAACATCCACTTCCTCAATTCTATTATTTTTCCTTCCCCTCCCCCTCCCTGCTGTTTTTGCTGTCTGTGTCCATTCTCTGTGTGATCTTCTGTATCTATTACTCTTTTTGTCTTCTCTTCTCGTCTTTCTCCTCTAGGATTCACCGGGATTTGATCCTGGGAACCTCTAATGTGGAGAGAGGTTAATTGCACCACCTCAGTTCCTGGTCTCTACTGCACTTCACCTTGACTCTCCCCTTCATCTCTCTTTTTTAAAAATTTAATTTAATTTAATTTTGTTTATTTCTCTCTCATTCCCTCCCTCCTTCTCCCCATTGTATGCTGTCTGTGTCTGTTCACTGTGTGTTCTTCTGCATCCGCTTGCATTATCAGGCGGCACTGGGAATCTGTGTCTCTTTATTGTTGCATCATCTTGCTGCTTCAGCTCTCCATGTGTCATTACTACTTCTGGGCAGGCTGAGCTTTTTTCACGCAGGGCAGCTCTCCTTGTGGGGTGCACTGCTTGTGCGTGGGACACCCCTATGCGGGGGTGCCCCTGCGTGGCATGGCACTCCTTGCATGTGGCAGCAATGTGAATGGGCCAGCTTACCACAGGTCAGGAGGCCCTGGGGATCGAACCCTGGACCTCTTATATGGTAGGCAGATGCTCTGTCCGCTTCCCTTCATCTGTCTTTTATTGCGTCATCATCTTGCTGCATGACTCACTTGCGCAGGACACTGGTTCACCACATGAACACTTGGCTCACCGCATGGGCACTGGCTCACTGCAAGGGCACTGGCTCATTATGTGAGCACTCACATGGCACTCGGCTCACCATCTGGGCACTTAACTTGCCACATGGGCACTTGAGTGGGCACTCGGGTCACTGTGCAGGTACTAGGCTCTCCATGCAGGCACTTGTGTGGGCATTCGGCTCGTTGCGCGGGCACTCGGCTCACCACAGAGGCACTGGCTTGCTACGCAGGCATGCTTTCTCTTCTTCTTTTTCACCAGGAGGCCCCAGGGATCAAACCCAGGTCGTCCAATATGGTAGGCGGAAGCTCTATCACTTGAGCCACATCTGCTTTCCCCCAAGATTTTAACACTAACCTAAAGAAAGCATAATTTATAAGTTACCTACAAGCAATTGTGTTGTTGGCATTTCAAAGGCTACTTTAAATGATTTTTAAATTGTTACTTGGAATTATTTAAGTCACTTCTTTCTCTTTTATGTCAAAAGTGAGAACAGCTACATTTTTCTGTATGTTCACTCATTGAATTCCCCTGACTTCCTCTGTGGACCTTAAGCTTCTTGAAGACAAACTCTTTCTTCTGGTTTCCATTCTAAAATTCAGGGTGTGGAAACCATGGTGACTGTTTAACGTGAGTGTAGATAGTGGTCTCTGTTGCTTCAAGTGTTTTATCAGGAATATATGCTAATACTTTTGTTTTCTGTTTCTTTTAACTAGGAAGGTTGAGCGTGAAGTAAAAGCGTTGGCAGCACTTAATCATGAAAATATTGTCCACTACTATAGTTGTTGGGATGGAATGGATTATGATCCTGAGAAAAGCATAAATGTTTCAAGGTAACTAAAAAGAAATTCCTATAGCCATCACAGGACAGATGGAAGCTGTCCTTTAGAGTGGATAAAGTCACTGGATAAGTCCATTAGTTATCACATTTAATAATCACAACCACCCCTGAGAAATACTGTTATCTCTACATTCTGCAGGTAAGGAGACAGTGAACAGTCTTTTTCTTTTTCCATTCCTTGTTCCAAACTTGCCTTAAAAAACCCTTTTTATTGTCCTCCACTTTTTAAAAAATGTCAGGTTTAGCTTGGTTGTCTGTTTCGTGCATAATCTTGCTTCAGTGCATGCCATCAATGCAGTCTTGTGAGGAAAGTTTTAACACATTCTAGACGCTGCACCTGGAGGCTGTCTCCCTAGCTGTGAACACTTTTCTGCCTCACTCCTTGGTCTCCAGTTGGTGGGGTGCAGTCACAGGGTCTCCCTTGAATGCAAGCACAGCACTCCTCTGAGGGTGGTGGGCAGCGGAAATAATTTTAAGACCCTGAGCTCTTACAAGGGCGCTCCCTGCCTGGCATCATTCATGCTTTGTCTCAGTCAGCAACTGCCAAAGGGCTGGAGGTTCTAAAGAGCTGGCATCTGCTTTTGAAAGTCACTTGGTGATTTCTTGGGGACAGTCCTTTCACCAAAATCCCTAAGCTGGCGGGGCCCTGCTCAAGCACTGTCTTCTGACATACATCCTGTGTGATTAAGGGCTTTATTATCAGTTTCAGGAGGTACTGATGTCTGCATACAGGATTTTCTTAGCTTTTACAAAACTCTCTGCTACCTCTTCCTATTTGATAGCCAATGTATATTCAAAGAATATAAATAATATTGAGACCAAAATAGTTGAGAAAAAAATGTAAAACATGGTTATCAAAATCAATCCTCAGCTTTTCTTTCATAGTAATTTTTTTTTTAAGATTTATTTTTTTAATTTATTTCTCTCCCCTTCCCCACCCCCGCCCCAGTTGTCTGTTCTCTGTGTTTATTTTGCTGTGTGTTCTTCTTTGTCCACTTCTGTTGTCTTTGGCGGCACAGGGAATCTGTGTCCCTTTTTGTTGCATCATTTCGTTGTGTCAGCTCTCTGTGTGTGCGGCCACCTTTTTGGGCAGGCTGAACTTTCTTTCACGCTGGGCAGCTCTCCTTACGGGGAGCACTTCTTGTGCGTGGGGCTCCCCTACGTGGGGGACACCCCTGCATGGCACAGCACTCCTTTTGCGTGCATCAGCACTGCACGTGGGCCAGCTCAACACGGGTCAAGAAGGCCCGGGGTTTGAACCACGGACCTCCCATGTGGTAGGCGGACGCCCTATCCATTGGGCCAAGTCCACTTCCCCTTTCATAGTAATTTGTTGTCACTTTTCCTAGAGTACCTAACCTACTGTTGTTTTAGGCTTTTCTTTTACTCTCTCCTGTTAGACAATAATTCACATTATAACAAGGATAGTGTCTAATTCATTTTCTTATCTCTAGGTACTTGTTCTGAGCTTTCACAAAACAGATGCCCAGTAGATTGAGAGTGATTAAAATATGTTTCAAAATTACTTTATGTAATAATGAAATTATATTTTCCGTGATTCTGTTGTTTTAAAGTTTCTACTCTTATCTATGAGGAAAGATGATCAAGGACCTATGGCATTAATGCATGAGTAGGCTCTCACTTGAAAAATTAAGCAAATAATACTCCAGACTTCAGGGAACTTATGATTTAAATTAAAAATGGCTTATTATATTTTGACTTAAATTATATTTCTGTTTTGATGCATTTTGGGGAGTTCTAAAGAAGATAAGGTATAATCAAAAAGAATAAAGTTACTTTTATTCTGTTCTTTGTGTCTATTTGCTGCATGTTCTTCTTTTGTCTGCTTCTGTTGTCAGCAGCATGGGACTCTGTGTTTCTTTTTGTTGCGTCATCTTGTTGTGTCACCTCTCCATGTGTGTGGCGCCATTCCTGGGCAGGCTGAACTCTCTTTCGCGCTGGCCAGCTCTTCTTATGGGGTGCACTCCCTGCGCATGGGGCTCCCCCACGCGGGGACATGCCTGCATGGCACGGCACTCCCCGTGCGCATCAGCACTGCGCATGGGCCAGCTCCACACGGGTCAAGGAGGCCCGGGGTTTGAACCGCGGACCTCCCATGTGGTAGATGGACGCCCAACCACCGGGCCAAGTCCGCTTCCCAGAATAAAGGTACTTTTATAAAATTATGTTTATTGCTACTTTTAATATACTGTGCATTTTATACCCAGATCAAAGACAAAGTGCCTTTTTATCAAAATGGAATTCTGTGATCAAGGGACATTGGAGCATTGGATTGAAAAGAGAAGAGATAAGGAGTCAGACAAAAATTTGGCTTTGGATTTATTTGAACAAATAACAAAAGGAGTGGCTTATATACATTCAAAACAGTTAATTCATAGAGACCTTAAGGTAAATGGAAAATGTTCTTTGTTAGAAGTTGATGTATATAATTTAATAACTATCTTCTCTAGCTTTGGAATTGTGATTGAGAGTCATAGGGAAATAATAGCTCTGATCCTCTGAGGTTAGAATCGGTCTAGAACTTGCCCCAAATCCCATTCCATTGAACCACTCAGGATCTCCAAAGCTAGTGAACTGTTGTGACAGTGAGACCTATATGAAGACTCATGGCTCTAGTGGACTGATAGTGTTACCCCAGATGTAAACACTAATAGTTTTAATACACTGAACATTTCTGTGCAGATATTCTTATGGCTGGCACAGCCAACAGTCTGCTCTGTCCCTGGCGCTGCTGCTCCTTGGGCTTATTCGAGAGGAAACATGGTTCTCCCGATCTCTCAGCCATTACTCTTTATGACAGTCACAGCTACTGGGCCCAGAGTCTGGAATGTTCTTGGCATTTAGTCATTTCTGCCCCATGATCAGAAAATCAAAGCAATCCAAAACTTGGAATATGTATCATCCCTCAGAATTTTCATTTTCTTCTGGCTTCCTAACTTTTTTCATTGTCCGTATGTCCTTCTTATCAAAATTAAAGAAGAGAAACAGAACAGCTTTCCATGATCTTACCTCCATACACTATTCCTTATGCTTTGCCTGCTTCAGTCACAAAGCGGCCATGCTGAGTCCTGTCTGAACCTCTGCTCATGTCCTTCTCTCCTCTGCTCTTCTACCTGTCTCCTTTGGTCCCAGTGACTTTGTGTAGCCTTTCCTGATCACTCTAGAGCCACCTTTTTCTCTAGGCAGAAGCACCTCCTCTATATGGATTGTGGCTACCTGTTAAACTCACCTGTCTAAAATAGCCAGGAATGAGGAACTCGACTCAAAAAGTTCCTGGAAGGGAGTAGACGTAGCTCAAGTGGTTGAGCGCTTGCTTCCCATGTACAAGGTCCCAGCTTCAATCCCTTTTACCTCCTAAAAACAAACAAACAGAAAAACAAATGCAAAAACCAACTGTCATTGGGAAGTGGATGTAACTCAGTGGTTGAGCACTTGCTTCCTATATACAAGGTCCTGGGTTGAATCCCTGGTACCTCCTTAAAAAAAAAAAAGTTCCTTGAGAAAAATAAGCACTTGTGTGTATAGTATGTATTGATGCTAAATGGGAATAAGCAGCCCTTAAAAGGTGTTCTTTCCTTGGTTTGCCCAGGGCCTGGATGTCTAGGGCCTTGGTTTAGTGCCTATGTTTGGACGGATAAATTTAGAATGGCTATACCTTCACTTTGGAATAAATCACACATACATTAAATAAGTAATGAAGCACAATTATTGATATATTCTGTAATCCACAAATAAAATACAGACATTTGGGTATTAACTCCCAATACAGAATGACTGAGGGAAACTTGTCGCTGGTGCAGCCGTGCAGTGTCTTGGACCTGGTGCTGCCCAGATTCTCCCTTCTCTACCACCTCATCTGCCAACTCTCTCCTGTATCTCACACCATCTGTGTCCTCTGCCATGTGCACCTTGCAAATTCCTGCTTAGGTGGTTTGCCAGAGAATGGTCCTATCCCAATAAAGGCCTTCTTACGTAGAGCCTACCAACGTTTACCTCCTTCTGTCAGAATCTTGAGAACTAGACCAAAAGTGCTGATGAGGGACCTGAACACAGGGCTTTCTGGCATTAGGGTTTACTGTCTGTGGCTGTTCTTTGTACAGGGTTCAGTCTCCTAACAGGCTTATGCTCCTTGGTCGTCTCAGCTGGAGCTTTAGCCCCTGTCCTTGTTTTTATTATATGAAGTTTGCACCCCTTTTTTGTGCTCTATAACCATACATTTTGCCTAATCGTACTATAATTGGTATTGTTCCTTTGCAATTTTAATAAACTATAAACAAGTGATCTGATATTTTTTACCGGACAGTAAAATCCAGCTTAAATACTTAGACAGCATCATAAATTCAACCTCTGGTTTCAAACTTCCACTCAGGTTGGGACTAGCTTTTCATTTGCAAACCCCACATATTCCTATATTACAACTTAAAGATATTATAGCATAGGAACTTCCTCTCTTCACACCACCTCGTACACATCTCCACCTTTCCACCTGGATAATTGGATTTAGGTTCCAATCGAATGTCATTGAATTCTAATATAACTGCTAATTTCTACTCAGACCTTCACAGGCTGGCTTCTTGGAAGTTTGTCTTTCAGCCTCTCCTGGGCTTACGGACTCTTTCTTCTCAGTTTCTTTACTAGGCCCTCTTGTATTTGTTATCCCCTGTGGTCTGTGTGCGTACAGCCCAATATTATATTGAAACCTAGCCATTTCACAGATGGCAAAATACTGATTTCATCATCAGCGAGCTTCCTGTTTTCATGGTCTTTAGAATATTGGTTAACACTTTCTACAAAGCTGTGGAATGGGGATGACCATCCCTTGTTCTGTCCTTTCTTTGTTGTGTTTTTAAAATCAATTTTAAGCAGTTAGATGGGAAATTTACTTCAGTGCTTGCTATTAGCTTCTGGTTTTCCTTCAAGGTGGAGAGGGTATGTTTGTAAGAGATTGTCAGAGGCCTAGAGAAAGTGACCTAAAGGAAGCCCTTAGCTGAAGTTCTGGACACGATCCTCCACAGTGTTGGCAATGGGCCCATTGAAAGAGTTTCAGGATTGGAAGGGATCTTCAGGTCCCCTCTGATCCTGGACTCAGATGTGCACCATTCCCACCAAGTGGATGTCCAGCTCTGGCTTGACTATATCCTGGGTTGGACCATAGTATTGGTATATTAGGATAGATTAAAGTAAATCTTCTGGTCATTTATACCCTCTGGAACCAAATCCATCCCCTGGGACCATATAGAATGAATCCACCTTCCACTTGACCACTATTAAAAGACAGTTATGCCCTAAGCCTTCTTGGTTGTCAGCTAAAAAGTTCTTACTTCCTAAAGTTGGCATTTTAAAGACTTGTGATATTAAATTCCCTGACTTGGGCTATGTATCAGTGAGACTCTCCAGAGAGAGAATTTATATATCTATGTATATATCTATATCTATCTATCTAATCTAATCTATCTATCTATCTAATCACACATATATATAAATGTTTCGAGTTATTTTAGGAATTGGCTCACATGACTGTGGGGATTAGCAAGTCTGAATTCCGTACGGCAGGTTGCAAGCTGGGAATTCTGATGGACGATTTAATGAATTACCAGGAGAAGTTGGCTGGCTGAAGTAGAGATAGATATTCTTTCTTACTGCTGAAATAATCATTTCTCCCTTTAAGGCCTTCACCTGATTGCATGAGGCTTCTTTCATAGCTGAAGATCATCTCCATAGATGCAATCAGCCACAGGTGCAATCAACTGACTAATGATTTAAATCCACAAAATACCCTCGCAGTAACAATAAGGACAGTGCTTTCTTGACCAAAAACTTGGCTTGGTATAACCTAACCAAGTTGACACATGAAATTAACTATCACAGGCTACCTGTGTAAGGATAAATGCCTTATAAATAAATAGAAAAATGGCTCTTGCTAAATGTGATTCAGATAGGTGATAAAAGTCTATCAAATTATTATATTAATTAAACATTGTTTTGTTTTTTTTCTTAGCCAAGTAACATATTTTTAGTAGGTCTTAAGAAAATAAAGATTGGAGACTTTGGACTTGTAACACCCTTGGAAACTAATGAACAGCGGACAGGCAAGAAAGGAACTTTTCGATACATGAGCCCAGAACAGGTGAGGTCCCTTTCTTTTCTGTCTATATATTTTGATTTCTTTATTTTTCTAAAGGATAAAAATAATGAACTCTGGGAAGCAGATGTAGCTTAGTGGGTGAGTGCCTGCTTCCCATGTATGAGGTCCTGGGTTCAATCCCCTGTACCTCCTTAAAAAAAATGACACTTTTTATAAAATTAAAATAGTACAGAAGTATATAGAATAAAAATGGAAAATTCTCTTTAATTTTCCTCTCCACTTCTCTACTTTTCTCACCTGAGGTAACATTTAAGTTTGTTGTTTACCTTTTTAGATAATTTTCTGGGAGTTATAAAAATATGCAAACTCAAAAAATATATGCAAACATTTTTACATAAATATATACATGCATACATGGACTATAATATTATTTTCTGATTTTATTTTCACTCAGAAATACCTCTTTACATATTTGTACAAATAGATCTGCCACATTCTTTTTAACAACTGCATTATATATCTAAGTATAGATGTATCATGATTTATTTAACCATTTCCTTTTTTTTTTAAAGATTTATTTATTTGTTCTATCCCCCCCCCCCCATTGTCTGCTCTCTGTGTCTATTTGCTGTGTCTTGTTTCCTTGTCCGCTTCTGTTGTCGTCAGCGGCACGGGAAGTGTGGGCGGCGCCATTCCTGGGCAGGCCGCACCCTCCTTCACTCTGGGCGGCTCTCCCTATGGGGTGCACTCCTTGCGCGTGGGGCTGCCCTACACGGCAGGGCACTCCTTGCGTGCATCAGCACCGCACATGGGCCAGCTCCACACGGGTCAAGGAGGCCCAGGGTTTGAACCTTAGACCTCCCATGTGGCAGACGGACGCCCCAACCACTGGGCCAAGTCCATTTCCCCATTTTAACCATTTCCTTTTTGAATGGATACTTATTTAGGCTGTTTCCAACTTTTACATTTGCAAACATGTTATAATAAACACTCTTCTTCTTTTGGGCTCAAGGACAAAATTAACATTATTATGTTAATCTATAATAGAGTCCTATGATAATCTCTACTACAATTTGTTTACCCAATAGCCTGGTTTTTTTTATTAGATTTATTTACCTCTCCCCCTTTCCCCCCCACTCTCTGCTCGTGTCCATTGACTGTGTGTTCTTCTGTGTCCACTTGCATTCTTGGAGGCACTGGGAATCTGTGTCTCTTTTTGTTGCCTCATTTTGCTGTGTCAGCTATCTGTGTGTGCAGCGCCACTCCTGGGCAGGCTGTGCTTTTTTTTTTTCCACACGGGGTGGCTCTCCTTGCAGGGCACACTCCTTGCGTGTGGGGCTCCTCTACGTGGGGGACACCCCTGTGTGGCACGGCACTCCTTGCATGTGGCAGCACCATATGTGGGCCAACTCACTACACAGACCAGGAAGCCCAGAGTTTGAACCCTGGACCTCCTATATGATAGGAGCCATATCTGCTTCCCCCAATAGCCTGTTTTTTTTGTTTTTTTGTTTTTTAAGATTTTTTATTTATTTACTTAGCCTCCCCCTGCCCCCCCCCCCGTTGTCTGTTCTCTGTGTCTATTTGCTGCGTCGTCTTCTTTGTCCACTTTTGTTGTTGTCAGTGGCACAGGAATTTCTGTTTCTTTTTGTTGCATCATCTTGCTGTGTCAGCTCTCCATGTGGGCAGCGCCATTCTTGGGCAGGCTCCACTTTCTCTCGCTCTGGGCGGCTCTCCTTAAGGCATGCACTCCTTGCGTGTGGGGCTCCCCTACACAGGGTACACCGCTGCATGGCAGGGCACTCCTTGCACACATCAGCACTGCACATGGGCCAGCTCCACACAGGTCAGGGAGGCCTGGGGTTTGAACCACGGACCTCCCATGTGGTAGACGGACGCCCTAACCACTGGGCCAAAGTCCGTTTCCCCAATAGCCTGTTGATGAACATTTGGATTGTTTCTATTTATGGAATATTATGACTAAAGCTGCTATGAATATTTGTATACAAGTCTTTTTGTAGATTAAATTTCTTTGATGGTATTTTACTGTTTATTCTATGCTCCAAACGCTTGCTTTATTTTTTTATTTTTATTTTTTAAAGATTTATTTTTTTATTTCTCTCCCCTTCCCCCCCCACACCAGGTTGTCTGCTCTCTATGTCCATTCGCTATGTGTTCTTCTGTGACCGCTTCTATCCTTATCAGTGGCACCGGGAATCTGTGTTTCTTTTTGTTGCGTCATCCTATTGTGTCAGCTCTCCGTGTGTGCAGCGCCATTCTTGGTCAGGCTGCACTTTCTTTCACGCTGGGCGGCTCTCCTTACAGGGCGCACTCCTTGCGCGTGGGGCTCCCCTACGCGGTGGACACTCCTGGGTGGCACGGCACTCCTTGCTTGCATCAGCGCTGCATGTGGGCCAGCTCCACATGGGTCAAGGAGGCCCAGGGTTTGAACCACGGACCTCCCATGTGGTAGGCAGACGCCCTATCCATTGGGCCAAGTCCCCTTCCCACTTGCTTGCTTTAAATATTGGATGCAATAGAGGCAGAATTGTGTAGAATAAATCCTTTGGTTTATAATTTCCATTTCTTATATTAGGATTAAAGTTTTAAACATTATATAGTCTTGCATACCCTGCTAATAATTATAATAATACCAAATGTTTTTGAGAGCCTACCACCTTCCAAGGCACTGGGTTAAACATTTTACCACCTACTGGGCACTGTTTCACGTGCTTTTCATGCTGTATTTCATTTAAGCCCCATAAGAAACCTCTAAGGTTGATACTATTGTTAGCCCCATTTTTTTCCTTTTCACACATCATACAATCCATCCAAAATATACAGTCAATATCAGTGCCTCTCAGTATAACCAGAGTTGTGCATTCATTACCACAATCAATTTTAGAACATTTCCATTGCTCTAAACATAAAAAAACACAAAACAAAAAAGAAAAACCCTACCACTAAATCCCCCTAATATTGATCCTTAGTGTTGGTATGGTACCGTTGTTACAGTTAATGAAAACATATTACAATATTACTGTCAACTAAAGTTGACAATTTTTACCCTATTTTTTTTAAAGATTTGTTTTATTTATTTCTCTCCCCTTCCCCCACCCCCCAGTTGTCTGTTCTTTGTGTCCATTTGCTGCTTGTTCTTGTTTTTATCCACTTCTGTTGTTATCAGTGGTATGGGAATCTGTGTTTCTTTTTGTTGCGTCATCTTGCTACATCAGCTCTCTGTGAGTGCGGCACCATTCTTGGTCAGGCTGCACTTTCTTTTGCGCTGGGCGGCTCTCCTTACAGGTCACAGTCCTTGCGCGTGGGACTCCCCTACGCAAGCTCCACACGGGTCAAGGAGGCCTGGAGTTTGAACCGCGGACCTCCCATGTGGTAGACGGATGCCCTAACCACTGGGCCAAGTCCGCCGCCCTACCCTATTTTTAATACCTTGTAATAGTGATATACAATTGTTATAGTTCATGAAAGAATATGCGGTCTTATATTTGTACTATTAACCACAGGCTTCATCCACAACAGGGCTTGCTCTCTTATACAGTCTCAGGTTTTCATCCTCTAGCTTTCCTTCTAGTGCTATATACAACTCTAAACTTCCCTTTTCAGCCATAGTCACATGCAGAATTTAGCATTGTTAATTAACTCTCACAATAATTTCGTTCACCATTTTCAAACATTTACTATCAATCTTATTGTAAATTCTGCACGAATTAAACATCAGCTCCCCTTTCTTTCCCTTGTTCTATTTCCTGGTAATTTTTATTCTAGATATTAGGTCCATTAGTTTGCTCATTATTAATATGTTCATATTAGTGAGATTATACAAAATTTGTCCTTTTGTGCCTGGCTTATTTCACTCAGCATAATGTCCTCAGGATTCATCCATGTTGTTGCATGTATCAGGACTTCATTTCTTCTTACATCTGAATAATATTCCAATGTATATATATATCACATTTTTTATCCATTCATCGGTTGATGGCCACTTGGGTTATTTCCATTTTTTGGCAATTGTGAATAATGCCACCATGAACATTGGTGTGCATATGTTTGTTCACATCCCTGCTTTCATTTCTTCTGAGTATATATACCAAGAAGCAGAATTGCTGGATCATATGGCAGTTCTATACTTAAATTCCTGAGGAACTGCCAAACTGTCTTCCACAGTAGCTATATCATTTTACATTCCCACCAGTGGTGAATACGTGTTCCTGTTTCTCTACAACCTTTCTAGCACTTGTAGTTACCCAGTTTTTCATAGAGGCCAATATATTGTCATTTTGATTTCTATTTCCCTAATAGCATTTTTCTTGTGCTTTTAGCCATTTGTATTTCCTCTTTGTAAAAAATATCTATTCAGATCTCTTGCTCATTTCTTAATTGGGTCATTTGTCTTTTTATTGTTGAGTTGTAGGATTTCTTTACATATTCTAGATATTAAATCTTTATTGGATATGTGATTTCCAAATATTTTCTCCCCATTGAGGAGCCTGCTTTTTCATCTTCTTGCCAAAGTCCTTTGAAACACCAAAATTTTAATTTTGAGGAGGTCCTGTTTATCTGTTTTTTCTTTTGTTGTGCTTTGGATATAGAATCTAAGAATCCTAGGCCTACCACAAGGTCATGAAGATGCTTCATTATATTTTTTTCTAAAATTTTTTTGGTCCTAGCTCTTACATTTAGGTTGTTGATCCATTTTGAGGTAGTTCTTATATAAAGTGTGAGATAGGGGTCTTCTTTCATTCTTTCTGATATGGAAAACCAGTTCTCCCAGCACCATTTGTTAAAGAGACTATTCTTTCCCAATTGAGTGTACTTGGCAGCCTTGTCAAAAATCAGCTGGCCAAAGAAATGAGGGTCTATTTCTGAACTCTCAGTTCGATTCCATTGGTCAATATATCTATCCTTGTGCCAATACCATAATCACTGTAGCTTTGTAAAGTCATGAAGTGACTTCTTTTTAAATAATTTTTTGGATATTTGTGGCCCCTTTCCCTTCCAAATAAATTTGATACTGGGCTTTTCTATTTTTGTAAAGCAGGCTTTTGGAATTTTGATTGGATTGCGTTGAATCTGTAAATCATTTTGGGTAGAACTGACTTCTTAACAATATTTAGTCTTCCAATCCATGAACATGGAATGTTCTTCTATTTACTTAGGTCTTCTTTGGTTTCTTTTAGCAATGTTTTATAGTTTTCTAAGTACAAGTCCTTTACATTCTTGGTTGGATTTATTCCTAGGTATTTGATTCTTTTAGTAGCTATTGTAAATGGAATTTGTTTCTTGATTTCCTCCTCAGATTGCTCATTACTAGTATATAGAAACCCTGTGAGTTTTTGGGTGCTGCTCTTGAACCCTGCCACATTGCTGAACCTATCTATTAGCTCTAGTAGCTTTGTTGTAGATTTTTCAGAATTTTCTAAATATAGGATCATTTTCCTTGCGAATAGTGAAAGTTTTACTTTTTCCTTTCCAATTTGGATGCCTTTTATTTCTTTTTCTTGCCTAATTGCTCTAGCTTTAATTTCTAACTCAGTGTTGAATAACAGTGCTGACAGTGGGAATCCTTGTCCTGTTCCCGCTCTTAGAGGGAAAGGTTTCAGTCTTTCACAATTGAGTATGATGTTGGCTGTGGGATTTTCATATATGTCCTGTATCATGTTGAGGAAGTTTCCTTCATTTCTATTATTTAAATGTTTTTTATCAAGAAAGGATACTGGATTTTGTCAAATATGTTTTTCTGATCAAGCAAGAAGGTCATGTTTTTTTTCTCACTCAATTTGTTCATGCAGTGTATTACATTAATTGATTTTTCTTGTGTTGGACAACCCTTGTATACCTGTATTATCTCCATTTTAAGACTTAGAAAGAAAAAAAAGACTGAGATTATTCCTACATTTATGGTGAATTTGCACAAGTGTTTTCAGCTCTTAAGTGGCAGAGCCCTGATTTGAATCTGGGCAGTCTGATTCTACAGCTTCTGCTAACAAACATACACTGTTATGTGAGAGAAGATATTTTGGCAATTAACTTTTTTTTTTTTTTTTTTTACTTTTGAATACATATATATTTATATCAGGTAAGTAACAAATACTAATATCTTATTTTTGTTTCTTCAGTTAAGTTCACAAGAATATGGAAATGAAGTGGACATATATGCTTTGGGGATAATTCTTGCTGAACTTCTTCATATATGTAAGACTGTTCGGGAAACAGTCAAGGTAAATATTCTCAAAGAAGGAAATAAGCAACAAAGATTATTGGCTGTCCTAGTTTGTCTTCTGTGGACCCCAGAAAATTATGTTCTTAAGCTAACCTATTCCTGTGCTTGTAAACCTAGTGTAGATGGGGCCTTTTGATTAGATTCAGTTAAAGGAGTTGATTAGCTCACTTTTTAGATTGCTTTTGATTGAACTATAGCAGCAAGGTGTGACTCAGGTTCGGTGTCCACCCTCTTACTGGAGCCTTATACAAACAGAGACACAGAGAGAAAGAAGACACACAGAAAAGGGGGCTCTGCCATGCCAGAGAGGACTCAAGGATCACTAGCAGCCAAAACTGAGGCATGAAGCCCCCGGAGAGTTTGGGCCCATATAAGAGCTCAATGCTGAGGAGATAAGCCATATGCCTGATTGCCCACAGCTGGGCTCTAATCAGTCAGTAAACTTTTGATTGCCTGCTTTGCATAAAACACTGGGCTAAGTGCTGCAAGGGCTATAATAACAAACAAGCCTTGTTCTCATGGAGCTTATAGTCTAGATAGCCTGCAGGCACCTGGATATCTTAAGCTGACGCTCAGGAAAGGGGATTCACCTGGAGTCAACAGCTTTTTAGCTCTGGAAAGTAGGGTTAGTATAAGTACCTATTGCATAGGGTTCCAAAAAGGATGAAGGGAACTAAGGCATATGATATGCTTAACACACAGTGATGTCAGAGTTGGTTAAGTGAAGGGGAGGTGGTGATGTGGAAAGGGAGGAATCTGCTTGTTTCTTGTTTAAAGAGATTTTCCCAAGGAAATACCCTAGAGTTAGAGTACACACAGCCTTTAACACTAAGTTCGTCCCCTCCCCGCCAAGTAAATAATTTCCTAATGAATATGTCTTTTATTTTCAGATTTCTGAAGACCTAAAGATGGGCATCTTCCCAGATGTATTTGATGACCCGGAAGTAAGCACTTGAAAATCATCAAAATTTCATTGCAATTATGTTTTATTTCTTAGTATTGATCCTTATTATCATTACAGAAAAATCTTCTACAGAAGTTACTCTCAAAGGAACCGAAGGAACGACCTAAGGCACCAGACATACTGAAGACCTTGAATGAGTGGAAGCTTAGATCAGAGAAGAAGCAGCCAAACACGTGTTAGGGTCCTTCTGAAAAAGTATCCTGCTTCTGATAGGGGTTTCCCTTCAATTCTCTAAAACCTGCTAGGGTATATCAATAGATATTTACCTTCTATTTTCATTTTTCCCCTTAATTTTTTACTGCAGAAAATTTTTTTGCAGAGAAGTTTCATTTTTTTTAACATCAAAAACATCCTTACCTTTGACTTTTCCCTATCTCATCTCTATATTCTAAGGGAGGGAAAATCCCTTAAATTTTCTTCTTTAACTCAATTAATGAATCAGTGAATAAATATTTATTAAGAGTCTATTGTCTCTAGGCCAAGAAAGATAAGATCTTTCCCTGTCTTAAATACTTTACAAGCCAGTTGGAGAAATATGAAACCCTAAAATGATAAGACATACATAATCATTTTGGAAAAGAATTTAGCATTTCTAGTAAAGTTGAAGCTGTGCATACCCTCAGAGCCATGAATTCCATTCCTACATACATCCTTACAAGAATGTTCATGGAAATTATTTGTAATAGACAAACGAACAGGAAACAATCTTAATGTCCAAGATTAGAATAGGTAAATATATTCACACCCAGAAATACTATATAGTAGTGAAATAAATGAATTTATAACTAAATGCAACAACATGATATGTTTCTCAGGAACATAATGTTAAATGAACAGGTTACAGAAAATATATACAGGATGATTCCATTTACATAAAGTTGGAGAACATGTGAAACCAAATTTTTTTTTAAGAATACGAACAAATGTGGTAAAACAATAAAGAAAAGGAAAGGAATGAGAAATATTAAATTCAAGGTAGTGGTAACTCTGAGAAGGGAAGAGAATGATATATTGGGGAAGTGTATTTCAAAGATAATAGTGTTTTAAAAACTGAATGTTGGATGCACTAGTGATTGCTTTTCTTTACCTTAAATATATTTTATAAGTGGTTTTATTTGGTCTCTTATAACAAACACTGAAGAAAAGATAATTGTATAAAGCAGTAACTAAGTATAGAATATAGTCAATCTGGAGGGTAAGAATCACTTTCTACTGCGGCATCAAGGCACAGGGCTTAGAAGTGACATTCCAGTGAAGGCTCCAAGTATGCAAGGAGCTTAGATGATTTGAGAAGCGGCATTGCCAAACATGGGCACCTGGTAAGGAGCATCGCATGAGTTCAGGGGAGCATATACTGGAAGAACACTGGGTATACTAGTTTGTTGTCCTGAATTGCTTGCTGTAGGGGAGTACTGGAAGATAATTTGAGCTGTATCTTCAAGGCTCTGAGGGTTAATTTAAACTTTTTAGCCAACTCACCATTCTAAAGATGCCATGTAATTTTACAGTATTTTGCTAATGAGCCAAATTTAGGCCAAGCAGAATATGAGAAAAATCACAGTAAGAGAAAATACTTTTATGAAGACTTATAGCTATTTTTAAAAAGTGTTACTAAAAAAGTTAATACATTTTTCAATCTCCCAGTGCAATCATTGATTAAGGTAGGGTTCATCAATAGATGCTAAAACCATTGGGTGAAAAGGCATTTGGTAATGCTACTTCACAAGGAATTAGATATAATCTCACAGATGATTTTCACGTAAAAAGGATAACTTGTACCTTTACAATGGCAATATTTCATGGTCTCCCCAAAAACCAGGTGATCAAATCTAGAATCACTGAAAGTGGGACAACCTAATATAATGTACCACCTGTATGATGTAAGAATTATACAGTATCACCTATTTAGTTTTCTTTCCTGAAGGGTTCACATGAAATTTAATCATGAGGAAATTATTAGGCAAATCCTGAATGTAGTTCATTCTATAACATAATTGACCTGGGCTTCTCAAAAAATGTGTCAATGTCATAAAAAAAGAGGAGGGTATCTATTCTAAATGAAGAGACTAAAAAGCTCTAATCAAATGGAATGCTTGAGTACTGATTGTATCCTGGAAATTGAAAAGGAAAAGAAAACAGCTAACAGCTGTAAAACACATTTTGGGGACATTAAAAACATCTGAATATGAACTATATATTAGATGACATTATAGAATAATTGTTAATTTTCTTAGATATGATAATGGTATTGTAATCATAAGGGAAATAAATGCAGAAATATTTAGGAGTGAAGTGTTGTGAGACTGCAACTTTCAAATGTTTAGCAAACATCAATATGTATATAAAAATATGGAGGGAGGGGGAGGGAAAGTAAATGTGGCAAAATGTTAACTGATGAATCTAGGTACAGGCTATATGAGCATTCATTGTATTCTTTTGAAGTTTTCTGTAGGTTTGAAAATTTTCTGGGTGCAGAAAAATCTTCAAAAAATAACTAATATTATATGGTTTTAATGAATGAGGCTAATCTCGAGAGAAAAAGTAATGAATGTGGCAAATCAGTGAGAATGTAGCCTTATTTTTACCTTCCCATATTTTAATATTTTAACTCTTATGAAAATAAATATAAAATGTTAGCAGCTTTTATTTATCTGTGAGCATATATTTTCTCAACATAAAAAATATAGTAAATTTAAATGTATCCTTTTAACCAGAGTAGGACAGGATCGAGAGCTAGAGACCTTAATTGCTAATGCAAACTGTATGTGTGTGTGTGTGTGTGCATGCACGCGCATGCATGTATGTGTAAAATCAGCTATATAATTTGTGGGACCCAGTACAAAAATGAAAATGTAGGAGCCCTAGTTCAAAAATTAGGCATGGAGAACTTCTGAGCATGGAGAAAACATCTGTATGTATGTGTGTGTGTATATATGCATATATGTGCACGTGTACATACACATGTATATTTAATACGTATGTATGCACCTGAGTGGAAATGTTAAAAAGTCTAAATATGAGCTTTCCCAAGCCTCCACTATTTTATAGACTTACTAGAGAAACTGATAACATCTACTGTTCACTTGAGTGGTTTGCCCATAACTTGAGGTTCCTGGCATACTAACTATTTCATTATGGAAATGTTACAACACACACAAAAAAAAGGACAGAAGAGTGAAAACTGTCACCCAGGGTCAACAACTATTGATATCCTGCCCTTCTTGTTATATCTACTCCCTTCCCTTTTCTGCTTTTACTGATTTTAAAAACAAATCTCAGGGGAGCCAATGTAGCTCAGTGGTTGAGCACCAGCTTTCCACATACAAGGTCCTGGGTTCAATCTCCAACCCCAGTACCTCAAAAATAAAATAAAATAAAATGAAAGCAAATCTTAGGCATTATATTATTTCACTTGCAAATACTTAAAAATGCATCTCTAAGAGAGATCTTTTACATTTTAACACAACCAAAATATTGTAATTCTCAACTAAATTAACAAGATTCCCTTAATTACAATATAATAATTAGTCTATATTCAGTTTTTCTATCTCAAAAAAAGAAGCTGGATCATATGTTGTATAGAATTTCCTCCATTCAGGATTCAGCTAATCTCTCACATTACCTGTAAACTTGTAGTTAGATCTAGAAACTTGATGAGATTCTGCTTTTTAATTTTTTTCCCCATGAATACTCCATAGGTGATGCTGTATACTTTCCCTATATCACTTTGGGAGGAACATATATGATTGCTCCACTTCCAGGGATATTAAATGTGACCAGGGGGTTCAGGTGGTAGTATCCATTGGTAAAACCTCCTACCCTCTTTCACCTAATGGTTTTAGCAGCTATTGATGGTTGTTGCCTGGATCCATTATTTCATTAGGGATTGCAAAATAGTGATTTTTTTTAAAAAGGTTTATTATTTATTTATTTCTCTCTCCTTCCCCCCCTCCACCCCATTGTCTGCTTTCTGTGTCCATTTGCTATGCGTTCTTCTGTGTCCGCTTGCATTCATGTCAGCAGCACTGGGAATCTGTGTCTCCTTTCTGTTGCATCATCTTGCTGCATCAGCTCTGTGCAGCGCCACTCCTGGGCAGGCTGCGCTTTTTTTCGCGTGGGGCGGCTCTCCTTGCTGTACATGCTCCTTTCGCGTGGGGCTCTCTATGTGGGGGACACCCCTGCATGGCACGCACTCCTTGCGCACATCAGCACTGCGCGTTGGCCAGCTCACCACACGGGTCAGGAGGCCCTGGGTTTGAACCCTGGACCTCCTATATGGTAGGCGGATGCTCTATCAGTTGAGCCAAATCCGCTTCCCAATAGTGATTCTGATGCTATCAACCCTCTTGCATTTTATCATCTGTGAGTCTTCCGTAAGGGAGAACTTTTGTTCAATCTGATTAGAAAATATGGGATAGGTGATTTATCCATTTTTAGAATGAGTTGATGCCCTGACAACCTCCAAAGATGACAAATGAGTTTTTTGGTTTTTTTTAAAGAGGGATTCAACCTGTCTAGTACTTAGAAACAGGGTCTTTATAATAGGTTAGAGCTGGAGGAAAAGATTATATTTGAAAAATCAGAAGGCTGATGGCGGGTAAGAGGGTCTAAACAATAGTAGGGGATAGAACCAAGAGGTATTACTGAGGTAAAGCCAATAGGAGTTGGCAACTAATTGGATGTAGGGATTAAGGAAAAGGATAATGTTGCCATTAAAGAAAATAGGGCATGGTGAGGTAGAGCACATTTGGGAGGAAGATGAATTGTTTTGGAGATGTCATGTTTGAGGTGCTGCCTGGCCATTCAGAAGACAGAGCTCAGGAAATGCTGGGATTGGAATCAGAGAGGTGGTGGGTGGATCCAGGGGATTGTCAAGGGAGAGATAATGCAGAGGAAAAAGGCCAAAGAACAAGGCATGGCAAACATCTTTATTTAGATGGTTACTGCTTATATGTCTAAAGGTCCATCCAGCCCTGAATGATGTCCGTGATTTTGACCCTAACCCAATTCTACATGGACTTAGAATGGTTACAGATGAAGGGACCACAGTTGATGGAAGTACTGTGTCCTCACTATTGGCTTAAATTCTAATTAATTAAAAACCGTGTCATTGATAAAACTGTGAGGCAAATAAAATGCCTCGCAAATGCGTATGGTTCTTTTGGGGTTAATATGATTGAGATCTGTATTAGTTTGGCTGATGTAACAAATTACCACAACTTTGGTGGCTTAAAATACCACATTTATTCTCTTACAATTCTGGAAGCCAGAAGTCTGGACAGTTTTACTGGGCTAGAGTCAAGGCGTGGGTAGGACTGTGCTTCCTCTAGAGGCTCTAGGGAAGAATCTGTTTCCTTGCCCTTTCCAGCTTCTGGTGGCTGCTGGCATCTCTTGGTTTGTGGCCCTTTCTTCCACCTTCAAAGATAGCAGCATAGCATCTTGCTTCAGTGGTCACATTGCCTCTTTCTGTGTCATCAAATCTCCCTCTTACAAGGATACTTGCGATTACTTTAGGACCTACCCAGAGATAATCCAGGATAATCTCCCAACTCAAGATCCTTAAATTGTATCTGCAAAGACCCTTTTCCATATAAGGTAATTCACAGGTTCCAGGGATTCAGACCTGATATCTTTTGGAGCCATTATTCAGTCTACCTCAAGATCTTTGAAGAGGCTTTACTAACATCTCTGTATTTTTGCCTCCCTCCATCCTTCCCTCCCTTCATTCCTATCAATCATCTATCAGCCTGTCTGTCGTTTAAAAATCAAGGTACTGTTTGCAACACATGCTATTATTTTCTATTCTCTTTCACTTTTATGGGTTGTAACCTGCAGTAGGGCAGTTTCTCAGCAGTGGTACTATTCACATTTTGGGCTGGATTATCTGTTATATGTGGCTGTCCTGTGCATTGAAGCATGCTGAGCAGTGGTTCTCAAGGTGTGTTCACTGCACCAGAATCATCTGCATCACCTGGGAACTTGTTAGAAATGTAGATTTGTGGTTCCTACCCTAGTCCTACTGAAGCAGACCTGGGGTTGGGCCTAGAAATGTGTTTTAATGAGCCTTTCAAAGGATTCTGATGCACAATAAAGTTTGTGAATTATGTTCTAGGGGCAGTGCTTCTCAAATGGGGTGATTTTGTCCCATAAGGACAATTTTCATTGTTACAACTTGGGGGCAGGGTGTGTGTATGTGTTATTGGCATCTACTGGATAGAGGTTAGGGAAGTTGCTAAACATCCCACAAAGCACAGAGCAGGCCCACACGACAAAGAACTATCCAGCCTAAAATGTCAATAGTGCCAACGTTGAAAAATCCTGGTCTGAGATGGTGTGGTGGCTTGGAACTATACGTACCCCAGAAAATCACGTTCTAAAATTGAATCCATTCGTGTGGGTGTAAACCTATTCTAAATAGGACCGTTTGATGACGTTACTTAAGGCATGGTCCAGGGTGGGTCTTAATCCTTTCTGTAGTCCTTTATAAATGGGATAAATACAGAGAGAAAGCCATGGAAGCAAGCTAAAATCAACAAAATCAGGAAGAGAAGGGAGAGACCAGGAGACAATGTGCCTTGCCATGTGCATGAGGAACCAAGGATTGCTGGCTGTCAGTCTTTGGGAAGAAGGCATAGCCTTGATTTGAACATTTTTCCAGACTTTAACCAAATAAATTACCATTGCTTATGCCAACACATTCATGGTATCTGCTTTAAGCAGCCTAAGAAACAAACAGTGGGTTCAAAGTGTTGATAAATCACCTGAAATAATATGTAGATTTTTATATAGAATCTTAAAATTTCAGAACTGGATGAGACCTCAGAAATAAAATGGTAAACTAGTAGATTTTTCCGAGTTTTCATCAGATTCTCAGTTTTATGACCTGCTTAAGAACTGTTTAAAATACTCTCAGGAGAATATGGCTTTCTTTCATCTTGTATCCCACATCTTATCAGTTGCCAAATGTTCTCTTCTCCCCCTAAATTGTTTCTTCTGTTTGCCCCTGCCTTTTCATTTTTATTGCCTTGACTCAATTTCTCTTTATTGCTGCCACAGGTAACTACAGTGGCCTTTTTAAAAAAGATTTATTTATTTATATCCCCTCCCCCCACCCCAGTTGTCTGTTCTCTGTGTCTATTTGCTGTGTCTTCTTTGTCCGCTTCTGTTGTCAGCGGCACAGGAATCTCTGTCTCTTTTTGCTACGTCATCTTGCTGTGTCAGTTCTCTGTGTGTGCGGCTCCATTCCTGGGCAGGCTGCACTCTCTTTCCTGCTGGGCGGCTCTCCCCAGGGACGCACTCCCTGCGCATGGAGCTCCCCTACACAGGGGACACCCCTGCGTGGCCCGGAACTCCCTGTGCGCATCAGCACTGTGCATGGGCCAGCTCCACATGGGTCAAGGAAGCCCGGGGCCTGAACCGCGGATCTCCCATTTGGTAGATGGATGCCCCAACCACTGGGCCAAGTCTGCCGCCTACAGTGGCCTTTTAAATTCTTGTGGCTTCCATTCTGTCCTTTAGTCCTTCCCTACAGTCCTATGTCCTGCAGTGTTTTCTTAACACAAATCTGATTCTTTGCTCAAAACTCTATAAAGGTTTTAGTCTAAGTGACTCTGCTCGATATTCCATGCCTTCTTAGTATGACCCCAGCCTGTCTTGCTAAATTTACCTCCCATTATGCCATGTTCAGCATCACCTATAAAGGCTCCAGCAACACAGGTCTGCTCAATGTTACCCGAACAGGCTTTTGCACTCAATGGCTTCCCTCTACAGTTTCTACCCATAATTCTCTTCCTCAACTAAAAAAAAACAAACAGCCTTATTGAGATATAATTCAGTATTACATTTAATATTTAAATTTAAATATGTACATTTAAAAGTTTTCAGTCTCGACCTTTTGGCTAAGATCTAGTAAAAGTATCTAGAGGTATTTAGTATATTCAGAGTTGTATATCTATCACAACCAATTCTGTAACATTTTTACCACTCAAAAAGAAACTGTACCCATTAGCAGTCACTTCCTACTTCTCCCCAACCCTTTCAACCCTAGGCAACCACTAATATACTTTCTATTTTTATAGATTTGCCTATTCTGGACATTTCTTATAAATAAAATCATATAATATGTGGTCTTTTTCACATATTTAGTATGTTTCCAAGGTTCCTCCATGTAGTAAGCATCAATACTTCATTGCTCTTTATTACCAAATAGTATTTCACTTTATGGATATTTAACACATTTTATCCATTCATCAGTTAATGGGTATTTGGATGTTTGGATAAATTGGATTTTGGCTATTATGAATAATATTGCCATGAACATTCGTGTAAAAGGTTTTGTATAAGCACATGTTTTCATTCTTCTTGATTTTATACCTAGAAGTGGTATTGTTGGGTCATATGGTAACTTCTTCCTCACAATTTTACATATTAAAGTTCTACCTGTCTTTCACAACCCAAGTCAAGGGTTACTTCCATAGTTTCCCACCACCTCCCATTCAGTATTAACCTTCTCCCTGGTCACTGTTTAGTGCTTACCAGTCCACCTTGCAACTCTGTTATTCCTATATGGCTCTTTCCTTCATTATACTGTGAATTTCCGGAAAGCAGGGACAGACCTGCTCTCTTTTTTTTTTTTTTTTTTAGGAGATACTGGGATTGAACCTGGGACCTTCTACATCAAAGCAGGTGCTCAACCACTGAGCTCCACCTGCTCCATAGGCCCTCTCATTTTTGTGCATCAAGTATGCATCGAGCCTAGTGCTCTGCATAAAGCAGAAACTCTTTAGTGCTTTTTAAATTGGTGGGGAATAAAAAGTGTTAAAAATTTCTTATGCTTGATCCAATAAAATGTGTCTAATAAATAATAATCTTCTCTTTCAAATTTCCAGTAATTGAATGTTTGCCAAAAACAACAACAACAAAGTAAACGTGTAAGGTAAACTGATTTGGTACATTAAAGTGTATTTGTTTATTCTGAATTTCAGAAGCTACAGTATTTTGGATTTATAATTATGAAAATGAAACATTTTAGAAATTCTAGATGGGACTTTGAAAATACATGTAGTACAATTTAATCAAAGTAAATGGTACCGTGATTTTAAAATTCACTTTAACATTTCAAATTTCATATCAATGTTTTAAAGCAAATTAAAAAATTCTTTTCAATGTTTTACACCTTCAGTCTCAACAGACTAGTTGTGAAGTACAATGAAATAATGCAATGAAAACAAGTTGTCACTCATATTCTGAAAGCTTGAATTTTTAACTTTAGATGAACAAAAACGGGAGTGACATCTACTCTCAAAGGCCCTAGCCCTTGAAGGATGGGTCACAACCCTGGTGGCACAATGGGCTATATCAAGGTTATTCCAACATTCTCAGCCTAATTCTTGATAAGCATAATTTGAAATATCCCTGGGAAAGTGGTGGGTTGCCCCATAGTAAGAGTAGAAAGAAATGCCAGTTCCTAAACATCTAATTCTGTTCCATGACTGACTAACTGAATGTTGGTGTGCTGGTAGAAATGACAGAGGATTTGATTCTAATTCCAACAGAAAGGTATAGTCATTTGTTTTGGCTACTAATTCAATTTTTTTTTTTTAAGAAAAAATATTAAGCAATATCCAACCATAAATGCCAATAATTCAAATATCTTTACATTCACAAAAAATGATAATTCATTTTCTGGATGAGGAACTGAGGCCTAGAAATGAACTAGGTTAGTGGTTCTCAATCTCTGCAGCATCTTAGAATCAAGGGTAGCGATGCCCAGGCCACAGTGACCACTCAGCAGAATCTATGTGGGTGGGACCCTCGCATTATCTTTTTTAAAAAAAAAAAAAAAGATTTATTTCTCCCCACACCCTTGTTGTTTTTCACTTGCTGTGTCTGTTCATTTTCCTGGTTTCTTTAGGAGGCACCAGAAGCCAAACCTGGGACCTCTGATGTGGGAGGAATATGCCTAATCACTTGAGCGACCTCCGCTCCCTGCTTTGAGTCTTTCATCCTGTTTTTCCTCCCGACATCTCTTGTTGCGTCATCTCAGTTGTGTCAGCTTGCCATGCCTGTCTGTTTGTTGTGTCTTTCATTGTTTTTTCTTCTTGTGTTTCATGTCAGCTTGCTGTGCCTGCCCATCGCACCAGCTTGCTGTCTTCTTTAGGAGATACTGGGATCCAAACCAGTGACTTCCCATGTGATAGGCAGAAGCTCATTTGCCTGAGCCACATCCTCTTCCCGAATTATCTTTTTATAAAGCCCTCCAAGTTAAACTTGAGAACAAGCTAATACAAGTTGTACTACTGATAATCTAAACCTGTGCAAGTGTAAAGTAGCTTCTGCTGTTTTCTTGTGTTTGCTGTTTCTAATAAAAGGAAGAAGTGGTTGATCTTTTGCTCAGTGCTCCTGAAAGGTAAGCTGTAAACTTGTACAGGTGATACAAATAGTTGCACAACTCTATCTGAAGAACAGTAAAGCTCCAAATTTAACCTACATTACTGGTTCTCATCCTCAGATGCTTATCAGACTCATTTTTGGGACTTTAAAATAAATACAAATATCCAGGAACTACCCTAGACTAACCGGCTCAAAATGAGTAGACACCTGGGCTTGTGACCTTTTTAAAAAGGTCATGATTTTGATGCTCGATCCTGGATCGAGCTGTCTCATGGTATGTCCCTAGCTCTACTTGGTTAAATAATAGGGAAGCAGATTCTAAATTAAGATGGAAAAACAGCTTAGTTTTTTTTTTTTTTTTAAATCTACCCAACAAAGTAATGGCCTGTCTTAAAGCAGTGAGCTCTTTGTGGCTGGAGGAATGAAGGAAGAGGCTGAATTATTATCTGCTGGGAATGTTGTCAGAGGGTTCCTAAATTCAGTAGGTAACTGCATTACATGATATTTAAGGTGACTTCCAATTCTTAAGTTTCTTTAGCTAAAACCTGCAACAGGGAGGCGGACTTGGCCCAATAGATAGGGCGTCCGCCTACCACATGGGAGGTCCGCGGTTCAAACTCTGGGCCTCCTTGACCCGTGTGGAGCTGGTCCATGCGTAGCACTGATGTGCGCAAGGAGTGCCCTGCCACACAGGGGCGTCCCCCGCGTAGGGGAGCCCCACACGCAAAAAACAAACAAACAAAACCTGCAACAGAATATGAGTATTCATATTTCCATGAAAACTCACAATTTTATCAGAAGCATAAAAATTACTCTGCTGCTAAAACAATTTAGCGTTAATGGAACAGCATCTCTAGTATCAGTCTTTCTGAGGGGGAATATTTTCCCTCTACTCATGAGGGCCAAGGGAACTTCTTGGGAGAAAGAAGTATGGGAACAAGTTCTCTGGATTCTCATTCATCCCTTCCTAACAGAAGTGTCGTATATGACTGATGATACTGGGAGAAGAAACTGAGCATGTGTGGATTCTTTAACCTGGAGTGCTTACAGTTCTCAGAATGCAAAGATGGACCCTCAAATCAGGGAGCAATATTAGGTGGCTAATTGGAGAACAAGGCAATCTTGTTCTCTGCTTTAGCTTTATCATTAATAAAGCTGGTATTCTGATCTCCCTCTGACTCCCATGTCTTATCTTTCAATTTAAGGGAGTTACCTGTTAGGTATCTTTAAATCCCAAAAATAAAACAATACAGCCATAAATTGTAATTGGCCACATCTGCTACTTACATTATGAAACAGCCTTCCATTAGTTTTTCAAGTCAGTGGATACCTATATCCTTCTAAAGTACAAAACAATAAAACATTACTATTTTATAAAGGTCCTCTTTCTTTACTGGCATCAAAAATTAGGGAATTCTAACTGCTCAATTGACTATGACTAGGAAACATCAACATTTTTCTAGGTTCCACTTTATTGAGAATATTTTTAGTCATGATCTGCAGAAGTTGGTCCTGGGCAATTTGAAGTTAAGTCTTCTTTATCTGTAATTTATGTAAGGAAAATAAAATATTAATATGATTTTTATAGTAAAGTGTTCTGGATAATTATTTCAATATAATATTTATTTTTGATCTGCTGTGTTTGCTACTTACTCTGTTAAACAAACCAGGAAAAGATAAAAGTAACAATAACTTCTTCAATCTCAAGCATAAAGTCCTTAAATACAAATTAGCAGAGGTAGCTTGGATAAATGTATGGTAAGGGGAGTACTTAGATTCTTAAGACATCTGAAAAGTTTCGAACCATTTCTTTCCTTACAATGAAAAAGCAAATGGAATGGATTTTATGACTTGAGGACAATATTCTATCCAACTTCACAAAAATTAGTTATACTAATTTAATACAAATTTCTTTCAAATATCTGAAGCTGAAAAAAATCTTTAAAAATAAACCATGAAAAAATTCGTCTTCCTCAAGTGATTCTAAAATTGTTTCTTTTCAAACATTCCCCTCCTGCACATTTAGTTCCTGAAAAGTTAAAAGTAACTTTAATAGGAACTCAATGATTTCTAAATCCATTATTTGAGACATTGATCCCATACTGCCATTTGGACGGAATAAGGAATTTCTCCTGCCTATGGGAAATGTGACTTTCATAAAAACTCAAAGCTGAAAGTCAAAGAGCATTCTTATTCAATATTTTTTAGAAAGTATAAAATAGTTTCTTACCTTCATAGGCTGTTCCACACCAAATGCAATAGAAATGTTCTTCTCTTAAATAACTAGTCAATATTTGTAGTTTTTCTAGTACCTAGATATAGGGCAAAAGCACATTATTAATGGTTTGCATCAAACAGAACCTTGGTTTTCTAAAGTTTCTTAGATCATACAGAATTAGCCAAAGGCCATAATTTTCTGCTACACTCTCAAGTTTTAGAGGTGACTAGGATAGAATCAATATATTAGAAGAATATGTCCCAGTTTACTAACCACCCTGAAATTTTCACAAGTCTTTCAGACACAACAGAGATCATTTATTAACACTGAGAAAATAGTTTTGGGGTGGGTCTATTATAATCACACCACTTAAAGACCCCTCCTACTTTCAAGGAATCTACCTTCCTCAGATGGGTTTAAGGGTAAATGCTGCTTCTCTTTGCCATAAAACTTCTCACTAGTGGTCTCCCAGTTAAACAGAACAGACTTTTCAAATTGCGAATGCTTTCTATAAAATTCTTACATACAAGTAACCATAGAAATGTATATTCCTTTCTTGAATAATCTCCACTTTTGGATTATATTTTGTTTTGTTTATGGGTGGGGGAGGTAGGCACTTAGAATCACTTCCAGAAGTTAACAGGAAACAAAGTATACATTAAAATAATTTATATTTGCAGCTAAGCTAATCAAGCATTTAAACTGCAGTCGAGTTGAAAGGGCAAACTGAAGCTAAAAGGCAAAAATGATATAAGAGGTTTGATTTGGGGTTTATGAAATGATCCTGTAAAGCAGTGGTTCTTAGCAAGGGTGTGATTTTTTCCCCTCAGGGGACATCTGGCAATGTTTGGAGACATTTTTTGGTTGTCACAAAGTGGGGGTAGGTTGCTATGGCATCCTAGGAAGGAGAGGCCAGGGAGGCCACTAAACCTCTTAAAATGCACAGAATGGTCCCTACAACAAAGATTTATTAGCCCAAGTAGTCCACAGTGCTGAGGTTAATAAAACCTGCTGTAAAAGGAATTGATAGCAAAACGTACACCTAAATCTTCACTCTCATATTCATCTTCATCTTGTTCTTTTTCTTCCTCTTCCTCTTCTTCATTCTCCTGTTCAGGCCTCAACCAGTACCATGCCTCCCTGGGAACCTGAATATTCTGAAAATGTAGAACTATTCTCAATTAAACATGACTAGATAGTATTGCGAATCTGTTCACTTTAGCACGTATTAATTCTTCCAATAAATATTTACTGAGTGCTGCTTTAAGAGTAAGGCATTGCACCATGAAAGATGGGAGCACAAAGTTCAATTAGAATACTGTCCCCATGTTGCTGAAAGTCTAGTAGGGAAGATAAGCTATGGATATAAAATGATGTATGTAAGTGTGAATATTCTAAGAATTATGAAGTTCAAAATAAGTACTAAGGAAATACAAAGGAGTAAGAGATTGCTTCCAGCAATGTATTTACATATAAAGGAAATTTTACTATAAACATTTTTGAGACTTTCGACGAAGTCACTTTTATTTTGATGGTACTTGAAACCCCTAAGAAAATAACAAAGATAGACTTTTTTTTAAACCACTCAAATCTGAAATAAACAGTATTTAACCATGATTCTACTAAGTAAAGACATATAAGGTACTGAATAGGAATTGAAAATAGGCTATTCTGATTAACCAAATACTTTGGTGAACAGAATTGCCACACACCTCAGTCCCGAGTAGTCCATACTCAGGACAGAGAATAATTAACTGTAAAAATATTATTTAACCCTTACTGGGTAATTTAGACACCTCTACTTCCTTCAGTAAGTCATTATTGTGATTATCAATTATCACAGATCAGTCGTAAGTCAAAGGAAAGCTTTAATGGGTGAAGGCTAGATAAACTGGCTTGAAATTATTTTTCTTTTTCTTTCTTTTTAAAATAAAAATACATGACAAATCATACTGGATGCTAAAACACTTTACCAAAATGAAAGCAGGTAAAAGGATTACCTTCTGGCTATCCAATTGTTGACAGGCTCGCTGGCTTCTTTTAAGATCTCCTTCTAGCTTCATTTCATCTTGCTTATTCTTAAGCCTCATTCTAATTAAGAAAAATAGATATATACACTTAGGATCTATATAGTTTCTTTAACCATTTCATATGACCAGAAAACATACAATAATTAAGAAAAATTAAATAAAAGCTCAAATACAAAGTTTCACCGAAACTGTTCTGCAGCTTTTTCTTCAGCTTGTTTTTCTGTGTGAATCTTTCTTCTGTAGCTTTCTAATTTTTCCTCTGCTTTCCGTTTTAATAATGCTTCATGACCAATGCCACTTTTCCCTGTTCAAATACAAAACCATGATGAGAAACTTACTGACTTTATACTTCAACACATAACAATTTAAATATTTACAAATTAAATGCAATTCTCATTTGAGTACAGCCACTCAACATCATTTGACAAGGTCAGGAAAAAAAGAGTACAGGTTAAAAAAAAATACCCAATCTGATTTTTACAAAGACCATTAGTCTTACCTAATAAAATAATAATACTATACAAATTTGGTAGTCATTTTTTAAATGAGGAAAACAGTAACAACTGTCATAATTTCATATAAAGATGATGAATAAAACACTTTTTTAGGGAAGTAGATGTGGCACAGCTGATAAGAGTGTCTGCCTACCATATGGAAGGTCCATGTTTCAATACCCAGGGCCTCCTGGCCCATGTGGTGAGCTGGCCCACGCTCAAGGAGTGCCATGCCGCTCAGGGGTGTCCCCCACATAGGGGTGCCCCATGCGCAAGGAGTATGCCCCGCAAGGAGAGGTGCTCCGTGTGAAAAAAGCACAGTCCACCCAGGAGTGGCGCCATATCCACGGAGAGCTGGCACCGCAAGATGATGCAACAAAAAGAGACAGATTCTCAGTGCCACCTGACAAGAATGCAAGCAGACACAGAAGACAGAGAATGGACACAGAGAGCAGATGATGGCAGGGGAAGGGGAGAGAAATAAATAAAACTTTAAAAAAACAAAACAAAAAAACATTTTCTCTTGAATTCATCCAAAATACTAAGAAAAATATTTAATGGATAAAAAGTGTCTCATAAGCACAGGCCCCAGCACAGGCCCAGCGTGGTGAAGTAATGCACCAAAAAGATGACGATACAACCAGATGGAAAAGAAAAAGATCTCATAACTTTTTGGCATATTTTAATGAAAAAAATGAAAGTTTCCCCCATTTTTGATTATATAAAATTTTATTTTATACTCAGTAAAACATATTTTATTTTTAATTTAAAGGTTTAGAAGTTTAAACAACAAATATTTAGAGGGCTTCCTATGATAAGAACTGTAGCCAGATCATCATTTATTTATTAAGCAAAGTATGTGCTAGAGTTGAGAATAGTTATCATTCCTAGAAATGAGGTCTCAAACTTGCCCAATGTTTACAGTCAGAATTGAGATAACATGCTAAAAAATAATTACATACCGGTTTTGATGTTGAGAGGAATCGGTTCCACAATGCCATCTCCTAAAAAGAGAACATGAACGACTTTGGAAATTCTTTCTCAAACTACATTTTAGTATGCAGTTTTACAGTGCTTTCTACATATTCCTTCCAGTTTCATTGATATTCATAACTGAAATGTGAATATAAGTAATCTATGATCAATTATTCTCCTGCCTCCTAAACACCTCGTCTTCAATAAAGCAGACTCGCAGCCTGCTATGCCATCTGAAGGTGGGCTTTTAAGAAGTGAAAACTGATATTATAGGCTCAAGAGGGTAAAAGTCCTCAGCGAAAGGAAAGCCTTGTTGGGTGAAGACCAAAGCAATTATAATAAAGGAAAGAAAAACAGCTTACAGAAGCCACCATATGGTCTCTGCATCTTAACTAGCAGTTTTACTTCCGAAAGAGAATCGAAATTCTTCAACTGGGAAGTCACTCAGACAGCTGCCATAGGCATAAGCAAGTCAGGCAGAATCCTGCCACCATCTTCAATGTCCCATGGCCATTGGCACTTCTCGAACCATCACTGGTCACCATTCTTAGCTGCTGTCTCCCTTGCAAGCCGTGTCCATCCCAGTTATTATCGCCTCTAATGCTGAGCTGGGCTGATAAGCAGCTCAACAGCATAAGCAGTGTCTAAAATGGATATGGGAAGACTAAAGTTCTCTATTAGGCTTGGCAGCAATTAAGAGACTAAGAAGCTTAAGTTATTTTAATTTTGTGTAGAGGGATAAAGATTAAAGAACCACCTGTAATACTCATCAACAAGTCACAATTTGGTGGTTAGGAACATCTATTTATTTCCGGATGTGACTTACCACTCTTGCCAAGAGCCTGACCACTTTTATATCCCATCTTCTGGAGCAAAGCAAACCCTTTGTTTCCACAGCCTAGTGCATTCTTCAACCCAATGTCACGTCTTTCTTTTTCTTCTTCTTTTAAACTTTTCTGCCTATTTTTCAAATTAGCCTCTACTTGCTTTTCTTCTTTTCGACGGGCTTCTCGGATTTGCCTCAGCATTGGTAATCCTGGTCTGATATCTTCTCTGAGCAATAATAGAAAAGGTCATTTTAGACAAGTACATGGAGTTTTCTCATAAATTTTACTAATTCCTTATTTGACTTTCCTCAACATTTCAGTGCTACCTGTGGTCATCTCTGCTACTCTCATGGTAACAGTAAAGCTACCTGAACAGACAAGCAGAAATGATGCTAACATTTAATAGTGTACTCTGTGACAAGCCATTATGAGAGCAATGTGTCAGTACAATCAAGAGAGATGGGCAGGGAATTGGGGCAGAGAACAAAGGGGGTAAGCTTGAAAAAGCAAAAAAGTGAGTCAAATTTTGGAGGGATGTCAAAGAAATTAAGAACTGAGAAAAGGCCATTGGGTGTGACAAAACCCATGGTCTCCAGGAATTGTTGTTTGAGTAGAATGATGAAGGCTGGTGCTAGATTGTAGGAAACTAAGTATAGAGTTGAAGAAGTTAGAAGTAGGAAGGGTAGACTAATTTTTCTAGGAGGTTGGTAATAAAGAGCAAAACTGAATGGTGGCGAGAAGAGAAAATACGATGAAATAAAGGAAAAGGAGTAAATTTCCTTTGAAGAAGGGAATAAAAAGGATCAAAGGTAGAAGTAAAATGGTAAGCGTTAGGAGTAAGGGGTTCCCAGTACCTTTGTACAGACACATAGGAGGGGTCACTACAAAGTAAGAAGACTCTCTAACCTCACACACAAAATCAGTCTCGCTGCTTAATGCATGTCTTATAAACATTTCTGCATTAGTGTGCACATTTACTTACTGGACATTAATGAAGGAATCAGACATATAGTCCTCTTCTTCTGCCATGTTCAACTTCATATGGCAATTGAATCTAGAAATCAAATAGGACGAAGTAATAATTGCTCTTTAACTAAAATGGAAATAAATCTTTATGTATCCCAAGAGCTCTAATACATAGTCAAGTGCCATCTGGGCATCTTTATCTGTGAAGCTCTCAAACTCAATAATCCAAACAACCCAATTTCTTTCCCCCTAAAACCTCCTACATCTCCTATATTTTCACATGGTTAATGCCATTACTATCTCTTCCTTCCTGACTCTTATACCCTGTCAATTATTCCTCCATAGTGTCTCTCAAAGTTATCCATTTTGTTTTCTATAGTTGTCACCACTACTTTAGTTCAGGCATTTCCTTCTCACCTGAACTATTACAAAACATTTTTTATGTGTTTTTTTTCCTTTTAACACATTAATAAAGCATACAATCATTCAAAGTGTACAATCAATAGTATGTGGTATAATCACACACTTCTTCATTTATCACTTCAATCATTATTAGAGCACTTTTCCTATTTCAATAACAAAACTTCTTTTTTTAAAAATTAAAATTATTTATTTTTAAAAATTACATTCAAAAAATATGAGGTCCCAATCAACCCCACCGCCCCCACCCCCCACTCCCCCCACAGCAACACTCTCTCCCATCATCGTGACACATCCATTGCACCCGGTAAGTACATCTCTGAACATCACTGCACCCCATAGTCAATGGTCCACATCATAGCCCACACTCTCCCACGTTCCATCCAGTGGGCCCTGGGGGGATCTACAATGTCCCGTAATTGTCCGTGAAGCACCACCCAGGCCAACTCCACGTCCCGAAAACGCCTCCACATCTCATCTCTTCCTCCCATTCCCCAAACCCAGCAGCCACCATGGCTACCCTTCCCACACCCATTCCACATTTTCTCTATGGACATTGGATTGGTTGTGTCCATTGCACATCTATGTCAAGTGGGGGCCTAGATTCCACATGGACACTGGATGCACTCCTCCTGCTTTCAGTTGTAGACACTCCAGGCTCCATGGTGTGGTGGTTGACCTTCTTCAACTCCATGTTAGCTGAGTGGGGTAAGTCCAATCAATCAAAGTGTAGGAGCTGAAGTCTGTTGAGGCTCTGGGCCTGGGTGTCTTATTATCAGTCCAGAGATTCAAATCCCCTAAATATATCTTAAACCCCAGCACCAACTACAATTCCAATAAAGTAGCATGCAAGTCTTGTGAGAAGAGATCCCCTCTGAGTCCATTTCCATCATGCAGAAACACCAGCTCCAAAGAAGGGCCATCTGCCATGGCAGTGAACCCCATCTGCCATGTCCATAGAACCCGTGGGTCTCTTTATCCCTCAAAAGAACCAATACCTGGGGTTGTATCTACTTTATCTGTCTCTTAGACTCTGCTCAGTTGTGCATAAGGGCATTCCTTCTGACAACCTCCAGACTCTTTTTTAGAGACTCATAGCCTTATAATCTCATTTCTCCTTTCCATTTCCCCCTTACATTAGGTCAAACAGCATTTTGAAGTCATGTTATTATATGTAGACAGGGATATTCTACTGATCCGTATTGAACCTTTAATTCAAGGTCATTTTCTAGTTGCATCTTCAGCTGGTATGTGGTAGTGATCCCTCGGTGCCAGGGAGGCTCATCCCCGGGTGTCATGTCCCACGCTGGGGGGAATGCACTGCATCTACATGCTGAGTTTGGCTGTGAGAGTGGCCACATTTGAGTAACATGAAGGCTGTCAGGAGGAAACTCCCAGGCACAGTGCTACTCTAAGCCTTGTTCTTATTACAGGTGTATAGGCTCAAAAGCATAGCCATTAGTATCAGGAGCCCACTGTTGGGCCCTCCTTCCTTCCTGGTTCTTGCCGTTGCACCTGGGGGACTGCCGCTGCTCCCCCAGGGTCCACGACAGTGATCCCCCGGCCAGGGGCCCAGTACCCCCCCAGCTGTTGTTTTTAATTGTTTCCACTATGAGTATATCTAGACATTACTATATACCCTGGGCATATGTCCTGTATAACTCCCTGTCAGCCATATATATCCTGTCAATAACATTCTATATCAGTAACTTCTTAATGGCATCATTGCCTTTGGCTCTTCTTTGCCAATCCAGCCTTTATACCTCCTCCAATGTTTTTTCTAACCATTTCTAAGTCAGATCGTGTTACTTCCCTGTTTCAAAACCTTCAATAAATTTTACCCTGCAGTCAGTGGATAGCAAGTCTTTTTAGCACAGCATTAGAGGCCTTCATAATCTGACCCCTGACTCTCCTTTAGGATTTATTATTCAAGCCAGGATGGGTGTCCTCTGAACATACCACAGGCATTTCTGTCCCACATGCCTAAGCTACCCTCCTTCACAAAAACTGGTCCTGACCACTACAGGCCCATTTGAAACTTGATACAGTAATACCTCACTTACATGGAAATACATTTGTGGAGAGTTTCTACCCAAAACAGTTAAAATTGTGAATTGCTGGCTTGTGAAGGGATAAAATAATTATCTAGAACAGTGCTTCTCAAACTTCATTGTGTATGTGAATTGCTTTGGGATCTTGTTAAATTCTGGGCTCTAGCTTGAGATTCTGTGTTTCTAACAGGCTCCCAGATGATGTCAATGCTGCTGGTTCAATTGTGGGACACAAAAGTGTAACCACTTGTTATAGTCATATGTTTTGTTGTTGTTTTTGTTTGCCCTACATTCCTTCCTTTGGAAGCTCAGGCCTCTGCCCTCCCTGGGATTCTAATGGAGGTGGCAGTCTCAGTACTCTAAACTCCCTTGGCACAAAGATAGCCAATTATAGTACCCTATGACCCAGAAAGAGAGGAAGGCATGACTTCCATTGCATGACATGAACATATGGATTGTGGGAGAAAAAAGCTTTCTTCACTGAGGTTTGCAAAGTGGGAGTATGTGAAGCTGGGCTATGGGTGGCCATCTTCTAAGCCATATAAGGAGAACCTATCTGCAGAATGAAGTCAGGTAGAGAAAACAGACAAAGATAGAACTAAAATCAATGGGTCTCCTCCATCCTAGCTCCTGATGTCCTAATCTCTCCAGCTCCTTCTTTGATGCCGTGACTTAGCATCCTTCCTAGCTAGATGGACCAATAATTGTTCTCATTACTTAAGCTTGTTTGAGTAGGGGTCAATTGCAACCATGAGAATACAGACAATTATGCTGAATGAAGAATATTTTTTACTGTTTCTTAATATATAAATCTTCCAACTAGGGTGTAAATCACAAAGACAAGTTCCCCTCTATCCTCACTGCCCACCACTGTGTTCCAAATATCATACCGTCCTAAAAGGTATTTAGCTATGATAAGGACAAGAAGGGTCTTCAAATATTTGTGATTTTGTAATAATAAAATACTTTTTCTTATGTCATTATGTCTTATTAAAATTTTTTATTAAATATACCACAAATACAGAAAAACACATAACAAATACACAGGTTAATTGAGAGGCAAGCACTCTTATAAATATATAGCAGCCTCCAAGATGGCCCCCAATGATTCTTGCTTCTTGGTTTTTATACCCTTAAGCAGTTTCCTCCCATGATGAACAAGGCTGATCTGTGTAAAATACGACATTGTGGAAGTAGTGAAGCATGACTTCTGAGGCCCAATCATAAAAGACACTGCAACTCTCACCTTGTGCTTTTAGTCAGATCACTCTAGAGGAAGCTAGCTGGCATATAGTGAGGACACTCAAGTAGCTCTATGGAGAGGTCTATTAAGTGAGGAATTGAGGCCTCTTGCCAACAGTCAGTGCCATCTTGCTAGCCACATGAATGAGCCACCATGGAAAGGAATACTCTAGCCCCAATCAAGCCTTCAGATGACTCAGCCTGACATTTTCATTACAGCTTTATAAGAGTCTGACCTAGTTAAGCTGCTAACAAATTCCTGACCCACACAAAGTGTGAGATAAATGCTTAATGTTGTTTTAAGTTGTCAAGTCTTGGGAAAATTTGTTATACAGCAATAGATAGTACAAACTATCAGCCAGGTCAGGATATGGAACTGTCAGCTACCCCAGGAGCCCTCTAAATCCCCTACCCAACTGCACTATCTCCTTCCATTTTAGGAGTAGTCTCTACTGTATATTATAATCACTACTTCCTTACTTTTCTTTATAGTTTTATTACATGTATATCCTTAAAGATCACAGCTTAATTCTATTTTTATTATAACATAGTAAACTAAAATTGTGTAAGATAATAACACAGCATTTGTGGTAATTCACCTGTTTCTAACTGTCAGATTCTTCATTTGTAATAATATTACACATAATGGTTTAGGACTTACCCAATCTATCACACACTTTCATCCCATTTAATCATCATTAGCAACTAACTAGATATAATTAGTAAGCCCTGCTTTCCAGTTGGAGAAATTAAGGCTTGGTATGTCTAAACTTGCTCAAAACCACAAAGAATCCAGGACCCGGTGCTCTCACTACTGCAGATAAAAGTAGATTTAAAAAAATTTTTTTAAATTAAAAAAAAAAAGATACATAGATAAAAGGTTATTTTTAAAGGGTCTATTTAGAACTGCATAGCCCCTGGATGGGGGCTTCAGGTGCTTTTTAAAGTTCCCACTAGGCAAGCAGACTTGGCCCAATGGATACGGCATCTGACTATCACATGGGAGGTCCGCAGTTCAAACCTGGGGCCTCCTTGACCTGTGTGGAGCTGGCCCATGCGCAGTGGTGATGCACGCAAGGAGTGCCCTGCCATGCAGGGGTGCCCTCTGGTGTAGGGAAGCCCCACCCGCAAGGAGTGCCCTGGGGAAGGAGAGCCGCCCAGCGAGAAACAAAGTGCAGCCTGCCCAAAAATGGCACTGCGCACAAGGAGAGTTGACACAAGATGACGCAACAAAAAGAAACAGATTCCTGTGCCACTGATAAGGACAGAAGCGGTCACAGAAGAACACACAGCGAATGGACACAGAGAGCAGACAACTGTTGGGGAGAGAAATAAATAAAAAATAAATCTTAATAAAAAAAAATAAGGTTCCCTCTAAGGCGATGCAATATACCATATAGCATCACTCATTTCCATCACGGAATAAATTTTATTTTATTTTTTTAAAGATTTATTTATTTATTATCCCTCCCCCTCCCCCGCCACCGGCCAAGTTGTCTGCTCTCTGTGTCCACTAGCTGTGTGTTCTTCTGTGGCTGCTTTCCTTATCAGTGGCACTGGGAATCTGTGTTTCTTTTTGTTGTGTCAGCTCTCCGTGTGCGTGGCACCATTCCTGGGCAGGCTGCACTTTCTTTCGCGCTGGGCGGCTCTTCTCACAGGGTGCACTCCTTGCTCGTGGGGCTCCCCTACGCGGGAGACACTCCTGCGTGGCACGGCACTCCTTGCGCGTATCAGCCCTGCGCATGGGCCAGCTCCACACGGGTCAAGGAGGCCCGGGGTTTGAACCAAGGACCTCCCATGTGGTAGGTGGACGCCCTAACCACTGGGCCAAGTCCTTCCCTACAGCATTAATTTTATAAGGCGATAAGCCAGGAAGAGATGAGGAGGACCAGAGTGACAGCACTGGAGGTGGTGACGAGAAGTAGTCGGATTCTGGGTATATTTTGAAGGTAGCGCTAACAAGATTTGCTGACAAGTTGAATGTAGTATCTGAAAGAGCAATGCCACAGATATCCACGGCTTTGGCCTAAATTCTTGGAAGAATGGCGTTACCATTTTTGCGTGGGAAGACTGTGGAGCAGGGTTTTTGTCTCCTTTTTGGTGGGGCGAGGGGGTGGAAAAGTGGCAAAAGGAGTGCTGCTTCAGCTATACGAAGTTTGAGAGTTCCATAACTCATCTAAGTCAAGAGTAGGTTAAGTTATTGGATCTACGTAGAAAGGTGACAAGAAACGCCTCACTCGGAAACACGTCCTTCAGGGATCTATGATCCCTGCCCTCCCCCATTCCTTCCGGCTGCAAGCATCCCAAGGCGGGGGCAAAGTGGGTGATAGTTGATAGGGTAGTTAGAAACAGCGCACTCCCAACCTTACCTGGCAGTGCCACTCACTCCCGGCCAGCTCCCCAGAGTACGCGCTACGCATGCGCCCAGCAACCAGAGCCGGACTTCCGGCCTCCTCTGAGATCTGTTTCTGCTAGCCGGCGACAGGCGGGGATGGGAAGACTAGGTTAAGCGCTTGCGCAAGACCAACCTTCTGCGCACGCGCTCTTACCTCGTTTCCTAGGCAAGCCTGCGGGAGGCCGGGCACACGGGTCCTTCCGCGGCTGCTTCTACTGCGGAACTCAGCTGATACGCTCCTGGCAGACTAGGAGGTGAGGCAGTCCCACCTACAGCCCAAGTGTACTCATTTGCACTCAGACACACCCCTGCCCCCGCCGCACTCACCGTACATTTTTAGAGGGCTGGGGAGGCAATCCGAGCTTGTAATGACCATTTTCGCTTTTTTGGCTGCGCACTGGGTACTGAGCCGCCGCGTGCTGGGGTTGACAGGCCGACCGATCGGGTCGAAGCCTGCGGCGGCCTCTTGTATTTCCCCCAGCCCTGGTGCTGTGCGACGGTCCTCGGCGTAGTGGGATTAAACCAACCCCAGAACGCGTGGCGCCTCTGCGGGCTGCATTGCCCGCTGCAAGGCCTCGGGGACCGAGTCGTGCTCGCCCCACCCCGGTAGGAAGACGCTTGGAGACATCCAGCTGGGATCTTTATGCTGGAACGTTTAACGTCGGACTGGGCTGGGTGCAGCAGGGGAGTGGTGAGGGTGCAATACGCAGAGCGGAGGACAAGAAGAAGGGGCAGATAGGTTGTCAGGTCTGGCCGTGCTGTTTGATCTTAGGGCTTCAGTTTTCTTATTTGTGAAATGGGTTTTTGTGTTTTGCTAGGCATCATTCTCCTAAAATAATGCCTTATTTGCAATATTTTAACTTTCTTTCCACTCCATTGTTCAGTGTTCCTGATCAAACGCAACTTTCTTTGTTTTCTTTTTGTTTTTGTTTATTCTCTTCGTGTCCTTTAACATTAGGAGATAAGGTTTAGGGACAAGTGTTTAAATACCCTTGTTTTGATTACCTAGACAGTTGTGAGGTGTAATGGTCAGGTATTTAAAATTAATTTCTTAGATTTTGATTAAAAGAGGTAAATTTTACCTCAATGAACTGAGAATAAAGCTACACCCTTATTTCTTAGTGGTTACATTTATTAAGCTCGACTTTAAACATTTAAAAATTCTCTTTTAATCTATTGATTTAAAGTGTAATATCTATTAATTTAAGGTGTGAATTTAAAACTTCACCACTAATGGAGTTGGCCCACAGTTTACTGCTAAATGAAGATGCTTTGGCCCAAATCACTGAAGCAAAGAGACCAGTTTTTATCTTTGAATGGTTGCGCTTTCTTGATAAAGTCTTGGTTGCTGCCAACAAGGTATGGTACTGCTTCTTTACAATTGGGTTAACATAGTAAAGAGTATCATCTGCTTATGATTCGTAAAAAAATGTACATTATGTTTTGGAAAGATTGTGGTTTGCTTATAGAACTTGGGACTGTTAAACTGTCATGGAAATTTCTAGCCTATTTCTTTTCTATTGTCTGGCAAAACCCAAACATTGTTTAAATCCAGCTTGGTACCTATTCCATGTCTCTACATGGATGGCTGAATGTGACTGTAGAAAAACCTGACTTGTGTGATTGGTGTCACCTTAAATCATCATCACCAACTTCAAATGGTCCCTCAGTGCTGACTAGCAATCCTACTGTTTAGTTCCCTAGTATCCTAGAAATGTTTTCCACATGTGCTTTTCTCCCTAGTTCTCTAGTACCTCCTCCTCCGTTTCCCTTTCTCAACTGGTGACTTTGCTTCCTATTTCTTTGAGAAAATACTGACTCCAGAGAACTTCCACATGCGCCCATCACCATATCTGTCCACCCTTTGCTTTCCGTCCTGTTGTGGCTGAACTGTCAGTGCTTCTATTGACAGCCACCCCCTCCACTTTTAATCAGATTCCATCCTTTCCTTTCTCTCTGCTGCATTGTCAGTTTTTTAAAACCTTTAAACTTGAAGAGTAAACATGTATACAGAAAATTACACAGGTCATAAGTCTATAGCTCAGTGAATGATTACAAAGAGAAGACACCCGTAGAGCTCCCAGTCACATCACAAAAAAGAATGTTTCAGTAATATAGAAGCCTCCCCCTCGCTCCCTCTCAATCACTACCCTCCACCCCCAAAGGTAACCACTGACCTCATTTCTTACAACTTAGATTAGTTTTGCCTATTTTTAAACTTTTGCCTCATTAATTTCTTCCTCACATTTGGAGCTGCCCCTTCAGTACACAAACATGCTGTATTATCTTAGACTGTTTAAGAACTAAAACAATAAACAAATCTGTTTCTTAATTTCCATATTCCTTTTTAGCCAGTGTTCCTCGTTGTAGTGAAACTCCTCAAAAGAGTATTCTGTTTGTCATCTTCACTTAATCTCTTCCCATTCCCCCCTTTTGTAAAAATTTAGTTTATATAATCAAAATTATATGTAGGTGAAACAGCTAAATAGTTTTTACAAACTTGCTTTAAAGAGTTAGGAGTCAAAAAGATAACAAAATTAGAGAAAAAAACAAAAACAAGTTAGGAGCCTCCACCTCTCCTCCCACGTCATATCCCCTTCCTAGAAGCAAGTGCATTCATTTTTTATAGCTGATTTTTAAATTATCTAGCTCCATTCTCTCTCTTTTTTCATATAATAAACTTTATTATTTATTTTTTAGAGATTTATTTATTTATTCCCCCCCTTCTTTCCCTTCTCCTGCCCTGCTGTTTTTACTGTCTATGTTGTCTTCTCTTCTCCTTTTCTCTCCTCTAGGATTTACTGGGATTCAATTCTGGAGACCTCTGATGGGGAGAGAAGTTCCCTGTCAATTAAGCCACCTCAGTTCCTGGTTTTTGCTGTGCTTCACCTTGAATCTTGCCTTGTCTCTCTCTCTTTTTATTAATGTTTATTTACTTATTTATTATTGTCTTTTTTAAAAAAGATAAATAGATCACACAAAACGTTGCGTTAAAAAATGTAAGAGATTCCCATATAACCCACTCCCCACCCCTCCATTGTCTCTCTTTTGATGCATCATCATCTTGCTGCATGACTTACTTGCACGGGGCACTGGCTCACCACATGGGCACTTGCCGCACAGGCATGCTTTCTTTTCTTTTTCACCAGGAGGCCCCAGGGATTGAACCCAGGTCCTCGCATATGGTCCGTAGAAGCTCTATCACTTGAGCCACATCTGCTTCCCAATAAACTTAATTTTTAAAGAAGTTTTAGATTTCAGAAAAGTTACATCAAAAGCACATGGGAATTCCCATATACCCGGCCCCCTCACCTTCTCATATTTTCCTCTATTAATAACATCTTACATTAATGTGATACCTTTCTCTTAATAAAGTTATTCTATTGCTTCTTTTTAATTTTTAAATTTTAGGCATTACTTATTGACTTTCCCACTATTAAAAATGAGAATTTAACTCTTTCACATTCCTGTTCCACCGCATAGTCATACATTTCTTTCTCCCATTCTCACATTATATCTTAATTTTGGTTAGATCAGTGTTCAGTGTTTACATTATTCTAACTTTGTAAATACTTCACAGCTAAGCCATGTAGTGTGCTCTGGTTATCTTCTTCTTCAAGATCTTGTTTTCCCTGCAGTTAATAATTGTCTTGGTATTTTCTTTGCTTGATTTTTTATCTTTATCATTAACTCATCCTTATACTGTCTCCCAGTTGTGTAAATCTAGCATATGTTCAAACATATTAGATATTCTGTCATTTTCACTTTTTAAAAAGAAATATCTACAGCAGTCTCCTGACCTGCTTTAGTTTGGGCTGTGTTCTCTCTACCTAGTGTACAGTGGTCACCCCTTCACATTATCCTGGAGATTCCTTTTTCTTCTCCTTTGTTTTAGATAACCTGTTAGCCAGACCTCACATCTTGTTCTTTGTTGGTTTATTCTCTTATATATCCTCTTGTAGCTTCCTGAGAAAGGGCAAGTGCAAGGTAAATTTTTTGGGACCTTGTATGTTTGAAGCTGTCTTTATTCTCACCTTATAATTGTTAGTATAGCTGCATGTAGAAATTTGGTTTGGAAGTCATTTCTCTTTTCTTAGAATGTTTTCTCAGAATTTTGAAGGCTTTTACCCCTGCTTTGGAGTTTTGAATGCTGCTATTGGGAGATATGATACTTTTTATTTTCAAATAAACTTTTTTTGTGGTACTGCCTGGGGATTGATCCTGGGGCCTTGTATGTGGAAAGCTGGCACTCAACAACTGAGCCACATTGACTCCCCTAAGTTGGTTTTTTCATTTGGTTTGCTTGTTGTTAGTTTTGTTTTATTTGCTTTTTTAGGGGCACCGGAACCGATCCCGGGACCCCCTATTTGGAAAGCAGGCACTCAACTGCTTGAACCATGTCCGCTCCCTAAACTTTATTTTTTAGAACACTTTTAGAGTTACAGAAAAATTGAGAAGACAGTGCAGAATCTCATATTCTCCATACCCAGGTCCCCCATTATTAACATATTACATTAGTATGGTACATTTGTCATAACTAATGAGCCAATATTGATCCATTATTATTAATTAAAGTACTTTTGTTTTCTTCAGATTTCCTTAGTCTTCACCTAATGTCCTTTTTCTGGTATCCCATCTAGGGTACCACATTATAGTTAATTATGTCTCCTTCATTTTCCATTGGCTGTCACAGTTTCTCAGACTTTCCTTGTTTTAGGTGACAGTGACAGTTTTGAGGGGTAATAGTTATTTTGTAAAATATCCTTCACTTGGGATTTGTCTGATATTTTTCTCATGATTAGACTAGGGTTAATGGATTCTGGGGAGGAAGATCTCAGAGATATCCTCTGAGCCTGTTGAGGGCAAATTCTATCAACCTGACTTACCACTTTTGAAATTAACATTGAATATCTAACTAAGATAGTGTTAGGTTTTTCACAGTAAAATTACCCTTTTTCCTCCTTCCCCTACTGTGTCTTTGGAAGAAAATCACTATGTGCAGCCCACATTAAGGAGTAGGGAGTTTTGCTCTCTTCTGATCGTTTTGGGTTTTTTTTCTGACTGTATTTTGAGTCTTGATTTTTATCTGGAAGCTTATAGAATCTTTTCTTTGGGCTCAGTGATGTGAAATTCCACAATGAAGTATATAATTTTTGGTCTGTTTTCACCTATTGTGCTGGGCTTCTTCAAGATGGAAACATGTTCTTCAATTCTCAGAAATGTCCTTAAGTTATTTCTTTATTTCTGCCACTCTATTTTTTTTTTTTTTTGGTTCCCTCTCTAAAGCACGTATTTTGTTTTTCATGAAGTCTGCTGTTTGTTAGCTATTGGAACATATGTTATGAGACTACAAATTAATGCATATGCAATAACTTATTGATTTGAAAAGCATAGATGACTAAAATAACATTTAACATCTATAGTGTGATTATTCTTTGAAAACATTATTTGCAGGTGTAGCAGTTTGCTATTATTTATGAGTTCTAAAAAAAGATAATTGGTTATGTTTGTGAACTGGTCTGTTCCTCTGGGCGTGGATACCCCTACAATTGTGTTTAAATGGAGCATCTGTTATTTGGATATTGCATTTCCTGATCTAATCATCTAATTTTCTTCTTCCATTCTTCCATGTTTTTCATCTCTTTGCCTTTGTGTTCTGCTTTCTTGGGATTTCTCCACTTTATTTTTCAGTCTCTTTTTTTTTTTAAGATTTATTTTTTAAATTTATTTCTCTCCCCTTCCCCGCCCCCCCTCCTCCAGTTATCTGCTCTCTCTCTCCATTTGCTGTGTATTCTGTGTCCACTTGTATTCTTGTCAGTGGCACCAGGAATCTGTGTTTCTTTTTGTTGCATCATCTTGCTGTGTCAGCTCTCCGTGTGTGCGGCGCCACTCCTGGGCAGGCTGCACTTTTTTCCTGCTGGGCAGCTCTCCTTGTGGGGCGCACTCCTTGCGTGTGGGGCTCCCCTATATGGGGGACGGCCCTGCGTGTCACAGCACTCCTTGCGCGCATCAGCACTGCTTGTGGGCCAGCTCATCACATGGGGGAGGAGGCCCTGGGTTTGAACAGACCCTCTATCCGTTGAGCCCATCCACTTCCCTTCAGTCTTTCTTTTGAGGCTTTTGTTTGCAAGTCGTTTTTTCTTCCCTCTGAATGTTCCTTTTAAAAATAGGATCCTGTTTTATTTTTATTTTTCCTGAAAATAATATCGTCACTTCTCTCTGAGGAATTAATAGTTTTTTTTGTTTTCTTTCTACATAGATTCTGTTATTCAAATTGCTTTTTAATGTCTATGTTTTATTCTCTTTGAAATTAATTCCTTTCCTCAAATGTTTGATGATTTTTGGCTTTCTGCTTATATTTAAGAATGAGCAGTAAGAACTATTCTGGGCAGGATTAAGGTTTTTTTTAAGGAGGTGCTGGGGGTTGGATCCAGGCCTTGTACGTGGGAAGCAGGCGCTCAACCACTGAGCTACACATGCTCCCCAGAGTTAAGTTTCAACTGGGCATCACTGCAGGGTGATTGGCAATTTAGGATCCCTGACATTGGTATCTCAGGTTTCTCTTGAACTGCTCATTCCCCAGATGAGTGTTTTCTCCTTTACTGTCTGAAGGATCTATGGCAAGCTGCTTAAGATCTGTGATGGTGGGAGAAGTCTAGGGACCTCAACATTCAGAATGTAAACTTTCATGTAATACCCCTGTTTTCAGAACAGTTTCCCTAGGCCACATCTGTGCCTGTGCTCCGCTGGTCCTGAGGTGTGCTATTTTACTTTTTCCAGAGAATAATCCTCCAGTCTTCTTATGGAATGGAACAGAGAGTTACGGGAGTATTACAGCTTCTTAAAAACAAGACTTTCAGTATTATTGCTTCGTTCTGTGCTTAATTTCACTCCTACGTCCAGAAATACATACACTCTTAAAAAGCACGAGTGTTAATGTTCTGCATTGTAAGTTGGGTCTCTTCTTAGCTTTCCCTACTTGTGATAGCTGGCTTTTTTTTTTCCTGATACTGGAGATTGAACCCAGGACCTCGTACAGGGGAAGGAGGTACCCAGCCACTGAGCTACATCTGCTCTCTGTTTGTTGCCTTCTAATATGATTTCAGGGGGTTTCTGGAGGATCAGAATTAATATATGGATTCTTTTTCTGTCTTTAACTAGAAATCCCTGTTTATCCTTAAACCTTCTCCAACTGAGCATTAGTAATCTCTACCCCATTAAACAGCTCTTGTCCAGCCATCTATTATCTTTAAATTGCTGAAACCAATGGTCAGTATCCTGTCTTACTTGACCAATCAGAGGATTTTGACTTAGTTGATTCTCCTCCTTAAATACTTAGATATTTTTTATTTTGTTAGGAAATTGATAAATACAGGAGTATGCAAGACATACCCAAGTTATGAAGCACAAAAAATGAACATTTTTACACTTTCCATCCAAAGTGAAAAATAGATTATTATTACTGTTGATAGTTCTTTCTATTTGTTGCTCCCCCTGTCTAACTGGCTGCTACTTCTCATTTTTTGATGGCTTTTCCTCATGCCTGGGCCCTCTTTTCCATCTGTATTTTTTCCCCTCATTGATATCACCTAATCTCATGATTTTGACTACTATCAATACACTAATGAAACCTAGATATCCAACTACCTCTTTCACTTGGATATCTAAATGGCATCTCGAAGTTAACACATCCAAATTAACAAAACCAAATTCTTGATTTCACCTCCCGAACTTGCTCTTTCCCCAGTATTTTCCAGGTCAGAAAATGACCATTTCATCCTTCTAGCTGCTCAGGCCAAAAACCTCTGAGTTGGGATTGTGCAAAGATGGTGGAGTAAAAGCTCCAGGAATCATTCCCTCTACACAGTAACTACCGAACTGGTAGGAACTGTCTGAATCAACTATTTCAAACCTTTGGAGCTAGTGGAACACTGTGCAGCATCCAAGGAAGAGCTAGAGGAAGAAGCTGGTAAATTGTGATAAATACTGGTAGTTTTCACCATACTTGCAGCAGCTACCATCCCCTATCCTCAGCCTTCCAGCAGGTGCCAGTGGGGTCCACAGCCTGCAGCACCTGAGGCAGCTTGCTGGTTCCAGGGTAGGTGATAAAGACCTAGTCCTCCCATAATCTGGAATGGCTAATCACTGCTTTTGATCAGCTACTTCAGATCTCTGGAATCCAGCTCTAAGGGTGGCCCTTGTTCCAACCCCACTAAGGCAGAAGTGAAAGAGAGATTTAAAGACAGAACTCTTCCTCAAAACTGGAAAACAGTTCAAGGGCTGCAGTAACTGGGCGAGTGTGGAATCAAGAAAACACAGCTTCAGAAGCCACAGGAGAAGCTCCTGGTGCCCTTGCTGGCCCCTTCCTCAACCCCTCCACAGCATGGTGTGGAACCAGCCTTTGCTTCCATTGTGGGTCCTTGGCCCTGATCTGGTGAGAGTGGATAACCCCTATGCGCATAGTAGCATGCCTTTATTTTGGTTCTAATGAGCTGGGAGGCAGACTCCTCTCTGGCTTGCCCTTCCAGAATTTGCTTCCAGGCAGAAGCAGCTTGGCACAGCTAAAGCAGAATAAGAAACAAATCAAAACAGCGTGGGATAAAGGCATACCTACTTTCAGTCATGTAATAGAGAACCCGGGAGAGAGAGAAAGTCTATTTCATTGGGAATAGAGGGGGTATTTACATACCTGTAAATGGAAGAGTTCTTAAGTGTAAATGGAAGGGGCTTAAGGCCACTAGCAAGCACAAGTCCAGGACAGGACACAGGCTCAGAAAAGACAGGGGGGACCCTGCACTTTGCATTCATTCACCTTATACTGATCTTCCTGATAAGAATGCCGAACTCTGAAGGAGAACACCAACCATAGCAGACTAATTTGTAAAGACTTTGGAAGGCATATTTTGTTTTGGATTGTTTGGTTTTGTTAGTTCCCGGCACTCAAGGAAAACGCTGTCATAACAAGAGAGTTAACACTTTAAAAAATGTACAGTATGCAACAAAGGATTACAAAACTAAGGAATAGCAAATGATGTTCCCTCTAAAGGAAGAGGATAAAAATCCAGAAAACATCTACAAAGAAGACCAGACTATGGATGTACTGGAGAAAGATTTTTAAAGAATGATCCTCACTATTCTCCAGGAAATAAAGGAAAATACAGAAAAAGAACTAAAAAATACCAGAAAAACAAAGAAATTACAATATGAGAATCTCAATAAACTGTTAGAAATTTTAAAAGGGAACCAAACAGAACTACTGGAATTAAAGACCACAATACCTGAGATGAAATATTCCTTAGAGAATTTCAGCAGCAGGTTGGAGCTGGCAGAAGAAAGAATCCGTGATCTTGAACACAAGACACTTGAAATGAGTCATATTGAGAAGCAGGAAAAAAAAAGAAATACTAAAAGCAAAAATAGCTGAAAACAGCTATGGGCACCATCAAGTGCACCAATATATGCATTATGGGAGTCCCAGAAGAGAAAAAAGAAAGAAAAGGTCAGAAGGAATAGTCAAAGAAATAATGCCAGAAAATTTCCCAAATTTAGCAAAAGACATATATATGCAAATCCACAGACCCCAGCAGCCCACAAACAGTATAAACTTGAAGAGAAACCTGCCCAGACAAATAGTATCAAACTTGAATGTAAAGAATAGGAAGAGAGCTTTGAATGCTATAAAAAAAACTACAACAACACAGCGTGTTTTGTCCAAGGGGGTCCCAATAAGACTAAGTGCAGATTTCTCATCAGATATTATGGAAGCAAGAAGGCAGTAGGGTATAGTATTTAAAATACTGAAGGAAAATAATTGCCAACCGAAGAATTTTATATCTGGGGAAATGTCTTTCAAAAGTGAGGGAGAGATTACGGCATTCCCAAATAAACAAAAGCTGAGGGATTTTGTCACCACTAATTCAGCCCTAGAAGAAATGCTAAGTGTTAGAGTCCTTCAGATTGAAAGGGAAAGACCCTAGGTAGTAGATGGAAATGGCATGAAGAAATCAAGGTAATTACATGGGGTAATTATAAATACCAGTACTATTTTATTGTATTTTTTGGTATTTAGCTCCATTTTTTACTTCTGGTACAAAAATGCAAATGTGTAATATGTAATGATAAATCTATGGTTTGGAAAATAGAGTATAAAAATATAATTTGTGAAAAGTACAACAAATAGGTGGGAACATGGGGTATAGGACAGTGTATGTATATGGTATCAAAGTTAAGTCGGCATCAAATGTGACTTCTAGAGATGTAGGTTGTTAAATATTAGTTCCATGTAACCACAAAGAAAATACATGAAAAATATACATAGAAAAAATGAGAAGGTACTCAAAATGGTACAATACAAAAAAATCAAATAAATATGAGAGTCGGCGTTAATGAAATAATTGGGGCAAAAAAATGTATAAGACTTACAAAGGCCAAATAGCAAAATGACAGAAGAAAGCTTTCTATAATCTGTTTCTTTTAAATTGTAAATGGATTAAACTCTCCAGTCAAAGACAGAGATTGGCAGAATGGCTAAAAATTTATGACCCAACTGTATGCTGTTTACAAGACTCACCTTAAATTCAAATATGGAAGTAGAGAGAGCGGAGGTGGCTCAAGCAATTGGGCACCTCTCTCCCATGTCGGAGGTCCCTGGTTCAGTTCCCAGTGCCTCCTGGGGAGAAGACAAGCAGACACAGAGGGCACACAGTGAATGGACACAGGGAACAGACAGTTGGGGGAGGGGGATATATAAATAAATCTTTGAAAAAAAATCCGAGGATACAAGTAGACTGAAAGTGAAGGCATGGGAAAAATATATACCATGTAAGTAATAAACAAAGGTGAACTAGGGTAGCTATACTAGTATCAGATAAAATGGACTTTGTCAAAGAGTTCACATCTTTTGATTACTGGTTTATTTCTTAGTAAGTTGGTCTGCAAAATTTTTCAATCCAGAGTACTCACTTTTATTGGCAGCTAACTTTTTGATATTGGAGAGAAATGAAGGGGAATATTTAATCTAGGAAAGATTAAATCTTTGGTTCCTTTGTTACTGAATTCTTTCTTATCTTGAAAATTCTTGTGTTGTGCTTAATATAATATAGACTAATTTATTGGAGTACCTTAAATGTTAAGTATTTTTTTATATTGACTAAAAAGTAAGAAAAATGTATATAAGAAAACAATGTGTTTTTGTTTGTTTTTAAATAACAGACTGATGTAAAGGAAAAGCAGAAAAAACTTGTTGAACAACTAACTGGATTAATAAGTAGTTCACCTGGACCACCCACACGGAAACTGTTAGCTAAAAATCTAGCAGCCCTTTATAGCATTGGAGATACTTTTACTGTTTTTCAAACACTTGATAAATGTAATGACATTATCAGAAATAAAGATGACACTGCAGCCTACTTACCAACAAAATTGTAAGTATTTATTTTGACAGAGTCTCTTGGCCTGCATGTTTGTTGATTGCTAGATTATGGACTCAATCCTATTCTTTTTTTTTTTTTTAAGATTTATTTATTTATTTATTTCTCTCCCCTTCCCCCTCCCCACCCCCGTTGTCTGTTTTCTGTGTTTATTTGCTGCATCTTCTTTGTCTGCTTCTGTTGTTGTCAGCGGCATGGGAATCTGTTTCTTTTTGTTGCATCATCTCTCCGTGTGTGCGGCACCATTCCTGGGCAGGCTGTACTTTCTTTCGCGCTGGGTGGCTCCCCTTACGGGGCGCACTCCTTGCACATGGGGCTCCCCTATGAGGGGGACACCCCTGTGTGGCAGGGCACTCCTTGCATGCATTAGCACTGCACGTGGGCCAGCTCCACACAGGTCAAGGAGGCCTGGGATTTGAACCACGGACCTCCCATGTGGCAGACGGATGCCCTAACCACTTGGCCAAGTCCGCCGCCTCAGTCCTATTCTTGATCTATATTTGTGGTTTGGTTCAAGGCCAGATGTTTCTAGAGCAAATGTTGAGGATAACAGGTATGAGAATGTGTCTTGTAAGAAAGATAAGAAAATCAACAATTGCAGTATAGTGAAGAGTGTTATGAGGGAAAATAATAACAAAATAAGGTTAGTGAGGTGTGTGTCAAGGAAGGCTTCTTCAAGCTTTAGCCAGGTCATGAAGGATGCATGGAAATTAACTTGGTAAAGGGTTAGGGAGAGAAGAGAGAAAGATGGATGTTGTAGGCCAGCAGTCCATAAACTTTTTATAAAGGGCCGGCTAATAAATATTCCTGACTTTGTGAGCTATATGGTCATCTTCCCCTGTGCCATTGTACTGCAAAAGCAGCCATATATAGTATGTAATGAATGAGCATGGCTGTGAACTATGATTTATAAATGTAGGTAGCCAGCTGGATTTGGCCTGTGGGTATCGTTTGCTCTCCTCTGTTCTTTGATGCTTTAGTTCTTCATTACTTAGCAAATCCACCTGTAATTTTGTAGTTCTGGTTAAGTAGGATTTATTCATGTGTATTTCCGGTGGCTGCATAGGATCTCTTTAGGAATTTCTGGCATTAGATCAGAAATTTATGTTCATTTTTAGCCTGCAAAAATTTTTTTTTTTTTTTTAAGATTTAATTATTTCTCTCCACCCCCTCATTGTTTGCACTTATCTTCCTTGTTTCTTCAGGAGGCTCTGGGAACCAAACCTGGGACCTCTGATGTGGGAGTGAGGCCCCCAGTCACTCGAGCCACCTTCATTTCCTGCTTTGTTGTGTGTCTCATTATGTTTTTTGTTCTGCTTGTATCATCTTGCCATGCCTATCCATAGTCTTCTTTAGGAGGCTCTGTGAACCAAACCAGGGACCTCCCATGTGGTAGGCAGGAGCTCAATTTCTTGAGCCATATCCGCTTGCCTAGCCTGTAAAATTTTGAGAAGAGCATGGCATGTGGAGTTAAAGTGTTGAAGATGGATTCCCTTATTCTACTATTTATTACTGTATGATCTTGAGTTAAATTTACTTAACCTCTCTCAGCCTCAGAGTAATGTGCTCAAGTCACATAGCTATTAGGTGGCAGGTTTTAGGATTTAAGCACAGATCTTGGCAGGTTTTAGGATTTAAGCACAGATCTGCCAAATTCCAAAGCATATGCTTTTAAGCACTATGTCCTATTCCAGCCTCTCTAAGGTAAACTCACAACTATCCACTTATTCACTATTTGAGGGAGTGATGGTGGGTAATTTCATTGTTCGTGTAGAACTGTGTGCTATTGCATTTCTTCTTTCCAGTAGTCACATGTGTCATTAACATCATTTAGGTTGAACTTTACATGTGTTTTTTTAAGTGCCTCCTTTTAATTGTGTACTATGAGGTAGGTACTGTGAGCAAAATAAAATGTATGAGGGGTATTTCTTGTTTTCCACATTTACAATTCCACTGGTGAGATTAATATAGATATATAAAATGGTCAAATCACAGCATAATAAAGAATATAATTTTATCAAAATGAATGGTTGACATTAAGAATTATATATGAGAGAAGAGAGGGATCATTGTGGTATAATATAATTTGTGAAGTCTTTTTTAAAGGAAAGGTTAGGCCTCTTCCCAATGGACAAGTGTGATTTACTATGTACAAATATATACTTATTTTCTTGTACTCCTAACAAAAATATAGTCTTATTAACTTTATGTTGCTTGTTGCAATTATAAAGAAAAAAATTTTAAAAGTTGAAAATCAATTCAAGGCTTAGAGCAAAAAATGACTTAGACAATACAAATTGATTTCTGACAATGAGAAAAATGTAATGAAATTGTATTGCTAACCTGGACAATTACCACCAAAAATATAATTTCTTTTAGGGCTGCAGTGGCTTGTGTTGGAGCGTTTTATGAAAAAATGGGGAGAATGTTAGGCAGTGCATTTCCAGAAACAGTAAATAATCTTTTGAAATCTCTGAAAAGTGCAGAGGTAAGTTTTACAATCGTTGGATGCCAGTTTAAAAATATGTTTGCCTGTTGTTTTTTTTTTCATTGTGGAACTCATATAGCTTCAAGGAGGTAATGTAAAATTATTACATGTCTCTTCTTTTAATGTATATTACCTTATATATAAGGGGGAAGGAAAGAATGTTTTTTCTTGACAAAGAATGTGTTTACCTATACTTTTTTCCCCATATAATAAACTTTATTTTTAAAGAAATTTTAGATCACAGAGAAGTTCCACCGAAAGTATGGGGATTCCCATATACCCCACTCCCGCCCTGTTAGGTTCCAGGTTAAAGAGGCTCAGAGACCAATAGAGATTCAGGCAGGAGTTTAATAGATTGCCGGCCTGACAGAGGTCTGAAGTGAAACTTTGGCCCGTCCAGGTTAGGAGTGCTCCTTTTGAGCTGGGAGAACTGGGCAGGTTTACAGAAGTGACGCGTAGGTGTGGTGAGAAGCTATAGGGTGGGAAAATACCAACTTAGCTATTTCAGAGTAGGGCGTAATGTTCGAGAAGTGTCCAACCATTGGGGAAGGAATGTTCCGTGGCCTTGTGGGAATGGTGATAAGCAAGGGCCAGAACAGGGCCTCCTGTGTTTGAGCACCTACGAACTTGGAGCACGAGCACACATCCTAACATTCCCAACTTTAGTTAGAGAAAATTAAGAAGTTTAAGGGGGGAAGGTGAGAGAGTGGGGGCATTGAAATTCTCCTGGCTACTTCCTTCTGGATTCCGTTGTTGTCCCCCTTTGGGCATTGACTTTTGATTCAGCAGCTGGTTCTGTATTTCCCGCAGCGGGAGAAGATTATCTTCATGATTATGGGTGGCATTCTGGACTGTTGTTTGAATAAACTGTGATATTGCGCAGAAGATGCATGGACCTGCTGATAGGAGAAGAATGAGAGCTAGAAGTGGGATAAGGATAGGAATTAACCATGAGAACCATGGTGAACTATGAATCCATTGTCCGCAGGAGTTTGATGAATGTTGGCAAATTTTGAAGGCTCGGTTAGCTAGTTTTTTTGCTGCATCTCTAACTATTCCAGACTGGTTGACATAAAAATAGCATTCTTCGAAGAATAGGCAGAGTCCGCCTTTTCCTGTGGTTAGGAGGTCTAGGCCTTATCGGTTTTGTAAGGTGACTGCTGCCAGGGAGTCTACCTGATCTTGTACTTGTATAAGGCTTTTGGAGATTTAATCTAGACTTTCCTGGAGATCCTGAGATAATGTTTGTAAATAGGTAAGGGATGTAGTCAGTGCTCCAATTCCAGTGCCTATTCCAGCTGTTATTCCCAGAATGGCCATGAGAGGGAGTAAAATGATAGCTCATTTTGGTCTAATATGTGCCTTATTAGACTGGCAGGCTCTGGTTATTTGGAGCTATGTTTACATTGGGAGAGAGGAATACTAAAGTGCAAGTTCCAGTCCATTTTGTGGGAAGGCATAGGTAGGTGGCTGTGCCACAGAGAAAGAAAATTCCCTGCCCATGTAGACAGGTGGACACAGGTATGGAGAACAGGTGTTGGAGTTGTTGCCTTGTTTCTTTTTCCTAGGCATAGATGGTTCCCTCCAGGGTGGTGCCATTTAGTGGTTGTAGGGTTGTAGAGGGATTGGGGGAAGGACTGTGAAAGATGAAGTGTTTATAAGGGTCTATGTAATATTCTGAAGAAGTTTTGGATAATGAGGTGAGTTTATGGCATTTGGTTTGGTCATCTTTGTTAGGTTGCCAAGAAAGAGTCCCTCCCTGATGATGGGATGGCCTGGACAGAATTGAAATGCCCTGGTGTGCATCAGCGGTAAGCTGGATAAGCCCTGAAAACGGACTAGGCTTAGGAATTTAGCATCAGCCCTGGGAATGGTGCTAGAGTCCACTCTCTGCGATAGATGTTCGTGTGATGGGTTAACCGTAAGGGTGGTATTGAACAGCATGGGGGGCAGGGATCCAGCTGGATCGCCTCCTGGTCGTGCGGGACAGGTGATACATAGGGGCCTGTGTGAGAAGGGGGTTGTTGGCAGTCTAGGGCCTGTAATAGGAGGATTAAGATGGAGAAATTTCATGAGGATTTTTTTGCAGGCTGTGTATAGTATGGAGGCTCGATTTGTGGCAGCAGTAGGGTAGTTGCTTCAGAAGGTGTCGGCTCTGCCTTTGAAGATATTCTCTAACCGTTTGGATATTCTCTGTTTGGAGTATGTTAATGATGTTGAGGTATTAATCCTGGTTTTTAGAGATGTGGGTAGTGCTGTATATGCAGAGGAAGATAGTGAGAGGTATAACCAGCAATTTTGGTGTTATTTAGCAGATTGAAGGTAAGTTTAGAGCTCGTTTGAGGTGTTGGACATTAAGGAGGTTTTGTACTGGGGCAGCTTGATTTAGGGGTGGAAAAGTAGGGATGGTGTGGCAATGTAATAGGAAAACAAGGGGTAGAGTGAAACCAAGTGTTTTAATTATGGTAAAGGAGTATTAACAAGACAAAGGAGAAAAACTGGGTTTGGGTGGGTGAAGGATATGAGGTTTTCTTGGATAAAGCTTAGGACTTGGGGTATGGTGAAGGACTGTGGTATGGGAGGCAAATGTGAGGATATAATTTTAAAGAATTTATGGTGGGGGCTTATTAAGGGGAGGGGTTGGGGGGATCTCACCAGGGAGCCTTTTTATTTGTAATTTGAAGTTTCCGTGACGTTTGCAGGTGTAGGTAGAAGTGCTGGAGTTGATTCTTCTGGGATGAGGTCAGAACGTGAGGGCAGGGTGGGACTGGAGTTTGTTTCTGTTAATTTGTGGGCAAGTTTTAACCTCATAAGGTGAATTCAGGAGGGAAAAGCTGATAGTTTTGCTGCCATTGGAGTTGTTAGGAGAACTAGATATGGACCAGACCTCAAAGTCTGGGGTGGTTTAAGATGGAGGGTTTTAAAATAAACCCAGTTTCTGGGATATAGATTAGTGGGTAAAAGTCCTGGTATGGGTTTCAGTAGAGCATTGTGGTCTACTTTTTGTAGAAAGCGTCATGTTTGATTTAGAATAGGGAGATAATCTACTAGCAGGGAGGTGGTGGAGGGTTCGTTTCCAGTACATAAGGGAGTCCGTACATTATTTCAAATGGGCTTAAGTGGTGAGGGTAATGAGGTATGGAGCAGAGTTTTAGGAGGGCAGTAAGTTGCAAATTTATCCAGGTAGCCTGAGTTTGGATCATAGTTTGGTAAGATGGGTTTTGATTAAACCATTTGTTTGTTCTACCTTGCCAGAAGATTGGGGTCTGTAAGGGAGGTCTTGGATCAAATGGTAAGAGTTGTTTGTTTTTTTAACTGCTAGGATTGAGGTATCAGTGGGGGAGTCAGTTGGGCACACAATTCCAGCAGCAAGGAGTTTGTTAATGATGGGCTTTAACCCTAGCAAGGCTTGGGGTTGAGGGAGCATGATATTGGGGTTTGTTAGGAAAAGGGGTATTACTCTTGAGTGTTACTTTAATTGGGGTGTGGCTTGCTACGGAGGAGCATTTGGTTTCCCACACCATAGTGTTTACATGTTCTAGGAGGATGGAGGGGAGATCAGGGAATGGGGTTGGCTGTGGGGCCATAAGGAGTAGGGATGATTTTTGGGAGTTAGGGATCAGAATAATGATGGTGGAATGACATTTTAGGCAGGTCTCACCCAATTAGTGGAGTGGGGCAGGCAGGTATTATTAGGAAGGGGTGTGTAAAGGAAATGGTTTCTAAGAGGCATGTTAAAGGTTGGGTTTGGAAGGGATTAGACACTTGGCCGATAACCCCCACAATAGAGAATTGAAGAATGGACTAAAGGTCCGGAGTATTCTTGTAAGACCGAATATGTGGCCCTGTGTCTAATTAGAAAGGAGATTGGCTTACCTGCTACCACTATTGTTACCCCGAGTTCAGCCTTGGTGATGGAGACGGTATCTGAGCCTGGGCAGCATTGGTCTTCAGTGGCCAGTCCCAGTAATTCTGGAAGGGACAATCCGGGTTCTGGGTTTGGACTTGTTTTGGGGACGAGCTCACTGGCCTTAGACCTGAGGGCAACTCAATTTCCAGTGTCCTTTAGCCCCACACACTGGGCATAGACCCAGCAGAGCCTTGGGATTGGAGTACACTTTTGCCCGTTGTCTGTCTTGACCACACTTGAAGCAGGGTCCTGCTGGAACTTGATTAAGTTAGAAGGTTGCTTTTGGCTGTCCTGGATAGTGACTGCAATTAAACTGTATTTTGCCTGTTCTTGTTTTAAATTTTGTTGTTTTAGTTTTTCATCTCTATTGTTAAAGACCCTAAAGGTGGTTTTAATCAAGTCTTTTTGAGGGTTTTGTGGCATGTCTTCTAGTTTTTGTAATTTTTTTCTAATGTCTGGGGCGGACTGGGAGAGAGAGTGAGCACGTTTTCTAATGTTTGGGGAGAACTGAGAGAGAAAAAGGTATAGTTTCCTGCTTCTGAGCTGGGATTGAGGTTAGTTTATTTTAAAAGGGCTTCAGTTAGTCTGTTCATGAATGCCACCAGATTTTCATTGGGTTTTTGGGTTACTTCCTCAATTTTGTCATAATTTACTGCTTTTAGGGATGCCTTTTTCATTCCTTTGATTATGCAAGTTAGGAAATGTGACATATACTTATAAGGTCTGGGGAGTTTGGTTGGTAGTCCCAGTCCAGGGCTGTAGTGGGTATGGCCATAGGGCCGGCGAGGTGGCAGTTAGGGTTCTGGGTATGAAGGGTATCAGTGAAGGCTGTAGCCACTGCCCAAATTTGGATTTTTTCTTTGGGAGTGGTGGAGGAGAAAATAATAACATAGACGTCCTGGAAGGTTAGGTCTCTGACTGAGTAATGTATTGGAATTCCTATGTGGGCTTGGCGGGAAAGGCGCGTAAACATTTCTTGATGTGGGTGAGGTCTGAGAGGGAAAAGGAGATGTGAACACGGACAATTCCTTTGGCCCCTGCAGTTTCCCTGAGGGGGAGGACAGGGACTGGGGCTAGGGAGCTGGGAGTAATGAGTTGGGTTCAGGAGCGGGTAGTGGGTGGGGAAAAGAGGAGGACTCGGGGGGAGCAGTTGTGGAACGGGAGTAGGAAGGGATGGGCTTAGAGGAAGCTGGTGGGGCATAGGGTTGGTGGCATGATTGGAACGGTCGAAGTTGGAGGGAGAATTTTCACGCAGGAGGGGAGGTCCGTCCCGGAGAAGAAGAATTTGATAGGTGTGGCAAGATTGGCGAAGGAATGAGTGGTTGCAGAGGAAGAAGAAAGCCTGAACGTAGGGAACCTTGGACTATTTGCCATTACGTTGGGTAAAGCTTGGATATCAAAAGTGCTGTGTTCTGGCTGTTGGCTTTGTTGTTTATTTTATATTGAGGCCAAATGGTGGTAGAGTTAAAAAATGAGTTGCTTTGGTTTGATTTCTCATCTGGGGTAAAGTTTTGAGGTTACAGAGGAGATAACCAAGGGGAGTTTCTTTCAGAGGTAATGATTGGGAGTTTCCCATGTTTGGTGAGGTGAGGGTGAGTTTGAGACCTTTTAGGAAAGACGGTGTAAAAGGAAAGAAGCAAGTGTCCTTGAATCTTTCACTTACAGACGGGTTAAAGGCCAATGACTGAACCCAGGACCGGCCGTCCCCGGAGCTGGGAAGGTCAGGTAAGGGGGAACAGTTTCTCCGATACTGGAGAGGATCTCTGATCTAGTGCTAGGGTTTCTGGAAAGAGGGGCAGAATACTCCAGAGAGGTTCCAAGACACACTAAAAAATGAATCTCTGTCTTGTGTTGGATGAAGGAGCTGCATTGGCAAGGTGGAGGGTCACTATGAATTTGATCTGTCACAATGAGGCCTTCCCAGGTTTTGGCACCAAATGTTAGGTCCCAGGTTAAAGAGGCTCAGAGACAGATGAAGATTCAGGCAGGAGTTAAATAGATTGCCATAGATTGCCAGCGTGGCAGGGGTCTGAGGTGAGTCTTCAGTCCAATGGTCTAGACTGGGAGTGCTCCTTTTCAACTGGGAGAAGTGGGCGGGTTTACAGAAGGGGCGCATAGGTGTGGTGAGAAGATATAGGGTGGGAAAGTACCAAGTTAGCTATTTCAGAATGAGGTTTAATGCTAGAGAAGTGTCTGACCGTTGGGGAAGGAGTGTTCTGTGGCCTTGTGGAGGTGGTGATAAGCAAGGGCTGGAACGGGTCCTCCTGTGTTTGAGCACGTACAAACTCAGGGAGCAAGAGCACACATCCTAACATTCCCTCTTGTACATTTTCCCTTATTAATAACATTTTACATTAGTGTGATGCATTTGTTTCAATCGATAAATTTTGAAGCGTTGCTACTAATCAAGATCTGTAATTTACCTTATGGTTTATACTTTGCACCATACAATTTTATAGGATTTATGATTATACTTTTATTAAGCCCTACAGATAATTTTGCATTGGCATTTCTTTTTTTGTGCCTTAGCCAATGTCAAGGAAAAATAGTTCTGTTTTGTCTGTCAGTTAGTCTCTATGTCTGGAAATTCCTTGTTAGCTTGTGATTAACTAAAATAGACTAAGCTCAGGACTCTTGCAGTCTAAGAAAGCTACAGTTATATTGGACAATATCTCTTCTGGGAATTGTTTGTTCATTCATTAAACAAATAAGATAGGTTGTCAGGCATAGACCTACAGAGATGAATAAGACTTTTTTTTACCTCAAAAAGCTTACAATCTAGTGGAAGAAATCTATATGTGAATAAGTATCATGATATACCATGATAAATGTGTTAGAAATATGAATCAAGTACTATGAGAGTATAGAAACAAGCATTGTAAATAGTCACCAGAAGGTGAGAGTTTGGCACATCTCTGTAACAAGCTTTTTTTTTTTTGAAAACTCATGTCGAAATAATTTCAAACTTACAGGAAAGCTGCAAAAACAAAAACAAAAACACAGAAATAATACACGGAATTGCCCTATACTCCCAGTTTTATCAGCGTCTAACTTTTGCCACATTTTTTGTATCATTCTAAGTATTCCAATTTCTCCGTCATCGATCATCTGTTTTCTTAATATTTGAGAATAGATTGCATACATCATGCTTCCTTACCACTTAAAATTTTCATATTTATTTCCTAACAAGGATATTCACTTATTAACCACAGTAAGTATAATTATCAAGTTCAAGATATTTAACATTGATATAAAGCATACAGTCTATCCATATTCCAGTTTTTTCAGCTGCTCTAATAATGTCCTTTTTAGACATTTTTATCTCCATTATGAGATCTATGACAAGTTTTTAAAATGTGTTGAATGTTTTCTTAATCCTCTTTTGAATTGGTTTATATTACTTTTTAACTACTTTTAATTTAATTTTTCAAAATCTGAAGGTTTGGACCCTTAAGTATGGTATTGATACTTCTGAATTTGTCTTCATGTTCCAGTTATGTTGTATCTGTATATGTCATGTAGAATTTAATTTTGTTGTCCTTGGAATATGTTTACTTAACATAATTTCATTTCTCAGAAAGATATTTGATTGAAGGTAGTAAAGATTCTTACCTTTCAGAGGATTTCTAAAATACTTAATTTTATTTTATTTTCCATTATTTGCTGTTTCAAATTTAGGGGTAAGATTATTTGGACCAGAGAATTTGGGTTTGGGTATATGCTTGTTTAAATTTGGGATTTGTTTTACAATGTAGTTTTAAAGTTTTGATTTTTTAATGCTTTTAGTCTCAGGGACGAAGTGAAATCTTAATGAGCTTACAGAAAGTTCTAAATGGACTGGGTGGAGCGGCAGCTTCCTCTCATCGCGATATTTACAAGAATGCCAGATCCTTGTTGACCGATAGGTCAATGGCTGTTAGATGTGCAGTTGCCAAGGTTAGTATTCAGCCACTGTATAATGCTGCTCTTAATCTGCTTGCTCTGAGACAGTCAGTACTAAAAAATATATAATGGTGAATAGATTAAAAACATCGATAACTTTATTTTTATTTCCTTTTAATTTTTAATATCAATGTTAGAAGTTACTTCATTAACACAAGATAATAAGTGCAATAACAATAAATCTGCTTTGGTCCGTAGTAACACTCCCCCCCTTATTTTTTTTTTTTTAATTAATTAATTTATTTTATTTCTCTCCCCTTCCCCCCACCCACCCCAGTTGTCTGTTCTCTTTGTCTATTTGCTGTGTGTTCTTCTTTGTCCGCTTCTGTTGTTGTCAGTGGCACGGGAATCTGTGTTTCTTCTTGTGCGTCATCTTGTTGTGTCAGCTCTCCATGTGTGCGGCGCCATTCCTGGGCAGGCTGAACTTTCTTTCACGGTGGGGTGCACTCCTTGCGCATGGGGCTCTCCTACGCGGGGAACATCCCTGAGTGGCACGGCACTCCTTGCACGCATCAGCACTGCACGTGGGCCAGCTCCACATGGGTCAGGAGGCCCAGGGTTTGAACCGCAGACCTCCCATGTTGTAGACGGACACCCTAACCACTGGGCCAAGTCCGCTTCCCTCCCCCCTTATTTTTGTTCATTCCTCAATCTTGAGATTTGGAATGATGTTCACTTTGACTCCTTCAGGCTGAGTGGAGGCTTGAATATTATGGGACAGAGGAAAGGAGTTGTTTTGCTTTGCAGTTGAAGATACTTCTTGTTTTGGGAATAGGACTTGTCCATTATTGTCATTTTGTTAGTTGTCAAGGGCTATCCTAAAGAACTGGAGATTAGGAATTGGCCACAGCTCTCTTGGATCAGGGATCAACCAGCATATGAACTATCCAAAGATTTAACTCTCTGAGAAATATATTTAACAGGTACATTGAAAATGATAGGTTTTAATAAAAGGAGTAGAAAAATCATAATTAGGGGCATTATAAATGAGTATATTTTCAAATATTCCCAAATCAGGCCTGCCAAGGGGGTGTTGATTTCATGAGGCTGTGTGGCTTGCCTGTGGTGTCTGGACATTTCGAGAGCCCTTGGGGGCACTTTTGTTTGAAGCTTTGTTTACTGTGGCATTTTGTATAATCTCCTGAGACCTGCATAAACATAACCTCCAGAATGACCTGCTGGTTTACTTTGAAATCCCTTAGCCATGAAAACTGTTTTATTTAATATTTTCCCCTTTTGGTCAAGGTCTTTTTCCAAATGCATTGCTGATTAAAGCTTGGTAATAATTCCCCTCCTTGGTGCCAGGGCGGCTTATCCCTGGGAGACATGTCCTACATCAGGGATAACATAGTGAGATTATTTGCAGAGTTTGATTTACAGGCCACATTTGAGTAACAAGGAAGTTTTCAGGAGGTAACTCTTAGGCATTAATTATAATTAGGCTAAGTTTCATTATTACAGGTATATGGTTCCTAAGTGCAATCATTAAGACTGAGAAATTGGCATATTGGCCTGATTTCTTTTAGTAGGCAAGGCTTATATATTCCAGAGAATTCCCATCTTTTTAAGAAAGTAGCGGGATGTCCCCAGGATGGAAGTTTAATATTTTGTTAGTTTCTGTGTGGGCCTCTATCCAGAAAACATACCTTTGATAACAAGAATATATTTATGGAAGTATGCTTTAGGTTCATTTTTACCCCATATACCACACCACTATCAACACTCTGTACTAATGATATATCTCGGTTATAGCTCTTGAAAGAACTTTCTTATATTTGTATTATTAACTGCAATCCTCAGCTACCCCGGAGTCACTAGTTTATATAGTCCCCCATTTTATCCTCTTTCCTTCTAGCAACATGTACCAGCCAACAATTCCCCTTTCAACCATGTGCATATAAAAGAGCTTTGTTTTTAAAAGTGAAATTGTGAATTTAGTAAAAGAATAGAAACTTTATTTTCTATAATACCTCTGTGCTCTTTGATTCACTTAATTTGCTCAAATCACATAACTTGTGTGTTTTCTACACATATCTGTTTTCTACAGTTATAGGTAGTTACTTGTCTCAGATGAGAGAACAGGATGTATGAGGAAGGTAGTATTTTTCTCCTGTCTTATAATTAGGTAATAATATCATAGTGGTTAAATGTGTAGACACTGTAGTTGAAGTTGTTGGTTCAAATTTTGCCATACCCCTTATTAACTATGATATGGGGAAGATACTTAATTTTTCTAAGCCTCTGTCTCCTCAGTTGAGAAATGGGCATAATGGTATGTACAAGTGTTACATCAATGTTCAAAACAAATTATAGCTCTGTTCAAACTTAATTTTTATCCCATAAATTATTATAAAACAAATAAGCTGAATTAATATACATGTAAATGCTATCTAGTATAGTATCAGAGCTTATGGAATTTTTAGGAGGTAATATACTCTTTTTTATAAACAGCTTTTTGAAGTATAATCGACATACAACATTTATACATATTTAAGGTACACTATTTGATAAGTTTTGGCATGTATACACCCATGAAACTATCAGCATAGTCAAGATAACTTCTTTCAATTCAAAAAGTTTCCCTTTGCCCCTTTTGTAATCCTTCCCTCCCACCACTCCTTTCCCCAATTCCCCCATCTCTAGATAACCACTGATCAGCTATATGGTCCATGAATTAATTTCATTTCTAGAATTATGTATACATGAGGTCATTTGTTATATACTTTTTTATTTCTTTTCTTTTTCATTTGTTGAAGTACAGCACTCATACATAAACATACATAAACAATAAGTATATAGTAATAGTTGTGAACTTATAAAACATACATAACATACAGGGCTCTCATACCTCACCCAACCACCAATACCTTGCATTTTTGTGAAAACGTTTTTAACTAATGATTAAAGAGCATCCTCAAAATACTACTATAAAACAAAGCATCTTACATTTGGTGTATTTTACCCCCAACCCACCCTATTATTTTTTTTTTATCATTTACCAGTGAACCTATGTAAACAATAAGTGTATAGTAAAAGTTGTAAACTTACAAAGAAAACATGCATAACATCATACAGGGGTCCCATACATCAACCCACCACCAACACCTTGCATTGTTGTAAGACATTTTTTACAAATTATGAAAGAATATCATCAAAATCTTACTACTTACTATAATCCTTATCTTACATTTGGTGTATTTTTCCCCCAACTTATGCTATTATTATTTTTTAAATATATTTTTTTGTGGCAGAAGTTGTAAACTTGCAAAATAATCATGCAAATATGCAGAGTTCCCATAAACACCCCTTTATCAACACACCACACTGTGGTAGAACATTTGTTACAGATTATAAGATAATATTATCAGATTATTACCAAGTCCATAGCATACATTTGGCACACTTTTTCCATACTCCCCCATTATCAACAGAGTACATCTTTGGCTTAGATGAATGAATATTACATTATTACTCTTAACCACAGTCCTCAGGTCACACCAATTGTATTTTTACCATGTTTCTCCACATTGCCCCATTACCCTGCAATAGTGATGTATATCTGCTCTAGCTTACAAAGGATGCTCTTGCATCTGTACCATCAACCACAATTCTCATTCACCTCTGGATTTACTATGTTATTCAGTTCCTAGATTGTTCTTTAGCTTTCTGTCAATTGGCATTTACATCCCTAGACAACCCTTTTCAGCTACATTCCCATTTATATTAATAAACCAGCTGTTACTCACTATAATGTCTTACCATCGACTCTATACATTTCCACACTTTTACAGTAATGTTATTTAAAACTTTTACATATATTAAACATCAGTAGTCTATTTCGGTCCTCCTTTTATCCTCTTTAAGAATCCGCCACCTACTACAAGATCTTGAAGATATTTTCCCACAATTTCTTCTAGAAGCTTTACGGTTCTTGCTTTCATATTTAGGTTTTTGTTCTATTTTGAGTTAATTTTTGTATAAGGTGTGAGCTAGGGGTCCTCTTTCCTTCTTTTCACTATGTATATCCAGTTCTCCTAGCACCATTTTTTGAATGAACTGTTCTGCCTGAGCTGGGTGGTTTTGACAGGCTTGTCAAAAATCACTTGGCCATAGATGTGAGGGTCTGTTTCTGAATCATCAGTTCAGTTCCATTGGTCTATGTGTCAGTCTTTATGCCAGTATCATGCTGATTTTACCATTGTAGCTAGGTAATATGATTTAAAGTCCATTGGTGAGAGTCCTTCAACTTTGCTTTTCCTTTTTAAGATGTTTCTGGCTATTCAGGACCCTTTACTCTTCCAAATAAATTTGATAATCATGCTTTTCATTTATTTTTTAAATGCTGGTGGAATTTTTATTGCTTTGAATCTCTATATCAATTTGAGTAGAATTGACATCTTAATGATATTTAGTCTTCTAGTCGGTGAGCATGGAATGTTCTTCCAATTATTTAGGCCCTTTTTGATTTCTTTTAACAATGAGTTGTAGTTTTCTGAATATAAATACTTTACAACATTGGTTAAGCTTATTCTTAAATACTTGGGTTTTATCTGTCATACCTTATTTTCACCACTCTTTTGACACTCTTAGTTACCTTTAATGTTCATTTCTAGACCCTCTTCCAAGCCTCTCTCTTGTGTCTTTTCAGACTGTAGCACACTCTTTGCTATTTCCTGTAAATCTGGTCTCTTGGTTAGAAATCTCTGTTTCTGTTTATCCGTGAATATTCTAAACTTGCCCTCATTTTTGAAAAACAATCTTGCTGGATGTAAGATTCTTGGCTGGAAGTTTTTCTCTTGTAGTATCTTAAATAAATCATACCACTGTCTTTTGCCTCCATGGTTTCTGGTGAGAAATCAGCACTTAATCGTATTGGGTATCCCTTATATGTTATGCATTGCTTTTGTTTTGCTGCTCTCAGAATTCTGTGTTTGGCATTCCCTGAGACCTTGTTCAATTTTTTCCATTCTTCTCTTCATCTGTTCTTTTGTATGTTCACTTTAAGAGGCAATTTCTTCAAGCTCACCAATCCTTTCTTCTGCCGCCTCAAATCTGCTATTATATGATTCCAGTGTATGTTTAATTTCATTTATTGTGCCTTTCATTCTCATAAGATCTGCTGTTTTTCTATGTATGCTTTGAGATTCTTCTTTGTGCTCATCTAATGTCTTAATATCCTTACTCTCTTTAGCCATCTCATTGAATTTATTAAGGAGTTTTGTTTGAACATCTATAATTAGTTGTCTCAACTCCTTTATGTCATCTGGAGACTTATCTTGTTCCTTTTACTGGGCCATAGCTTCCTGTTTCTTGGTGTGGATTGTAATTTTTTGTTGATGTCTTCGTATCTGGCTTACTCGAGTATTTATTCTTTTTATTTATTTATTTATTTCCCAAAAAATTTTATTTATTTATTTATTTTAAAAGATTTATTTATTTATTTAATTCCCCTTCTCCCCCGGTTGTCTGTTCTCTGTGTCTGTTTGCTGCATCCTGTTTCTTTGTCCGCTTCTGTTGTCAGTAGCACGGGAAGTGTGGGCGGCGCCATTCCTGGGCAGGCTGCACTTTCTTTCGCGCTGGGCAGCTCTCCTTACGGGTGCACTCCTTGCGCGTGGGGCTCCCCTACGCGGGGACACCCCTGCGTGGGCGCAGCACTCCTTGCGCGCATCAGCACTGCGCATGGGCCAGCTCCACACGGGTCAAGGAGGCCTGGGGTTTGAACCGCGTACCTCCCATGTGGTAGACGGATGCCCTAACCACTGGGCCAAGTCCGTTTCCCTTTTTTTTTTAAAGATTTATTTATTTATTTCTCTCCCCTCCCCCTCCCGCCCCAGGTGTCTGTTCTTTGTGTCTATTTGCTGCGTGTTTGTCTTTGTCTGCTTCTGTTGTTGTCAGTGGCATGGGAATCTGTGTCTATTTTTGTTGCGTCATCTTGCTGTGTCAGCTCTCTGTGTGTGCGGTGCCATTCCTGGGCAGGCTGAACTTTCTTTTGCGCTGGGCAGCTCTCCTTACGGGGTGCACTCCTTGCGCATGGGGCTCCCCTACGCGGGGACACCCCTGCATGGCATGGCACGCCTCCCGCGCATCAGCACTGCACGTGGGCCTGCTCCACACGGGTCAAGGAGGCCCAGGATTTGAACCACGGACCTCCCATGTGGTAGATGGATGCCCTAACCACTGGGCCAAGTACACTTCCCTTGAGTATTTATTCTGAATGCAATTTTTCTGTTTAGTTTAGGGCTTTCTTGTCCTTTTTCCCTTGATGGTTGTGTTATAGGAGCTGAGGATATAGTTGGTGCTGTAAGCTGTGAAGGCTCAAGCTGCTCTCATTTCCCCAGGGATTGATGAAGATTCTCTCAACTTTTTCCTTTGCCAGGGGTAGCAATCCAAGTCGTGCAGGGCTAGACTGTAATTTCCCGGAGAGACTGATGAAGCTTCAAGCCCTTTTCTTCCCTGTCTAGGGCAAGGATGGAGCTGCAGGTGTGGGCAGTAGTCTATGCAGTACAGGTCCAAAATGACCGCAGTTGCCCTGGTAAATTTCCAACTATTCCTTCTTTGCCTGCTGAATGTACCTGAGGTTGGTGCAGGGCCTGCCAGCTTCCTCCCTGCTAGAGGTGGGTCTGAAGCCTAGGGTAAGGCTGCAGGCCAATCTGGGTGAAAGAAACTTGTCTCTACCATCACTGTGATTTTCAGTCAGCCCGGCTTCCTCTCATGCCAAGGGCGGAGTTAAAATGACTGTTGGCCTCTTTCTGACTTAGGTTCAAACTTTAGCTGTTCTTAGGATTATACTTTAGCTCGCTGAATTTACTAATCAGTAGCTGAAGTTGGTGCCCATCTTCTCTTCCTCCCTGTTTTTGGGAGGTGGCGCTTCCAATTCCATCTGTAGAATATCTTCTAAGGCAGCTCGTGCTTTCCAGTGGAGGATGGGCACCAGCCTCCCTAGTGTGGAGTGCTCTACTTACTAATCTTCTCTACAGATGGACGGTCTCCTCCTTCCATTCCTTGAAGGATGTTGCAGGATGCCTTTCTGGTCTCCTGGATCCCCCAAACAGGTGCTTTAGATAGCTCTGGATGATGCTATCTGCCCTGTAGCATGAGCTGACTCTAGGAGCTCCTTACTCTGCCACCATCTTGCTGGTTGTCTCTGTTATATACTCATTTTTTTTCTGGACTGGCTTCCTTTACTTAGCAAATATTTTTAAATTCAATAGCTCATTCTTTTTTATTGCTGATTTATTGTATGGATATATCATAATTTATTTATCCCTTCACCTATTATGGGCTTTTAGGTTACTTCCACTTTGAGCTATTATCCAAAAAGCTGCCATGAACATTTATGTACAAGTTTTTATGTGAATATATGCTTTCATTTCACTTGGCTAAATACCTAGGAGTGGAAAGATTGGCTAATATGGTAGATGTATGTTTAGCGTTTTAAGACACTACCAAACTGTTTTCTAAAGTGTTTGTACCATTTTACCTTCCCAGTAGCAGTGCATGGGAATTCTACTTCCTCCACAGCATCATCAATGTTTGGTACAGTCAGTGTTTTAAATTTTAGCTATTCTAATAGAAATATACCAGGGTTTATGTTTAGTCATCTGAAAGGCTACTGATACAAAGTACTAGACATTTGTTGGCTTTTATAATGGGGATTTATTTGGGCTAAACATTTAGAGTTCCAAGGCCATGAAATATCCAAATTGAGGCATCAGCAGAGATGCTTTCTCAGCAAAGTCAGCTACTGTTGATCCCAGTGTGTTGCCATGTGGTGAAGCAAGATGGCTGCTGATCCCTGTGAAGTTTCAGCCTTTCCCTCTTGGCGCACTCCCCTCTTGAGCTCCTCCATGGACCCAGCCTCTTGGCACTTCGTGCTTAAGCGATCCTATAGTCCTTTCCTGGCATAAGGCTTGTCTCTTAGGACTTCTGTCCTTACAGCTCAACTGTGGGCAAAACTGGAATCTTTTTCCTGGCATGGCAGTTCCCTTTTTCCTCCTCCATCTGTCTTTGTGAGTCCATTTATATCAGATCCAAAAAGTGGGTGGGGACTCAACCTGAGTTACATTTCACTGACGTGGTCCAGTCAAAAGCTTCATAGCAATCTTAATGGGTAATCTAATTAAAGGCCCTTCAGGTGCATTTAATGCTATCAAAGGGTATTATACCTGTAGGAATATATTAGTTTACAAACATTATCTTTCACTTTTTAGAATTCATAAAATAATTTCAAACTGCCATAGATTATTATTGTGGCTTTAATTGCATTTTCATAATGACTAAGGGTGAGCATACTTTTATGTGCTTATTTGCCATCCATGTCTTTGTTGATGAAGGGTCTATTAAAATCTTTTGCCCATTGTTTTATTGGGTTGTTTCGTTTCTTAGTTTTGAGATATATATGATTTGCAAATATTTTCTCTTCGTCTGTGGCTTGTCTTTTCATTATTTAAGTAGTGTCTTTCTGAGAACGGAAGTTTGGGAATTTGGTGATGTCCATTACATCAATTTTTCTTAGATGATTCATGCCTTTGGTGTTGTATTTAAGAAAATTTTCCTAACCCAGGGACACAGATATTTTCTCCTTCATTTCCTTCTAGATGTTCAAAGGAGGTATCCAGGATTGAACCCAGGACCTCATATAAGGGAAGCAGGCACTCAACCACTGAGCTACATTCATTTCTCAAGGAGAGTTGGGTTTTTTGTGTGTGTGTTTTGTTTTTAGGAGGTACCAGGGATGGAACCCAGGTCATTATACATGGGAAGCAGGCACTTAACCACTTGAACTACATCCACTTCCCTGTGATCCATTTTGACTTAAATTTTGTCTATGGACCAAAGTATGAATGGAGGTTCATTTCACATATGGATATCCAGTTATTCCATTTGATGTTTTATGTTATTTTAAATTAAAGTTTTTCTTTTGAGGTAATTATAGATTCACATGAAATTAGAAGAAACAATATAGTGAGATCTCATGTACCCTTTACCCAGTTTTCAACAGTGTGAATATCTTGCAAAAATATAGTATAATATTACAATCAGGATGTTGACATTGACATAGTCCACTGATCTTGTTCAGATTTCCCCTATCTTATTTGTACTCTGTCAAATTCTTTTTCTGCATCTCTTGTCAAGCATCCCTTGGTTTCTGTTTTAGTTTACTAATACATGCTATATTATCCCTTTTTAGATTTGAGTTACTAAACTTTTTTGCCCTATGTTCATGAGGGATATTGGTCCATAGTTTTCTTGTCTTGTAAGTCTTTGTCAGATTTTATTATCAGCCCTAACACTAGTTTTATAGGATGTGTTGGAAAGTTTTCTCTTTTCTTCAATTTTCCAGGTGAGTTTGTATAGAATTGGTATTTTTTTCCTGAAATTTTTTGGTAAAATTCACCAGTGAAACCACCTGGGCCTGGACTTTTCTTTGAGAAGGTTATAAATTACAAATTCAGTTTTTGAAAAGTCATTGGCTATTCAGGTTATCTCTTTTTTTGCATGAGGTTTGCTAGTGTCTTAAGGATTTTGGCCATTTCATCGTAGTTGTCAAAGTTACTGGCATAAAATTATTTATCATGTTCCCTTGTAATCCTTTAGTGTCTGTTCAATCTGTAGTAGTAATATGATCTCTTATTTCTGATTTTGGTAACTTTTTTCCGCTAATCAGTTTGGCTGTAAATTTATCAAAATTATCAGTCATCTCAGAGAACCAGCTTTTGCTTTCATTTTTATTATTTTTCTGTTTTCTAGCTCATTAATGTGATCTCTATTGTTTCCTTATTTTGTATTGAATTTCCTCTTCCTCATCTAGTTTTCTAAGCTAGATGGAAGCTGAGGTTATTGATTTGGCAGCTTTTCTTCTTTCTAATATAGGGGTTTAGTGATAATACATTGCCCCCTGAGTAAGGGAAACTCTTTCAAGGCCATAAGCTGAGACAATGGTAGGGCTTACCTTGGTTTATTTCCCATCTGTCAAGGATTACTATTCATCATTGCCTGACATTCAAGGTCCTCAAAAGAATTTCATTTATTTTGTCCTCTTTTTTGTTGTTTTAGGAGGGAGGGCAAGGCAGGTTCCCAATACTCCATATCCAGAAGCAGAAGTTCTAAAATATATTTTAACTTTTTATTTTTTGCTTTTAATTTCAGTGTCTACTAGAACTACAGAATGAAGCTGTATTTATGTGGACTGCTGAGCTGGAAAATATAGCAACTCTCTGCTTTAAGGCTTTGGAAAACTCAAATTATGGGGTACGAGTGGCAGTGTCTAAACTTTTAGGAACAGTCATGGCTACAGCATTGATGCCAAAGCAGGCAACAGGTACCATTGTTTGCCAAACTCTGATTTAGAGTATAACTGATGTTTGATGGGTGTGGAATGCTTCCTTGTAAATTAATTAAATATGAGCGGGTCACTTTAAATGATTTATTTATTTGTTTTTAAAAAGATTATTTATTTATCAATACCCTCCTCCCCCACCCCCCGTTCAGTGTCTGTTCTCTGTGTCTGTTTGCTGTGCGTTCTTCTCTGTCTGCTTGTCATCTCTTTAGGTGGCACTGAGGACCGATCCTGGGACCTTCCTTCCGCAGTGGGAGAGAGGTGCTCAATCTCTTCTGCCACCTCAGCTCCCTGGTCTGCTGTGTCTCTTATTGTCTCTCTTCTGTGTCTTTTTTTGTTGCATCATCTTGCTGCGCCAGCCCTCCACTCAGGCCAGCTTGCTGCACAGGCCAACACTCCCCACAGGCCAGCTTGCCACGCTGGCCAGCTTACCTTCACGAGGAGGTCCTGGGAATCAAACCCTGGACCTCCCATATGGTAGACGGGAGCCCAATCACTTGAGCCACATCCGCTGCCCTAAATTATTTAAATTGTTAGATATCTTTGTCTACTTTTTTATAAAATAAAAATACCCAAATGGCATTTTCCTTGATACAGTCAAGACATTTTTATGATGATAATATATAAGTGCCTTACAGTTCCATGCAGAGTTGCACACTTCCATAGAGATGCCTCAGGGACACTGTGATAGAGGCTGAGTGATCCTAGTTTTGCTCTTGTCTCAACCTTTTCCCACCCCCACAGTAGAAAGAGAATCAGATATTACAGTTACAGGTCCTAGCCTTCATATTTATTAGCTGTGAAATCCTACTTAATGCCTTTGAGTAATGGTTTCCTCATCTCTAATGATAATCATTTCAATTTGTGAGTTAGATGATGATGTTAATAATGATGTAGGTAGTATTTTGTAAGTGCTAACTGTGTGTCAGCACTGCATACAGCATATTTCAGAATTGTTTTATTTAGTCCTTACAAAAGCCCTATGAGTTATAAGTACTGTTGTTATTCCCATTTAATAAATGAGGAAATTGAGGCTTAGAGATGTTACGTAACTTGGGTTCTAATAAGCATTCTATTCAGTCACAGCTGAAATTCAAACTCCCGCTGTCCAATTCCAAAGCCTATGTACATAACCACAATGCTATACCCACAATGCTTTATACTTCCCCCACAGAATTTTTGTGAGGATTGTGTTTGCTATGGTATGTGAAAGGACTGTATAAAATATGAAGCTCTGTGCCAGGAATAGCAAATCAGTTGCATTCCCAATGATATTTTAATCCGTAGGTGTCTAGAAAGTGCTGTGTTGAAAGATTCGTTTGTGTCCATCTCAGTTGGGAATGAGTGCTGTGATCCCATTAGCAGTATCTACTGTGGGTGTACTTTCTTCTTGTTGTGTTATACATATTAGCTTTATCATGATTGTTAGAATAATGTGACGTAGATTTATTTAGTTTCTAATTTTTAGCTCCTTCCATTTTTTCCTTTTCATTTTAGGCTTCAGAATTGCATTCAGTTTTACAAATGCATTGTATTTTATATTTGATTATAAGAAAAGTAAATGATCCTTACTGCTTTGTTCATTAGCCTCTCATTTTCAGATTACTTTTCAGTGTAATCTTTAAAACCATTGAAGTTCAAAAGATCAACAATGGATATTTATATCTTATGATGGTCAAACTCAAACAGTATTCTTCACTTCAGTATACAAGATTAATAGTAAAAACAAATGCATTAACAGTTTCTACTTTGTGTGAATATGGTCAAAATTTTTAAAATCAAAACAATGGTATAAAACTTTTCAGTCTGTCAGATTAGCAAATATAAAAATATTCTCATTTTTGATAAAGTTTTTTTCAAAACAAGTTTGCACTTATGTAAAATTATAGTTTTTAAAATTTCCCATTTTAACCCCTTTCATGTGTGTAATTCAGTGACATTAGTTACATTCGTAATTCTGTGCTACCACCACCATCTATTACCAAAACTTTTTCTTTGCCCAAAACAGCAACTCTATATCCATTATGTGATAACTTCCTGCTTGCACCTTACCTCCCCAATCTGTAACCAATTTTTTGTCTCTATGTATTTAGGTTATTTCATGTAAGTGAAATCATACTGTATTTGTCCTTTTATGTCTGGCTTATTTCATTCAATCTGATATCTTTAGGATTCATCCATGTTGAAGCATGTATCAGAACTTCATTCCTTTTTATGGTTTAAGAATATAATATTCCATTGTATGTATATACTACATTTTGTTTATCCATTCATCAGTTGATGGACACATGGGCTGCTTCCACCTTTTGGCACTTGTAAATTAAGCTGCTCTGAATATTGGTGTTTGAGTCCCTGTTTTCAGTTCTTTTGGATAAATACCTAAAATTGTAATTGCCAGGTCATACGGTAATTCTTTGTTTAACTTTCCAGCCAAATTGTTTCTACAGTGGCTATACCATTTTATGTTACAGGCTCTTTTTTCTTTTTCTTTTTCTTTTTTATTATAACCTTTTAAGAGTATAGTTTGACAATACATATCGGAAGTCTTAGCATTTTGTACCTTTTGACCCATTTCTGGAAAATTACCAAAAAAAAAGTTTTAAATCAATCGAAGACTTATATACAAAGGTATATATCTCAGAATTAAGTTGGAAACATGTACAGGTTCAGCAAATGGAGGATGGTTCAATAAGTATGGTACGTTCATAAGGTGGGGTGTTATGTGGGCATTAAAAATGTAAAATGGCAAATTGCTCACTATATGATAGGTTCAAAAATAGAGGAAAATATGTTTATAAAATTCTTTGGGTACAAACACTTTGGGTTTTTGTTTTCTTGTTTTGACTACCCCACACTAGCCATTCAATTTTATACTATGGACTTATGTGTAGATGAGATCGTAGGTAGATACCATAATTTATCTTCCTCACATCTCCTTACAGAAAGGGTTCTCATTTCAATATTTCACATTTTTAGTTCTCTTTAAAAGGCAAAACTCTGAATGTTATTTAATATTATTTATTTTATTTTATGCTTTTTTACATAGGGAAATATGTTCAATGGACTTTTCTTTGGGATATATATGTGTGTGTGTGTGTATATATAGATATTTCCCCTCTGAGATGACTCCCTTGTCTGTTTGCTCATTGTCTGCACTGGTTGTCTTTTTTTTTCTTTGGGATACACAGGGAACCAAACCCGGGACCGCCCATGTGGGAGGCAGGTACCCAACTACTTGAGCCACATCTGCTCCCCAAGAATGTTATTTAAAATTAAGCTTCTCTTCTCTTCCAGTTTGGGCATGGTTCAGGTGGAAAGTGTGCAGTGGGTAGGGGTGTGGAATAGGTTTGACTTTTTTCTACTTCTCCATTGTATTCTCTTTTCTTTCTAGTCCCGGGAGGTGAGAGCAGGGTAAAGCACAGGAAAGGCTCTTTCAAATTCCCCACATGGAACATCTAACTACACCTCCTTTTTCCTTACCTTTCTTGCTCTAGATCTCTTCAGAGCCTCTTTCACTTAAGGGTACTTTGCCCCTGGCATTAAGCCCTTCTAGGTGGGAATCCCTTTTAAAACACTGCCCAGGATAAACATGTCCTAACCTCAATGTAGTTTAACCTCACCACAGCTACTTCTCTTTACTCTTCTACCATAGTGCCAGCTTCAGTCACAGTCTTTTGCTTCGAAGCATTTTCAAGCTTAGTTGTAGCACCTGATTTTGTGTCTCACCCTTATAAACAAGTGATCTCTTGAAGCCCCTTTAACTTAGTATGAGGTAAGAAGAGGAGAAGAGGGAGAAACACAACTACACTTGTAACATATTTCCACAAAGAAGTCCTTTATCTTGACCTCTTTAGCCTAAACTATTTTATGTTGCTTTTGAATGTAGGAATATATTCCTTTTTTTTTTTTTAATTTTAGTCCTTGAAGACCCTCAAACAAAACAGAGGCATTTTAAGATCCAACTGAAAAATGCACCATGCTCTTAAAACTGTTACAAAGAAAATGTTTATGTTTACATAAATTTTTATACACAAAGACAATGCCTGGAAAAATAGCACACCAAATGCAAATAATAGTTATGTCTGGGTGATGGGATTATGCTTGATTTTTTTCCCATACCTTCCTCTGTTTTCTAAATTCTCTGTAATGTGGTATTATTTTTTTTATCCCCCCCCCTTACAGCTTGCTTGCTGTCTGCACTCTGTCCATTCGCTGTGCATTCTTTCTGTGTGTCTGTATTTTTTATTTTTATTTATCCTCCCCCCCGCCCCATGGCTTGCTTGTTGTTTTGTTCTCTGTATCCATTTGCTGTGCGCTCTTCTGTGTTTTTACTTGTCTCTCTTTTTGTTGTGTCACCTTGCTGAGTTGGCTGTCCGCGATGCTTGCGGGCCAGGAGACACTGCGGTGCTTGCAGGCTGGCGACTCTCCATGGCATGTGGACAAGCCTGCCTTCACAAGGAGGCCCCGGGCCATGAACCCAGGGCCTCCCATATGGTAGACGGGAGCCCAACTGATTGAGCCACAGCTACTTCCCTCAACTATTATTTTTTTAACCATAAAAATACTATCTGTAAAAAGAATTACTTGAATTTTAAAACTGGAGTATTAGAAAGCTATGATTTAATTAATAACAAATATATTTGAGAAATATATTTGCTTATAAATTTACTTTTCTTCCTGACAGTAATGCGTCAGAATGTGAAGCGAGCAACGTTAGATGAAGTCTTAGAACTCATGGCCACAGGATTTCTACGTGGAGGATCAGGTTTTCTAAAGAGTGGTGGAGAAATGTTAAAAGTTGGAGGATCTGTTAATCGTGAAGTGAGAGTTGGAGTTACACAGGTTTGTAATATATATATACTTATAAAAGAATTTTGATCATATCACTTGTGAAATTTCAGAAAAGACTATTACTAAGTAATGGTACACACACAGATTGTAAACATTGTCTGGTTTCTTTTAAAATACTTTTTTGGGAGTGGATGTGGCTCAAGTGGTTGAGTGCCTTACTCCCACATAGGAAGCCTGGGGTTTGGTTTCCGGTGCCTCCTGAAAAAACACAGACAGGCAAGCCACCAGAACAAACAGAAAAGCCAACTCAAGAAAGCCAGTGTGGCTCAGTGGTTGAGTGCCAGCTTCCCCCATATGAGGTTCAGTGTTCAATCCTTGGCCCCACGTGCCTAAAAAAAAAAGCAGGGATTTTCTTTCCCAAATGAATGAATTACATTCAAACTCTGCACTGCATGCTTATATGGAAAGTAGATACTTAATGATGTATAAATAAACCTATGTCTATTATATTTATATAAATATCTTATGAAATAGTCCCAAAATTTGCTTGTCAGGATATGAGATATGAATGAACTCATTTTTAGTTGACACTGTATTCAGGTAGCTTGAGGAGTTTAGATTTCAGTGTTCTCCAACAACCCCTGTATCTAGAAATATGCTTTTATTGGATTTGCCACCAACAATCATTCACTAATAAAACTGTAAGATTAAATCTGATTTACTACTAGAATTTTAAAATATTTTAAAAATTTTAAAAAGAAAAATAAAAAATTTTTTTCTATCTATGTAAGAGATGAAATAGTTCTCCATCTTAGTCAAAATCACCCCAACTATACCTTTCCCTCAAAACAAGTATAAAATAGAAGTAAACAATTTTGGTCTTAAAGAGAAAATCATGAACAAATGTTTTATAGCTCTATGTTAGTGTTTATTTAATATGTTAGGGTTTTATTATTCCTTTAATCTGTTATCATCTTGATCACCAGGGTAAATTCAGATTCCTTCCCTCTTGTCACCACTCTCTATTTTTCATAAAGTTTTATCTTATGAACTGTTTTTAATCAAAGATAATTCTACCAGTAATTCCTATGCTGGAATCACTAAATAATAAACTACTCTAGTTTTAAATTTTCTCTATTTTAATCTTAACTATAATTTATCTTAATGCTATAAATTATTTCTGTAGTTGCTTTATCTGTAATTTCAATGCACTTATATAAGTTTACAGAAGTTTTATCTTTATTTATAGGCATATGTTGTTTTTGTAACAACGTTGGGTGGTCAGTGGTTGGAGCGTAGCTTTGCTACGTTCTTGTCCCATGTGCTTGATTTGGTTTCCCATCCTCGGGCAACACAAACACATGTAGAGGCTGTGTACTCAAGGCGATGTGTCTCCTTCATCCTAAGAGCAACCGTGGGCAGTTTGCTAGGTGAAAAAGCCCAAATTGCAGCTGCCAAAGAAGTATGCCAAGCTATTGGAAAACAAATGAAAGCAGTAGGTAAGAATTAATATAATGTATATGATTGATTACTTTAGTCATATATCATTCTCTATTTTTCTTAATAAATACTAATACATGAATTTTATATCTGATTAGATCATAACTCTTTACTGTTTAATTAGAACACTCTTATTTGATATTAAAATAACATAATTTCAGTGAAATAATTTGGGTAGCATATTTGTAAGATTAAATTTTCTGTTTTATTTCTAGTACCTATACTGCTTTTATAACTCTTGATATGCAACAGCACATTGGAATGCTATCTTCAAGGAATATTGTATTGTGATTTTTTCTCCTTGAAGCCTGTCATTTTATAAATATGTGTTTGTTTGTTTTTAATATACTTAATTTCAAGAGTTAGTGAGAGGCAATTACTCCTATAGAAAGACATACCCTGAAGCCTCAGTAATTCATAACTAAAAGAAGAAATCCTTTTCTAAGAACTTCAATTTAAGAAAATTTTCAGATTAGCAAATAGTAAATGAATATCTAATCTGTGCAAAGCAGTTAATTCAGGGTTTAAATGATGAATGAGATATAGTTCCTGCCTTTATGGAGTTTATACTCCAGTTAAGGAACTAAAGCAAGGCAACAGAAAATTCCACAAAGCAGTTTAACTTTATCAGTGTTGAAAATATACATTAACTTAAATTGTGCAAATTATATTATCTAATAGAGGTCTTTAGGAATAATAATTAAATGAATTATTAGCAATTTATATTTAAAGACTATACAGTAAAATTTTTTTGGTTTTTTGCTTTATTATTTTTTTTAGTAAATATTTTATAAAATTAATAAAAATTTGTAAATAATTTAGCTGTAGGCTTTTGTTGTTTATAATAGCTTACTTAGCAAACAATTTTTTAATGCATAAGACTAACCAAAAATTGTGAATTGTGAATTAAAGAGTGTTTAAATTTAATGAGATATTGTTTTTTAGATATCCTAACATAATCTATCCTAGAGACACAATTTGAAAAATATTTGTACATTGATTCATTGAAGAAATGTTTAAGTTCCAGAAATACTGTGCCAGGTGGTGGGAATAAAATACAGACCCAGATACAGATAGAACCTGTGTTCAGGGAGCTTATAGTTTAGTAATCAAAAGATAGATTAATGCATTTCCAAGACTAGAAATGTCTAAGAAGAAAAGAAGTATTTAATTATGCTCCATAATCTATTAATCTAGTATGTTGTGTTATTCTGCATTCTTCATTATAGTATATTAATTCATGATGAACACAAAAAGTTAGAAAATTTTGCTGTCATTTAAAGGTTATTAATCTAAGGTCATAGATTAGCTATTTAATTTAAACAGAAATACATACAATTATATACTCGGGATTCATGGGCCAAAATATATTCTCAGTTAGTAATTTGACAAGGGATTTTTAGTTACCTCATGCTAAATACATTTCAATTATGTGGAAGGGGGATGAAACAAAAAAGACAGGGTAGGATCTCAAAGCTAATAGGAACTTGAAAGAACATTCCTATAACAAGTTCTTTTTTTTTTTTTCTTCTTTGTTGAATGAAGTTTATTTTTTAATGTTTTCATAATAGGTATGTGGGGTTTTTTGTTTTGGGGTTTTTTTTTTGTTTTTTTTTTACCTGTGACAAGTTCTAAAGCCACTTTCCTTATAGGGTCACTTGCTCATCAGTAATTTGACAATGGTATTACTAATATATTGGAGTAGTAGTGCTTGAAATAGCAATAATAATAAAGTAACAATAATAACTGCTAACATTTATTGAATGTGTATTAGGAGTCAGCCTTGTGTTAAATTCTTGATATGCATTGGCTGTTTTAATCATCGCAACATCCTTTGAGATCGACAATTAAGCCCTTTTAACAGAGGAGGCACTTGAGACTTAGAAAAAGTTGAATCTTGTTTAACATTACATAGCTAACATGACTGGGTGGAATTAGGATTTAAACCCAAGTTTTCTTTCTTCAGAGCCTAAGCTTTTGTGCACTGTGGTTTGTTGTTAAGCTTTATTCCTAGAAGCAGGCAAAATATCTTAGTATTTATTTAAGCATTATTGTGAAGTCATTAAACAGTATTTTGCTTTGTTGTTTTTTTTAAAAAGATTTATTTATTTATTTCTCCCTACCCCGCTTGTTGTTTGCACTTTCTGTGTCTGTTCATCTTCAGCAGGCACCAGGAACACAACCCAAGATCTCCGATGTGGGAGGAAGGCACCTAATTGCTTGAGCCTCCTCTGTTCCCGGCTTTGTTGTGTCTCTCATTATGTTTTTCTTCTTCTGTCTCCTGTTGCATCATGTTGTTGTGTCAGCTTGCTGCCCCTGCCCATCATCTTCTTTAGGAGGCACCGTCTTCCTTAGGAACTGAACCGGGACCTCCCATGTGGTAGGCAGGAGCCCTGTTGCTTGAGCCACACCTGCTTCCCTAAGCAGTGTTTTTAAGTACCTGAAATGTTTGATGATAGAAGTTTTCCACTGAGAAGTCACTGGATATATCACTTTAACATCCAGGCATCAACTGTATACTTTTAAAACATGAAATTTGGGTAGACTAAAAAAATTATATCACAGTTTAATTCACTCATATCAAATGCATGATTTTGTGTTTCCAGAAGCAGTAATGAATGATACTAGTGGTGAAAACAAATCTGGAGCTTCAGACATAGCAGCAAGCCAGCATGTGATGGTCTGCGCCCTGCAGGAACTTGGGAGCCTGGTCCAGAGCCTAAATGCCACTGCCTCTCCTCTTATTCAGGAAGCATCTATAGGTATGCTATTCAGTCACGAGCGGGAATATTTTTTTCACTGTTTTTAAAAGTCTTAGGTATGAATGATACTTAATTCTGATTAATTGCTTATTGTCATAATTAGCAATTTATTTATTTTTTTTTAAAAAAGATTTATTTATTTATTTAATTTCCCCCCCCTCCCCTGGTTGTCTGTTCTTGGTGTCTATTTGCTGCGTCTTGTTTCTTTGTCCGCTTCTGTTGTCGTCAGCGGTACAGGAAGTGTGGGCGGCGCCATTCCTGGGCAGGCTGCACCCTCTTTTCACGCTGGGCGGCTTTCCTCACGGGCGCACTCCTTGCAAGTGGGGCTCCCCCACGCGGGGGACACCCCTGCGTGGCACGGCACTCCTTGCGCGCATCAGCACTGCGCACGGGCCAGCTCCACACGGGTCAAGGAGGCCCGGGGTTTGAACCGCGGACCTCCCATGTGGTAGACGGACGCCCCAACCACTGGGCCAAAGTCCATTTCCCGTAATTAGCAATTTAGATCATGTGTTAAAAGTTGAGTTTATTTAATATTCATTATGATAAGTAAATATTGCATTATGTAAAGTTATGGGAGACAAAGCAAAAAAGTGATAGTTTTGATTCTAATATTGACTAAAATTTGGTGACAACTTTCATTAATTTTACATGAATATTTATATTATAGGTAATTGTACTATGTTCTTTGTATAAAATGTTCCCTTAAGATACCCTTCTGTTTATAAATAAAATATATGCTTTTGGCAGAGTTCTGAAATTGTGTGTGTGAAATCATATGATTATGATTTTAATTACTGTGTTGTACATAGTCTTTTTGGGGGGACATTGGGGATCTGGGGAATGAACCCGGGACCTCGTATGTGGGAAGCCATCACTCAACCACTGAGCCACATCAGTTATCCTGAGTTGGTTTTTTCATTTCTTTTGCTTGTTTTTGTTTTTTGTTTATTAGGAGGTACTAGGAACTGAACCTGAATCCTCCCATGTGGAAGGTGGGCGCTCAACCACTTGAGCCATATTCACTCCTTATACATAGTTCATGAAATTATTTGACTTTCTTGAAGAGTAATTTTTTGAGTCTTTTTTAGGACTTCTGGAAATTGTGACTTCAGTGCTTCTTCATCCAAGTATGGCTGCTCGACTTGCTGCTGCATGGTGTTTACGCTGTGTGGCTGTGGCGTTACCCTTCCAGCTGACACCATTTCTAGACAGGTGTGCAGAACGGCTCAACAACTTAAAGACTTCACCAGAAGCTGTTAGTGGATACAGTTTTGCAATGGCTGCTTTGTTAGGTGGAGTTCATCAGTGTCCTTTGGGCATTCCTCATGCCAAGGGAAAGGTATGACAGAGATCCTAGAATAGTAATTGCTTTCCTGTGGGCTTTAATCTTTAGTGAAATAACTGCTGAGTTAAACATTGAACTGAGTGATCAAATGAACCGTTTTACTATGGTATTGTAACATATTGTATTCTGCTAATATGGGGGTAACAGACCCTAATTAAAATTTGGTATCCTGATACAGAATAATTGTTTTTTTCCTGCATATATTATCATTTACAATTTTATTTTAGAGAAAAAGCACTTTATAATAATTATTTTAAATGAGAGCTTTCTTTAAGAGTTTATAAATAAAAAATCACATTACTGTATTCAAAGATGTCAGGAGAATATGCTTATTGATGGGGCCATATTTAGCATCTTAATACTTGATAAAAACTGAGAGTGGTTTTAAACAGTTAATCCTTTTCTCCATCCTTTTATAACTGATGAAGTAAAGATAGTATATACTGCTATCATCGTTTTCTTCTCAAGAACTCAAAGTATTTACATAAATATTATATAAACATAAGCAGATTGGGCCAGATTTTTAAAAAATTCTGACTGTTTCTGGGATACCAGCCCCAGGTCCATTCATTCCTTTGAGTTCCATAGCTTCCACTTGAATCTGGGCTTCCGTCATCATGTGCCATATAAATTACCCCACCCTTGTTATCCTTGAATTCTTTCCCTTTCCTGGGGCACTACTTTCATATTTCACATTTGCTCAGTGACCCTTAAGGATTACTCAGGACTCAGAGGTTAAAATTTACTCTCTTTCTGTTAAAGTAGTACCATCATAATCTGCTTTCGTTCTACCCATTCAAATTCCCACTGCTTTAGACCGACTAGTTGTCTTGCTTTCTTCCCATGCCCTTTTTCAGCCTCCATGCCTTTCCTCATGCTAATGTCTTACATTATAGCTCCATCTATTTGTTTAGGGGCCCAATTCAAGTTCCATCTATTTTATGAAATCTTCTCAAAGCCACTCAGTATATGGTAGCCTTTTCCTTTGCTGACCACTATTACATCAGTACTACTGTTTTGTCATTTAATGATGTGTTGCTTTCTAGTTATCATTTTTCCTTTGTCTTCTCTTTCTTAGACTGTAAACTTCATAAGCTAAGCTTAATGGCCTCCTCTTTATGAGTTCAGCTTTGAATATAGGATAAGAATACGAACAGTAATATTTATTAAATGGTTGCATGGGTTAGCATTAGTCTGAGTGCTTTGTGTGTATTAACTCATTTTACCCTTTCAACAATCCTGTGAGGTTGGTGATCCTGTTACTCCTGTTTTACAAATGAGGAAACTGAGACAGAGAGGTTAAGTTACCTTAGGTCAAAAGCTAGTAAATGGCAGAACAGGGATATGAACCCAGGCAATCTGCCTCTGGAGGTCACTTTTTTTTTTTAACTTTAAACAAATTTTTATTAGCCAAGGACTTGTCACATGATTGGATATTTCTCTTTTTTGTGCATAATTATTCTTACTCTCCACAGAAAGACTGCTTCTTAACTTCTCATCTAGTGATAGCAAACATTAAAATCCTGATTTTAACAAAAATCCTGATTTAACAAAAATCCTGATTTTAACAGAAACGCATCAGTGATTTAAGTTGAAAGCAGAACAACAGTTCTTGGCGCTTGTGTGCAGTATCAGGAATATATAGATGTCTTTTTTTCAAAAATACAAAATAAATGATCTGTAGGAATGGAAAATGACAGCAGTAAACCATTATGTATTGTTAATTGAAACCAGTAATTGATGGTTATAGTGATTTTCTTACATTTCTTCTGTAATTTTCTTTAAATGACTTAAGTTATTGGTAAGAAGCACTGCCTGGAGCTTCCCATCACAGTTCATTAATAATGGTAAAGCACTATTCTAAGAATTAGAACATGCCACCTCTCATACCACCACCCATTCCACCCATTCCGCCCATTGCCGGGTTCTTCTCTTCTTTAGGAATTTCTGTGACTACAACTTCTGCTGTGATTAACAGAGAGCCCACTCCAGCAGCATCCAATAAAGCACCTTTCAACTTTAGTTGTATCAATGATTCCTTTTTCCACCATATTCACAAAATCTCCAAGCATAGCATCATAACCAACCTCAGGAATTTTGCATAATTTTTTCCACTATCAGTGATCCTTCAACACCTGCATTTGTAGCAGTGCTCACTGCAGGAATTTTGAGTGTTCTTTTAATAATTTCTATACCAATTTTTTTATCTTAATCAGATAGAGTTAGTGAGTCAGAGGCTGGAATGCATCAAAGCAGAGCACAGCCACCTCCCAGAACAATGCCTTCTTCAACAATAGCTCCTTACTACACTTACTGACACTTACCACATCTGTAACTCTGTCTTTCTTTTCATTCACTTCCACATCACTTGATTCCAACCTTCAGCACAGCTACTTCATCTGAAAGTTTTGCTGTATGCTCATTCAGTGTTTCTTTTTCCTATTCACTAGTTGTAATGTCTGACTAGTCAGTGATTTCTTGAGCCCTGTCACCTATTCCTTTCAAGAGCATGGCATCATCTTTGGTCACAACGACCTTTCCAATTTTTCCCAAATCATGAGGCTGAACATCTTCAAGGTTGAGTCAACCCCGCTTTTTCAAATACTGCTCACCAGAAGCAATAGCTTTTGACTGCTGCAACATGAAGACCAACTTTCAGCCTGAAGTTCCCTCAGCCAGTGCACTGTTCTGGGTCTTCTCAGAGTCGTCATAGGAATTGGGATTGAATAGGTCTGCTGGCTCCCAGACTTCCTTGATGTTGTCTCTTTGAATATATGTTTGAAAAAAGACAAAGGCAACTTTTAAAAACAGCATGCTATTTTCTGATTTGTCTTATTTAATTTAAGTGAAATCCAATTCTAACTTCTGTTGCAGATGGTAGTGAGTATTGCTGAAGATCTCTTACGAACTGCTGCCCAAAATAGCAGGCTCTCTTTACAGCGCACCCAAGCTGGATGGCTTTTACTTGGAGCCCTTATGACTTTAGGTATACTTATATTTGAGGAGGATTTTGTCTTATTCTGTCACTAGACTATAAAACAAATTCCATTTAAAAGTTACGGAACTTCACACTCTAGACTTTGAGGTTGTAAAATAGTAAAAATATTTTTCTGTCATTTGGTAGTTGATTTCTCTTTTTGATAATTTCTGCTTAAGTACATTTAATTAGAAACTTACAAAGTTTTACCTTTACCATCAGAATAACCGTTACCTTCTCTGATTAGCTAATTAGAGATGAGAGGATGCGGAGGGCAAATTCCATCTTCAAAGTAAGACAAGTGATGTGATTTTTAATAGGGTAATAAAGTTAAGTTTGACTGGCATTGATGGTGCTGCTTTCTTGAGGTTACTCTTACCTGCTTCACTTTCCTAAGAGCTGTGACAGTTCTGGGATGCAGGCCAAGTTTAGCATTGTGCCTAGGATGGAAATATGTATTATCATCATAATGAGCTTTGTCTTCTTTTTAGTTCGCATGTTTAGCTTCCAGTGCAAAAATTGTGTGTGTGTGTATTTCAAAGTTACCAATTTAAGCATCTACCTTTTTGAGATTATACTCTGACTTTGTTTTCTTTCCTAAAGAAAATTAAAAGTGGTCTTTTCCAGAAATATATGTTCAGTATGTTAATTAAATTCCTTAGCAACATAAATACAGATTCTTAGTTCTAAATATACTGCTCCTATATAAAACTAAATTGATCATCTAAATTACCCCCAAAATGGAGGAACATATATATATATATATGGGGGGTTGTATATGTTTACATATAGATATAGGCATATATTTATAGAGAAGCTTTCATAAAATGTGTCCCAGATATATTTTATCATTGAGAGTATGTAACCCATCATTCTGAAAATAGTTGAATATTTTTAAAAAATACTTTTTGTGTATTTGTTTTATGTTTGGGTGCTAAAAATATTGATATATTTTTTAGTTAGTTTTAGTATGCTTTAATAGATTAAATTCTACTTGCTGAATAAACACTTGGGAAATAATTTTAGAAATAAAGATAGGGTGAAATGACAGTTATCATTAGGCTTGTTTGCGATGCATGTTATACATATATGATTTTGTATTCTTATTTTCTTGTTTAGGACCATCTGTTGTTCGTTATCACCTGCCCAAGATGTTATTATTGTGGCGAAATGTTTTCCCTCGTTCCTTAAAGGAATTGGAGGCTGAGAAGGCCAGAGGGGATTCTTTTACCTGGCAGGTAACTTTGGAAGGTCGTGCTGGAGCTTTATGTGGTAAGAACTGAAGGGATTGAACTTTCAGAATATTGTAATGCTCCTAATATATTTATGAAGTGAAGGAAAACTACTACTTC